>NC_045765.1:39749629-40371504 GCF_008692025.1 Phocoena sinus
AGAACAAATTTCAATTGTTACTTCCCTCATGGTTCACATATATATTATCCACTTCACATTCAAAATAGCTTCCCTTCCATTTATGACATACTCAACATTTTTATATGTAAAATCACGTGGTAGGAACTAACTGGACATTTTTCATCTGAATCCATTCAAACCATAGAGATCGGTCCATCAGTGCTCTGAACTCAAACTGAAGTAGGATATAAGTAATACCTAGAGAAGGAAGACTTGGGTTTCGGAAGAAAAAAAAAGATGGTCAAGCTGAGGGCAAAATCGAAGAAAATGTTTTTGCAATGTTACCATGGGAAGAGGTTGAGGAAGCTAAAGCCGGATACACCAGGGCCAAGGGACTGTCTTCAAGTGTTTGGGAGGGAAGAGACTGAGGTGGAGGATGGGGGTAGAGCACGTCACACGAGTTCTACAATCTTAACAGAACTAAGAGTTCTGTTGTCTCATGGTGTGGAGATACCCCGGGCAAGGATGAAAAAAACAGTCCATTGTATTAGCCTACAAATTCATTCTCAGTGCTTAGCCTGCATTCACATAAACACACACTCACCTTGGCAACTATCACTTGTGGAAATAGAAAAAAAACATTCTGCTCTGTAACTATGGAAAGGAGCTAGGTCTTAGCCATAGAAATATGTTTAAACGATGTTTCAGTAAAAGACCAAGATCATGGCTCAAGACAGTGCTCTGTGTTCTCTTGTCCCCTTGGGAAACCAATACATGTGGCAAGTGATAGCCACCAATCCCCATCTGCCCTTGCATCTCAAGGACCAGCCAGTTGCTTACCCACCACCGTCTCACCCTTATGGCTTGCCAGCAACTAGAAGGACAATTTTATCACATACTTAGAATCGATACATGAATAGCAAGCATCCAGATGCCATTCTGAGAGGCAGTGTTCCTGTTTCACAAAAACTATAAATCTGATTCTTAAAAAGAAAGTGATGGAGGTGCTGGTGTCAGGGACTAAATAAAGATCCATAAGTTTTCTCACCAACAGAATCTCAGTTCCTAAACTTCCTTTTGTGGCTATGCTCCGGAGAACAGAAGGTAGGATATTGAAAACTCTCTGTAGACATGTAATCTGGGGCCATAATATTGCCGGTAACAAATTCTCATTCTTTTAGTTAAGACACATACATCTCTTGCTGTTTAAGGGGAAAGTAATTGAGATTGTTACTTCTATTTTAGTTGAATCCACAAACGAAAAAGGGTACGTACGTGGTCAAATACTCAAATGTGCATATAATTTTGTGAGTGATAAAATGCCTGAATTCTGTAGGGGGTTGTAAAACACCCCCAAGAGTACATTGAGATATGCCTCTTAATTGTAGTAAGTAATTGTAGTAAGCTAACAAAGTAGGTTAATAAACTTCACTTCCATTCTGAAGCACCCACGTGACAGTGCATCTTTAGAAACACAATGGGAACAGGATGCTGAAATCAATATATATCAGAGAAGAGAGGTCAATACTAGATTTCATTCTGAATGGGAAAATAAATGATAATGCCAAATGTACACTAGTCTAACAGTAGACCAGAGGGCTCAAGGGAAAGCTGAAATGTGAAACTTTCACTGGCAATGAGCTTACCATGGCACTAATCATTTTTAGCGGTTGAAGCTCTTAGGTTGGAGGTGGTAGCAGATTTTAGTTTGTGCCTTTATTTTTTGAATACCCTGTGCTTAACTACTTTCTGTTTTGGAGTATACCCCATTTATATGTTAAGACGGGGCTTATGGAAGGCTTTATGGAAGATGAAGGGGTCAAGTCCTCCCTTACCAGTTCCAGGCAGTAAAGGCATAAGTGCAGGAACTAGAATCGGATGACTAGAAATCTTCTTCCTGGCACTGTGACATCCTATGAGGTCCCTCAAAGACATAGAACTGTTCGAATTCACTCCAGGTGATGGTGGTAGAGGCATGCCTCCAGCAGCAGGGACGGTATCCTGCAAATGAGACTCGGGGTACTTCCTACTCTGTGGCAGTTAGAATGGCCAACAGGACCCTGTCCGGTCAACCAAGTGCCCCCCACACTCTTCACTGATTCTGTGAGCCCCTAATAGCCTTTTGATTAGGATCGGCATCGATTTATGTTGTTTGCAGCCACAAATATCTTAACTGATGCTGACTTATCCCATGAAGTTGGAACTCATTTACATACGACCTTTCATTTGAAAGCACAGTCACATCCATTACTACACTGAGCACTGTGATGGCTGTCAGAAGACCTCCAGGATGTCAGTAATTGATTATCAGAAGGTCAAACAAAGCTTTTCATCTTTCTGAACCTTAGTTTTTCCACCTGAAAACCTGGATATAAGATTTAGCATGCGTGATTTCTGAGATCTCTGAGTCTACAATCTTGTTTGATCCTCATAACTGTCTTTCATGTTGACAAGTCAATGGGCAGAAGTCACCCAATCTCTGTCTTGCATTTTTCCATCCATTCCATGCTTCTCAGTGGGGAGAGGATTAGAAATACTTCTGATGCTCCTGGAACAACTCAGACAAAGGGTGAGGGCAAGAAATCATAAGGTGAAATTGACACTTAAGCTCTAGACCAGCAATAGTTCAATTTCTTAATATTTACTGCTGGGAACTGAATTGTGTTCCTCCCAAATTCATATGCTGAAGCCCTAACACCTGCCCCATCCCTCCTGCACTGGAGATAGGGCATTTAAGGAGGTGACTAAGGTTAAATGAAGTCAAGAATAGAGCCCTGACCATATAGAACCTGTGCCCTTATTAAAAAAAAAAAAAAAAAAAGAAAAAGAAGAGGAAATACCAGAAACTCTTTGCTCCTCCCCCATCATGTAGGGACACAGCAAGAAGGCTGCCATTTGCATCCAGGAAGAGAGTCTTCACAAGAAAGTGAACCCCGCTGGACCTTAATCTTGGACTTCCAGCCTCCAAAACTGTGAGCAGGTAAATTTCTGTTAAGTCACCCAGACAGTGGTATTTTGTTATGGCAGCCTGAACAGACTACGACAACGCCCAAGACACTCTCTGAAAATTGCTTGAAAATATTAAGCAAACTTCAAATAATTCATTTGCTTTCCCCATTTCCCTGTGAGGTATTCTTGTCAGCATTATCCCAAAGTATTTATATAGTGTCCTGCATTTTGAAGCACCCACGATCATTTATTAATGACTAGACAGGTATGCTCCTGCCTTGCTGCTTGGGATATTACCTTCAAAAGTGAAATAAGGATGGAAATAAACTTGTGGCATTTGGAACAAGGATAAAAACAGAGAAACTGAGGATTTTCCTTGGGGAATGAGATGAAGGAATTCAACTGAAACGTTTGCAGCATCACTGCGTTATAAACGTGCAATGTGTTGTGGAAACAGTTTTTCTCAAATAGTTTTGTTCCCTAAAATGAGTTTTTAAAAAAGGATTGTTTTCTCCTGCCCTTTCTTTTACTTCATGCCACTACAGAATAATTTCCTTAGCAAAGAAAATCTCAGAACATGATATGGAAATGAAACTGCATTTGACCTAGAGCCAAAAGTGTGCATTCTTCAAACTCACTAATAGTATAAGAAGAAAAAGAATAAAACAATCGGGTGCTATTCTTCACTCTTTTAAATGACTAAATTTTTAAAGGAACACGTAGTTCTTGCTGGTAAAGTTTTGGTGTCATTAGTGTGCTCTAAGATTGCAGATAGCGCTGCAAATTTGCCTGAAGTTTTGGATCTGCCTGAGGCTGAGAACTTAACTGTAAGTGACTTTCTCACAAGATCAACAGGATAAAGGAGAGCAGAAACATGGAAGAAAGTTTTCCCAAGATCACATGGCAAGTTAAGTGACTCCTATATTCCTAGCACATAGCACAGGACCTGTCATATTGTGGGGCCCTTATCAGATATTTGTGAGTGAGCAAACAAAGAAATTTAGATGTTAAAGCATTTTATCCCCCCTAGACGTTTCTCCAGGGTAGTTAAAAGGAGGAGAAGCTTATATGCCCAGTGAAATTCATTGGGGAGTTCACTATGACTATGGAGAGACAATGGAATAATCATAGTTTCTCTAAAATAGAAAAATGGTTTAACTAATTTTTTTCTAGCAATTTGATGAACCATCAGGCACATATTCCCTAAATATGTATTTGTCAGTCCATGATTCTATATTTGAAAATCCAAACCCTATTTTAGTTGAAAGTTTTCAGGAGGCTTTTCTCTAATTAAGAGTAAATTAAAAACCATAGATTGGCTTCCTTTAACTGCTTTCTGAAATCCAGGGACTACAGACTTCACTGATACAGGAATGTTACAAGGTGGGGGAAATGTCTGACCTGGTATTCTGGAGTCGAGCAGACGGCAGGCCATTCAGTACTTAACAGTTGAGTTTCTGCTTCCATGTTTGTTAAAGTAAGATCTAACCTGGGCTACATATTATTTTTCTCGTTCCATCAACTGGACCTGGATGATGAATCTCAAATGCAAATCATGTGCATTTATTTCATCTCAAGTCCAGTCAAGGATCTGAACCTTAGAAAATACTCAGGCTGATTAACAGTTGAATCATGAAATTAGAGAACCTCAGGATCACGTGAGACCTACAGAGTCAGTCATTCCCAACAACTGATCCAGCGCTCACATCCCATCATCACCACCGTCATTAGGCAAGAGAGATAACCATGCAGACAGACTTTGGGACAATCTACTTTCTCCTTTCAGTTGTGTTTATTAATACCATACGATAGAAAAAAAGTCAGGGCACATTCTAATCTAGCACAATATCATGCAGAAGAAGTCCAATGCTCTGATAATGCAAAATTCAGCTGGCACAGAAATACCAGACCAGTTAGAGCCCTGAGGTTTTCTTATATTGGAAAATCTGCACTCCCTAAGGATTTGCATGAAGGTTCATCTTCTTCTAGAATATGACATCAGAGTATAACTCAAGCTGGACCTTCACTTTAGATACGCTTCCAGACTAAAAACTTGCTCATGATTGAGGGTAATTACACACTGTTTTTGCATACATTTAATTAGTTTAATTCTATACTTCTTGGTGCTGCCTCCAAAGAATACAAGGCCAGCAACTGCTCTAAAGGCACAGTAAAAATATAAACATCACTTGTTTGGAACGAGCCACCCAGAATTAGTGCAAAGTCTGATTTTTTCCTTTAAATAGGGAAGTATCTTCACTGTGTTTCTGGTTATAAAGGCTACTGTTGCTCATTATAACAAGTGCTGGTAAAATCACTCCATTATTCCATTCCTAAAATATCATCAACATTAAACAATCTGGTATACATCCTTCCAAATATTTAATTGTTACTTAATAACACATTATTTCACACTCTCCATAGTTTATAACACAAAAAAGCCTGCAAACTACAGCCTGTGGGTCCACTGACTGTTTCTGGAAGTAAGAGTCATATCGGAATACCGCAACACTCATTTGTTTATGTACTGCCTACGGCTGCTTTCATACTAACACAGCAGAGACCTGGAGTTATGACAGAAATCATATGGCTTCAAAGAAAATATTCACTGCCTTTTTTTTTTTTTTTTTTTTTTTACAGGAGAAGTATGCCAACCCCTCCTGTATACCCTTTCCTTCCTGTCAATGTTATATCAAGAATATTCTTTTATGATAATTTTGTCTTATCTACCTCATTCTTTTGAAAAGATACACATTACTGAATTGTATAGAATTTTCATAAATGAACGGATACCCTATTGATGGGCATTTAAATTATTTTTATGGGTTGGGTTTGTAAGTTTCAAGAAACAGGGATTCAATGAAACATCTGAAAGTGGTGCTTGGTAGAAATGTACAAGAAACTTGCCTTAGAAAACTATACTAAAATGTTTGTGGAACAATTTGCTAATGAGTTTTCCCCTGAGTGCTTGGAGATAGTTTAATACTGAATATCACTAAGTATCTTACGTATTCTCCCAGCAATCCTGGCAGTAGGGAAAGGGCTGTCAGGACACCGCATTACCACGTTATACTCTTACCAAGGAAATGGGCTGCGATGCAAAGTTTGAAATTCAGCCTTTTGAAAGACCAGAAATTTTGCATTACCTAAATTCAAATGAATGGTTTTCTCTCTTATGCAGCACCATTGTAAGGAAAGCAGCCCATGTGACTCTCATCTTCGAAGCCTAAGTACTGTGTCCTCCATTTCAAAGTCCCAAGCTTTTTGCTGAGGTATTTGCTTCGATTAAAAAGGCTTCCTTTCCCCACTTTTCTAGCCTCAGTCCTAGGAGGCTAACCTGTAAGAAATCCATTTTGAATGTCCTGCCAGCAAAGGCAATGTCCGTTTTACATGAGGAGAAGGCTCAAGACCCAGGTAAATGCTAGTGATGTAACTCAGCAGTTGCTCTAAGAAATTCAAAGTTTCAACTGTGAAAAAACATCCTTCAACTTCTGGGAGATGCTCTGTCCGACTGTCTGAGTTTAAAAGGCGAAGTGCCTTCTTAGTCTAAAATAAGGTGTTATGTTTGGTCTTCTTTGTGCTCTGCGTGTCTATTCAATGGCTAAGTTGAGGTGTCCCAGATGTATAAGGCTATTTCCTTCTCATCTCTTGGGTTTTAGCTTAAATGTCACCCCTTTCCAAGAAGCCTTCCTCGATTGTCCAATTCAAACAGAGGCCTCCCCTGAACCTTTATGCTCCATCTCAGCACCTGTTGGTTTTAGTTACATCTTTTATCACAACGTGCAATTATTTACTTCCTCATTCACATGTTTTTCTACCTATCGCATGAACTTCATGAGAGCAAGAATCAGGCCTGTCTGGTCTATTCTAGCTTCCCCTATGATTTGCATCACCTGACATATAATAGGTGATTACTAAATATGCTACAGTAAAAAATACTAGGATGTGGAATTTCTCTGTATGGCCATTAAGTTCATCAGCTCTGGAAACAGACTGCCCACATTTGAACACTGACACCTCTGTTTATAACATGAGGCTTCAGTCAAAAGTAACTTCCCATCCCTGTGCCTCCTCATTAGCAAAAGGAAAACTAATAACAGAACTTAATCCATAGGATTCTTTGGAGTTTGAATTAGTTAAGTAGGCACAAAGAATGTCCTCAAAAAATATCTATCCTTTGTTGCTATTTCTATAATTGTGTTATTTTCCAATTTATAAACATGAGTAGAAAAAAAACCTGTTACATTCTTTGTATGCACATAGAACTACAGTTTTTGGAAGCTCTTTTATACATGAAGGCTAATTGTATGCTTAAGAAATTCTTCTAAGTGTGGTCAACTGAGTGTCTCGCTAATCATTTCGAGCGGAAATGATGAGGAAGCTAAAGGCCATCACACTGTCACACCCAGGTGGGATGTGGCCAAGTTGGGTGCTACCCTGACCTCTATCCAGACCACCATTTCAACATTCTGTTTCCCTAAGTCACTTTAAAAGAGCGAACATAAAACACAAAGGTGAAGGAAACATTCTACCAAGGTCCACCTGCGAATGCATGACTAAAAAGTATTAGCCAAACTCCAAACTGCCGTATTGAATTCTCCCCTCCAGGGAACTTAGAAATTGATCGGTTCGTGAAAATTCAGAGTAAAGGGAAAAGGGTAATATTCACACGTTTTTTGCTGGCTGTCAGGTCAGAAATAACAAAAACAGCCCTAACTCACAATTTTATCAAGTTTTCCTTCTGTGAAGCGAGAATAGCAAAATAATCAACTTCAAAAAAACAACTTTACAACCAGCCCGAGCGGGGATGAGAAGATTTTTGCAAAGTCTGTGGCACATGCATCAATAATTTTGGCAGTGTTCTCTTTGGGAGGCACCCAAACACCTCTGAAACCGAAGAATAGTAGTATTAAATGTCTACTCTGTCCCAGGAGCTGTGCTAGGCCTCTTCATACAATCTCTCTCATCTCGCAATAGTCCTGGTAGGCACATACTGTCACCCCTGCTTTATGGACTGAGAAACAAAGACTCAGAGAGGTTAACTGACTCTCCACAGGTCTCAACGAACGCACACAACAGGATGAGCCGGGATCTGAGCCCAGTCCTGCCTGGCTCCAAAGCACCTTGTTCCTTCCACTGAACAGAACTGTCCCTGCTTCATTTCTCAACACACAATGTCAGAACTTGACAAACTTGAGCCTACTTTCAACTGCCGTGCTTCATCTGATCCCTACTTCCACTTACCCCAGAAGGGCTGCCTGCCTGTTTTTGCAGTTTACAAAGAGAGTGGGGAAGGAAATGACTCACGAGCTCATTTCTGCAAAGCAGATGGAACCTCTTGGAGAAAAAGGTTCTGTGTGGGAGCCAAGAAATAAATGGGGCAACCTAAGAATCAGATGGTGCATAAGACGCAAATTCCATGAAAATCAATCTAGAAAATCATCAGTAAGAGTTTATTAAGCTTTCAGTGTGTAGCTGCTCAACATCCATCTAAGCATTACAGAAGAAACATAGGCAACAAAGAAAAAGTCATCAAGAAAATAAGTAAATAAATAAACAGGCACACGCACGCACACACACAACGAATACCATTTTAAAACAACACAAGGACTGTAAAATCATTTGCTAATATGATGTGTTTATACACTAAATGTGTCAGAGTTCCAATTACAGACGGGCACAGTAAGGTGTAGATTAGTAGCAATCTTAAAATCCCTCTTATGTTTTCATCTCATGAAGTCAGACTGGATCTGGTCCTGGGAGAACAAGAGGGTTTGGTCAAGAAGGAGGAAGAGGGTATTGGGATTCCAGAAAGGAGGAGTTGGAAAAAACTGCAGGACAGAGGCTGGGAAAAAATGAGGTCCCTTCCATGGGTCAAGCAGTTTACGTAAGGAGATAACCAGAAAGTAAGACAGCGATGGCAGCTGCAAGGGCAGGCTGAGGCTGACCTGTGGATGAGCTTGACTGTCCGTCAAGACTTTCAGAATTTCATTCCCTGGGTTAAAGACAGCGGGGGTCGGGGGATGATATAATATCAACTATTATCATTTACTGAGCGTGAACTCTGCACTAGGTACTAAGCTATGGGCTGGATAGTCTTCATTCCTTCAACAGCCCTGCACGGTATCTATGACTACTGTGATCTTTAAGTTGAGGGAATTGAACCTCAGAGAGGTTCGGAAGCCAGACCAAAGTCACCTAGCTAATTAGTAGCAGAATAAGGATTCAAGCTAAGGGCTGACAACTCCAAAGCCTATACTCTTCCAAAACCTTCACAACTGCACAGTATTCAGACTGATCTAGTATTTGTGCCTGGAGTCTATAGAGTACCACATGGGGGGGAAGCTGGAGGAAGGCATACTAATAGAATTAAAAATGGGATGACTGGGCTTCCCTGGTGGCGCAGTGGTTGAGAGCCCGCCTGCCGATGCAGGGGACACGGGTTTGTGCCCTGGTCCTGGAAGATCCCACATGCCGTGGAGCGGCTGGGCCCGTGAGCCATGGCTGCTAAGCCTGCGCGTCCGGAGCCTGTGCTCCGCAACGGGAGAGGCCACAACAGTGAGAGGCCCGCGTGCCGCAAAAATAATAAAAAAAAAAAAGGGATGACTGCCTCTTATTCCAGTGAACAAACAAACAAACAAAAAAACAAAACAAAAAACACAACCTATCTGGGGTCTGGAGTGGTATGGAGCAGTTAATAGCTAACATGTATGGGCTACTTAGTACATGAATAGATAGGACTATTATTTCATTTAATCTTCACAATAACCCTTGGAAGTAAAACATTATTATTATTATTAATTATTCCTATTACAGATGAGGGAACCAAAGCTTAGACAAATTAAGTAGTTTGTCAAAGGCCACAAAACTATTAAGAGGCTGGGCATGAAGTCAACACAACGAAACTGTTTTCAGAATGGGAGGCATGGGGAAGGGGGAGGCAAGGAAAACTCAGCAAATGAGGACTCAGCGGGGCCTGGTGGCTGGCTGGGCGTAAGTAAATAAAAGTTATGCTAACTCAAAGTTTATGCTATGCTCTGAAGCTTGGGAGACCAAAAGAAGTGTGTTATCTTTAATAAAAACAGGAAGGACACACCCAATTGGACAAGACAGAACAACACTGAGTAGTTTCAAAACAAGAATTTGCCCACTGCAGGGTAAAATATTACAGTGACATCAAAGGCAAAGAAAAATGAACAACAGCTATTGGATTTAGGTATGAGGTCATGGGTCATCCAAAGACAGAGGAAGGAAGAATGGCATCTGTAATGGGTTAAGGGGTGGATGAATAGGTGATGAGGCAGTGGAGACAGAGAAAAAGGGTTTTCTCTTGCAATGTAGTCAAAGTGAGAAAGTAATCATGGCTTTAGGACTCAGAGAGTCAAGGAAAGTTCATTTCTTTCTAAAGGATAAAGGAATATTAAGTATGTTTTTAGGTATTTTTTTATATTGGCACTGTGTAATGATGTTTGTCTTCTTACTGCCAAGAGAATACAAACTCCATTCATTGGGGAGAAACTCTGAGATGGCAGAGGCCAGAGATGTAAGCAACAGAGAGGCCCCGTTATCTACGGGTGTGGACATGGAGGCTTGGAGAACACAGCAACTCACCTAAAATCACCTTCTGCAAGCAGCAAACCTGACCCTGGGGCTCTCAATGTTCACTGTACTTCTTCCCTAGACAGAGTGGTCTTACCCTTGGAAAAGAGGGACACAGCTTCCTTTGCTATGGAAAGGAAGAGAATGACTAAAGACAGAAAGATGCTTTGTGGACACAAAGAAGCGGTGATGACAGGAAGAAGGGGAACAAAGAGGAAGCTGGCACAGGACCGGGGTGCCGAGCAAATGAAAACCAACATGATTCCTGCTCAGGAAACTGATGAGGTAAAACGAAGCTTCCAGGGTTGCTTTGGTTGTAAGTCTTGTAGTACAAGTCTGGAGCATGCAGGGGTGGCTGCATTATTTGTTTTTACTGGCTGCCTCCTACCTCTTGGGAAATGCTTAAATCATCGAGAAACCTTCATACTTAAAGATGAAAGGATAAGAAGGTTAAGGGGCCAGTGATGAACTTTTGTTAGGCCGTGGTATGATTTTATAATCGCAAATTACATATTCAGTGCTGATATAAAGTAAATATTACCTTGTACAGCTTCTCTTTCCCCACATCACCATCCCTGAGGTGGACATTTATACTCCCCAAATCATGTATTAAATGTCACCACTCTCTGCTTCAAGGGAAAGATCTTTCTTTTCCACGTGTGTTCTATATGATGCCATAAGGTGGTAAGTTTGTGAAAATGAGATTTGGTAGTGGAATATCTTAAAACCATTCCTCTAAATGCTCCACAATGGCATAGAGCAGATTTCATCCAATATTTATAAAATAAGTGCAATTAAACATCAATGATACAATAAAACCCCTGTGTGACCGAGAAAGAAACAGACTTATTCTCCTCCCTCCTTTATTTCCCCCACTCTGTGGAACTCTGTTAGATTTTTTTTTCCTTGCAATTCTCCTTTCCCCTTCAATGAAACAAAAGCTGAATTCAAGGCCCTCCTAATGAGGTCATTACTGGCTTTACCATAGAAAAGTTAATTCAGAGTAGATTAGAATTTCTCTTAGATGTTTCTTTCCTTCCATCCCCATTTCCTTTTGCTATTATTTTAATTGCTCATTTATTAAGCTCAGGTGTGTCTAACAGGCACTGAGGCACTGAGAATATACATTAAGATAAAGAGAACACGATTCCGGCCTCACTGAGGTTCACAGACCAACGACAGAGACAGATTTGAACAAATAGTGTCAGGAAGACGTGAGAACTTTCCCAGAGTTAATGCAGAAGGAGCTGTGGGGTGCCAGGTAGCAACACAGCATGGAGGTCAAGAGAAGGACCTTGACATTATGGGCACAGGCTTTGGATGAAAACAGCCCCAGGCTTAATTAAGCCCTGGCTTAGGAGCTATAAAAACTTGGGCAGGTAATGTAACCTCCTTAGGTTGTGGTTTCATCTTTTGTAAAAACAGGGATAACGTCCGCCTCATCGGGCTGCCGAGAGCATTATGGGAGATAACTCGTTTAAAGTGCTCAGTACAGGGAAAACCCTCAGTAAACGTCTGTGAAAAAGTCTACGGCTCAGGGGAGTCTGCGTGGAAGTGATACTGGACTGGAGGCTTGAAGGATAAACGGAGAAATCATTGGATGAATAGGACTGGGGAAGAGGCAGTGGGAAAGTTCACTCCGGAAGAGGCCACCACGGGGCACAGGACAGCTGCCAGCAGGTGAGTAAAAGTGAATCAGAAGCTGCACAGGGACAGCAGTGGGGATGAGGCTGGAAGGGACCGAGAGCCTCACGTGCCCTGAGATGCTGGATGTTTCCCTGAGGTGGAGAAGCCACTGAATGGTTCCTGTGCTACCGGCCCAGGAATTATAACAGGACGCCTCCAGAAAGGACACCACCACTGACAACCCTCTTCCCTGCTGTCTCCAAGGTCTCTGGCTCTTGGGTTATTTCTTGCCTTACAAAGAATTCCTAACAAGCTGACCATGGGCTGGACACATTACGGTCATTCAATCTTTAATGCCACGGACCAGCTACTGCTCAAATTATTTCTCTCTCTGAAAGAGGGATGTATGCCCAGGGGTCCTTTTTGTTTTCTTTAGCAAAAATGGGGCCAAATATAGCAGGATGATGTCTAAACACAGGAATGGATAAAGAATCAAAAGGTGAGTTGATTGGCTTTACTTACTAGTACATTTTGGTCCCCGACTTGTAAAAGCAATCAATCCAAACTTATATGGGAGCATGCCCTGTGTAACAGGCACAAGGGGAGTCTCAGTGGGGGATACAGGAGGCAGACATCACATCATGGTCCTGTCTGCAGGCCTCTAGCTGAGGAGGCAAGACAAAAAGTGGGGAACTTTACACAGGATTCAAAACTACCAGGACAAGAAAATAAAAGTTACTACTCAGGCACAGATGTTAAGAACTCACTGTTGAAAGGAAGGAGATTTCTCAGGGGGAGGAAGGAGATCTCTCAGGGAAAGGAAATACCTAGAAACCCTTGGGAAGAAGTTGATTTGAAGTAAGTTTTGGAGAAGGGAAGCATTTAATGACAAGGGGAGAAAGGACATTTTCAATCTGTGATTTCTAGACTTGGTGATTTCACTGTTGACTAAAATTGCCAAACAAACCGTATAAGGCAGGTGAGAGTTGCAAGGATTTGTAAACTTTGTATTTCTCCAAAGTAAAACCATTTCATTAAACATAGAAAAACCTCCTCTCTACTAGCACCACTGTTTCAAAAAAAGCAAGAATATTCTAATATACACAATGAAAGGAAAGCAAGCCCAGAATAAAAGTCAAATAGTCATTTTCTATTGCTGTGTAATGGATTACTACCATGAGTTTGGGGCTTAAATTAACACCTATTTATTATCTCATGTTTTCTGGAGGTCAGAAGTCCAGGCACAGAGTTGGATTTGCTTTCCAGGATCGCAGAGGCTTACATCAAAGTTTCAACTGGGCTGCGTCCTTTTCTGGACCTCAGATCATTTTCAAGTTCAGGTGACTGGGGGGAGAATTCAGCATTTTGCAGCTGTAGAACTGAGGCTTCCGTTCTCTTTCTGGCTGACTGCTGGGGCGCTGCTCATAGGTCCTACAAGCTACTCAGTTCTTTGCTATGTGGTCCCCTCCATCTCCTCTTATGCACTTTCAATTTCTGACTTCCTCGGTCTTCGATCGCTGTACTTGAATGTAAAGGTCTCATGTGATCCAGATAATCTCCCTTTTGATTTACTCAGAGCCAACTGGTTAGTAACTTGGATTACATCTGCAAAATCCCTTAGGTCATGTAACGTAACGTAACATAACACAATCACGGGGTAATACCTCATCACATTTACAAGTTCCTCTCTCACTGAAATGGAGGAAATTATATAAGGTGTGAATATCAGAGGGTGAGGATCTTGGGGGGAAACGGGTTTCTACTTCTAAGAAAGGAAGCAACGATTTTATATCAAGATATTACAAAAGTTAGCTTTAAAAAGTCTTAGAGAAAGGTTTTATATTGTTGTATAAAACCTATTTTTACATAAGTAAAAGAAAAAATGTACAAATCTAAAAAAAGAGGAGATATATGTATAGCTTTGCTCTACAGTAGAAACAAACACAACATTGTAAAGCAACTATACTCTAATAAAAATTAATGAAAAAATAAACAGCTCATAGAACTCAACATCATAAAAACAAACAACCTGGTTAAGAAATGGGCAGAAGAACTGAATAGACATTTTTCCAAAGAGGAAATGCAGATGGCCAACGGGCACATGAAAAGATGCTCAATATCGCTAGTCAGCAGGGAAATGCAAATCAAAACCACAGTGAGATACCACCTCACACCTCTCAGAAAGGCTATCTTCAGAAAGAACACAAACAACAAATGTTGGTGAGGATGTGGAGAAAAGGGAGCCCTCCCTCCTACACTGTTGGTGGGAATGTACCTTGGTGCAGCCACTGTGGAAAAGAGGACGGAGGGCTCTCAAAAACTAAAACTAGAATTACCATATGACCTAGCAATTCCCCTTCTGGGTATATGTCTGAGAAAACCAAAAGCACTAATTTGAAAAGATACATGCACCCCAGAGTTCATAGCAGCATTATTTACAACTGCCAAGATATGGAAGCAACCTAAGTGTTCATCAACAGATGAATGGACTAAGATGTGAGATAGATATATATACACACACATAATGGAACACTGCACCTGCCATCTGCAATGCCATCTGCAACAACATGGATGGACTTGGAGGGCATTACGCTGAGTGAAATAAAGACAAATAAAAGACAGAAATAAAGACAGAAAAAGACAAATACTATTTGATATCACTTATATGTGAAATCTAAAAAATACAACAAACTACTGAAGAGAAAAGAAACGGACTCACAGATACAGAGAACAAACTACTGGTTACCAGTGATGGTGGGGAGGGGCAATATAGGGGTGGGGGCGTGGGGAGCAGAAACTATTGGGCAAATAAGATAGGCTCAGGGATGTACTGCACAACATGGGGAATAGAGCCAATATTTTGTGATAACTGTAAATGGAAAGTGACCTTTGAAAAATAAATAAATTCTGCCAACAACAATGTGGAAAAAAGCCTGGAGTGGATATTTCCCCAGTTGATCCTTCAGATGAGACCCCAGCCCTGGCAGATACACAGTTGCAGTTTTGTGAGACACCATGAAGCAGAGGACCCATGTAAGCCACAACAACTGTTAGATAATAAATGTGTGTTTTAAGTCAAAAAAATATAATTTATTTCAAATTAAAAAAAAAATATATATATACAATCTACCACTGCCTTCTGAGGGAGGGTGCAGATGGAAGAGCCCTTTGTGGGGCAAGCTGGGGTGATCATGCTGTTCTGTATGATTTGGGGAGTGGGAGGAAGGGAAATTTAAGATGAAAGAGGGGAAATGCAGGAGGGAAAAACATAGAAAAAAGATCCTGGATGTACTAGGGGAGAAAGGCAGAGGAGTGGGGACAGTCCCCAATGTGATTTGACTTAGGAGGGAAGACATAGCTGATGAAAATGTCAAGGTCTTTGCTGCAGGAGATGCTCTTGCTCTGGCTCCCCCTATGAAATCTTCAGTAGAATCTACAATCCTCTCTAAGACTCTCCGTGTGTCTGCAATTTCCTTGACAAATGCAAAGAAGTGCTAAGTTCTGCATCAAAGATGGTGTGGGTCAAACACACAGAAGTGCAGATGAAGACAAAAACACTTCACACACTTACACACAGGTAAGTTGAAGGCAGTGGAAGCAACATTCTTAATACAATTTGAGCTCAATTTTGAATATTCGGAGAAAATGAGAGATGGTAGGAAATCTTAAGCCCTTCCCCTCTAAGTACTTTTCCATCTTCGCCCCAAGGATCTGTAAGAACAAACCCTTCAAAGAACAGAAGTTTAAGTGCAAAGACTATAGATGAACATGGAGAACTAGATCAGTCTCTATGAAGCAGCAAGGGATTCATCTGAGAGCGCTGACCGTGGGGATCGCAGTTCTAGATATGGACACAAAGACAGGGGAGCAAGAGAGCCAAGGTCTCTTGCAGCCAAGTGAACATCCGACAGAGGGCTTTGCAAACATTCCTTAGTCTATCGTTATGTATTCCTTATCACTAGCTCTGAAGGGAGGTCATTACAACCATCTCAGTGAGTCGGAAAATACAGGGAATTGTGGAGGTTAAATGACCTGCCTGGGGCTGCCGTGCAATAGGGAGCAAAGTTGAGATTAGAACTTGCCAGTGCCTATGCCCCGGGCCTTTGAAAAACCTTAACAGAGATCAAGTTCTCAAAAACCAGCAGCTTTCTCTCTGGGGTAGGGCAATAGGACTATGGAAAACTGTACCAGGGCTGGAGGAACTGTGATTCGGTGGGATGCATTAGAGGCCGCCTGATCCCGCGCTCGAAACCTCTTGTCTCAGTTTCTTATTCTGAGAGCTGAAATGCAGTGCCCTGGCTTTTCTTTACCAGACACAATGGATGGAAGAATGAACAGGGGCAAGTGTGGGGTGGGAGCGTATTTCTTCAAAGAATTAAATACAGAATTACCATGTGATCCGGCAGTTCCACAACCAGGGATATACCCAAAAGAATGGAAAGCAGGAACTCAGACATTTGTACACAAATACTCATAGCAAATTATGGCCAATAGCCAAAAGGTGGAGATGACTCGAGTGTCCATTGATGGATGAATGGATAAATGAACACAGTCTATGCACACAATGGAATACTACTCAGCCTTAAAAAGGAATGGAATGCCAACACATGCTATCACATGGATGAACCTTGAAGACATTATGCTAAGTCACAAAAGGGGAAATACTGTATTATTTCACTTACATGAGGTTCCTAGAATAGTCAAATTTATAGGGATAGAAAGCAGCATGGTGGTTGCTGTGCACTGGGAAATGGTTAAGATGGTAAATTCTGTGTTGTGTATTTTATCACAATTTTTTAAAAGGGGGAAGAGAAGACCGTGACTACTGATTTCCTATGTATAATATAATCTCCAGTAGACTGTAGGGCCTAAGAAGGCAGAGATCACGTTTTGCTTATTATCATGTCACCAGTGCACAGCGAACAGCGTCACACAGAGTAGGTTCTAGATAAATATTTAAGTAAGTAAACCAACACTGGTGCACTACTGTGGAGTGATACCACCCGTGGTTCCTTCTGTCACAGTGCTGTGCTTTCAGACAGTTGAGTCACCATCTCTTAGCCTGATTTAGAGATGCCCTCTCTAGACTAGGCAGCTCTCTGCAGCTGCGCTAACAAGGGCCCAGCCCAGCTTCCCCACCTTTCAGTCCTATCAACCCATAAAAGAACGCGTTTGGATAGGACAGACTCTAAATTATTGAATGAATACAGAATAGGTCATCGATACCAAGAGCTACGTATTGCAACAGTATACAATAGAGCACTTTTAATTATTCAAAAAATTTAAAGATATCCAACGGATTCCAGTCCTGCCTGGTCATTAGCATCAAGTAGGGAGTTTGGTAAAAATATATATTCTCTGGTATCACCCTCCTGACACATGATTTAGTTAGTCTAGGATGGGCCCTGGGAATCTGGATATTTTAAAAATTTATTTTATTGAAGTATAGTTAATTTACAATGTTGTATTAATTTCTGGTGTCCACCAAAGTGATTCAGTTACATATATACATACATATCTCCTTTTTCATATTCTTTTCCATTATAGTTTAGCACAGGATATGGAATACAGTTCCCTGTGCTAAACAGTGGGACTTTTTTTTATCCATTCTATATATAATACTTTGCATCTGCTAATCCCAAACTCCCAATCCATCCCTCCCCCACCAGGAATCTGGCTTTTTGTCTGCCCGTTTGCTTAAGCGGCTGTACAAATAAGTTGAAAAACCTCTGCCCTAATGACCCGATGAGTATGTCTCGCTTCCCAAATGATAAACTCCACGAGGGCAAGACATATGCCTTCTATCTTTTGTATACCACCTAGAGCATCTAGGAGATTAGTAAGTGCTGAGGTGACTGATCCATCTCCCGGTAAACATAAAAACAGCACGCAGTGTTGCCCTCCTCTACAGCCACCTCTGCCCTTCCACCATCTCAAAACCCACAGACCCAAATGCAGCTCTTCAATCTAATGCAGTAAAATATATGAATATAAATATTTATATAAACATGTTGCCTTTTAGAGCAATATTAGCAAGGGCTGATTATCCCTTTACGTCCCCATCTGTTCTTTCAGATACTTGGAATTCAGCAGACTTATGAATAAGACATTTCAAATCACAGGAGAGTCCAAGAGGCAAAAAGCTGTAAGTTGCCAGGGCCAAGCAGTGTGTGTTTAAACTAGAACAGCCACAGAGAAGAAGCATCAGAGTTGCTTTAAACAATAATAATGCCCATGATTTGAGTTATAAAACAGTACTTTTCCAGGCAATATAGGTTGTGCTCAAGCCCATTTTTAAAAAATACATTTATTTTATGTATTTATTTATTTTTGGCTGTGTTGGGTCTTTGTTGCTGCGTGCGGGCTTTCTCTAGTTGAAGTGAGCAGGGGCTACTCTTTGTTGTGGTGCGTGGGCTTCTCATTGCGGTGGTTTCTCTTGTTGCGCAGCACGGGCTCTAGGGCACGCGGGCTTCAGTAGTTGTGGCTCGTGGGCTTTAGAGCGCAGGCTCAGTAGTTGTGGCGCACGGGCTTTGTTGCTCCATGGCATGTGGGATCTTCCAGGACCAGAGCTTGAACCTGTGTCTCCTTCATTAGCAGGCAGATTCTTAACCACTGTGCCACCAGAAAGTCCCTCAAGCCCATTTTATAACTAGAAGGAATAGGTACTATTTTTTGATATTTCCTCCCGCAAATTCTGATATCCCGCCCTTATTATTTTGGAATGATGTCTAAATTTTACCAGCAGCAACACATCATTTGTGCTCAAAATAGGTCTCTGCCCAGACGTCCCTTTTACAATGTGAGTACGTTAATTTATAATTCATTGACTCTTGAGTGTGAACTAGGTCAGCATAACTTAAAGTCAGACAAAACTCTAGGTTTAAGATGACCTTTAGTTAAACACTTTTGGGAAATGGTGAAAACAGTATCTTTTCTCCGAGAGTCAAAAACACATCTCTACAGTGGTTCTCAGAGTGTAGTCACTGGACCAGTCACATTGGCATCACTTGGGAACTTGTTAAAAATGCAAATTCTCAGGCCTACTAAGCAGAAACTCTGGGCGTGGAGTCCAGTTACGATCTGTGTCGTAACAGTCCGCCAGCTGAGGCTGATGCTCATGAGAGTTTGAGATCCACTGTATTAGAAGGCCTGCCATAATGAAACATGCTTATTTAAAGCCGTATTAGCCAAACACAACTGCCCCCAGACCCCTTTTCCATGTAACACCTATCAAGTCCCATGAAATCTATAGTTGATGAGATACACATCAGAGCTAACCTAAATGGGAAAAGAATCTGAAAAAGAATACATATATGTATATGTATAACTGAATCACTTTGCTGTACACCCGAAACTAACACAACATTGTAAATCAACTATACTCCAATACAAAAAAAAATTGTCACACCAGATTCTGAAAAATCAAAATATATTAATTGCACAATTGGCAACATACAATGACAAGAACAACTATTTATTGCATGATACTATGTGCTAGACCCCAAGAATACCATGGCAGATCTGACAGACATAATCCCTTCCTCCTCAGGATGTACTGTCTAGTACGGAAGACAGATCAACAATGAACATGTGGGGAAAGTTATATATGAAGTCTGCACACTGTGTAAGAACATGTGAGGGCAAATGAACAGGGACAACGGACAACTCAACATGACTTGGGTCATTAATTTGCTTTGCAAGCTATTCTCATCCTCCTCTTGTCTTCACTGCCTTGGCCAAGGGGACTAAAGCAGCTGCCCCAAGCAGATATAATCTGACTACTTCACTCAGACACACTTTCAGGAAGTCCCAAGATAACAAGGGCTTTAGAAAGGTCATGGTCATCAATGAAGCTGGTGCTACAGTCTGAATGTTTGGGTCTTCAAAATCCATATGTTGAAGTCCTAACCTCCTAAACCATATGGTATTCATAGGTGGGGCCTTGGAGAAGCGCTGGTCATGAGGTGCTTAAGTCTTTTATGAAGGAGACTACGGTCTTATAAAAGAGACTCTGCAGATATCCCTTGCCCCTTCCACCACGGAAGGACACAGTGAGAGAAGCTGGCTGTCTGCATTCTGGGAAGAGTGCTTTCACCAGATACTAAATCTGCTGGTGCCATGATCCTGGACTTCCCAGCCTCCAAAACTGTGAGAGATAAATTTCTGCCATTTATAAGTTACCCATGCTGTGGTATTTTGTTATAGCAGCCCAAACAGACTAAGACAGCTGGCCAGTGGAGCTGCCATACACGTGCTCACAAAAGGCTTGTTTCCTCTTAGGTTGCTGTTACCCACTGGATCTTCTGAACTTCCAAAGTCAGGCCTCTGGCACCATGGGCCTGCTGCTTGGAATGTAGCTAAGGTTTGGGGAACTGGTGAAAGAGAATGATATTGCTGCTGCAAAGACAACAATAGCCTGGATTTGCACCTTGAGAAATCTATAGCCAAGTAACATTGCCAAGTACAGTGAGCTCCTTTAAAACAGGGGATTTTGTCAGTTGTGTTCACTGATATATTCCCAGGCTCTAGAACAGTGCCTGCCTGACACACAGTAGGTGTCAACGAAATATTTGTCTTTTGTGGTTCAGCAAGCCCTCTGTGTCAATCTTGTGCTGACCCATGTATTAGTAAGAGGAGGCTAATTGTTAAAACAGTGTCAAAATATATAAAAGCTCAAAGACAACAGAGGAGAGCTATCCAATAGACCTTTCCACAATAACGGAAATGTTTTTTACCTGTGTTGTCCGACATGACAGCCACTAGTCACATGCAGATACTGAGGACTTGAAATGTGGCTAGCGTGACTGTTGATCAGATGTTCAGGCTGTTGGCGCTGAAACATTCCCTGAGACAGGACTTCTTGTGCTAAACAGGTTCCCAAACTGACCTGGAGGGAGGCCTGCTCTGTCTCACCACATCCTTCACTCCAGTTTTTCAATTTCTCTGTTCCTTGAAATCAAACTTAACTGCATTTTCTCTTACAGCCTGGCTGGATGATGACATTAATCCAATTAACACTTCCATGTGAACAAGAATACCCACAATCCTACCACTTGATACTGTCAAGTCTCTTAGATGTCACAGCTGCATGTTAAACTCAGAACTTTAATGACTGAGCAGAAGGAATGACTGATAAGGGAACTTCAGGCAGGGCCTTTGGGGAGATATTAACCTAACTCGTAGTGCCAGCTCTCAATAGTCCTGGAACACTTGTAAAAAGGGGTTAAAAAGATTTGGATGTTGGTTGAAAAGAGTAAGGGCACCGTGTTAATGAATCCTTCCTCTGCCAGCGACAGGATAGTTTCCAAGCTAGGCCTCCACAGGCAGGAGAGTAGGAGAATAAAAGATCCCTTTGCCCAGAAATTCATCAAAGGAACTCCTGCCCTTGGTTAGGAGCTGTCAGAGATCACTTCACCCTGCCTCACTGGAACTCAGCATTTGAAATGTCAGGCACTTTCCTAGCAATGACTGATGCACTCTTTTGGGGGAGGCTTCCATATTGTTGGCTAACTTATCTCGTGTTTGAGTCTTGTCTCTCCGTAGACTCTCAGCTGCTAGCGGAAACCTACCTCATTCAAGCATGTGAATCCCTGAAGCCCTGAGTACCATGTCTGGGGAGCCATGACTCACAGTGAAGATACACCTGTTCAGTCTGGCCAGCGGGGCCCACACAGATATTCTGGACAGTCTGAGTTCTGGTCTAGCTGTGTAGCCTTAAGCAAATCACTTTCCCTCTCTGAACTTTGGATTTATCTTCTAAAAAGAGAGCTTGGCAAACTACAGTCTGTGGGCCAGTTCAAAGTTGTGGTCTATTTTTGCACAACTTGTGAGCGAAGGATTTTTTTTTTTTTTTTTTTTTTTACATTTTTAAGGGTCTGTAAAAAACAAAACAAAGAAAAATATGCAACTGAAACCATGTAGGGGCCTCATAAGCCTACATTTTTTTTACTATCTGGCCCTTTACAGAAAAAGTTAGCCAACCCCTACTCTAAAATGAAGACAATAGACTAGAACAAATACTTTCGTTCTTTTAAATTTTGTTTGCTCCCCACCCTCCAAAGGAACCATCTCTCTAAAGAATTTACAAGTCCAGATAGCAAATAGATAACACAAGTGCCAAGCCACCTACGGTGACGGTGACGGTGACGGTGATGCAAGGGTGGGAGCTTGGCCAATATCCTTTCCTCCAGACTCCTTAGCAAACCCGTCAGGCTCCTACAGTACAGTTTGAAAGCCTCAGACAAAAATGATACGTAAATCCTCTTTTTCTTTTTGGCCCAGGCATTCTTTGTTTTGGGGAGGCAATAGAGCTTAGTGGTTAGTGCTTAGGAGTGGGAGTCAGAGTATTTGGGCTGAGTCCTAGCTTTATCTCTTATTATCTATAGGTATTGGTCAATTACTTAACCTCTCTAAACGTCAATTACCTCAAAATAGGAACCACAAGAGTAACCTACCTCTAGGGCTGCAGTGAAGGTTAAATCGAATAATGCGTGGACAGCATTTAGCAGGTCTGGCAACCTACAAAGATATCTATCAGTAGAAGCTCTCATGACTACTGTGAGAATGTTCTCTTCCTTTCTTTGTCTCTCACACACGCCTGCCTCTTGCAACAGCTTTAACAATGCGGTTCAGAGGTCAACAAGTCCCATATCATAAAGTACATACCACGCTCCACATGGAGGGACACTCAATCTATATTAACCAATCAATACCGTTGGCAAAGGGCTGAGCATCCCACAGTTGAGAAGCTCAACAAGGGGGTGAAATATTTTCCCTGAATTTCACTCCATCACCCTGCTTCCCTAAGCCCAAAGCCCTCCAGATACCCTCCTTGCTGCCATAATAAAAACACACACAAAACCACACATATAAATAAAATGTTGTGCTGCTCATGAGAGGCAAGCCAGCAGTTTTCTCATCCTGCCAGTGACAAGTTTATGAGCTCTACAACTGCAGTCGAAATATTTTTTGCTATTTTCATGATTTTCTTGGCTTCCGTCCCAAGGAATTAATCATTTTTCCAGCACTGGGGAGAAGCTGAGAAATCGCAGGCATGACTGAATGACATGATAGTGTATTCTCTTCACCCGCGCCGAATCTCTCTCTGTGCATGAAACTAAATCGTTCCAGGGGAAAATGTCTTGCTGCGGTTGGGGAAGTATGGAAGCATAATTCCTCCACAGCTCTTGCTTCCTGGGAAGTGGCCAGGTAGTTGGACTTCAGTTCTTTTGAGTTTCACAAATTCCAGGTGAAGAAAGATGAACATACTCAAGGTCTTGCGGATATGCCTAAATTAAAGTCATGATGTCATTGGGTTGGCAGGAAATAGTTGCTCTGGAGGACCCACAAAGGTTATGTATGACTGAGAAGAGATACTCCTGTGACCCAGTCCGGAATCAGCAAATTTGACCTAGAAGAGACTCATCATCTAGTCAGTCTCCTCCTCACTTTGCAAGTGAGGAAGCTGTAAACCCACGGGCTTTGGAGACAGACACACGTGGATGTGAGACTCTGCCTCTCCTTACCAAATCACCTAACCTCTCTACCATCCAGTTCCTCTCTGCAAATGCTACCTTCTTCACAGAAGTATTAAGAGGATGAGAGACACAGTTTAGCCCAAGGCTCAATACATGATGAAAGACTGAATATACAAATAGACAGTGGCCAGACCATATACACAAAGACAGCTGTGACCCACAATCAAGACAAGCTGCCCAGGAAACCAACCCCCTATTTACAATAACCCACTCTGGAAGCCAGCCCCGCTGTAAATCAGATTTGTAAGAAGTCAGATTGTTATCTCTAGTGACAATGAAGGAGGCTAAACAATTACTTCTTTAACAATCAGCCCTACATGGCCAGGACTTGATCAATGGACAGCTTCCCTAACTGTGTTCCCACTTCCAACTTAGAACAAACCAAAGAAAGCCAAATAAGCTCCCCTAACCAATCACACACATGCCCAGCTTTCAGCTAGTCTGCCTACAACTTCCTCATGCCAACAGTCTCCAAAGCAGGGATATCAGAAGCTTTCCTACTTCTCTGCCTGCCTTTGAGTCTCTGCCAAAACACAAGTGATGGTGGCCAACTCCCTTGCTGTCGCAAGCTTTGAACTAACAGCCTTTGCTTGTTTCCATTTGGTCTTCCTTTACTTCCACAATGTACACACACCTACCCTGCACATCGCCTGCACAATCACACACATGTCTTCATACAGTAAATAAAGAAAAGATAAACATCTTGAAAGACAGTGTTGCGATTTTCAATCCATTGATAAAGCCAATGAACAAAGAGGTCATCCCCACAGTGTGATTACTCAAGCTTGTTCTATCCAAAGAGAATTCTAAAAAGACTAAGTTTGCATTGTGTTGATCTTCCAAGAGCTTACCCAACCGTTCCCTGATTTGCTCACTAACTTTATGAATGGAGCAGAGGTAGAGCTCACTGCTACACTGAGCACAGAAGGCACAAAGCCAGGGCCCATAAAAATGGTTTCTTTTTTTTTTAATCATAAGGAAAAAGATGAGCTTTTAGGTGAAAGAAAATAATTTATACATATTATTTGCATACTGGTTTTTATACCACACTGTTGCAGAATATAATTTTAATACATTTCGTGGACGAAGGAGCCCACAAAGGCAAAAGTTCCTGGAGTCTGCAAAAGTCATAGTACGGGGTTTCCCTGGTGGCACAGTGGTTGAGAGTTCGCCTGCCGATACAGGGGACACGGGTTCGTGCCCCGGTCCGGGAAGATCCCACATGCCGCGGAACGGCTGGGCCCGTGAGCCATGGCCGCTGAGCCTGCGTGTCCGGAGCCTGTGCTCCGCAACGGGAGAGGCCACAACAGTGAGAGGCCCGCGTACCGCCAAAAACAACAACAACAAAAAGTCATAGTATGGCCCGGATCAGAGGAAATATTTGTCCTTTGTGGATAAGTAAAGCAATGGTCACTATCACTTATTTCAGGCTCACCGCCCACCCATAATCTCTCTTCCACATCCTGGTAATTCTCAAATTGGTCTTCCAGCTATCTTCTGGTATGCCGACACTTTCCATTCATTCCTTCTGCAGGCATGAAAGCTAATATGTTCAATAAAGAAGAGCTCATTACCCAACTTGGGGAAAAAATCATTTATAAACTTTATTGGCCTCCCACACTATTAGGATCACAATCTGGTCTTAATTTATAATTCTGTTTCACCCACTACTGCCTCGTCCAGAAGTTCCTCACGCTTGGTCCAGGCAGGACCACATCATACCTGCCAAGATGCTCCTCTGCCTAGCGAAAGCCAGTTTATTCTGCTAAGATCCTGCTTCACAAATCGTATTCTCAGTGAAATCCTCTCAAGTGTCCAATATGAGACGTTCCCTCATCTTACTCCCAAAGCACCACTAGATCAGAAATGACTGTAATTAGATATATGTTCTTAGAATATGGCCTCTTTGAGGGCAGGAATCAGATCTTATCTGTTTAGTTTCTGAGTGCCAAGAACTGACACTTATTAAGTGACATGCCCAGAATGCAAAACTCACCAGCAGCAAAGTTGCTATTAGAAGGTAAGTCAACAGTTCCCCGGTTTTGCCTTCTTTTAGTTCATCCCACATCTTAATAATATCCAGCTACACCAGGGAGGCAGATGAATGCTCTGGATGTCAGGAATTGAAGTAAAACAGCGCAGTGCTAATGAATATTTAAAAACAGTCTCTCCAGGGAAAAAACAAAACAAAAACAAAAACAACCCTCTTGATTCATAGCATTTGCCAATTGCTGTGGTGTAAGTATCCCCACCATGGCCAATTTCAAGTTATTACCTATTATGCTGACTTCACTAAACAAAGAGTTGAGAAGAGAGGCCTGGGGTACACCATTATGTAGTATTTCCACCACACAGCTGCCATAGTCTAAACAACCTCCAGAACATAAATAACCACATAATGCAATAAAAATAATTAAGAAGTGATGATTGTTTGAGTACTTATTATTACCTTTAATTAATTAATTTAACTGTAAATTTATAAATAAATTTAATTTTAATAATGGGTGTGACTCAATTGGCAAAATTCCTGAAAATTTAACAATTGGCTCTTCTGGACCAGTACAAGCTGTCTCCAGTGCTCCACAGAGAGCAAGAAGCAGGGTTGGATGTAGCCTAGAGGGATGCTGTGAAAATAAATACCCAGAACACTTGAGAGTTTACATCAACAACAGAGTAAAGGTACTGCTTAGATTATATTTCATTACTTAGACAGGTCTTCCCTGTCCCTGCCCTGTGCTTGGCTGTAACATGTCCCCTTTATCCTATGTGTGCAGTGCCTCCCTCTCCCACCAGACCGTAGGCTCTAAGAGGTGGAAGACCTTATCTATTCCTCACTGCTATACTTCTGCTGTCAGGTTCTCAATAAGCATCCGTTGAATGTGTGGATGGAGATATGTGACCATCTTGTTGCCACTCTGTCACTTTTACATGGAAATGATGGGGGCAATGCTGCAAGACAGATGTCAAGGGACACAGGGTTTGAAACAGGAACCATAAAAGGGTAGGGAGATCAGCTGGATGCTTTGTGTCCACCTAGAGAGGTGGGATAGGGAAGGTGGGAGGGAGGGAGACGCAAGAGGGAAGAGATATGGGAGCATATGTATATGTATAACTGATTCACTTTGTTATAAAGCAGAAACTAACACACCATTGTAAAGCAATTATACTCCAATAAAGATGTTTAAAAAAAAAAGGGTTAAGTCTTCACTCAGTGTGACCTAATGTTGCTTGCATTTGAGAAATCCCTGAGAATACACTCAGTGTTAGTGTGCTAAAAGGACCAAGGTTGCAAATAGGGGTCAATTGCTTTTTCGAATAGTTTATACAATGTACTAAATGTTAACTATGAACTACAAAGAAGCACAGCGAATAACAACTTAATAAGCAAACTAAAGCAATATTGCACAGAAGAGTATCTTATTCTTGTCCACAGTTTAAGAAAAAAGTGTCACTAAAGAACATATGAAACTTGAATTCTTTTTTTGCCCTGTGTAATTTCAAAAAAAATAATAGTCACAAGCAGAGATACAGCACTACTATGTGCCACGCACTGTTAATGCATTTAGTCATATAACAACCCTCCAATGTATGGATTGCTATTATCATAAGGAAACTTGGGATACAAGGAATTTATTTTCTTTTTAATTTTTTTTACATCTTTATTGGAGTATAACTGCTTTACAATGGTGTGCTAATTTCTGCTTTATAACAAAGTGAATCAGCTATACGTATACATATGTTCCCATATCTCTTCCCTCTTGCGTCTCCCTCCCTCCCACCCTCCCTATCCCACCCCTCCAGGCGGTCACAAAGCACCGAGCTGATCTCCCTGTGCTATGGGGCTGCTTCCCACTAGCTATCTATTTTACGTTTGGTAGTGTGTATATGTCCATGCCACTCTCTTGCTTTGTCACAGCTTACCCTTCCCCCTCCCCATATGCTCAAGTCCATTCTCTAGTAGGTCTGTGTCTTTATTCCTGTCTTATCCCTAGATTCTTCATGACATTTTTTTCCTTAAATTCCATATGTGTTAGCATACGGTATTTGTCTTTCTCTTTCTGACTTACTTCACGCTGTATGACAGACTCTAGGTCCATCCACCTCATTACAAATAGCTCAATTTCATTTCTTTTTAAGGCTGAGTAATATTCCATTGTATATATGTGCCACATCATCTTTATCCATTCATCCAATGATGGACACTTAGGTTGTTTCCATCTCCTGGCTATTGTAAACAGGGCTGCAATGAACATTTTGGTACATGACTCTTTTTGAATTATGGTTTTCTCAGGGTATATGCCCAGTAGTGGGATTGCTGGGTCATATGGTAGTCCTATTTGTAGTTTTTTAAGGACCCTCCATACAGTTCTCCATAGTGGCTGTACCAATTCACATTCCCACCAGCAGTGCAAGAGTGTTCCCTTTTCTCCACACCCTCTCCATCATTTATTGTTTCTAGATTTTTTGCTGATGGCCATTCTGACTGGTGTGAGATGATATCTCATTGTAGTTTTGATTTGCATTTCTCTAATGATTAATGATGTTGAGCATTCTTTCATGTGTTTGTTGGCAGTCTGGATATCTTCTTTGGAGAAATGTCTATTTAGGCCTTCTGCCCATTTTTGGATTGGGTTGTTTGTTTTTTTGTTATTGAGCTGCATGCGCTGCTTGTAAATTTTGGAGATTAATCCTTTGTCAGTTGCTTCATTTGCAAATATTTTCTCCCATTCTGAGGGTTGGCTTTTCGTCTTGTTTATGGTTTCCTTCACTGTGCAAAAGCTTTGAAGTTTCATTAGGTCCCATTTGTTTATTTTTGTTTTTATTTCCATTTCTCTGGGAGGTGGGTCAAAAAGGATCTTGCGGTGATTTATGTCATAGAATGTTCATCCTATGTTTTCCTCTAAGAGTTTGATAGTTTCTGGCCTTACGTTTAGGTCTTTAATCCATGTTGAGCTTATTTTTGTGTATGGTGTTAGGGAGTGATCTAATCTCATACTTTTATATGTAGCTGTCCAGTTTTCCCAGCACCACTTATTGAAGAGGCTGTCCTTTCTCCACTGTACATTCCTGCCTTCTTTATCAAAGATAAGTTGACCATATGTGTGTGGGTTTATCTCTGGGCTTTCTATCCTGTTCCACTGAGCTATATTTCTGTTTTTGTGCCAGTACCATACTGTCTTGATTACTGTAGCTTTGTAGTATAGTCTGAAGTCAGAGAGCCGGATTCCTCCAGCTCCGTCTTTCGTTCTCAAGATTGCTTTAGCTATCTGGGGTCTTTTGTGTTTCCATACAAATTGTGAAATTTTTCGTTCTAGTTCTGTGAAAAATACCAGTGGTAGTTTGATAGGGATTGCATTGAATCTGTAGATTGCTTTGGGTAGTCTAGTCATTTTCACAATGTTCATTCTTCCAATCCAAGAACATGGTATATCTCTCCATCTATTTGTATCATCTTTAATTTCTTTCATCAGTGTCTTATAATTTTCTGCATACAGGTCTTTTGTCTCCTTAGGTAGGTTTATTCCTAGATATTTTATTATTTTTGTTGCAATGATAAATGGGAGTGTTTTCTTGATTTCACTTTCAGATTTTTCATCATTATTGTATAGTAATGCCAGAGATTTCTGTGCATTAATTTTGGAGATACAAGGTATTTAAATAACTTGCCCAAGGTCACATAGTTTAGAAAGCAATGGCAGTCTGGCTCCAGAGTATCTGCTCTTAATCATTGGGCTATAGTACAGCTGACAAACAATGTCCAGAATGTCTTGAATGTCTTTGGAGCTTTATCCTTCTGGAGTCAGTCCCAGTTGTCATAAGCAAGAGCTTTAATCTTCTTAGAAGATCTCTGGGGGTAGACATCCAGTCTCTGGATGAGATGAGGAATAACCCAAGTTTAGGGACATATGAATGTCTTTCTTAACCAGTGGAACAAGGATCAGGAATTCCTGCCATCTGCCTGCCTTTGGGTAAACGTTTTAGGACATCATTTCAAATGGAGATATGTCTTGTAGGAGGAAGAGTTTGCTAAGCCTCTCAGGTTAGGTAGCCAACAGATGGACCATGAGAATAAGACACAAGGGAAGCTTATCTTTGAAGAGGTTTGGGGAGAAAAAGCTTCAGAAATTTGTGCCTCTTCAAACATTTGAATGTCTGTGTACGCGTATTTGTGAGAGGGTGGTGGGAGGGAATCTACAAGGAGGGAAATGTGACAGGCTCACTCTAGAGAAGGATCTTACGTTCCTTCCTCTCCCATGCCCATCACAAAGTCAAACCAACATTTCAGGTATGCGCATGTGATGCCATTTTAGTAGATGCACAAGTAACTGATTTTTTTTAAAGGCATGTGTTTTTTAAAATTTCTTTAAATTTTTAAAAATTTATTTATTTTATTTTATTTATTTTTGGCTGTGTTGGGTCTTCACTGCTGTGCAGGCTTTCTCTAGTTGCGGCAATCGGGGGTTACTCTTCGTTGTGGTGCACGGGCTTCTAATTGCGGGGGCTTCTCTTGTTGTGGAGCACGGGCTCTAGGTGCGCAGGCTTCAGTAGTTGTGGCTCATGGGCTCAGTAGTTGTGGCACACAGGCTTAGTTGCTCTGCGGCACGTGGGATCTTCCTGGACCAAGGCTCGAACGCGTGTCTCCTGCACTGGCAGGCGGATTCTTAACCACTGTGGCACCAGGGAAGCCCCAAATAACTGATTTTTATGAGGCTAGTGTTGGGACCTTCTGGTTTCAATATTGCGTATTTCAAAATAATATCTATATTAGGTTTTCACTTTCAGAAATATTTAGGGAGATATTTAAAATACAAATGGATCTCCATCATTCTTTTTCAGTTGCTAAAAGTTATAGATTAATAAAATCATGGAAGGTCACCAAGAATGGGAATGAGGAAATTTTAGAAGTTAAACTTATTTGGTTAAGAAAAAGCAGGGCTTTTTTGAAGAAGTTGGAGGAACTGGTCTAATTAACTGATCTAAACTCTTAGCTGTATTTTAATGTAGCCCATGGATGGATTCTGGCACAATGAGGCGTTCAGACTGCCAAATCCAAGATCAATTTGTAGGAGAAACAGCAATCAGTCATTAATTGATTTCTGATTCTATTCAGCTTTAAATTAAAGGACACCTCCAGGCCCTTGCAAATAAAATAATGATCAGTGATTGGGCACATCTGATAGCAATTTGATTGCTGTCCGTATCACACTACTGGATTTGCCAAAGGCCTGCCACCTGGTCCTTGAATGAATCTGCCCACTGTATTTAATCCTTCGATTGCCTCTCTGTTAATGAACCAGGGTCCATGGCACAGGCAGAAGTGTTCAAGGAAACTATCATCAGAAGGCTTTTTAAAAGAGCAAATGGTTCCTGTACTCACATCTTGAATATCTCTATAGTCACCTCACCTCTCTATCACACAGTTGCTTCTGATAGTAATTCAGAATCACAGGTTGGTGGTGCTGTCAACAAAAAGTAGCTTCACACCAAAATTTAAATATGACTTCTTTGCAGACTCAGAATGTGAAATCCAACTTATATAGCTCTTACATAGCTAGATAAACCACCAATATCCACTGATCCTGCAAAGATGACTTCGCACAGCTTCATACCTTTGAGTCTTACTTAGAATCTCCCTTCTTTCTCTCCTTTTCTAAGAAGAGTGAGTCAGAATGGAAAGGGCAGAGCTGTAGTTAAAGGAATCTTTGCTCTGAGATATCGAAACGGACTAGGTCAGTTTTAGATTGTAATATGAATGGGTGCAGTGGGAAATTAATGTGCTCCACCATTTTGTATATTTGCTTCATGCCAAACTCAATGCTCATTTCTCCTTCACCATGTGCATTTTCCCAAATAAGGACAGTTTTCTTGGGATTGTTTTGGGGCACTATTTTTGGTTACAGAACATGTATTTTCTTTCTAACATCTCAGAAAATTATTTAGCGACCATACTGTATGCCAAACAAGAATTCTGCTCTTATAAAGCAATGTCAGGCTTCAACATCTTCATCTGCTAAGGCAGAGTTAGCGAAGAATATTTCGTCTTCAGCTGGGCCCTGTTAATCCTTCAACTCAGCTCACAGGTGCAATACATCATGTCTGGAGGCCCTCTGGTATTATATAACCTCCCATGCATAACTTGAATTAGCAAGGAACTGACTTATTTATACAGCAATTAAAAATATGTTTAGCATTCCCGGAGGTGCCACCCCTCCCCATTATTTAAGCTAAAGCACGTTAATCATCTGGCAGGGTGTAGAACAATAGAGACAGCAGATGTTTCTGTACCCAACGCTTAACACAACACATGGAAACAGAATCTGAATTTCCACAACCTTGACCTATCACCACACATTGATTATACTTACACTTAAAAAAAGCATGCTCTTTTTTTTTTTTTTTTTTTGCGGTTTGTGGGCATCTCACTGTTGTGGCCTCTCCCGTTGCGGAGCACAGGCTCCGGATGCGCAGGCTCAGCGGCCATGGGTCACGGGCCTAGATGCTCCGTGGCACGTGGGATCCTCCCGGACTGGGGCACGAACCTGTGTCCCCTGCATCGGCAGGCGGACTTTCAACCATTGCGCCACCAAGGAAGCCCAGCATGCTCTGTTTTCTAAACAACACCATTTGGAGTCTTCCCCTACCTAAATGCGTGAAGCTCGTGTGCTTTCATGTTACCCACTTCACAGTAAGATCATTTGTTACTGAGCATGAACAAGAGGAAAGAGGAAGATGAGCTCATTCCCAGAGGTGTTCTTGATTTGAAAGAGTCTATGCCTGACGGGTCTTCAATGCTGTGAGATCCCAGAATCTGTTAGACAGTTCGGAATGTTCATTCCTGACTGCTCATAGATGGCATTATTTTCAAAGCACACTTTTAACTGCTGTGTACTTCTCCAAACATAGCAAAAACAAGAAACAATGGATAAACATACCTCAACTTGGTTGACCATTCTGAAATACTTTTGTGGGTGTGCTAAAAATACTAAGATGAGCCGAAGAGTGTCTCGGCTGATCCCAAGGTAATGCCAATCAAGTACCGGGCAAGCAACACTGCATTATGGGAGCACTGCATCCCTCTGGTATCTAGAGCATTCTCAAGTCAGAGATAGGGAAGGAGCCCTGGACAGCTCAGCAGCAGCAAAATACCACCCACATTTGTATGGGGCTTTGTGTTTCAGAAAACATTTCCACATACTTCATTTCACATAGGCACATAACAACATGTATCAGGGGTGATTATGACACCTTCATTTACAGTTGAAGATACTTAATTTCCTGAATTTTATGTGACTTTTTAAACAAGGCACATTTAATAAGTTGCAGTCAAACTCAGATATCTATACTTAAGTCTATCAAAGGTGATAATGTGGATGATGATGGTAACAACTGTTTGTATGGATTGTATTTTCACTATGTGCTATGTAACATCTGTATTAAACTTTTAAATATGTTCACTCGTTTAATCCTCACCACTCTGTTTTATGGATGGAAAAATTTAGACTCAACAGGTCGCGGAATTTTCCCTGAGTCACACAGTCAGAAGCGAGAAGGTAATCCCCACCAGTACAGCTGCAGAGCCCACTCTCTTTACCGTGGCCACCACATGGTCCCCCAGGTCACACTGCTGTCCTGACAATCAGATTTAACAGGGGGCCTTCAGTGCTTCAAGAATAATCATGAATGTATAAACTAAGGAGAGACAAATAACTGTTTATTACTAACACAGGTTGGAAGACTTTGTGACCAATTTTGTACCTAATAGGATAAGAAAAATTTCAGTCGTCATTACCTGCTAGAAGGTTTTCTGGCTTTAAGGATTTGGAGTTCACACAGACTCTAACGGGTTGTATACTTGTGGTGGGCATATCACTTACTCTCCCTAAATTTCCGCTTTTCCTCCATCATACAATGGAGGTACTAATGGAAAAGACCTGTAGGTAGTTTGGGCAACAGTAGGAGATCATCCGTGTAAACTTAGCACAGCGCCTGGTAATTGTCAAGTGCTCAGTGAATGGGAATTTCGATAATTTTAAAAAGTTTAACAATGCATCTAAATCCATTGGTCTGAGTATGTAAAGCTCTGGTTCTTTGCTCAAGGTATTTTCTCCCTCAGACTGGAAGACCCAGTCCACCTCTGTTCCCACCTTATAAGCATCGGTCAAAGTCCTTTCCTTTTTGCAGACCCAGATAACGATCTCACCTCCTCCAAGGACAGTTTTCCGACAGCCCAAGTTGAACCCCTTTGCTCACTCTGATATTTCCAAACACTTTTATGAACTTCTTCCAGACCCTGGCCCAAGTATGTTGTGAAAATGAAACACCAATAATAATTATTCAATTTAAAGTAACTTTCCCCCCAGTGGTTTTAATTTTGACTTCAAATGTAGCATCCTTTGAGGAACTATTACTTTATAGTCACTGCTTCCCCTACCCCTCTTCTCTGTTTTCTTTATTCTTCCCTGTTCTAGGCTCCAGACCACCCACACTTGAGACTGACTTGGGTCATAAACAGAAAATGGATGTGCAGGGACCCCTGCTTCAAAGCCTTGACCAACAAGCTACCATGGAATCCTGCTGCCTGTTGTCTAGAGAGGTATCAAGACTTTAAATTTAGGGGGTGACCCAATCCCCCCATTTTACAGGTAGAGGGAGTGAAGGTAGAAAGGAGAGGAGACTTGCCAAGGGCTGGCAACTAGCCAAGTTGGAAGCAGAGCTCAGGTCTTCAAATTCCTGGGTTTCTTGTTCTTTCCACTGCAGGTCACTATCTGAGTGCAGATCCTTGACTACCCAGACTTTTGCAGGGGCTTCTGGTATTTTTAATAGCCTACCTTTCTGGCTGGATTCCTGAACCCTCTCACCAGGAACCGAAAGGCATTCTGTCGGCCCAGAGTTACAATGTGTTTTCTCTCCCTGCCTTCCGACCTTGCCCTACCTGCCAGCTACCCTGCCTGGATCCCCACCCTGACTTCTCTTCCTACCTCACCTTACAATTCCAGCCCCACCTCTGGGTCACTGGTTTTTCAATGCTTACAAGCCTGTCTACTCCTGCCTGACTTATTGTCCAGGCCAGATACCTTCTCTAATCACCCAAAGCCTAGAGTGACAAAGTTTGCACAGAACATGGCACAGTTTGTCTTTATAGTCTTATATTAGACAACATTAGCCTAGAATCCAGAATTCTTGGACTCCCTGAGAATCTATTACCTTAAAGCACATCTGATGCCACTGACTATAATAGTTGAGGAAAAAAAGCCAAACCTGGGCATTTTGTTAAGATATGACCTTTTAAATTCTGTATTTATTAAGGGATCCTTTTTAGTGTTTTTCTCCATAGATTAAGACCCCGAAGATGTTACTGTCTCTTAGAATTTAACACTTTTTTTAACCTATTTGTGCATTTATTCAATTACTAAACACATGTTAACTGTTCTATCTCTGCCGTCCCAAATAGTGTCTGGCATCCAAGAGAAGCTCAGTAAACAAGATAAGATCCTGATTCTCATGGAATTCCTATCCTAGTGGCAAAGGGCCAAGTCACCAAGCAGTTACACTACAGTGTGATAAAGGCTTTGATAGGAAACATCTATGATGATATAAAAGCATTCAGGAGGGGAATCTAACTTAGATATAAGGGGTCAAGGAAGGCTTCCTCGGAGAAAGGACATCTATGCTAAAAGATAGGGGAAAGATAAGAGCTAAGGAAGTAAAGAAAGAGTCAAGCAGAGCAGTGTTCCCAGAAGAGAGATCGTATACTCAAAGGCTTGGAGGTAAGGAAGAACATGGTCCATTTGGGTACTGGAAGCATCCACTCCCCTTGGTCCCTCTTCTTTGCCTCTTTCTGTGTTCTATTGCAGGTACATATATTTAACTTATATAGATTCAACAGCATTTACTTGACCCAACAACTCAACTTCAGCCACTAAATATGTACACAGAGACAGGCATATGAATGCACGCACACACATACACGCACACGCATGCACGCACACACACGTGCACACACACACACACACACACACACACACATAAAACAGCATGGATTCTACAGCAAACACAAGAGAGAGGAGATGTGACACTCACATAATCTCAGTCCCCACATCTTTCTCACACACTGAATGTCTGCCAGATTCGTACTACTCTCTGGCATTTAATGATAGATGTATTTTTTCATATGACTACCCCCAAACATAAGCTCATTACTACACCCGGCATCTGGTGCTTAATCCAGAAAACCATGATCTGCTTTAATACTGGAGGAATAAACTAGCCGTTTCAGATTCCTGGAGAGGTGACATATAAGTTTCTAATGCGAAGGGAGTTCCAAGGGGTCATTTTGAGCACATCTGTGTTTTGCATTATGGACCCTGGATCAATTTCACTTTCGACTCCAATGAAAGATTCCCTTTTAAAGACAAGAGAATCAAGGTTGCTAAGAGGAACAGTGACTCGTCAAAGCCCCGCATAAGACCAAGGCGGAACAGCCCCAGGAATCCTGTTTTTCCAAAACACCCCAAGAGTCATATCTCTCATCTTGATGAATTCCAGGGCCAACACACAGTTTCTTGGCTCCAAGTGCCATGACCGTATCACAGTTAACCTTTCAGATTCCACGTGTTTTTTTTTTTTTTACTACAATACCAGTCTTTTGAAGTAGGTGACACTCATGAATGTTTATCAACTCTACAAAACATCCTGACAAAAATGCCTGGTGGACTTGTTACCTACAGGGAGGTAGGTAACTTGTTACCTACAGCAACTTGCTGGTTGCTCAGAATGCAATCAATTATACTAAATGCAGCTATGTGCCATGAACAGAGTACCTTAGTCTTAGTTACTAGAATGCCTTCATCAACGAGAGATTAAAATCTAAGAGGAGTTTTTCCTCTTAAAATGATACTATAATCTTTGAAAGTCCATAAAACTTCTTAGGTAAATCACCAGTTCTAGCAACCTCAAGTTAGATCAGAGAAATTTGCTTTTGTTTACAGGCTTTAGTGAACAGAATTTGGAAAGTTGACTAACTAAACACAAGTGTTAATATATTCCCAACTGGATTTAGAAAATGTTATACTCCAATTATTACAAGTCACATTGAGTGTTCCTAATTTTTTTTTTTTTTAATGCGGTACGCGGGCCTCTCACCGCTGTGGCCTCTCCCGCTGCGGAGCACAGGCTCCGGACGCGCAGGCAAAGCGGCCATGGCCCACGGGCCCAGCTGCTCCGCGGCACGTGGGATCTTCCCGGACCGAGGCACGGACCCGTGTCCCCTGCAACGGCAGGCGGACTCCCAACCACTGCGCCACCAGGGAAGCCCCGAGTGTTCCTAATTTTTATTACTCTTTGTTGTTAACTCCCCATCACAGCTCTTGAAAACCACAATTTTTAGGTTTTACTGTTGAGTAACAACCTACTGGTATGTGAGTGAAAATGAGAAACATTTAGTAAAATTTAGCCTTGATGTGCAAGAGAATCTCAAGACACAAAAGTGACCTTCCTATTACTCCATTAAACCTGGCCCTCAGCTTTGTCCTGCTTCTTACGTTTGTATATATCTTGATAGGCTTTTTACTTTTGTTTCTGACAAAAAAGCAACACGAGAGAGCTCATGCAAGTCTTTGAAGCCTGCAAATCAATTCTGTCATCTTTTTGTTGGCTCCTTTCTGCAGAGGAAAGTTGAGGACTGAGAAGGGCATGAAAACGTGTGAGATGAGCATCTAAAAAGTATTGAGTAAATACCTAAAGAATGACCAACAAGCACCATGTTGCCTAAGAGCATAGGTTTTAGAATGACACACCCCTGGGTTTGATTCCTGCTTCACTATTATTACTTAGGTAACATGACATTCCATTTTTTTGGCTGTGCCACGTGGCATGTAGAATAGTAGTTCCCCGACCAGGGGTTGAACCTGTACCCCCTGCAGTGGAAGCGTGGAGTCTTAACCACTGGATTGCCAGGGAAGTCCCTAACATGACATTCCTGACCCTTTGGCTTAACAGCTGCAAAGTAAGCATAAAAACCATGCATACTTTATCAAGTTGTGAGAGTTGAAAGAGAGAATATAAAAATAATGCTTATGATAATAAAACACATACACTGAACGCTTACTGTGTGCTGTTTTACATAGATTATCTCATTCCGTCTGTAACAGCGAAGAACAAACCTGACTCCATATTGGATCTATTTCTTTAGCTCTAAACTTTGTGCTCTGTTGTCTGTGCTTAGTCATGCTGGCTCTGCCCCTTTGTAAAAGAATGTTGCCTATAGCCTGAAATATACATGATAACCCATTCTCTAAGGCTCTACCTCCCAGGCTTGACCTTTAAAGGTATAATACTCTTTCATTGGTGTAGAGATTAAAAAGTTGCAGAAGAGAAAATAACACTTGTCTTGTTGGAGGTTTACAGGAACGCTGTGATCAGACCTACATGTACAGCTGCAAGTACAAAGAATTCCAGCACCAAGACGTTTGCAACAACCAACCACACAATCCTCCCCTCTTAGTGTAAAAGAAGTCTGAATTCTAACTCAGGTAAGGTGGTTCTTTGGGACGCTGGCCCACCATCTTCTCCATCTGCTGGCTCTCTGAATAAAGTCGTTATTCCTTGCCCCAACACTTCGTCTCTCTAGTCTTTCTATTTATTGACTGGTCATGTGGTAAGCAGTATGAGCCTGGACTAGGTAACAAGTCCTTCTAACAACTATAGGAGGAATACACTATTATTCCACTTTATGGATGAGAAAACTGAGGCAGAGAGGGTTTAAGTAACTTAGCCAAAGTCCAAGAGGCTTAAATGGCAGAGCTGGGATCTACTCCCAAGCAGACTGCCTCTAGAACCACAATCCTAACTATGAACTGAACTTCCTTAACTGTAAGTACCAAACTCTTCACAGATCCCTTTCAGCTCTAAGATGCTGATTCTATGACTTCTATAACAAAGCAGGCCTTTTAATACAGACACTGACAGCTTAACTAGTTGTGGCATATAGCAGCAAAAAATGTTAAAAAATACTTCTTGATGATAAATACATAGACGTATCCTTCCTTACATGAAGGCATTTATCTGTCTGAACAAAGCACTACACTCACATTGGGACCTAATGCTTACGGGTGAATTGTAATTAAATTTTTCTGCCATGCCCTGTGCCCAGCCCCCCAAACACCAATTCCAAGGTAGAGATGGATATTCGCATTCTGTGTGAAAGCTGAAGACTGATTTGATTTTCCTTGCCCAAAGAGTGAAAAATGATACTCCAACTTGATTCCGACTCTCAGAGGACACCTATTCTCTGCACCAGGAACCTTCAGTTTCCATTTATCCGTGAGGTTTCTATCCATGTGGGGGTGTGTGTGTGTGTGTGTGTGTGTGTGTGTGTGTGTGTGTGTTTTAACCCAGATGAGAGGAGTGTTCAAGCTAGCTTTGCTTTGCAGCCCGCTGTTTTCTCACTTCATAGCCTCATGACTTTTATTCAGAGACCCTCAGAACTGCTACAAAGTTGTAGGCAATTCACCATCCTGATTACCTTGGCTTCCACCCTGGCTTCTTTTGATACCTCCAGCTCAATTCTTCCTGAGATTTTTGTGTCTGTGGTTTCTCAACTGCCTTTATTTTTAGCTGATATCATGGGAGAGAAAGACAAGAGAGTATTTGGAGAATTTTATTATTTACTCTCAGTTTATTCTGTAACCTGTATCACTGAAACTGCACCTCAAATCCCAGTGACGCAGCTCATGCAAGGCTGGAAAAGTGCACTGCTTCTTCTTGTGGGAGGCAAAGGCCACTCCACCACAGCCCTTTGCTTTGCTTTGCCCTCACATGCTTTCTCAAACTTTAAGATTGGAACAACAACCTCAACCTGTCTATATACAATTCCAGGCTCTGTACTATATACTTTCTTTATAGTAATTTCTTTGCTTCACACAAAACTCTTGTGAGATTACTACTACTATTGCCATTTTACAGATGAGAAACTGAGGTTCAGAGACGTTTAGAGATATATTTAATACCACATGGCTAGAAAGTGGTCAAAATGGTATTAAACCCACATCAATCTTAACTTCTACACCATATATTCTACTACTTGCTTCTCAGGTGTCAGCACTACAAAACACAAATAAAAAAATAAACCTTATCATCTTAGAAATCACAAAGCTCCATAAAAGTTACTTCCTAAGATTTTCTTTAAATGAATGAATGAGTGTCTGAAGAGCACACGTCTCTAGCTTTTATAAACTTAGCCTGATCAACTGTAAGCTAGACAAAGAAGGTTGTGTTTATATTTTTTTAAATAAGAAAAGTAAATATAAAATATAAATCATGTGCTGATCAAGTTAGGGCTCTCTAAGATTTGGTTAAGTAGGATAGCATTTTTTAATATGTAGATGTGATTTGGGTAAAGTCAATGTATCAATAGAATACTAACTTCTTTACTATTGCAGCAATTCCTCTGATACCCAGAGGGAACACAGATGAGTCCATAGGATCCTGGAAAGATGGTCTAAAGCAGATATTTGCCGTTGTGATATCCTCTGAGAATAAAATTAAAGGGCTGGGTTCAAGCTCCAACCACCAACAGCTGTAGGGAATACGCAAGCCCACAGATGTGGCACCTGGAATGGGCTCTAGACCTGGGTTAGACGAAACTTTGTAACTCTTTGCTTTTGTTCAAACAGGAAAATGATGTAAAATAATACTAGATACATTAAGCCTAAAATAAGCTCTTCCAATGGACCATTTATCATTTGCACCCAGGATTTGCTTTTTTCTTTGTATCTAAGATAATGGCCTCAATTCTGAAGGAATCTGCTAAATAAGAAACCAATGTCATCCTGGATTGCTCTTTTCCTTCCCCCCCTTCAAAACCAGCACCCTCTTCAGCATCACATCCTGCCAACTCTAAAAATAATTCCTCCCTACTTTGTCATCAGCCTGGTCCACATCATTATCGTCTCACACCTGGATTATTGTAATAGCCTCCTAGCTCATCCCTATTTCTCCCCTGCCATTCTGCACTGCATTCTCATCACAGCAGCCATAGCCATGCTGATAAATAAGAAATCTGGCCACGCCTCTTTTGCTGAAGAAGTGGCTTCCTTTGTCACTCAGAATAAAAGCTCAGACCTTGCTCTGCTTTACAGACACTCCATGATTTGGCTCCTGCTAACTCTCTGATCTTGTCCCTAATATTCTATCACCACACTGTCTGAGCCACACAGGACACTCCTTTCTGTTTCTTGAACATGCTATTCACATACCACCTCAGGGCCTTTGCACATGTTGGTCCCTCTGATGCAATGCTCTTTGCCCAGACATCAGCATACCTAACTTCCCCTCTTCTTGGAGGTCTTTACTCGAAGTCACCTAAATGAGGCTTTTCCTGTACTATGTAAATTTCAACTCCATTCCACCACTGACCTTTTCTAACCCATATCTGGTTTTCCTCCTTAGCAAGTATCCATATCTAAAATACCACCTGTGGGCTTCCCTGGTGGCGCAATGCATAAGAGTCCGCCTGCCAATGCAGGGGACATGGGTTCGAGCCCTGGTCTGGGAAGATCCCACGTGCGGCGGAGCAACTAAGCCCATGTGCTACAACTACTGAGCCTGTGCTCTAGAGTCCATGTGCCACAACTACTGAAGCCCCCGTGCCTAGAGCCCGTGCTCCACAACAAGAGAAGCCACCGCAATGAGAAGCCCTTGTACCGCAACGAAGAGTAGCCCCCACTCGCCACGACTAGAGAAAGCCCGTGTGCAGCAACGAAGACCCAACACAGCCAAAAATAAATAAAAATAAATTAATTTAAAAAATAAATACAATGTGTTTCTTTTTATCTTTCTTAATGTCAGATATCACATCAGAATGCAAGCTTTATTTAGGGCACATTTTTTTTGTCTTTTGTTTTGCATCTTCAGAACCTAGAATAGTGCCTGGCACATGATAGGTACTCTTAATAACTGAATGTTAAAAGAATAACTGAATAAAATAATTAACGTACAGGCTTGTGGGCGAATAAATAAGTATATGGAATGGAAGTAGATGAAAACACTTGGCACAAAGTACGCACTTGAGGACTTAATGGATTAAAAAACGAATGAATTATAAATCGGTAGTATCTGGGATAGTGGTATTACAGGTGATTCTTATTTTATTCTTTAGGGTTATCTATATTTTATCATATTTATATATGATAAAGTATAAATTATTTTTCACTTGTATAGAACTTTAATTTATAAGATTTTCCCACATACCACATCTTGTTTTACCCTCAGGGTGGTACACCAAATAGATTAAATTCCCTTTTTACATGGGAAGAACTGATGCCAAGAGAAAATAAACTGATTATCACAGAGCTCACAGCTAGCAAGTGACAAAGACTGAAAAGTAAGAAGGGATTGATTCTTTTGTTTATGTGAAGTGATGGGAAAATAATAGGCAAAGTCTTTTTTGAAAACAAGTAGCCTTACGTGGAGCAACTAAGCCTGTGTGCCACAAATACTGAGGCTACATGCCACAACTACTGAAGCCCGCATGCCTACAAGAGAGGCCAACGCAATAAGAAGCCCACACAGGGCAATGAAGAGTAGCCCCTGCTCGCCACAACTAGAGAGTGCCCACACGCAGCAACAAAGAGCCAACGCAGACAAAAAAAAAAAAAAAAAATTAAATTAAATTAAATCTTAAAAAAAAAGAAAAAAAGGAAAACAAGTAGGCTTATATCAATTTCTACACACTAGGAGCTCATTGATGTCCTAGTAAAAATGTTAGCGAGGTCTAGACTTGAAGCTGGATTTATATAATGCTGGACACAAAACTGAAAGACCATTCATTAATTTAAATTGTGGTAAAATACACTTAACATAAAATTTAATCTTTTTAAGTAATATATGTTCAGTAGTATTAAGTACATTCACACTGTTGTACAGCCATCACCACTATCTGCTTCCAGAGATCTTTTCACCTTGTAAAACTGAAACTCTGTACCCAATAAACGATAACTATATTTCCGCCCCCTTCCTAACTGCTGGTAACCACCATTCTACCTTCCTTCAGTTATGAATTTGACCATGCTAGGTACCCCATGTAAGCAGAACCAGATAGATCTGTCCTTGTGTGACAGGCTTATTTCACTTGGCATAATATTATCAAGGTTCATCCATGTTGCAGTATGTCAGAATCTCTTTCCTTCTTAAGGCTGAATAATATACTACTGTACGTATATAGAACTTTTTTTTTTTTTTTTTTTTTTTTTTTTTTTGCGGTACGCGGGCCTCTCACTGTTGTGGCCTCTCCCGTCGCGGAGCACAGGCTCTGGACGCGCAGGCCCAGCGCTCATGGCTCACGGGCCCAGCCGCTCCGTGGCATGTGGGATCTTCCCGGACCGGGTCACGAACCCATGTCCCCTGCATCGGCAGGCGGACTCTCAACCACTGCGCCACCAGGGAAGCCCATATATAGAACACTTTTTTATCCATTGATCTGTCAGTGGGCACTTGGGTTGCTTCCACCTTTTGGCTATTGTAAATAGTGCTACTATGAACACTGGTGTACAAATATCTGTTTGAGTCCCTGCTTTCACTCCTTTGGGGTAATATGCCTAGAAGTGAAATTGTAGGATCGTATAGTAATTAAAAATTAATTTTTATAACAGAGAATGAGGGTACCTAATAGACATTATTGCCAAAGAGGTGCTTAAACCTACACTTCACTGGGCTTGAACACAGGAACACATCGATACACACTATTTCCATCCCAAAGTGCATTCAGGCCTTATTTTCAGTGAGAACACACATTCGTGTATCCCACCATTCCTGAATGTCTGCCATGCACTCGGCTCTGGGAATTCAATACTGATCAAGACAGAAAGAGTCCTTGCCTTCATGGAGCTTACCACCATTTAGAGAAGGGAGGCAGATATTATTAAATAAATCATAGCAAATCATTACTTTATGACTGTGTTATGGGCTGTAATGAGATGTGTTGTAAAAGGCTGGTCTTTGGTTTGTGGTGGTGGGTACACAGAGGAGCCATCTCCAAGAATCAGGGTAAGTTTTACAATGTAAATGGGATTTCAGCACCCATTAAATATCAAGTTTATTTTGCAGTGTAAACAACCAATGTTGAGCATCACTAGATTACTCCCTCCAAATTTTAAAACCATACTCCAAAGATTCAGAATAACATTGGCAATATTCAGATGCTCATCAGAAGAATTAATTAAACTAATTAACTTAAAGTTTAATTAAATAGTAGCTATTAACTTCATTATCCCCATAACACTGATTTATTTTTTAAAGTAGTGGTTTGGGGCTTTCCTGGTGGTACAGTGGTTGAGAGTCCGCCTGCCAATGCAGGGCACGCGGGTTCGTGCCCCGGTCCGGGAAGATTCCACATGCCGCGGAGCGGCTGGGCCCGTGAGCCATGGCAGCTGAGCCTGCACGTCCGGAGCCTGTGCTCCGCAACGGGAGAGGCCACAACAGTGAGAGGCCCACGTACCACAAAAAAAAAAAAAAAAAAAAAAAAGTAGCGGTTTGGGATTTTACATATAATTATTTTCTTCTGTAATGTTTTATCTTCTATTGCAGTAGTTTAAAGATGTGTATACCTTATGAGAAACAGTTGGGAAAGTGAGCTTTATCTTTTTTTCTTTTTGTCATTATTTTTCAATGATTTTCAGTTTCGGTTCTCATCTCATACCTGGCCAATATGTGACCAAAGTAAAACCTGGAGATTCAAAGGCCACACAGTTCCTGTAACAAAGAACAAACCTGACTCCATATTGAATCTATTCCTTTACCAGTAAGCTTTGTGCTCTGTTGCCTGTGCCTAGTCCTGCTGGCTCTCCACCTCTGTAAAAGAATGTTGCCTATAGCCTCAAATATACAGGACAGCCCATTCTCAAGGCTCTGACCTTTCAAGATATAACACTTTTCCGTTCATATAGAGATAAAAAACTGCATAATAGAGAGTAACATTTGTCTTGTTGTAGGTTTATAGGAACACTGAGACCAGACCTAGGTGGACAGCTGTAAGAACAAAGGATCAAGGGTTCCAGCACCAAGAGATATGCAACAATCACAAATTATATATGCATAAATGCAGGTCTGTAGAGACAGCTAGTTTTTCCACCAAAAACGTAGGTTCACCTTTCCTGTTTTGGAGCTGCTATTTGGAAGCAGCTACCCAGCCAGGAATAGCACAGCCAGCTTTCTTCCACAGTCACGGTCCGGTGGCTGGATTCTCATCAGTGGAACACATGTGTAAATAATATAAGCCAGTCTCAGGCAAATTTCCCTCACAATTCTTTGTGCTCACTCGCTCCCCTTTTGCTGGGTGGAGGCAACACCCAAGGTGATTTGGGAAGCCGTTGCAATAAAAATGGCGACATTTCCTTCAGCCTGGGTCCTTAAGTAACTGTAAGGACCAGAGCACTCATCCCACTCTGCACTGTATTCCAGGTGAGTGAGAAACAAACAATTTTGTTATTCACTAACATGGGGTTTATCTGTTTAATGTTCTAGATTTTGTATCTCACAGCAAGGCACTGCTGTGAAGTCATGGATCTTATGTCTATGATTGTATATACAGGCTAAATCAGGAATATTTTAAATCTAGATCTTACACTTTTGGTTATAAAATATTACAGTCATTTTCAGTGTTCCAAGAGAAAGTTGAGTAGCCCACAATTAAACAATAAAAGAGGAATAAATTTTTAAAGTAAAATAAATATTGTGAAAATGTAGAACAGGATTTCCCATATTAAATGATGTAGGTAGTTGAGGACACTGGTCAGATGATTGCTAAATTAGACAAATTCTGGGTTAAACAAATAATGAGGTTTCCTTACGGTATAAGTATGTAAGCGCTCAGAGCCTTTTATAAGCCAAAGCACTGTGTAAATCTCCAAGGAGCAAACGGAATGAGCGGGGGGTGAGTACTAGCTTTTCCCCAACTTTGAACTCAAAATCTTTATTTCCTATAGTATTTCCTGGAGCACGCCTTTTATGAAACACACTTGGGAGAATGCGAACACAGCATGCCTTTAGTCTCAAGAGGGATATTACAGAAGAGGGACCATCCTGTGTTCTCTCAAAGTTTCTGAGTGACTATAATGGGGACTAGGGGACCACAGATAACATTCCTAATACTTTAGAAACTGCTTAAACATGGAAAGGATATTACTGGGACAGTGGATAAAGTCTGAATATGAACTGTGGGTTAGACAATAGAATGGGAGCAATTTTAATAGAATTGGAGCAGGTTGATTATTTTACTCTGCTTATGTAAGAAAATATCTTTTTTCTTAATAAATAGACACAGAAATATTTAAAAGGAGAGGGACATGAGTATCTTCACTTGACTCTCAAACTGTTTTTTTCTGAAAAGCACGTAGGGGGTCGAGAGAAGCAAAGGGGGAGGGAAAGGAAGAAAGAGAGAGGAAAAGAATGGGAGGGACGAGGTGGGGAAGTGATAAGAAACTTTGCCTGCCACTGTGCTATAAATTTGGTATTTTACACATACATGAACACGTACACATAAAGGTTTCCAGAAAAGAGTGTGAAGAGTGATGTCCTATAGTATGTGGGTTCAGTATTCATTTTGGCTGTGCTTCATTTCAAACACGCCATGCATGGTTACTTAAAATTGGCCTTCTCAGACATGAATGCCACCAGCAGGAAAATCTGTGAGTTTAGACTTAAAATGGCTCTTATACCGGATGTAGTCACTGTTTGGTGGGCAAAAAGAGCGTTGCTTGCTTCGTGTTATTTATTCATACAGGAGGCTTCTACTTTAAGAAACAACCCAGACTTTAAAAAATATATAATTTTGTTTGTTTTTAGCAAAAATCAGAGTCTCTCTCTCTTTTTCCATCCGTGAATAGGCCAACCACTGAAAAACAAAGGTCACAAACAATTTGCTAGGTTTCTGTTGCTTTAGGAGGAGAATGAAAACTCAATAGCTGCTGATCAAGAAAAGCACTGACTGGAGAGGGCGTGGAGAAAACGGAACCCTCTTGCACTGTTGGTGGGAATGTAAATTGATACAGCCACTATGGAGAACAGTATGGAGGTTCCCTAAAAAACTAGAAATAGAGTTACCATATGATCCTGCAATGCCACTACTGGGCATATACCCTGAGAAAACCATAATTCAAAAAGACACCCCAATGCACCCCAATGTTGCAGCACTATTTACAATAGCCAGGACATGGAAGCAACCTAAGTGTCCATCAACAGATGAATGGATAAAGAAGATGTGGCACATATATACAATGGAATATTACTCAGCCATAAAAAGGAACGAAATTGAGTTATTTGTAGTGAGGTGGATGGATCTAGAGTGTGTCATACAGAGTGAAGTAAGTCAGAAAGAGAAAAACAAATACCATACGCTAACACATATATATGGAATCTAAAAAAGAAAAAGGTTCTGATGAACCTAGGGACAGGACAGGCATAAAGACACAGACGTAGAGAATGGACTTGAGGACACGGGGAGGGGGAAGGGTAAACTGGGATGAAGTGAGAGAGTGGCATGGACTTATATATACACTACCTAATGTAAAATAGATAGCTAGTGGGAAGCAGCCGCAGAGCACAGGGAGATCAGCTCGGTGCTTTGTGTCCACCTAGAGGTGTGGGATAGGGAGGGTGGGAGGGAGACACCAGAGGGAGGGGATATGGGGATATATGTATACGTATAGCTGATTCACTTTGTTATAAAGCAGAAACTAACACAACATTGTAAAGCAATTACACTCCAATAAAGATGTTTTAAAAAAGAAAAGCATTCATATTTGGCCACCCAGTCAAGGTGACTGGCAGTAATTACCCCACAGATTACTTTTGCTTTGGTCATTTATCACTTCTTCCACAGATTTGAAGATCTCCAAGTGCCAATTATTGTTACCAAGCCAGGCATGGGTGGGCTTGTTCCAAAGACATCTTCTGTGATACTGTTTCTGGGCAAGGAAGCCACTGAGAGTCAAAAAGAGATTTCAGGCTAGGCAGTGAAATGAACAACCTGAACCCTGAGGTCGCTGATGGGCCCTTTTGCATTATGAACAGTTCCTTGCCTCCTGAGGTCTTTGTCCACTCTTCCTCTCACATCATTATTCTCCACATGGTACCATTTGCATCATAGTTTCTGCCTGTCACAAACAAAAATAAAAGGTCGGGTGGCACCACATCTCCTCCAGCTTCTATTCAGTTTCTCTAGTCTCCTTCTCAGCAAAGCATCCTGAAAGAGGTTATCTAAGCTCTTGGTTTCTACTTTCTCACCAATACAAAACAGTCTGAGTGGTCTTTTCCATGCCTACCTCTCCACATTGACCACTGGGAGATGCGTTCTTCTTGACAGCCACAGACATAACACAAACCCAAACAAAAACATCCACAAAAGGATGACACCTCTTGGCCTCAGTTAACAACAGCCCACCCCCACTTTCTGTGCTTCATTTTACTGTTTAAATGGCTTTAAGATATCTGAAGTGGGGCTTCCCTGGTGGCGCAGTGGTTAAGAGTCCGCCTGCCGATGCAGGGGACACGGGTTTGTGCCCCGGTCCGGGAAGATCCCACATGCCGCGGGGCGGCTAGGCCCGTGAGCCATGGCCACTGAGCCTGCGCGTCTGCAGCCTGTGCTCCGCAATGGGAGAGGCCACAGCACGAGAGGCCTGCGTACCGCAAAACAAACAAACAAAAAGATATCTGAAGTGAAGAGGGAGTCTTCTGATTACAACTGCTGTCCACTCATTTTCTTTCAGTACTGAAATTCTGTGAATCTTAAACATTATAGTCAGAGTCATGGCAATTTCTGGAAATTTAAAGGACTTTTGCTCACTGTGGCAGTCTCTAAAATTAGGCCTAATTTCTTCTGGACAGTAAATGCTTTCACAGAGATGGGAAAAAATTCCTGGTGAATTTCCAAAGTGAAAAGTGTAATAGGCTCTTGTTAAATTAATTCTTAAATGGAGTGATTTTTCCAAATACAGACTAGCCTTGGGCGGTCTTAATGCATTACTTACTTTTAAGTGATTAAAGGTAACTCCTACCAGATCAATAGAAGGAGAGATGCTAAAGAGGAAACATTAAAACTAAAATTAGCACTGACTAAGGATAGATATAAAAATAATATGAGATCATGTTTTTCTTTAAAACTCCCGCAGAATTATTGGAGGTTAAAGAAAAAGAAATGGGAAATTGGAAATATAATTGAATTGGCAAGTGTCCTCCCTTACAGGTATCTGTGAGAGGAAATTATCTTCTGTAAATCATCTGAAAGACATGAACACTAACACCAACATAAATGAATTCTACTTTAATGTCTGGACAACTAAATTACGATTGACTGCTAACTGTGCATTTAAACACCAAATAACTCTAATGATTAAGAATCGCTATTCCATCCCTCTGGGCTGGTACAAGAAGATGCAAATCACTGCATTTCTCTACATTTTATGAAGTGCCATCTTCATTAGGGTATCTCAGGCTGAAAACACGAGGGTAAAGAATGATACATGACTGAAATCTTTCTAGACTTCCCTAAAGGGAACAGAATGAGGACACACAAAAGCCCCATTCAAAGATCTTGAAGCTTGAAAGAGATGCACCAAAACTTAACAAAATAAACTTCAATACCCAATGAGTAGTAAACTGCAGGTATTCAGTACCCTGACAAAATGCTGAATGCTGTTTGAAAGTTTCAAAATATTTAGTTCATAGGAGACAAAGTTAAGACCCACAGTTCTGAGGTAACAAGCTAAAATAGCCCTGTGTTTCCCCAAAGCAGGCATTTTTCGGGTCAATTGTTATCCCCATGTCCAAGGAATAAAATTATTGGTTGATGTGTATACATCACTGACAAGAAATATATACAAAATAGTCCATAAGAAAATATTAACTGTGATGATCTATACTACTATCAGTCCCGAGGAGCCAAAATTGAGGAGGTGGCAAAATCTAAAAGCAACTGAAGACAGCTTCTTGGAGAAGGTAAATCACATGAGCCCTGACTAATAGCTTCTTAATGAACTGAAGGGAGTGGTGAGATGACAGGTGAGAACAATATGAAAAATCACCCATTTTTGATGATTATAGACCTTCTTTCCTCATTACATCACATATCTGTTAAAAGTAAATATGTCAAAGTAAATCAAGCAACTCAAATAATGGATAAACACACCATAAAGATACTACAATGGTGTACATAAATCCCACTGTGCCATATCTTTTGAACATTCTTCAATGATACATTTCCTACATTTCACCATGTTCTTTAATTTTTCTCTTTTCCATTATAACTTCACACAATCAGCTAACTAAGTTCAAAAACGGCCCAGTAGGGACTTCCCTGGTGGCACAGTGGTTAAGAATCCACCTGCCAATGCAGTGGATGGGTTTGAGCCCTGGTCCAGGAAGATCCCACATGCCGCAGAGCAGCTAAGCCTGTACGCCACATCTACTGAGCCTGCACTCTAGAGCCCACAAGCCACAGCTACTGAAGCCAGCTCTCCACAACTACTGAAGCCTGCGTGCCTAGAGCCCATGCTCCACAACAAGAGAAGCCGCCACAATGAGAAGCCCATGCACCACAACGAAGAGTAGCCCCCACTCGCCACAACTAGAGAAAGCCCATGTGCAGCAATGAAGACCCAATGCAGGCAATAAAGAAATTAATTAATTGTCTTTTAAAAAAGGCCCCGATAAAGAATACAAGTTCACCACTGTCAACACACCTACAGTGCCCAACTGTGCCTCAAAGGTCTTGAGACCTTGGCTGCCCGTCATTCATACTAGCTGTTTTATTTTCTAAGTATTGAGAGAATTAAAGACAGCGTATTTTTACAATGATGGTGCAAGACTGATGGGGACATGAAATTGGCAGTCACCATAAAATAACTTGAAATCTTAGTCGGTGGCTATACGGAAGTCAAAATTCAACATATGAAAGATATGTTAGTATAATCAACATGTCTTTTATCTTTTTTTCTATAAAAGTCAATGATATGGTTTCCTTTGCTGTGTAAAAGCTTTTAAATGTAACTAAGTCCCCTTTGTTTATTTTTGCTTCTATATTCATTACTCTAGAAGGTGGATCAAAAAGATCTTGCTGCAATTTATGTCAGAGAGTGTTCTGCCTATGTTGTCCTCTTAGAGTTTTATAGTATCCAGCCTTACATTTAGGTCTTTAAAACATTCTGAGTTTATTCTTGTGTATGGTGTTAGGGAGTGTTCTAATTTCATTCTTTTGCATGTAGCTGTCCAGTTTTCCTAGCACCACTTATTGAAGAGGCTGTCTTTTCTCCGTTGTATATTCTTGCCTCCTTTATTAAAGATAAGGTGACCATATGTGTGTGGGTTTATCTCTGGACTTTCTGTCCTGTACCATTGATCTATATTTCTGTTTTTGTGCCAGAACCATACTGTTTTGATGACTGTAGCTTTGTAGTACAGTCTGAAGTCAGGGAGCCTGACTCCTCCAGTTCCGTGTTTCTTTCTCAAGATTGCTTTGCCTATTTGGGGTCTTTTGTGTTTCCATAAAAATAGTAAACTTTTTTGTTCTAATTCTGTGAAAAATGACGTTGGTAATTTTATAGGAATTGCAGTGAATCTGTAGATTGTCTTGAGTAGTATAGTCATTTTGACAATATGGATTCTTCCATTCCAAGAACATGGTGTATCTCTCCATCTGTGTCATCTTTGATTTCTTTCATCAGTATCTTATAGTTTTCTGAGCACAGGTCTTTTGCCTCCTTAGGTAGGTTTATTCCTAGGTATTTTTTCTTTTTTTGATGCGATGGTAAATGGGATTGTTTCCTAAATTTCTCTTTCTGATCTTTCATTGTTAGTGTATAGGAATGCAAGAGATTTCTGTATATTAATTTTGTATCCTGCAACTTTCCCAAATTCATTGATGAGCTCTAGTAATTTTCTGGTAGCATCTTTAGGATTTTCTATGTATAGTATCATGTCATCTGCAAACAGTGACAGCTTTACTTCTTCTTTTCTGATTTGGACTCCTTTTCTTTCTTTTTCTTCTCTGACTTCCATGGCTAGGACTGCCAAAACTATGTTGAATGAAAGTGGTGAGAGTAGACATCCTTGTCTTGTTCCTGATCTTAGAGGAAATGCTTTCAGTTTTTCACCATTGAGAATGATGTTTGCTGTGGGTTTGTCATATATGGCCTTTATTATGTTGGAACCTCAGTAAGTTCCCTCTGTGCCTACTTTCTGGAGAGTTTTTATCGTAAATGGGTGCTGAATTCTGTCAAAAGCTTTTTCTGCATCTATGCAGAAAAGAGATGATCATATGGCTTTTTTCTTCAGTTTGTTAATATGGTGTATCACATTGATTGGTTTGTGTATATTGAAGAATCCTTGCATCCCTGGGATAAATCCCACTTGATCATGGTGTATGATGATTTTAATGTTTGGAAACCATACACAATGTGAAAAGACAACCCACAGAATGGGAGAAAATATTTGCAAACAAAGCAACTGACATGGGATTAATCTCCAAAATACACAAACAGCTCACACAGCTCAATATCCCACCACCCCCCAAAAAAATGAAAAAATGGGTGGAAGATCTAGATAGACATTTCTCCAAAGAAGACATACAGATGGCCAAAAAGCACATGAAAATATGGTCAATATCACTAATTATTAGAGAAATGCAAATCAAAACTACAATGAGGTATCACCTTACACTGGTCAGAATGGCCATCATCAAAAAATCTGCAAACAGTAAGTACTGGAGAGGGTGTGGAGAAAAGGGAACCCTCCTACACTGTTGGTGAGAATGTAAACTGGTATAACTGCTATCGAGAACAGTATGGAGGTTCCTTAAAAAACTAAAAATAGAGCTACTATATGATCCTGTAATCCCACTCCTGGGCATATATGCAGAGAAAACCATGATTCCAAAGATACATACACCCCAATGTTCATAGCAGCACTATCTACAATAGCCAGGACAGGGAAGCAACCTAAATGTCCATCAACAGAGGAATGGACAAAGAAGACGTGGTACATATATACAATGGAATATTACTCAGCCATAATAATGAACAAGATAATGCCATTTAGAGCAACATGGATGGACCTAGATATTGTCATACTGAGGGAAGTAAGTCAGACAGAAGAACACATATCATATGATATTGCTTATATGTGGAATCTAAAAAAATGGTACAAATGAGCTTATTTACAAAAGAGATATAGAGTCACAAATGTAGAGAACAAATTTATGGTTACCAGGGGGAAAAGTGGGGAGAGGGATAAATTGGGAGATTGGGATTGACATATACACACTACTATATATAAAATAGATAACTAATAAGGTCCTACTGTATAGCACAGGTAACTCTTCTCAACACTCTGTAATGACCTATATGGGAAAAGAATCTAAAAAAGAGTGGATATATGTATATGTATAACTGAGTCACTTTGCTGTACAGCAGAAACTAACAGCATTTTAAATCAACTACACTCCAATAAAATATTTTTTAAAAGAATACACAGAAGTATAAGTAAGCATGATTCTAGGTATTCTTTAAAAGAAATATTAATTCTTAAATTTCTAGCAAATATTTTAAACATTACAAAGTAAATAACTATTTAAATAATGCTACTGTAAAATGCTTGTCTAGGATTCCAATACACATCAATCAATAAAATGATCCCACATTAAAAAAAAAAAAAAAAAGTTCAATGATAGACTAAGCATAGGGCCCAAAGGCATGGAGATCACAGGGGCACAATACATCATCCGAAGGGGATGGAGGAACATTCCTTGGAGAATGTGAAAAGCTGGACAAGAGGGGCAGGTTGATTAGGGAGCCTTCCAAGTTAGGCAGAGGAATTTTGTGTTCATACAGTTGGCGATCAGGAACTGATGACCATTTGAGGAGAGGAGTAACACAGTAAAGCAGCACTTAAAAAGGATTAGTTGGGCAAGGCCAAGCCTGCAGAGGCCAATAGGAATTAGATGAGATTAAAGAGGGCCTGAATGACAGTGGTTGAAGTCAAAATGCAGGAGGAAGGCAAGAAAGATAGGGGAAACATTTAAAAGGAGATAAATTTTCTAGTGCTAGGAGAGACAAAATGCTGACTCAGAGTCAGCGCTACAAACCTTGGGTTCTGGAGGCACTTCGTTAGAGACCAAAGAAGGAGACTGGAGTCCTGATTCCAGGCTCACCTCCCCGCTTCCCTACAGGAACAATTTCAACAGCAGGGATGTGATACACCTGACGATTCCGTCTCTCTCTTCTTTCCTGCCTGTAGCTCTCATCCTGGATAAAAATGGGCTCCAAGGGGAAACCTTAACTCAAGCCAAACATGTCCTAGATTCACAGCCCTTCTCCTTTTCCACCCCTTACAAGCAACATGAAAGGAATTAACAGTGTTTCCCTATATCAACTCTAAAAATATTTGTCTTAGTATATAATAATCAATTTACATTGTAAAAATATTCCCCAAAACAAACATGTTCCAGTATAAGTAAAAAAAAAAAAAAAAAATGTGTTTTTGTGTGATGCAAACAGCAGAGGACCATCTGTTTGAATTGATCTCAGTCCTGCTTGAAATAATCTCCAGGCATGGCAATATAGGCATTGTTCTCTATATTTAGCAGAAAGGCAAGAAAATGAATTGAACGTATTTGTAGTTGTAGGTTTCCTAAATAAGGGAAAAACATGCTCAGGGACTAGGGTAGGGTAAAAATAGAAATCTAAACTGGTAACTTTATGTCATTAAAAAAAAAATCATTGTTTTTTTCTTCCTCCAGTACATGAATCATCCACTTGAGGTTTGCAAGTAGGGGAAAAAATACAATAAATCCTCTATTGGCCTTCCACTGAATATTAGGAAGTAGAATCCAATTATTTTTAAATACATACTGGTTTGCTGACTACATTAATATTCCACTTTCTCATCACTCTTGTTCAGTTGGTTCACAAAATCTACCCACTCCTTTTTTTGTTTTGGTTTTGGTTTCTATTAATGTCATAAAATGATCTCTCTTTAAGAAGTCCAAAAATAAAAAGGCATCATGCATCTACCTGCACTCCCTCTTGGAATGTGTATGTTTCAGCCTTGTGGATTTCATACCGACAACCCCATGCAGGTGACAAAAGGGTTCACATGTCAACATTTACTGGAAACTTATTTTCAGTTTTATAACATACTAATAAATGAATAAAATGCACAAATCATTCATCAGGTACTGGTGTGCAGCGAATAGTTGTATGTTCTTCATGAAATATTATGCAAACTCTGAAAGCACTCTTACACAGGCAGGTTACTTCACCTCTCCAAGCCTCAGTTTCCTTATCCTTTATCTTGTGATAACAGCGTTTACTTCCTAGGCTTCTTTCAAGGTAGCTCTTAACTGTGTTTGGCACACAAGGAATGCTCCACGTTCTTCATTAGCAACCCTCTGTTAGAGAGTTATCCTCAATCCCATAGTGCCCACCCCTCCCAGCAATCCTGTTTCTCACCAGCCTCTTTGCTTTTCCTGGCATTGCCAACCAGGGGTCTCCTGCCATAGAGCAGTGCTTCCTGAGTCCTGTTTCTAACAAATCATTATTCTCCCAAGGTCACTGAGCAGAATCTACAATCTTAATCTTGGAGGCAGGTTTCTGGAGAATGACTCACCTTTAAGGAAGGCACCCTCTGAGAGCACCTGACTCAAACTGTGAAATGCTGAATCATTAACAATTTAAATCAGAAAAGAATTTAACGAAGTTACACAAACCTGTAATATAGCTCCTGTGACTGGGGTCATTAGGACCATTTTGGTGTCATTCGGGCCAAACTAATGACTATGAAGAGAAGGCACCTGAAAACAAGTAGACGGATTTGGCTTTTCTATTTCCATTTTAAAACCTATTTGGAATTTCTCTGCTATGTCATCCTAGGTTGACATTTTTTTCCATATCAATCCATTCTAATTAGTCAAATAGTTTTTAACCTCCAAAGTCTATTAAAAATACCTTTGCACACTGACCAGAGTTTGCAGAGCAGAAAAGCTAATGTTAGAAACACAGAACCTGTTTTTTTAGATGACTATCAGATGTCTATAAGGGCTAACAGTGCCAATAGAGATGAGTGGAGTGGATGGGGGTGGAAAGGACTGTGGGGAAACACAAGGCACATGCACCTCCTCTAAAGGCTTCCCATATTAACAACAAGCAACAAAAACAACAACAAATTACAACACCCTGAAGGCCCAATAACACACTTGGCTAGCCAGTTTGGTCAACTACCAGCACATAATTCCTGATCTAACCCAAACTTTTCATTTCACAAACAGAAAATTTAACCCAGAGGAATCTAAGTGGACTGTCTTAGGCCACATTAGATACAGATCTGCCAAGGGGATCTCTTGACTCCTAATCCAAAGCCCCCAATTTCCTCTTCGATTTACTCCTGTGTCCTTAGGTGGCATAAGGAAACAAAATATCACAAACCCAAGTCTCTATGGAGCATCAACTATGCTCACAACTCAGTTCTAAGGCCTTGGGGCAGGGTGGCCGCGTAAAGAAATCATCAATTTATAGCCTTTGTCATGAAGCAGGTAATATTCTGTTACCTCTTTTGTTAAACCTAAACCCTCTCTCCTACCCACAGCCACCCACAAACACTTAAGACCTGGGAGCTAGAAGGAGTCCCAGGCGATAAGCTGGTCTACCCCGCTGCCTTAGGCAGATGAAGTGTTTCTGCCATTTCAGAAATGATGCTCCAGAGGCCCCGAAAGAATGAGAAAATTTCTGTGGGCAAAAGAGAAGCCTGTCCTCTTGCTTTTTAGGAGAGAGGTTTTCCCTGGAAGAGACAATTCATATGGGAAAACAAAAAAAAATAAATATAATTAGGTACTAAAGCATATAGTACAGATTATTCATGTGGAAGCCACTGAAGAGAAATCCCAGTTTTGGGTCAGTAAAAGCTGGAATGAGTCTTAGTGCTTCCTGAGAAGCTCCTTATTAAAAAAAAAAAAAAAAAAAAAAAAAAAAAAAGAGTATTTAAAGTGCCAAAGAACTAAGAACAATTGTTTCCACATAAGGGTACACATTCCACAGCATTTCTGAAGGTCAAACTTCGCTCAGATAAGCCATGCTATTTATCCCTGGCACAACGCTCACACTGCGTCACCCAGCCCAAGTGGCACCACCAGAAACTATTTAGTTTATAACAGCAACCACAGTAGAGTGGAACACACCAGACACTATTGCCGCGGTGGCTCCACCACGGCCGAGCCTGCCTCTAACTATCCTACCCGGTTGTGGTTACGACCAGTCACCAGGGCTGCTGCACAGCAAATCCGGGGGCGGGGGGCGGGCATCCATACTGTATGAGGAAGCCATGCAGAATGTCTAAATGACCCTCCCTCATCAAAGATCTATGACTAAATGGTGTTCTGCGTATTCAGATATGCCATGAAGCTACATGATTGTTTCCATGTTACAGTTAGCAATTTAATTAGACTGAGGAGTCTTTTAAATTAATCTGAATAACCTTCATGCTTGTTTGTCAGTTTAGTGCTTTCTGTCTGTGGCTTTTGAATTACAATTTCTTCCCCGCCTGCCCCAGGTTTAGAAGAAATACACACTGAAGATGTTTTTTTTAACATTCTTAAGTTCACGTTTTGCTTACTGTCAAAGTGAAGACAGAAATGGTAGTTTTTAAAATTGTGCCTATGTAATACACAGAATTTTGCCCAAATTTACATCTTCCTGTCCCCTCCCTACATCCCCTATCTACTGCTTTTGGGCCTCTGTAGATGTACTCTGACATCTTGGATACAAGTTTTTAGATTATTTAAATATTACATCTTTTTTTACCTGCTTATAATTGTATCTTATAATTTTCAGAAAACATTTAGAAATATTTCACCTGTAAATGGTTTTAACGCTTACCCATCAGTTATTTTATATCACAACTCTCTCATTTAGGGGTTCTTCATTTGTATTTAGTTTTAAGTTGGCTGGATCAAACACAGAAGTTACGAAGTACGTTTCGTGAAGTCTGAACTTCAGAAAGAACTAGTCAGAAAGCATCTCAGTTTTCTTCTTATAAGGTAAACAACTCATCTGACTATACATTCTTGGGATTCATGTTTACCTTCCGAAATGTCTAGATATTCCATTGTTTTCTGCTTTACTCTAAAAGAGAAGCCTTTGATCAGCACGATTTTTGTTCTTCTGTTAAGATTTTTCTGTTTTTACACTGGAAGTATCTATTTTGCCTGGATGTATTTGGGTGGGGCTGTCTTTTATTTTATCTGGCTCTCAGTGAAACCTTTAAATATGTCCAGCTAAGAAAAACATTCCTCAGTTATGTCTTCGATATGTTAGTCTCAGTTCTCGTCTGCTCCTCGGGAATTTCTCCGGTTCTTGGAATAAACTTCTGTAACCTATTCTCTATCCACTACGTAATAATCTTTATTTTATTTGACTTTGTCACTTTTCTTCCTTGTTCATTCTGGGAAAACACTTCATTTTTATTCTTCACTTAGCTGGTTTACTTTTTCTCAGTTTGAATTCTTTGCTGACTCTGCAGTGGGTTTTAATTTCACTATCGCCCTTTTACTGCCCTTACAGTGTTTTCTATGTCATTTTCCCTGATTCTACGACCTTTTTGTCTCTGCCTGACCTGTCCTTACACATTTCCGTTCTTCTGCCACAGAGAAATCACAGTGACCTTTCCCCCTTTTACCACCACCTGCCCCTCAGTTTTCTAAATCCCTCTGATTTGTAAAGTACATCATTTGCAGCAGGGTGCTTTTTCTCACATCATCAGGGTGATGTTCCTATTCTTTATCATGTAGTTTCTTCCAGAGGCTCCATATTGCCTGATTTCACACTAAGGGGAAAGACCTAACTGGGTGCGATGCTGCTCCCGGGTATACACTCTGTCCCCATGGACACTGACTGAACGCCCTTCTCACATCCGCTTCAACTTTCCTTCAGGTGACGGGAAGGTTCTCATCTCTCACGCTCTGCAGAAGAAATTCATAAAGGGCAAATTTTTCCAGTTTGCCTGGTTACTCACGAATCCTTGGGCCTTCTCTTGCTTAAAGAGCTTTCTACATGGGAACTGCATCTCCCACAGGATGCCTTGGCTCTTTCCTATTTCTGGAGGTTGTTTTTGGGGATTGTAGCCTCTTACTAGTTTGTGTGTAGGTCTATGTATATATGTCTGTGTGTATATACATAGCTGCATGCATACATATATATGTATGTATGTGTGTGTACACATGTATGTGTATGGGTATGTATAAACATGTATATATGTCTATATACATGTGTGTATTTGTGCACATATGTATGCATTTGTGTCTTATGTACATATGCATGTGTAATTGTGTGTGTGTGTATTCCCTGTGGGGTTAGAGAACTGAGAGCAGACTGACTCAAAAACAGCATCCACAAAGAAAAGAAGAGGAAATGTTCATCTTTCCAGTTGCTGCTGATACTGGATTTTGCATCCAGGGCACAAATACAGGTCCAAAATTAAAGCATCTCCCAAGAAACTCCTAATAAGGGGAGGAATTCTCTATTTCTGATGACTTAACATACAGTATCTTTAATTGTGTCCTTTAATGCAGTTCCATAAACTTTAAAGGTTCATGAAAATTTCTCCAAGAGTTTGGTGAGAGAGATTGACAGTCACCCCTAGTTTGGTGATGGAATAATTCCTCATTTTTTGTTTTATCTTAGACATTTTAAGTAGATAGTTAAGAGAAGCTAAGGAAGACGCAGGGTTTTTTTTGTTTTTGTTTTTGTTTTTGCGGTATGGGGCCTCTCACTGTTGCGGCCTCTCGCGTTGCGGAGCACAAGCTCCGGATCCGCAGGCCCAGTGGCCACGGCTCACGGGCCCAGCCGCTCCATGGCATGTGGGATCCTCCCAGACCGGGGCACGAACCCGTGTCCCCTACATCGGCAGGCGGACTCTCAACCACTGCGCCACCAGGGAAGCCCCGAAGATGCACTTTTTAAACCACAAGTCCCTCTTCTACATTTCCCCCTTCCAGATGTTTACAACTCCAAAGATAAAAGCTACCTGAGATATAACTCAAAGGTCCTGTGTACCTTTGAGACTCTCCATTTTATCAGCATGGACCAGGATGCCCAGAGGAGACGAGTAGTGTACCCAAGGTCCCAAAGCTTGTAACGAAGCCCAGACCATAACTCAAGTGTCCTGACTTTAATAATGATGAGACTCCACATGGTTCTGGAAAGAGTGGTAATGATAGCTATTTAGGAAAAGCTACCAAGTACGTGTGTACTTGTGCTTTACCAATCCTTAGGGAGAAGGAATAGTGACCCTTGCTATTCTTGAAGCACTGTCCTGTCACTGACAATAGCCACTTCCCATTTCTTATCCTCTGAAGTGAGCAAAACCCCGACAAAGGTAGGGAGGGTGTCTTCATACCCACAGGGGAAAACGACCTTCCTAGAGTCTGTGTACAAGACTAAAAAGGTACTGAACCTCCACAGATCCTCTGAAAGTCATGCAGATCCTGGATTTCTCTTGTTTTCAACTGCTTATGGCTAACTGCAGCCTAAAGACAGAACAAAGGTTTTCCAATTCATGCAACTGCCAGACATTTTTCCTTCCAACTCTAAGCCAGGCACAGTCCCCAAAGCCAATTTTGCAAAGTGCCACATTCTTTTGAAATATTCCATGGATTTCATTATGCATTTTAAAAAAAAATGTAGCCCTGAAGCTAATAATAAGATAGTCACTGAACACATGTTCCTTTTGAATTGGTTCTATAATACTGGTTGTTAATGAACCTTAGAGAAATACAGCAAGGAATAGCACTTTTCAGATTCGAAATTCACATACACCGACCATCTTGAAGCGAAAGTCACTCTAAAGTCAAGAGGCTCCCCGGGCTTCTGCTGTTATCATCGCAGAAAAATGCAGTAAATTCAGCTCTGTGAGATGCACCTGTGATTACCTTCCAACCATCCCCGTCACTTCACTTGGGATGACCCTCATTTTTATTCTGCTTTCATACCTCTCTGCACAGGCCTTGGGTACTAGGCATGGGACTTGTGACTCATGTCCAAGCGAACGATAATAATCATGCCTTCTGGCCACAGTTACTGGTCCAGAGATGGGCATGTGACACCATTCAGGCCAGTGAGACAGATGGCAAGTTTTGCAGGGTGTTCCTGGGAAAGAAGCTTCTGGGTCTTCTGAAAGAGCTCCAAAATCAATAACCACTCCGTTACAGAAAATGAAGAAGGAAGAGAGAGAAAGAGAGAATTTCACCATCCTCAATGTATATGCAAGACTTTTTAAGGAAATAATGAGGGATCTAATAAGAAAGTTTACTTTCCAGTCAAGTGAGAAGGCTATGTTTTTAGGGAATAATTCTTTAAGATTAAAAATGGCTTTCTAAAGACTTCTGCAAAGGGAATAGATTCTGCAGCAAGAGAATCAGCCTCAGTGTATGGTAAAGTCATCATTCTTCTCAGGAAGAGAAATCCTGGAAATATCAGGAGATTTAAAACATAATAGCTACTCTTTTTGACACGTCGCTGATCGATGTAATTTGAACTGTCATTCAAATAGACTAAAAAAGCCCAGGTAACTTTATGAGAACTAGTGGGCTTAGGAGAATGTTATCAAAATCATTTTTCTAATTTTTCTTTTGGGCTTCCATCAAAACAAAAGCAATGCTATTCTAGTGCACTGTTTTCATTGCATTTTCAAAATATGAAACATGAGTTGCCGAGGTAATCACTGACTTCCATGATAAAAGTCATAAATCAAAGGAGAGAGTAACACTTTTAGAATTATGCAAGTTGATTTAGCATTACCAGGGATGCCTAGAAACATAGATAACCTGAAAGCTGACGTTTAGAGGTCAGCAGAGAAAAGATTACTGTCTGCATGGAAAAGCTATTTATGCAATTAACTGAAATTAATTATGCTTGTACAAATTTCATAAACTATTTATAGATATGGATTTTTGGCTAATTAAGCTTTAATTTGGTTGAGAAAACTAAACCATAGAAGCTTTTATGAGAAATCCCTGGTCATCCACTGAAAGGAAAGAGGTAAAATCATAGTTTTTAGGAAACATCTGGAGAAATAAACAATTTAGGAAAGCTGCAAAGACAGAACTTATACTCAATTATCCAAGATGTAAAGCCATCGTTTGAGGTTAGGCTGTCCTTCATTTTCTCAAGAGTACCCCTTAATTAAATGCAAATAATCAGAAACAGCAATTAATAGACTGTTAGCATTCCCCTGATTAGATAGTGGAGCCCATTTACAATACTTTAAGGTTGCTGTGGACTCTGCAATCAGCCAAATGGAATGTATATTCATAAATTGCTCTCCAGTGTGTTCCTTATTGAGAAGTCTTCTATGATGGTGCCATCTCAGAGGCTGGCCAATGACGTTAGCAGCCATCACGCCATCCCCAATATTTCCAGGGCATCTGGACAATCAATCTTCCGGACAGACAGCGGGTACTGCCTCTGAATAGACCAGCCAAAGGCACAGGGCTTCCAAAACGGCGAGACTTCTGAACCACCTTGAGTAAGCATCAAATCATACAAATCAGGAACAAGCCATTAAAGGTCAAATGGCCTCTCGTAGATGACATGGGGCAGAGCAGGGGCCCAAGTGCAAGTGTGTTGTTCCTTCATTGCCTCTCTCAAGGGTGCACCTTCCTACAGTGAATACTGAAGAGTGACTCCGTCTTCCTACGTCCATAGGGGACTGCCTACTCCATGCCTTCTCCCCATCAGGGCCTTTGAACTCGCCTCTCCCAATGCCTGGAATCTCCCTCAGCTCTTCACGGCTGTCACAATCCATTCTTCAGGCTTTTACTAAACTTCACCTCGCCAGAGATGCATATGCTGATCTGGGTCTGAAGCAAGCCATGGCCAATTACAAAGTATCACATCTCTCTCTTTATTTCCTTCAAAGGACATATCAGAATACATAATTATTTTGTTTGTTTAGTAGTTTGCTTCTTTATAGGCTGTCTCATCCTCTGACATGGTTATCGTTTCCTGTGTTTCACACAGTTCTGTTTCAAGTTGAATCAGCAATAATGTGTATAGAAAAAAATATTGGAGTGACTGTAATTCTTGTAGCAATGATGATTTTTCAGCCACACCCACATTAAATATGCTTTTAAGACTCCATTAGTCATTTCTTTGAAAGCGAGCTTATGACTCTGTGCTGAATTTTAGCAAATGAATCCTCTTCTCCTCTTTGTAAGGTGACTCTCCAAGTGTTCAAGTTGACAATAATAATAGTAAGCATTTGTGGGTGTCTACCACGCTCTACTTTCTGGTTAGTGCCAATCTTTAACACAACTTCCGAATCCCAAGTAAAGCAAAGCTCAAAGGAGTTAAGCTCCTTTTCCAATAGCACTTGGCTCACCAGCAGCAGAGCTGAGGTTTGAACCCAGGTCTGCCTTCTCTGAAGCCTGTAAACCACACCTCCGCTTTCTCTAACATCACTTTTTTTTTTACACATCAGGATCCTTCCAAAGCATCAGTTGGCAGCATGGCTTCAGAACAACTCTGGACAATGAGAGTGTGATGGGAAATGAGCCAAGAAGCTGGGCAGTCGACTGGGAGGATTTGCTCCCATGTAATTAAGTCTGCGGATGTGAGGCGTCTGAACCTCTCTAAGCTCAGTAAGTGATTCGTCCAATGTGAGAGAAGAGAATCAATAAGGTCCATTAGAAAACACAAAGAGAAGACAATTTCTCAATATACTGTGTAGGAGGCATACCACCAGCTGGGAGTAAGAAGTATTTATCCTAATGTTTGGATACTTAGAAGGTTCTAGAAATCAGTGGAGGGATACTACAGACCATCAGCTCTCTTCATGTGCCCTTGCTGTTGACTCTTTGAACCATCCCAATAATGCCACAAGCATGGGGACTGGAGGCTCTGAGGAACAGTGACGCCTCAGCCTGCAGAGTATCACGGAGGGTGTATGGCACGGTTGTTAGGAGTTCTAGGCTCAGTTTTCCTTCGTATCCCAGCTCTGTCATTTACTGAAACCGTAGGAAAAGTGACTTGACCACTCTTTTAAGCCTCAGTTCACTCATTTGGGAAAGGGAGATAACTACAGGAACCATCTTCTAGGTTTGTATAGGGATGAAATAATATGCCCACTGTTAGTTGCTCAGTACCATGCCTGGCACAGGATAAGCTCTCAATACAAGTCATCCTACTAATGACAATAATCTATTTGCAAATCCTGCAGTTAACGTACCTACGAGCAGCCAAGTTCTGTCTGCGCCAATGAAAAAACAGAAGACTTATTCTAAACAACCTCCCTTTTTCTAATGCAGAAAGTGCTTGTAATTAAGTGTGAGGAATTACAGTCTGTATTTATCCTTCAGATGAGGTCCCTAATTCAACCACAATGTAGTCAAATGGTCTTTAAAGAAAGCAACTATCATGATACACCCTTCTTTTCTATTTATGATTTTTCTTCTCTTTTCCTTTTAGCTCATTATTTTTACTTTTTTGAATCTCACACGTAAGTATATTCTCCTTGCAAAAGGTCAATAGAAAATGGTAAAGCAAGGGAAAGTTGCCTTCTGCTGGCCTCTCCCATCTGTCCTCCCATCCCACCTCCCCCCACCCCCCACCCAACTCCTCTCCCAAAGGAAGCTACTATCATCAGATGTTCTAGGAATCCACATCCAACATTACTGGATTGCCATCATCTCTTTTTCTGTTGTTCAGTTTCACTTTTAGCGGTTATACAATCATCTTGTCTTGGAAGCCCCCTCTTTGACTATGCCAAATCACCCCTCTATGCGTTCACACAGCATCCACTCAGCATAGTGGCATTTTTACATTTATTTGTTTGATCACGTGATCAAGCTTCCCCACCAGACGCCAAGCTCTCGGAGGAGGGACCGCATTTACTTTCGTTCTCTGCTGTATCTCCAGTACCCAGTACAGTGGCTGGCCCACAGGAAGAAATCAATACACATTTGTTGAGTAAATGACTGTTACTCATTCATTAGGCTGTCACAGATAGTAACTAGACTAACAAGAGATTTGCAGAGTTGAAGATTTCAAACGGAAACCAGTCACTTAACTGGGACCAGAAAATTATTTTCCAAAAACCACCGCAAAAGTCAGAAGCCCAAGGCTCTCCACCAGTGAATGAACAAGACACAAATTATCTCTGCTCTCGTGGAACCCTCCTTGCCAACAACGGCAGTGCAGGTTTCAATTAAGAATATATAAAATTGCTTATGTGAGCCATAAACCATTCACTTCTAAAATAGCAACCAATTATGTATGGCATGAAATTGGTTTAACCCAATGAGTGACCCAAATGATCATTTCCCTCTATTTTTGGATTTTAGGAAGAGTACTTTTTTTTAATCTTGGAGTTAAGAGAATTGTTAGAGAGAGAAAACATGCTTACTTAACATGGCCGATCACAGTCAGTGTATTAATGGTCAAAACTCCCTGCCGTTGGGCAACCCAAATATGACGGCTAGCTAAGGGACAAAAATGTCCCGAGTCTTTTACCACACATCCATAGGCCCTGGCTCAATGACTTCCTTGAGTCCGCAAAAGGTACTTGCTGCTGAGCTCTGCTGCTCACTGTTCATTCTTATTTTTTCTAAAATGGGAGGTTGATTGTAGTACTTATTAGGCATGAGACCTTAAACAGATCACTGATGCCCAGCTGCCCCTTCAGTCAAAAGTGTAAAATTAAATTACCCCTGCTGTATCTTTCCCATGGGGATGCTTGTAGAGAATCACAAAATGCAGTAGATGTGAACCAACTTTCTAAGGTGCCAAGAACGTTTACAAACCTAAGGGATGTTATGTGGATAGAATGAAGTTCTTTTTTCTTTTATTGTGTCTCTCGGTAAGTTGTAGGCACCTAAAAATGCTTGTTGAAATTAAGTGATGATTATGCCCACATTGGTGATGATAATGATTTTATGGATTTTTTTTTTTTTTTTTTTTTGGCGGTACGCGGGCCTCTCACTGCTGTGGCCTCTCCCGTTGCGGAGCACAGGCTCCGGACACACAGGCTCGGCGGCCATGGCTCACGGGCCCAGGCGCTCCGCGGCACGTGGGATCTTCCCAGACCGGGGCACGAACCCGTGTCCCCTGCATTGGCAGGTGGATTCTCAACCACTGCGCCACCAGGGAAGCCCTGGATTTTTTAATTGTTAGATTTTGCGGCGGGAACCACACATCAGGGCTCCATCACAGTGTCTGCTCACATTAGGTTCTTAGTAAGTGGCTATTAAATGACTCAGTGCTCTACACCGTATTGTTTTCCACTGAAAAAGGCTTAAGCTGACCCCAAGTTCCACTCACTAACTCCTCCTGTAACAATAAACACAGAGCATCTACTATTAGCAAATCAATTGTTAGGAGATGCTAAGAAGTTTTCCACTTAATAAAGCTGGCCGATAATTAAAGGCTGACTAATACGCGTACTTTTATGTATACTACAAGCATTCCAGTTAGGAGGTTTCTCTATTAAATACAGAAAGGCTATGATCCTACCGAGGGTTGTTTTTCGTATTCTTTAAATCCTTATTTATCAAAGCAACTCCTTATTTAGTTAGATGATTTCACATGTGGCTTAGGAAAGGCAGGAAAGTAATTCAAAAGGCAACCAAACCATGATTCTTATAACACAGGTGCTGGTTCTGTAGTTAGTGTGACTCCTTAAAGTATTCAAGAAACTAAAACTGCTTGAAGTAGTCAAACACTGAACCAGTACTGAAGTAGCTTTAAAATGTCCACTCCTTGTTATTCCTAGCGACACAATGACCAGCAGTGCCACTGAAAATTCTGCAGGTAAATACATTACTGGTTATGACACATTTATTTTATTTTTTGACAGTAAACATTTCTGAATAAAGTTAAAAGCATAAATTTTCGAGTTCGACATATTTGTACACGTGCATGTATATGTACACGTAATATGTCCTTGTATAAGCAGTATGTATGCAGACATAAAAACTAGATACTAACCCTATTACTTACTAGCTGAAGAAGTTGCGGAGGTTAATCACGCTCTGGGCTTTAGTTTCCTCATAGCTAAATGGGAGATAACAGCACCCTGCCTCACAGGGTCACTGCGAGGAAAGGAGAGAGAACTCAGGTAGGCACTCAGCACTGCGCTCAGTACGTGTTGGGTGTGCATGGTCAGTAGCAGTTGGTGGTGGTGGTGGTGTGGCACATAGTACAGATCGTCCTCAACTTACAACAGGGTCACATTCCGAAAACCTCACCATCTGTTGCAAATATCTTAAGTCGAAAATGCGTTTAATACACCTAAGCTACCAAACATCACAGCTTAGCCTCGCCAAACTTAAATGTGCTCAGAACACTTACGCCAGCCTACAGTGGGGCACACTCATCTAACACGAAACCTGTTTTATAATAGAGTATGGAATAGCTCATGTAATTTAGTGGATACTGCACTAAAAGTGACAAGCAGAACGGGTGCAAGTCTATACAGGGTGTTCGCCCTTGTGGTGGCATGGTTGACTGGGAGCTGTAAGCTGCAGGTCAGTGTTACCAGACAGGACCGTACCACACATCTCTAGCCTAGGAAAGGCTCAAAGTTAAAAACTGGATCTACTGCATTCACATCACTCTTGCAACATCATGAACTTGAAGAATCGTAATTCGAACCATCCTAAGTTGGGGACCATCTGTACTTTCCAACGATGGCCAGAACCCTATCTCTGCATTCGTTTCCAGAAGCCACCGTACAAATTACCACAAACTGATCGCTTAAAACAAAAGAAATTCATTCTCTCACATTTCTGGATGCCAGAAGTCTGAAATCAAGGTGTCAGCTGGGCTCCACTCCCTCTGGAGGCTCTAGAGGGGAATTCCTTCTTTGCCTTTTCCATCTTCCAGAGGCTGTGGGCATTCCTCATGGCCACATCACTGCAACCTCTGCCTCTGTGGTCATATTGCCTGCTCCTCTTCTGTCTATGTCAAATATTTCTCTGCCTGACTCTTATAAAGACACCTGTCATTGGATTTAGGGTCTGCCTAAATAATCCAGGATGATATCCTCATCTCAAGATCCTTAACCTAGTAAAGGTGAAAGAAGGTAACGTTCACAGGTTCCAGGGATTAAGCTGAAGACTTATCTTTTGGGGCCCACCATTCAACCCACAACAATCTCCCATCCTACAAGCTCCTCTAGAACCTTGCAACTCCCCCATATAGAGGGGATTCTGTGTGCCTTCCCCCTGAATCTAGACAGGATTTTGTGTCTGCCTTCACTAACAGAGTGATGTAGGAATGATGCTACCTGACTTCTAAGTCTAGGTCACAACAGCATTAGGCACTTCTACCTCATTTAAGTGGAACATGCATCCTGGAATCCAGCCACCATGAGAACAGGAAGCCCACATTAGCCCACATGGAGAAGCCACGTGTAGGTGTTCTGGCCTGCAGAGGTCACGGTTCACAGACAGCATCAACTGCCCACACATAAGTAAGGAAGACTCTAGATGATTCTAGCCCCTGCTGTTGAGTCAACCCCAGCCTTGGAGTCTCCCTAGCTCAGGTGCCAGACATCATGGGGGCAGAGGGAAGCCATTTCCACTGAGCTCTGCCCCAACTGAAGAGTCCTGAGCAAAATTATTACTGTTATATTTAGCTGCTAAGTTTTGGGGTGGCTTGCTGCATAGCAATAGATAATGAGACTAATTACTCATTAAATAATTGAATGGGTTAAGATGAGAAAGTAAAAAAACAGCACATGAGATATACTTCCTGGTATTTAGCATCTTGGATTTTTGTCTAACTAAATATAGTGTGGGCACACATAAATACACACACACTTTTAGAGGAAAAAGCGACTCAGTCTCTCATTCTGAGTCCAAGAGTATAAGAGGATCCCTTAATTAGAAACTATACAAACTGTAGAGGACCATTTGTAGAGCATCATTTGGTCAAACTGCATATTTTACAGGTTTGAAGAATAAGGCTCAGAAGCGGTCCCTGACCCTTCCTGCTCAATACAGCTCTTCACCCATCAAAGGTCCACCTTGCTCCTCACTGGGAAGATGAAAAATCTATCACAGCCTCACTACCTACTGGAGGAGAAATACTGAAAAGAGGAGAGGAGGAAGAGAACGGGTATGAGGAAAAGGAACAAAGCTGCTGGAAATGTAGTTATTTGCGGCCATCTGTTCATCAGATTATGAGAACCTTTCTGTTAAATTGAGGGTTTTTTTGGGGCCTCGAGGTTTTTAAGGTGCTTTTTCCCACCTTAAGCCTACGGCTCCAGGTCTTAAAAACTGTCCAGGGCATGGAAAGAAAAGGCACAAATTGTTGTATAGAGGGAAATGAAAAACTTCTCTGTCCATGTTGACGTTGCACGCTCTCCAAGACCTATCTAAGAGGTAGGCTTGCGGATTCGAGACCTGTTTTGTAACAAAGACCTTTCTGCAATGGTGGAAATGTTTTCTATCTGCTCCGATGATGATGGTGGCTACTAACCCCATGTAGGTATTGACTGTGTGCGACATAGCTTGTGTGACTCAGGAACTGAATTTTTCATGTGACTTAATTTTAATACCATATTAGACAATCAGTTCTAGACAAAGTATTTATTTACAAAGCCACTCTAAACTTAAGAAATTCTAACTAGTGACACAGGCAACCCAACTGACTTGAAACTTCATATTCATGACTGTGTCTCTTTCTACAGTCTGAATAAGGTCATGTCTGCTGTGGAAGGACTGATCCTTAAGTTCACAGTGGTAATATGCCTCTTAGGATTCAGAACTTCTCTCCTATTATTGCTTAATGTCTCAGTAAGAGTGCAGAAATCCCCAAGATGTGGTCACAACTTCTGATTTCTGAGAGCCACTCAGAGTTCACAGCTGCATGACCCAAAATACCTAAAAATTCCATGTGTGAGCAGCTAAGTGTGATGAAAAAAGACAGAAGTACTTTCAGGGAGATTTTCTGACATTATTTTTCTCGATTCTAGAATCACAAAAAAAGTGAATTTTTTTTTTCAGTACCAATAAGTGTTCATTCATTGTATTTTCCCAAGGAAAAGAAGGGGAAGGGAAAAGGGTCAGCATGTGTGTTACAAAATGATAGCAAATGGGAAAGGAAGTAACTGGCACAGCAAAATCAACCATCAAATAAACACTGCTCAGATGGGGTCGCCAAAGCCCAAGGGGGCTCAGTCTCCTGCAGTAATGAGGGGAAGGGATGAGGGAAAGGTGCATGCTTTTCTACCCTCCCTCCTTCCCCATAAATTCAAGATTTCACACAAAGCTTTGGTTTCTAGCAGTAAACATGGAATTACATTCGTCCATCTCCTATTAAACAATCTTGTGGCCACTTCAACTTAAGTTTCTTGCACCTGCATATAAGTTCCTGAGTGACTTGCCTAAACATTCCTCTTTCCTTTTGTGGTCTCCCAACCCCACTTTCTATATGGAAGGCCCCTTCATTGCTCCTCTCTACCCTAGGATTAGAGATTAAAGTAGGTTTTAATCCATCCAAAGACAGCAGTCTGTTTGGCATGAAGCACATCATGGCTCAGGAGACTGGGAACAAGGGATGGAGAGTTCTTAGCTTCTTCAGGATTTCTGCACAAATCATTTAATCACAGACACCCCACAAATTAAACATATAGGTGTATGGACTATTTTTGGGGGGGGCACGAAGGGGGAAAGAAGAGGGGGTACGAATACAGTTTTTAGGACAGAAGATCTTATTCGAAATGGAAAACAGGGGAAGGGGAACACAAAAGAAAGTGTGGTTCAAGACCTCCCACTTCAAGAAGGGGGGTGCCCCCAAGCTATGTTTCAGATCTTTTTGGCTGCTGCAGACCTTTTGTCAAAGATGCTTTGGCTATTTTTCTCAATATAAAAAGAAGTTTGTAAACAATAAAATCCCAAAAGAACATGGAGAAGACCAACACATTATATTTACACAAACTAGGCCACCTAGCAATCACCAAATCAGCTACTTGTGAAGTCCTACGAAGCCCAGACAAATACAATAGCTAGAGGGGGGCAGCAATTGGGGGAGACAAGAACCCAGGATCAGACACACATCACCCAATGCGTTCTATTGCATTTGCCCCATTACAACACAGTGAGGTAGGTTTGCAGTGATCTCACAGCACATAAACGACACCCCCTTTTCTCCTTTAGCTACCATGACACTAACTACTGCTGCAGCAGGGCAGGACACTGGCTCTGGGAACCACCAAGAAGCCATCGCTGATGGTCTCTCTGCAAGCCAAGGAGGAAAAGCCCAGAATTGTTAAAGATTAAAGATCTTGTCCCTCCTTCATATATCCATCTCTGGGCAGCTCAAGATGGGTACAGAGGAATCGTTCTTAAAACCTGTCCTTACCAGCTCACAGTTTTTACAAAAACATACACAATATACCCTGTTGTGTGTGTTAGGCCTAGCCCAATCCAGTGAAGGATGGACCTGGTGTGTAAAGCGAGTCCTGTGCCCTGGGATTAGAGATCTGGAACAGGAATCCTTTATCACACATACAGATGACCTCTGCCTAATCTTGGCTTCCCCTCTCTGCACCTTTTACCTGGCCCAGCCTCTCCTAACCTCTCTGTACCACCTTTTCCTGTTCAGACCAATTTCCAATCTTTCAGCAGAAGGAGACCAAGTCATGAGGCAACCCAGTTAAAACCTAGTCTCCCATGAAACACTGAAGATGGAGGGGTTTCAAGAGGACACTGTGGCAGAAAAGCCAGCTCTAGTTGGCAAAAATGAGGAGTTCAATAGGCTATATGCTCCAAATAGTTGTTCTCTCTGGTGATACAGCAACAGAAAGTATCCCTGCTGTGCAGACCTGGAGCTGCTGCCGACTTATCCCTGAGATTGCTCACGTACCTGAGAACACAGTGCAGGAATGAGGGCACTCATTAAATTAGATTAAAATACACAAAAATACAAAACATTTCTATTACGAAGAACAAAGTTAAAATGCACAAGATACGTCATTCACACACAGCTAGTGCAGTTGGCATCCTGGAGAAAGTGGGACCCAAGGTACAGTCATCCAAGGGAGCAAATAAATAAAACTGCATTGGCCCAGAAAGGGGTGGGAGTGGGCTTAGAAGCAGCAGGTCTGCAGCTGTTCCCTCAACCACCCCTTCTGCCTATCATCACAGCCCACTGCTTGGGACAGTGGTCAGCACTCTATCCCAGGAGGGGGTTATGAGGAGACAGGATGTGGAAAAACCCTGGCTTACCCCTGAGATATTTCCTCCTACAGAAGGTAGTGGCTTGTGGGTTGGGTCCATCAATCTGGTCTTATGCTTAATCTTTTCACTCTGGCATGGGAAATATTATTCCATATCCTTTAAAACAACTTCCCTATCCAGGCTACTTTCAGAAGCTGGAGATTCTGGGGGTGGAGACTCAGATAAAGCATGCAGGAAGAATTACCCCCCAAAGCCCTCACGTGCATTTGGATAGAGCATGATTGGAGTTTCTTTGCCTCACCCCTTCCCTCCACCAAGACGGAAGAGGGGGTGACGCTATAGATCCCAGCCTGAGATATATGGCAGTGCCAGCTGCCCCGTACCCACACTATCCCCCCTTTCTCCACTCTGCTGATTGATGCCTGTTCTTCAAAACTTTCTCATCACGAACGGATAACCCCCATCCACTGTGGCTCAATTCTGGGTCTCTGGGAGCATGGCAGGGCTATAGATCTCTTCTTCCTCCTCCTGAAAGTAGGCTGGCTTTCCCTGGGAGCTGGGAGCTTGCTGGGCCTTCAGGGGACGCGAGGCTACCATACGGTTGAAGCTCTGGCAGAACTGGCACTCTTTGGGCTGGGGTGGCCGTTTGCATTCCTTGGCATGATGGCCTAGACCTCCACAGTTGTAGCACCTATCTCCCTTTGATCTGCGTTTCTGCATGTTCTTCCATTTGGGCCACCTCTCACTCCCAATGCAGAACACCCCACCAGGGCCGGTGACTCGGATAGATTCCAGGCCCTTGGCAGACTTCTTAAAGGTGAACTCTACGGCCTCACCCTCCTTCAGGCTCCGGAAGCCCTCCATTTGCAGCTTACTCTGGTGCACAAAGACATCCACCGGGGGCTCGAGTGCGACCCCCGCGCAGGCAGTCATGGGCAGGAAGCCGAATCCCATGCACACGTTGAACCACTTGCAGATGCCGGCTCCGAACAGCAGCTGTCGCTCCTCGGCCACCCGGGCCGCGTCCTCCTGCGCCTCCTCCGACCACCTGCAAACTGCTGGTCTGACACAGAGCTCATGGTAGTCGGCTGAGCCCGCGCGGCCCCGGGCCCCTGGTCGGCGGGCTGCTGGCCCCAGAGAAGTCCGGAGGCAAAGGGCAAAAAATGAATTTTGAGTGTATGAGAAGGATAGTAAGTGGGAAAGGTCATGAATGTTATCCAAATAGACTAACGTTGCATAGTGATTTATTTATAATTGGCGCTCAAGTTTCCCAGTGTGACCTCTCAAGAGTGTCTACAATTTGCATCCTGTTGAACTCGACTAGCGTCAGCCCCCCACTCTCCTCCTTCCCCACCCTGTCCTTTCTCCCCAGAGGCCGGGCTCTCAACACCAGAACCACAGTGTCTGAGGCATCCCATCAGAGTTTAACACCCATGCTTCCAGGCTACAGTCACCACTCAAAAGGGTTTCTCCATCCTTTAAGACTCAACCCAAGGAGTCTTCCAAGGCCTTTTAGCTTTAGCTAATTTCTTCTTTCACACTCCCTTAAAAGATTTGTCATTTGGGGGGACGTATTATTTTTTTCTTCCTAGTAAATTATGATCTATTAAAGTAGAGGATTTTCTTTGTTATAATCTTTAATGACCAGACAAACCAGTGTACTGACAGTGTGCTTAAGAAATACCAACTGAACTGCAGCAAATGTGTCCAATTGTACAACTTTGTAACAAGCTTGGTTCATAGCATTTTGCAGCAATTATAAGGACCAAAATCATCCTTGAGGATTTGCATTCTTGCAAAAGGTATAAAACACAGTAAGCGTCAAACGAAACAGGACATGACAGAGCTGTATCCCAGGACTATTCATGGAACAGAGTGGATTTCTGTCCTTTGTTTTTCTGCATTACAGTGTTCATGCCGGCTTAAAAAATAACATTTTTGGCCATTTTTCAGTTTGATGAATTTGAGCTAATGGATGAAAAAGTGACTGTCAGAGACAGAGCACTGAGAGATGGAAAGCACAGTGTTCTCAATATGAAAAGCCTTTCCAAGTGACGCTGGCATCCGAGCTGAAGCAAATGCTACTCACACACACAACATATTCATTAACAGTGTTGAGTGAAAAGTATAACTAAAGCCATAATATCATTTTCTCCCATTTGCTGAGCAAATCTGTATATTAACTAGGATGATGTCTCCTGCTTCTCTTCCATTTCACACTCCTGACTCATGTAATTAAAATATAGCAGGCCGTTGATACACAGGAAGGAGTGTCTGTATTAAAAATACCTTTTCATAATCAAATTTAAGCACTCATCTTATTTATGATCTGTCTACCTTAATAAATCTACTAATACTTCATTTTAAAAGCCATATAAAGCTCTATTAACCCATCTTTACACACTTTAATTTAAAGTGACGAGCTATTCATAATTTTTTCCCATTCATTTATTCAATAAATATTCTAAATATCTACTACATGCTAAGCAACATATTTAAAGCTGTGGATATAAAAATGAATAGTTTAAGGTTACAGTCCCTGTAGGGGAAACAGACAGGAAAATAAAATAACGCCATACTGCACGTCCCCCCGCTGCAGGACACCACGTACGGCAAATACAAAAGAGGGAGTCTTCACCTTAACCTGGGAGGACTTCTGAGAAAACATAAGAAATAAGAGAAAAGCTTAAAAAGGGCAATGTTTATCAAAGATCAAGTGCAGGTGTGATTTTCAAGTGACTTTCTGACCTAGCGGGAGGGAAGTTCTAGCCTGGCTGCTCAACGAACAGGACTCTGACTCCATGACTTCGCCCACCCAGGTCACAGATGATAAGGCATCACACATGACATAAAAGCAAGTACACTGTGGTGTGCACAGTCTGCTGAGCCAGTGCAGTTCCCTCTCCGGGATTTCACCTGGGTAACAACAAACTGGGGCAGGTAGAGGTGGGAGCTGAAGGGGAAAGTCATTACAGAGAAAAGGTCAAAGGCACATGCATGTGGAAGATGTAAGGAAGCAGGAAACCTGAATAAACAGAGGAGGTAACTGGTAGCACCACAAAGGTAGAGGGATCTTGGTCTGCCAACAGAAACAAATGTTCCAGGGCAAGACCAAGGCCACATGGTCCAGGAAAGCCAGAAGGTAGGCATCCCCAGAGCTGCTTTTGGTTCCTGACAGTGAGGCTGTGAGGTCCACTCATGCACCCAGGAGACCCCCTTTCCTGTTCCCTCTGCATGTGTATCCTCAGTCCCCTCTACTTGAGTTAGTTTGACTGGGTAACGGTTCCTCGAGCCTTCTCCAAACAGATGATGTATTAGTGTTCTGAGTTATGGAACACACCGCCCATTCTCCCTGGCTTTTACTGTTTTACAATGTGTCCAATTTACAAATATTAGAATGCCTTCCTCTGACCCTCAGTGGATCTTTATCTTACTTTAGGGTAAATAAATCATGTTTTAGACATTGCACTGAACAAATTCAATTCGTCTTCGTGAAAAATAGCACTTGGAAAATGGGCAACACAGTGTACTGATTAAGAGCGTGGGCTTGGGGCTTCCCTGGTGGCACAGTGGTTGAGAGTCCGCCTGCTGATGCAGGGGACACGGGTTCGTGCCCGGAGCCGGGAAGATCCCACATGCCGCGGAGCGGCTGGGCCCGTCAGCCAAGGCCGCTGAGCCTGCGCGTCCGGAGTCTGTGCTCCGCAACGGGAGAGGCCACAACAGTGAGAGGCCCGCGTACTGCAAAAAAAAAAAAAAAAAGAGTGTGGGTTCAAGCGCCAGACTCGCTGCGACCCTATCCCAGCTTCATCACTCACTAACGGCGTGACCTTGGACAAGTTACTGCACTTCGTGGAGCCTCCTACTCCCCATCTGTAAAATATGGGTAACAGTGGTACCTACCTCATAGGGTTTTTATGGGGATTATAGGATTATACAGGAAAATTTTAAAATTCTGTACAAGTTTTTATTAAACACATGGACATTCATTTCTTAAATAATCACAAATACAGGGGTTTGAAGTTTGTAATTTTGATGAATGGCAAGAGAAAGAGAAGTTAGGGGATCTATTAAACACAGGTATAGCTAGCTATAATTTATCAAGGACCTATCATGTGCCCAGCACTGACCAAGTACTTGACATCCATCATCTCATGAATGTGGTCTGCACAAAACTGTCAAATGTGTTTGACAATTCACAAACACATATTGAAAGCCGACTGCATACCAGGCACTGGGTCATGCCTACAAAGATGAATAGAACGTAATCCCTGCTCCTGAGAAGTTCCCGGCATGACTGGAGTGCTGAAGCTGGGTCAGGCAACCTCGCATCTACTTTGGTTCAAGCATCTGCAAAATGAGGATGTGTGAGCAGGTGACTCCTTAGGTTCCTACTTCATCTAATGATGAATAATTTCACACTCACTGGACTAAGAGATCATGCCACCTATTGAAAATCCCCAAGCCTTTTAAGTTTTTCCACTCAGTGACGACTTGTGCTAAATGATAGTGTAGACGATCAATACTGCAGTATTTGGGGAGGTCTTCTGAGGCCAAGGTATCTGGATTGGGCTGCTGGAATGCTTTGTCAGAAGCATCAGCCTTCTAGAGAGTGAGATCTCACACGGTCAAGGTGAAGTTCAAAAGACAAAACTGTAGTGTTCAAACAGGAAGATGCCTTGCAGTCCTCAAGGACACCTGCTTCAAAGCATTCATTTCTTTACTGAGCCCCAGAGGGAAAAGGTGATGTAGTTCATGGCCCACTAGGTGTCCAGTTCCTTGACACTTGTGCTAGGGCTTTCTGCACTGCCCAACGATATGTCACACAGATTAATAAACCAGCCTTCACACTCAGACTGCTTGGATTCAAATCCCTACTCTGCCACTTTTTAGCCTTGTGATCCCAAATCCAGTTATTGAGCCTCTCTCCTCCCTGTGAAGTTGCTATCATGATAATACCTAGCCACATAAGGATTAAGTTACATAATACTTACACGTTGCTACGGCATAGAGTCTGGTGCAAAATGAGCCTTCAGTAAATGATGATGATGATGATGGTGATGGTGATGATGATGACGATAATGGCAAACACTAACATAAGGCACTTACTGTGTGCCAAGCTCCATTTCTAAGCACTTTACATGCATCACCTCATTTATTCTTCATAACAATCCTATGAACAGGTAGGTATTGCTGTTACTCCCAGTATACTGCAGCACAGAAAGGTTGTGAAATATGCCAAAGTAAGTAGCAGAACCTAGAGCATGCATCCAGAGTCTGAGCTCCTAACCACTGCCATGTGGTATGGGGTCTCCCATGACTTTCTGTTGCCGGCACAGACTCTTCCTACGGGTGAGTGGCTGCTATACGTACATGCCTAACGTGCATTAACTCATGGCGTCTACACACCAACCTATGCCACAGATTGTATTATTAAGTTTATATTAAATGTTTACATAAACATAACAAGGGGCTAAAACAAAAGGTGAAGGCAGTGAAGGGAGAGGGGCATCGGCTGTAGTGCAAAGAGAACTGAGTTAAGGACTGAACAGCCAGCACTACTGCAAACTACTCCAGGCAGGAAATGTCAGTGGATGTCTCGGCTGGGAGGGAAATGTGTGATCGGAGGACACAGGGTGGGTAACGAAGATGATGAACCATTCTGGCAGCTTCAGAGTTTTGTTGAAAAGCCCGGTCATTGTAGCAGTTAGCAGGAGCAGGTAAAGTGTGGTGGAAAGGGATGGGCTTTGAAGTCAAGCACCCGTTCTTTGACTTACTAGCTCTGTCTTCTAGGAAGTCACTCAACTTCTCTGAGCCTTGGGTTTTATTCTACTAAAATGGAGATTATAATACCTAATTTGTAGAGTTGTTTGGAAAATTAAAAGAGAGATTTTTTAACTGCCAAGCACAGTGACTGGCACAGAACACACTTAATAAATTCTAGTCCTCTTGTAAAGTACAGTGTGTGATAAACTAGGACAGGTGTTTATAACACAGGAAAACCAAACACTCCTTCAAGTAGGGAAAAATAATAGAGAAGAGTAGGAGAGAATACTGCTGTCCTGCTTAATAATGAACACCATAATAAGCTGCTGAAAGCAGAGGAGAGAAAATTCATTTTTCTTCTGATTTACATTTGGGACAAAGAAAACTTGGTTGGATGTTTTTCCAGATTGTTATAATGTAAGGACTCTTCCAGCATATACCCCTGGGGATGGCAGAAAATGTAAGTCTGACAGAAAAGAACATTCTGGATGTCCGATCTGGGATAAATTGCCAAGTCTTCAGAAACACTTTCAGATGACGTCACTGTCTTGGTTCGTCATTACTCAGAGGGTTTGATTACAGTGTGAGCTTTTCCAAATTATCAAACATTCCAGGTGTACAAAATAATCAGTTTCCTATTGACAATCCTTGCATAAAGCGCTTAACTGTTGTCACACTGATTTCCCATGTTCGTTCACCCCACCATCACCAACGTTAACATTGGTTAATACCTCATTCTTTCCCAAGATCTTCACTATCAGTAAATTATTATTTGTGGAAAAGAATTATAATTCTAAAAGAATGTGTATTATACTGCAATTGACAGAGAATATGCTTTTAACGTACAGGGAAAGACCAATTTTCTGACACTTCAGCTCTGTTTGCTTCAAAGCATTACTGCTATAAAGCACCAATTACGGCTAACCACGGCATTATTCTCACTTTAGTAAGTAGTTGGTTTCGTAAAGCTTTAAGAACTCTCAACTTTGGCAATCAATTTAGTTAACTACAGGAAATGGCCTATTTCATAGAGATTATGACCTTAATATCATACTGCTCCCCAAGCTCCCATACATTCAGAGCGAACTGTCACTCAGTACACATTTACATAGACCTCTCACTATTAAGCCTGACAGATAAAGCACACTCGAGAAGCCATATCTGTGTCCTATCACGGTTGTCAGGGTTTGACTTCATATTCTCCACCACATCCACCCTCAAATCTTTCGGGTTCTATACATTAACTTTACCCCAAACTAGCTAAAAATAACAAAAAGAGCCCCAAACAGGGAATTAGGGGGATTCACGAGTCCCAGCTAAGTTCCAGTGGGAAGGTAATGAATTCTATCCTGTTTTATTTTGGTCCTACCATCCAACCATCTCACCAGCCAGAACCCGGGGGTATTCCAGAGTGTCTTCCAAACCCTCAACTCTTATATCCAAGCAGTAGTTGAGGTGTGTTGCTTCCATCTTTTAAATGTTTTTTGAATCTTTACTCTCCATTCTACTGCCCTAACTTCAGTCTTCTCCTATTTTATATTACAATACAGAAGGTTTTATACTTTAAGGCTTTTGAAATACAAAATAAAAACATCACAGAACATGCATATCGACAAAAGACAACTATGCTTCTTTGGATTTAAGACCAAACAGACTCAGGACACCTTTTAGAGGCCCAAACTCTGAGAAACTTTCTCCATTATGTTGCATCCTCACCCGAGCAAGTATCTAGACTACAAATCTGATCACATCTTTCTCTCTCTGCTGCTTAAAATACTTCTCTGAAGTTTGCTTGTCTATAAAGTAAGTCCAAGTTCAAAAAGTGTTTACCTACTCTGATTCAGAAGTGGAAGCTAACGTGCTCCAAGAGTCTAGAACACACTGTCTTAGACCCCTACAATCCCATGGAAATTGACCTGTATCATCTTCCAAACTTAATACTGCAATACAGAAGCTCAGTTTCCTAGCGTTTACTCCAACTATTAAAAAGTGAGCCTTTCTCCATCATTAAAAAGCCTACAAATAATAAATGTTGGAGAGGGTGTGGAGAAAAGGAGACCCTCCTACACTGTGGGTGGGAATGTAAGTTGGTACAGACACTATGGAGAACAGTATGGAGGTCCAGCAAAAAATTAAAAATAGGGTCACCATATGATCCAGCCACTCCTGGGCATATATCCAGACAAAACTATAAGTCAAAAAGATACGTGTGCCCCTATGTTCATAGCAGCACTATTTAAAATAGCTAAGACATGGAAACAACCTAAATGTCCACTGACAGATGAATGGATAAATAAGATGTACATATATACAATGGAATACTACCAAACCTTAGAAAAGAATGAAAGAATGTCATTTGCAGCAACATGGATGGACCTAGAGATTATAATACTAAGTGAAGTCAGAAAGAGAAAGACAAATACCATATATTATCACTTATATGTGGAATTTAAAATATGACGGAAATGAACCTATCTATGAAACAGGAAAAGACGCACAGACATAGAGAACAGACTTGTGGTTGACAAGGGGAAGGGAGTCGGGGACGGATGGATTGGAGTTAGCAGATGCAAACTAGTATAAACAGAATGTATATAGAATGGATACAAAGCAAGGTCCTACTGTATAGCATAGGGAACTATATTCATATCCTGTGATAAACCACAATGGAAAAGAATATAAAAAAGAACATATATATACATATAACTGAATCTCTTTGCTCTACTGCAGAAATTAACACAACACTGTAAATCAACCATACTTCAATTAAAAAAAATGAGCCATTCCGATGCACTGTTTCTAACCATGGTTTACAGAATCCTCAGGAGTCAAGTACCAATAGCACCTCCCATGAGTGATGAATGGAGGCCCACGGAAAAGAGATGCAGCCCTTGCTATTCTCAAAGTTCACTCTGCCTGGGAAACACGCATAAAAAGTATTATCTGGAGTGATCAGTATAATAATAAATACGTTAATGGGGCTACAGAAGCATGAAGGAGGGGTTGTACCAGGCACAAAAGATGGAGAAAAGTAGCCCAAGAAGAAGAAATGGCCTGAGCAAAGGCAAGAAAGTCTATCTATGCACAGGGTGTTAAGGATAAAAATAAGCTTTATAATTCAGGAAAGGCATATATTTGGATTTTCTATTCTATTGTGAATTTTCACATGAAAACCTTACTCTTAATTGTGTTATGGTCACGTTTCCTTATCAAACAGCAGTTCTTTTTACTGCCAATGTAATTGCTTACGTCTGCCATCACAAGGGGAAAAGCAAGTGTTTTCAGGGCAGCAGATTACTGCCCACTGTGCCATCACTAATAAGAGAAATTATAATATTTGTACTGTTATAATCTCCAGAAAAGCTCTAGGGAAAAACCTCAGTGTAACTCCAGAGATCATTTTGCCAGGATGCTCTTTTCATTTGAACTTCAACAAGTAAATGTCCAATCTGTAGAGTGGTCCTAAGTGCAAGAAATTCTTCAAAGAAGCATAACCACAAATTCTTTTAAAAAAAATGTAACATGGCTACACTCTCGTTTCCATCCTACCCAAGCGGTAGGAAAGAGAACTGCCATCCTGAAAATTGAGGAAATGCCCCATGAACCATAGTAATGAGCTACCAGGTGGAAACAGACAGTGAAAACTTAGATAATCCCCAAAGACTAATTTTACTCTGATGTTTCAAACCCTACCTCACAAAAACTTTCTTAATCACCATTAAAATATGGAAAAACTTACTACTTTGGACTCTATCACATCTTTCTCCTTGGATTATTTACTCAAAGTACTCGTAAGCTACAGATTACAGAAACACAGTTATCAAAATAGAAGGAAAGCATACACGATGGATCATAAAGGAAGGAAAATGACGCAAAAGTGGATTACCAGCCTCCGAAGAATTGAGATCTAAAAGAAGTCAATCCCCACATGTAATCTGAACAGCAATGTTTTTTCACCAAGATACCAGCGTACAGGTTATTTGAATCCTATTGCCATCGCTTTCCGCATTTCTTTTTCTTGCCCCATGCTTTCCCTTCCCCCAAGGAAAGCTAAAGAAAACCCTGTGGTTTTACTTACAATCGTGAAGTTCATGACTTTGAGAATCCAGATGGTCATGGCCAAGTTCACCAGTATTAAAATCATCAGGAGTAGGACAAAGAAATACAGGCATCTTTTCCGCCAGCCATAAATCCCCACTTTGTATACCTGTGGTCCCTCGGAGCTGGGCATGGTGCTCCGGTGGTGGGTGTACTGTTCCTGAGGCATCTGAAATAAATGAGGTGAGAGAGAAGCACTCATATTAAACCGCTCAGAGAGAGAGAGAGGAAAAAAAAAAGAATGGAAAAAAATCAACTGATGAAGAGAGATGGCTGACTGCTGTCTATGTTTCCACCCTCCTGACAACTCTAAAAAAATCTGTTTCCCCTGGACAAAAGGGGCTCCTCTGGAGGCTTGCGTGAGCTCTCCCGTTTCACGCAGACATCTCTCATGATACGCACTGAGACAGCCACATATATATATCACAGGAGGAGAGGGACCCGTAGGAAGCCATTTTCCAAATGATTCTTAGAATTCCAACATCTTTGTGAGGGAGCCACTCAAAGTCCTCAGGGTAAAATTTAGAATTCACCTGAGAAAATAAATTAACCCCAGCAGTTCTTCATGGTGGTATAATACTACTACTTAGCAACTGATTTGGGGGAGGGGGGAGGTAAAATTATCTCAAATGCAATCATTCTGTATTGCCAAAAAGTTAGTGGCAAAAGTAACAAATTTGATCTTCCCTCCATTCCAGAGTTCAAAGGGGTGCTGATGGGCACATAGATTAAGCCTCACTTGACTCAGGGATCTTCAAAAGGTGATAGATAGCCTGTGCTTAAATGCTTCCCTTGACAGAGATCTCACTACCCTTTTCAAGTGGTCCTTATGAGTTAGACAATTCTAATTGCTATCAACACATTTATTTAATAAACGTAAAAGAGGCTCAAAGTCAAGTAAGGCGTGAACGTGCCTTCCAGGAGCTTGCAGGCTAATGGGGAGAACAAACTAGTTAAACAGTGATAATAGCAGAGTGAGATAAATTAGAAAAAAATATCTGCCAATGTTAAGTAATATTCGAATCCCCTTTAAAGTAAGGAAGCTTTCCCAAACCCCCGCTGTTGACACAAATTATCTTTATACTGGCACTGCTAATTAGGTACCAACACAAATCTAAGTAAACTTATCACTTCTATAAAATTCTCCAACCAAAACAAATTTTAAAATTAAATACAAACAAAGCTGCCAACGCGTATCATTCAAAATAACTGCCTCCTGAGAAGAATGATGACTGGCAAAACTAAACAGCATAATGTGGTACCAAGGACTTTAGCACAGCATCTTCTGAGCATCCCTACTCTGCCGTGAGCCATGTGACAACATGGCCTCTACCGCTTTTCTCCTTTCAAATGACTGCACAAGCTTTATTTTGGGATTTTTACTTCATCTGGCCCTCACGTAGGCAGACTGCATTCTCTAGGAATAAGGCCTGTCTCTGCTTATTTTCATCCTAGTCAATAGCACTTACATTAGTGATATATGGTGCCAAAGTGACCATGGTGACAAACAAAATGTAGGCCCTAAAATCATATCCTTGGTTATGAGGTCACCTTCCAGATGGTTCAGAATATACTTATTGTACGGTTTTTAGATAATCACTAAAATGCACACATAAAATCTAAAAATCCCCCAGAGGACTCATGGCCTTTAGGCATCAGTGGAATTCCATTTGAAAAACCAAGTAAATTCTTACTTAAGGTCAACTCAAATGCTCAGTGAAGATCTACATACATCTATGTCATTGTGAACACTCCCCTAGCACCAAAATCAGGCCCTAATATGAGTATGTGTTCAAACATATGTGAGTGGAATGAATACGTGAAAAAAATGAATGCATAAATGATGAATGAATGAATGATTTCCCATCCACTATGAAATCTGCTGCCATCTGGGTGTGTACAAAAGTCCAAGCCAAACACCAGGGGGAACTTCTTGTTTGTATTCTTGCAAATTTCCACTTCAGTCTCCCAAAGCCCTGGCTTCCCAACCAAGCACTGAGCTTCACACTATGAAGGGATCTCAGTTGTATTACTCAGCCCCTTACAATTCTGCAGACCAGAGCTGTGTTGTGACAACACGGGAACACAGCAATGTCATCTCTCACTGACCTTTTCACACACCAAGATCAATAAGAAGGGAAAATAAATGTCTTACAAGTCTGAAGGAAATTAGGCCTTTCTTTTCCATTAAGTCATATTCTGTAAATTAAGGAAATAATCACAAAATCTTAGAATCCTATCTGCAAGGTCCTTTGATTCTAATCAATTAATTCTATGAGTCAGCTGACTTAAGACTAGAGAAGCTGACACACTTGTGCACGGCTCCAGGGTTTGTGGCAGGGCAAGGACAAGAATTGTAGTCTTTGACCCTTGCAGGTGTGAAGAACAGTGAGAAATTCTTGACAAATGAGTGTACAGAAGCTAGCGATAATGCCAGCACACCAGGTGCCTTTTCTCTGACATTTATCCCAACCGATGGGGGCATTACATAATTTAGCTATAAGATGGAAATGACATGGTCAATAAATATTTATCAGGCTGTGGATATGGACATCATACGTGTGATTTTTTTTTCATACACAGATTTGAACTTGACAGAGGCAATGATTATCTCCACTCGGATTTTGCGATCCTGATGTACATCAGAGGAACCTGTGGAGCTTTTAAACCATTTACACTCAGGTTAATTAAACAATAATCACAAGGAATTTTTTAAAAAGTCCCCCAGATAATCCTAAAGTGTAGACAAGGTTGCATACCACTGATCTAGAATAATGTCTCAACCCTGACTATGCAGCAGAACCCCAAACAAACTTTTAACAGATACAAAATCAAATTCTGAGCTCTACAATGGAACTGGAAAGCTCTCCAGGTCATTCCAGGCATTAGGGACAGCTTATCTTAAAATGCCTTTTTTGCTGTTGCTGTTATTAAGCCAGATACCTCCCTGGCTGCTGCTGCTTTTTTTAAAATTGACTTTTATTGAAGTATAGTTGATTTACAATGTTGTGTTAGTTTCTGTTGCACAGCAAAATGAATCAGTTATACCTTTTTTTTTTTTTCATAATACAACCATTTCAAGGCAAAAATCTTGAAATAAATTCTAGAGTATAAAGCAGACCAGCAGAGCTCCTTTGCTTAAAGCAAGAGTGAGGGCTTGGCCACCCCTGAAGCACTTCTACAGAACCTTCGGATTCTTAGAAACCACTGACTTTTTCCCCCCATGTTAACTGACCAGCTGAGGAGCTCAAAGACAGTAAGGGGAAGTAGTGACCTTTCAAGCCACACAGTGAATTAGAAGCTGAGCGGGGACCAGAACCCAGATCCTCTGATACATGGTGTAGTGCCTGATTCTGTATGTCATGAGGGCTCTTGCACCGGCGCCATACTTCCTGCCTACTTTAAGGAACCACATCAAACAAAACATTCCAGTCTGCAATTCAAGGAAGGAAGGAAAGACAGAAGGAGGGAGGGAGGGAGGAAGGAGGCCATGTTGTACAAATGATTATAATACACAGGGTTGACATCACTTATATGTGGAATCTAAAAAAAAAAAAAAACGGTACAAATGAACTTATTTACAAAACAGAAATAGAGTCACAGATGTAGAAAACTAACTTAGGGTTACCGGGGGCGGTGGGGGGGAAAGGGATAAATTGGGAGATTGGGATTGATATATACACACTACTGTATATAAAATAGATAACTAATAAGGAACTAGTGTAAAGCAAAGTAATCTATTACTCAGTAGTCTGTAATAACCTATATGGGAAAAGAATCTAAGAAAGAGTGGATATATGTGTATGTATAGCTAATTCACTTTGCTGTACACCTGAAATTAACACAACATTGTAAGTCAACTATACTCCAATAAAATTATTTTAAAAAAAAAGAAAAAAGAATACAAAGTGTTGCCAGCCAAACAATATGGTAACAGATACATCTGTTATAAATAATCCTGCTTAGAAAAAGAAAATTTAGATAAGCTGAGTACATTAATTTTTCTAGTCAAAAACAGAAACATGTTGAAATAAGAAAAACTTAAGAGGAAAGACAGACTCCAATCTGTGTTTCTTTTTGGTCCTTCCTGGGAGAAATCTGCTGTATAGGGAATAAAGTTGAAGTTTCAGGTCCTCCCTCATCCAAGTCCCTTCCATAGCCCTGGAAGGGGCCCTAGTAGCGTATTAACAGCCATCATACATTTTTGTAAAACTCAACTAAAGTCAGATGAAAAAGACCCTTTTTCACCTTCCCCTTATGTTGCGTGGTTTTGGAGGATTTACATGCATCTTGAAGGTCCGAATAAGAGGAAGTTGAATTGGGGGCTCACATAGTTTGGGTGCAGTGGTATGTATTTACATGGTTTGCAGACACCTCCCTGTAGAGGTACATTATGCTAACTCCCCTCGTATAAGAATGTCTTCCAGGAATTCTCCTTCCATCCTTGGCTCCAACTCACCAAGCATGCTGTCATGAAGGTATATGACCAAAGGACACATTGCCATGTAAACATGTCCTATGATGGCCAGCACCAGAAATACGTGGATACTAGATGAGCCAGAAGCTAGGTGGAAATTTTTTTCCTAATCATCAGTTACGTAAAATTTCAAGTGTAGAATTCAATTCTCATTGACACCCCGTCAAAACAGAAATTCTCTCCTGTCAAGAATATACTCAATGCAGCACAGAAAATAAATGTTCCCCACAGTTTTTCTTTTCTTATGGAAATCATGGAAAAGAGAATTAATCAGAATTCTTGTGTTTTCAAGTTGTATGCACCGTGTGACTGAATTCTGTACATAAAATTACATGTTTTATGCTTCACAACTATCAATAATTTAAAAAAAAGTTTTATTGAAATCAGCATAGGAGACAATTATCTTTCTATTGTCTACAGAGAAAATGGTAGCACCTTCATATGAAGAGGCAATCAAAGGATATGCCACCAAAAACTGTAGGAGAAGTATGTCAGATAGTTAATTAATATTATTTTTTCTGGATTTTATGATAGGTCAGCTTTTAAAAATTAATAATTTAATTTCCTCATTCTAAGTACATAGTCATGGTTTCTTAACTTGAGTTTGTATTTCTAATTTTTTCAGTTTTTCCTTAAAACAGCCCCACAAATTGTTCAAGCTTCGGGCTTCACCAAACCTGGAGAGTCCTCTGGTCCCTCCCATAAAGAACCCCAAGGGTACATCAAAACCTCAGTGGAACATCCTCGTAAGACGTCACTGCCTAGCTGAGCTCAATGAGAGGTACACTTATCTGTGTTCCACTGGGAGGGATTTTCAGACTTTTGAATGTGTCAGAACCACCCTGGCAAACAATAAGTGCAATAAATGCAGATTCCTAGGCGTCACGCCAAGGAATAATTCAGTAAGTCTGGCGTGCATCTGAGAAATCTGTATTTTTAACGAGCACCAAAGCCGATTCTGGATATAAAAGGACCACGTTTTAAGAACGCGAATTTACATCCAACACAAAAAAACATCCTTGGGCCATCTTTGCCTCTACTTGTGTTATTTCTCACAGGATTACCCATCTTCCTCCCGTAACCTAAATGTATGCTTTGCCATCCCTCACTTTTTCACTGCATTCCTACCCTGGAGCTTTCATTTCCATTAACCTCTTGCAGCAGTATATTGAATATGATGCTCTTTGCAGCCTTTGGTGCTTGGTTTTTAAATCTCTTTGGCATTAAACAGAATCTTAGCTTACCTTTATAATCCTCTCCACATGTTGCGTAACTTCACTCTTATTAATGCTCAGGTTTCCAGGTCCTCGGCAAATGCTGTAAACCTCATACTCTCATCTATCTACCGAAATGGCCCATTCAAAAATCACTAGTGATGTCCCTGATCAAAATTCAATGCACTCTTCTTAACACCCATTTTCCTTGCGTGTTTGGTCATTGCCAACTTCCCCTCCTCGCCTGGAAGTTTTGTCCTTCTTTGATATTCATGACACTTCCGGCTTCTTCCCTCTATCTTTGATTACTGTCTGTCTTTCCAAACTCTCCTCTCTGCCTCTTTCTCCCAAGTTCACATTATGAGTTAGCGTTCTCTTGTTCCCATCTCAGAGACAATGTCCAGTGTCATACTTTCATTTTGTACTTCTATGAGAATTAAACTCAACTTACCACTTTTACTCCAGTTTCCATCTCAAATTGGACCTATCTAAATGTCTTTCATCCGTCTACTCCCTCATCAAATAATTACTGATGGTCAATCAAATTCCATATACCGCGGGAAGGGTCTCAAGATACCACAAGGAAGAAGAGTTAACTTGTCTTTATGAAGCTCACAGGCTGGGTGGTGGGGGACTATGTGCAGTAAATGCTTAGTAACAAAATGAAACATGTGAAGTATCTACACTGAAATATATCTGGTAATGTTCAAGAGAGCATCACAGGATGAAAAGTATTTTATATACACTCATCTAGAGAGAACTTTCTAAGGATGTAACATTTATGCTGAGACTTGAAGGAGGAGAAAAAGACAGCAAGGTGAGGGTAGGGGCAAAAAAAAAAAAAAAACAAAGAAACTATCTCAGGCAGAAGAAGGAAAGCAAAGGCAAGTGTCCCAACGCAGACGAGGCCTGTGGGACTGGCTGTAATGAGTGAAGCAGAGATGGGAGTGAGATGAGGCTGAAAAGTTGACTCGAGTCAGATGATGCTGGGCCTTGGAGATTATAGTAAGAAGTTCAGATGTTACTGAAAAGTCATTGAAAACCCATGGCAGAATCTGAAACAAGGGAGTCATAATCTGATTTATAAGAGTATAGCAATGCCTAGACCACAATAGGTGCAGAATAAATATTTGTCTTTTGATGTGATTAACGCTCTTATTTTCCCCCTCCCTCTATACCAATCATGCATCAAAGCATTCTCAAAAATTGAATAATTTAGCAAAAGTGAACCTTGATCAGTATAATATACTCCCCAAGAGGCCTACTTTTATCTGTGGCGGTGCACCAGGCATGTAAATTTGAAAACAGAATCTTTCTAAGCAAATACACTCTCTTCTTAAGAATCACAAGACAACAGTATTTTCCATCAGTCATTGGGAACTTCTTACAGTGTCACGCAACATATTTACAGTGATATATGTCACCTCTCTGAATATATCCCAAACTCTTCCAAGTACTTAAAACTTCTTTGAACCCTAGTAGCACCTAAAAAACGATGCATGTGTGTGTGTATGCATCTATGTATTTACGCATGTGTATGTATAATTATACACATATACACACACAATTGCATATATTTGTTCAGTGAATGAATGAAAATCAAGCCAATGATAAACTGCAGAGCATATCCTCCGGTAATAAGTAAACAGCTATAAGATCAGAAGCAAAGGAATGAAAACTTACACAACGTGCCTCCGTTTCCTAAGGCACATGCAACTATGATATACTGATATTAAGTAGGCTTAACTACAAAGCATTACTCTGCTCCTTCATGAGGCTCTTTTCAGTGTTCACCTGTTCATAAACAAATCCAGTTGACTTAAAGATAATCTGTTTTTTTGCACACAAAATGCAATAGGATTATATTTCCCAGAGAACCAATGTAGTGAAACTTTCTGTTGCTTTGCCATTAATACGGAGGAACCACCAACTATCAAGGCAATGTCATAATATAATAACCACCCATAACCATGGCTAATTAAATAGTTGCCAAGTATGACACACATGGGATTTCCAAAGAAGGTCGTGCTGGATGGGCATTTTAAAAGCATGGCTTTGAGCTGTAACCTCACGGTCTCACGCATCCAAAGCGTCATACCTGGGATCATGTAGCATTACAGAATCAAGGCCTTGACACTAACTGAATGTGACAATCTCAAGGAGAGGATCCATTTTTATGACTTGGACCTGTGAAAAACTTCCTCCTAGGTTGTGTGGCCTGGTTTCACTTCTGTCACTGCTCACACCACCAAGACCTCAGTGACTCTGCTACCTGAAGGTTTTTCCAACGGCCTCACAAATGTCCAAATTCAGTCACAGAAGCCATACGATTTGTACAAAGCCCATGCTCTCTATAACGTGTTTACAAAGCTCCTCGAGCCAAGCCCAGCCAGAGTGGTACCTGGACCCTGTAGCTGTTGCCCCTCTAATTTAGGAAGTCACATTAAATGCCCAGCTTAAGGCTCTCCCACATTGACCTTCAAAATGTTAAATCCCACTACTCTGACACGACTTTGACATCTTGACACAGAAACCAGCCTCGTCATACTCAAGTGGTCATACCCATGTTCACTCCCCTTCCTAAATCTGGTAGGTACCAAATAGTTACTGGAAGATCTTCTAGCGCCCTCCTTCCTACATTTTATCAGTTGATAACAGGATGATGGAAGGTCTTGGGGTAGAAACATACACAGCTGGCACATTTCATGAGGCTGAACCCCTATTCTAGAATAATACTGTGAGAAACCATCACTTTCTGTCTGCGCTGTGTTTTTGTTTCAGCTGGATTCTTCTTCAGGAGAAGAACACATGTTTTCTTTATTTCCTCCCCAAATAAAAGAGATATCTAGAAACAGTTACAGGATCTGCATCATCAGTCTGCTGTGCAAGAATGCATTATGTTTTGAGGGATGATTAAGAAACAATCAGTAAACCTTCCAAAGACACATCAATGCTATCAAGTTTCCTGATGATTTTTCTCTGGAGCCTATAAAATTTTATGGGCCATGATCCACTCTACTAATAGGGCTGAGGACAAGGAAGCATTGGCAGGCATTTTATTAAGGCTTGCTAGACTCTTCTACCCACTAGGCTTCATAATGTCTTATTCCGTAAGGGGACTTACGGGAGTGACGACTGCAATTCTCTGTACAGTTACACACCGTGGGGCAAAGAAACGTGGCAAAGCACAGACTTGGCTGTGGAGGAAACCCCGATCTCAATCTTTTTTTTAAACAGAAAAAAAAATCTTTGACCGTCTACTATGTGCCAGGTACCACAGCAGATCCTGGGTATATCTAGGTCTTCAAAAGGAAGAGTAAGATATTTCTGTTTTCATCAAGCTTGTATATTAATGAGAGACATGGACAGTAAACAAGTAAATGGATGAAACCATTAGAACTAAAGTTAGGTGGGAGGAAGGAAACAAAGAAGGTTCCATGACAGAGAGTAGAGGGTGAACCACACTGGTCATGGAAGGCCATTCTGACCCAATGACAATTAAGGCGAGACCTAGAGGTAGAACAAGTTTTCCAGCAGAGGACAGAGCGAGCATTTCGGCCCTAAGAGCATCCTCCAGTTAAGCAGGATGGCCAGCAGGGTGGGCACTGAATGAGCTCAGAGGAAAGGGTAAAGGAGGGCTTTGCAGAGAGAAGCTGTGGACTAAATATACTTTGCCTTCTACGTTATGAAGAGTACAGAATTAACACGGCTAATAAATACATTCACTTACTTAGAAATAAGACAAGTGATACAAATCAAGTGAGCTAGGGTTTGTAAACGCTGCTGCGGCACCTTACAACTTCCAGAACATTTAAAAGTAAACATGAATTACATCACTGTTTACAACTGTAACCAGTTTATATAAATAGCAGGAATAAGTTCTCTCCCACGTTCATTACAGTTTCTAGAGTTTGTTGTAAATCTAAGTCATTTTGGATTATCTTGGCACGTAAATAGTTTTCCATTACCAGGTTAATCTTGAGGTCTCAGATTTCAAATTACCTGCTTTTCAAGGGTCGTTTTCATGCACCCATCCATACAAGGCTTCAGTCTTGGATAGCTAACGTTTGGCACAATTTCGACAATGGTAATAAACTCCTCACTTTTAGCTCTGATATAACAATCATCCAGAAAAGTAAATGCCTATTTGTATGAAATGGTCCCGGAATGGCATGTTCTATTTAAACAAATATTTGGACTAATTTAAAAGTGAGGTATTTCATCTTTTAGTTTTTTAAGAATTGGAATATGTAAGTGTTGAAGAGTTTTCACTGCAAAAAATTAGACAAGTGCATGCATTTAAAAGAGCTGAAGAAGATACAGTTAAGAAAACCTTTTTCATTCACACTTTCAGCCTTTCTCCATAGAGGCAACTATTACCAGCCTTCTTCTTACCCCTAAAGAAATGTTCAATACACATACAGCCTTTATCCAATATACACATTCAAAGCATACATGCGCACATGAAAATTTTTCTTTTTCACAGAAAGAAGGGCATATTTTCACTCCTTATTGTTCTTCATCTAAGTTGGTCCATTTACATAGCTCAGTGATAGTCCCACAAAAAATACAGAAATCTGTTTCTTTTTAAAGTTAGTTTTAAATTGTATGTGCACATGATATTTAACTTAATCAACTCTTTAGTGGTGAACACAGGTTGTTTCCACTAATTTTCTGATACCAATGCTCATTTAAACAAATGAATACTTACGGGTATTACCACGTGCTGACACTAGTCATTCAGTGGTAAAAGACAGATTCCCTGCCTCTTGGACCTTACATTTTAGTGGAGGAAATGATAAACAGACAAACAAACATCTAGTGTGCCATCCTTATTCTTGGGATAAGTCTTATGAATAAAAAAGTAAAGCCAGAGAAGGGGACAGGCAATGACCAGGGAGGCTCCTGTCTGTAGGACGGTCATGGAAAGCCTCTATGTGGTGGAGATATTTGAGAAAAAGTCATGAACGAGCAAGACAGTAAAGCATGAGGACATCTGGGAGTAGCACTCCAGTCAGAGGAAACAGCACCAGCAAGTGCAAAGGCCCTGAGGTAGGGGCTCACTTGGCATGTTCAAAGAACAGTGTGGCTAGATCACAGCATACAAGGGGGAGAGTGTTTGAAAATAAGCTTGGAAGTGCAGGCAGAAGGAATGCACATTGGGTCTTATACGCCACAGTAAAACCATAAGTAAGACACTGATTGTGACAGTAACTATCAGAGAACCAAGGTGCAGGAGTGATCAGATTTTCACTTTGGAATCACTCTCACTGTTCTGTAAGGAATAGACTGCAGGGGCCAAGAGTGCCCGTAGAGAAACCAGGGGCCTGTGACTCCTGAAGTCACCCAGAGAGAGGTGACAGTAGCCCAGATTTGGGTAGAGGTTGAGTGAGAAGGTGGCCAGTTGCTGTATTTGGAATCTGTCTGGAAAGTAGAGCTAACAGGATTCGCTGATTCCCTAGACCTAGGGTGTGTGCAGGACAGGAGTCAAGGAGAATGCCAGCATTCTGGCATGAGCAGCAGGGTGAATGATGGTGCTATTTATCAGGATGGGGAACACTGAGAGGATAGTGGCTCACGGGGCAGGAGGCAAATGGAGTGTGAGGAGAGGAGAAAGAGAGCTCTGTTAAATCACACTGATTTTGAAATGCACAGAAGAATCCATGGGGGTGGTGTCACAAAGGCACATAGAAATGAATCTGGAATTCAGGGGGAAGACGGCTTAGAAATGAAATGTGTAAATCTTCTGCATATGAGTATTATTTAAAGCCACAGGATTGGGGCATATAAGTTTCACATATGTCTAAACAGAGCGCTCAGAGAAGCCATGAGACGCTGAATTGCTAGGTTAAGGTATGCATGAGAGTGTGTGTGTGTGTGTGTGTGTGTGTGTGTGTGTGTGTGTGTGTTTTATAGATGTTGTTATCAAAGTTCTCCTCCAAAGTTCAATATGTCTTCTATTTATAAACTCAAAATATTTATCTCTGATGAATTAGAAGATATTTCAACATAATTATAAACATTAATTCTCACTGTCCTAGAGATTTAGATGTGTGAGGTGTCAGCTGAAGTCATTTCAGACAGAAATATCTTTGTGAAACACACATACATATTTGTTCTAGGCATTTTCAGATACATTAGCTCATACATTCCTGACAGCACTCTGGGGGATCAATCTTATTAAAACTATTTCATAAATTAAGATACCGAGGTACTAAGGAATGAAGGGATGTTCTCAAGGGTTCCTAAGTAGTAAGTTGGTTAGGGTCTGGACTCAAATTCAGGCCCAATTTTCCTTCCAGTAGACACAGAATGAGGCAAAGACTCAGCTTTCGCTGAATAATATGCAAGGTATTTACCACAATGTTCATTGAAGCACTGTTTACAATAGCCAGGACATGGAAGCAACCTAAGTGTCCATCGACAGATGAATGGATAAAGAAGATGTGGCACGTATATACAATGGAATGTTACTCAGCCATAAAAAGAAACAAAATTGAGTTATTTGTAGTGAGGTGGATGGACCTAGAGTCTGTCATACAGAGTGAAGTAAGTCAGAAAGGTAAAAACAAATATATATGCTAACACATATATATGGGATCTAAAAAAAAAAAAAAAAGGGTTCTGAAGAACCTAGGGGCAGAACAGGAATAAAAACACAGACCAGACGTAGAGAATGGACTTGAGGACACAGGAAGGGAAAAGGGTAAGCTGGGACGAAGTGAGAGAGTGGCATGGACATATATACACTACCAAATGTAAAATAGATAGCTAAGTGGGAAGCAGCCGCATAGCACAGGGAGATCAGCTCGGTGCCTTGTGACCACCTAGAGGGGTGGGATAGGGAGGGTGGGAGGGAGACCCAAGAGGGAGGAGATATGGGGATATATGTATACGTATAGCTGATTTACTTTGTTATACAGCAGAAACTAACACAACATTGTAAAGCAATTATATTCCAATAAAGATGTTAAAAAAAAAAGATGCAAGGTATTTAGAATGACCATTTAGGTATATTTAGTATGAGATGCATTTAAAAAGGGCATATACACTGCTACCACCTGATAACTCTGTTTTCCTCAGGTCCTCTCATGGCACTATTACAGGCATTTGGACACATCAAAGAGCAAAGCCACCGGTCCGTAATCTCATGGCAGTGACAGGAGGCAGCGATGGGAGAGACAGATAATCAACATGAAAATTATGTTTGAAACTTCTGTCATAAGACAATGGGGGTTACGGGTAAAAGAGCAAAAAAACAAAAAAGACAGGGAAAGGCAGATCAGCGGTGGTAGCAGGTGAAGAGCTGGGCAGGTTCCACGTATAAGAGCATGAAAGAGGCTGACCTCATGGAGAAAGTACAATAATATCTGAGCAGACTGGAAGGAATCTGGAGAGTCAGGGAGATCTGGCTTTGTGTAACACTCAGACATCATTCTAAACGCGGTCCTTGACACTGTAAGTTGAAAACCAGGAAAGAATGTAAACTGAACACCCTGAACAGGAAAAATAATTTCAAACACTGAGAGCAAATTTAATAGTGTCACTTTCACATGCAAAGGGCACTGCATCTACCCACTGTGGCCTCGTCTATAACCAGCTTTCTGAATAGGAGCGACAGATTGTTTTCAGCTACCCTATGTTGTACAAAACCGGGGCTTCTTACATCCCCATGGATGATTCTGCCCAGAACCAGATGATGACAATCGCAGTCGGGCCTCTACAGTGCTTCTGTGACTTGGGGACCAAGCTGTGTAATAAAATAATAATGAACATGACTCAAACACTTAAGATCAGAGAATGAGACACAAAGCTTGAAGAGGACATGGACAATATCAAGTCATGATTTAACAGATGAGAAAACTAGGTTCAGGGAGACTTTAGTGCCAAGACCAAAGTCCGCTAAAACTGAAAAACAGCATGTTTCCCACGAATTCCAGGCTTCAGTCTTTTCAACTGAAACTCCTGTTTGACACTACTCTCATCAACCACCATACACATGCCTTTTGAACAATTCCCAAAGGCAAATCACAACAAAACCACGTTTCCTAACACAAAGAATACCAAACTGTTGATAAATACTTGCGTAGTGGTTACCATGTGCCAGACCCTGTTCTAAACACTATACTGAACTTATTTAATTGTCACAGACATATAATTATGAGGCAGGTGCTAGTACTATCCTGATTTTACAGTTGAGGCAACTGAGAAACAGAAAGGTTAAGCAACCTACCCGAAGTCGTTCAGCTTGTTAAAGACATAGCAAGAATTTGAACCCAGAGTGCCTGGGTGAAAACTCTGTTCCAATTCTTGTGTTAAATGTTTCCAGATATGTGTACATACTTAGTCAGAATAGTGTGATTACTAATTAGGAACTTGTTTTGGTAACAGTTTTAGCTAGAATTTCTCAACATGGATAGTAATTTTAAGACAATTCTTCATATACTTATTGAGGGACTACTATATTTCAGCCAGGGTGCATGTTACTCTAAGTATAGGCATTTTTTCCCAGGTAATAAACCATCTTTGATATGTCTCTGAAACCCATACATTTTTACAGCATCATGAAAAACAGTTACAACAAATTAAGCATATCCTTCTATAGTGATTCAATAGTTCCATAAAATTAGCATTGATCCAGTAGATTCTCCTTTCACAACTGTGTTTGGCAAAGATCTTTAGCTGTTACCTGTGCTCTCAAACGCTTGCAGGGAAATCTGTGGTCTGAAGGGAAAATCTCTTCATCTCATTTTTAGTCAAGTTATTTCTTTCTTTCTTTCTATCTATCTATCTATCTATCTATCTATCTACCTACCTACCTACCTACCTACCTATTTATTTATTTGCGGTACGCGGGCCTCTCACTGTTGCGGCCTCTCCCGTTGCGGAGCACAGGCTCCGGACGTGCAGGCTCAGCGGCCGTGGCTCACAGGCCCAGCCGCTCTGCGGCATGTGGGATCCTCCCGGACCGGGGCACGAACCCGTGTCCCCTGCATTGGCAGGCGGACTCTCAACCACTGTGCCACCAGGGAAGCCCTATTTCTTTTTTTTTTTAAATTAAAGTGTCCAGAAAGCAGGAAAACAATAACAGCTAAAAGTTATTATGCACTTTGCATGCCTTCACATATGTCTGTATGTACACATGAACATATGTATATGTTTACTGAGTTATAAGTTACTCCTACTGAAATACACAGATATTCACTACACAGCTCGAGTTTTACAAATCTGTACGTCTGTGTAAAAAATATTCAGTCAAGATAGGGAACCTTTCCATCACCCTAGAAAGTTCCCTCATGCCCCTTCCTCATCAATCCCCATCCCCAAAGGCAGTGACTGTTTTGATTTCTAGCACATTTGAAAATTTTAATCCTAAGTACAATTCTATGAGGCGCTGATTCCAAGGAACATCTAACTCTGAAACCCATGCTCTTGGCCACCATACTGTTCTACTGCATTTCTTCCTAGTGGACACTTAGCCCATCTCAACAGTGTCCTCTGAGAGAATTCAGTCATGATGTCCTAACTTCTCTCTTATGCATCTAGAATGGTACTATACGTACCACCCTTGGAAGAATTGAAAAAATGGTCACTCGAATCATTTTCTATATCCTGTGGTTCAGATGAGACACCCTATTGAGAGCTTACTGATATCAGATTAGGCAGGTGGGGGACACTGAATGAAGCGGACATGTGCCCTCTTAAAGCAACAGGCGCTGCCCAAATCCCCCCAACTGCTACACTACGAGAAATCAGACCAGGGATACCCTTCTGCAGTTTTTTCTAGATAATCGAGATATCTAAATGTGTACATAACATCTCAGTACATGTAAATGCTTTGTAACTAAGTCGATTTTTAAAAAACACTTCATGCGTCAAAATGTGTCCACAGGCCAGCCCTGGATTGCCAGTTTGTGACCAGGTGTTTGCATCCACGGCTTGGGAAACACCAGGATTAGCTTCATCAGCAACAGAAAGGAGCCCACAAACCTCTGAAGGTCACAGCCAACCCAGGAGGTAAGGTCTATCATCGCATGGTAAAAGTTCTGCTGTCCAGACTCTGGTCTACTGCCAACCCTCCTGCCCACTGAGGGAAGCCGATGACTTTGGTAAACATCTTGAACAAATATAAGAGAAAAAAGAAACTGGCAACAGGAAGAGGGCATGGAATAAAAACACAGAAGGAAAGAGCTAGAAGGAGTAGAGAACACTAGAGAGGAGAGAAGACAACTACAGGTAAGAAAAGGAAGCAAAGGACAGGCATCTCTAGGCTTGAAGCACGTTCTTTCATTGACTACACTGGCCCAGGACCACAAACCCAGTTGGAGTGGAGACAACAGCGTGGTGTGGAATGACTTGCTTGGAGCAAGGAGCTCTCTCTGATGTTTATTTACTTACTTATCTATTTACTCTGAGCTTTATGAGAATAGTTTCAGTGCTTAAATATTTTGAACCTTGTACAGGAATTCCGAAATATATTATTTAGAAGTCAGGGAAATCACTAGAGAGTCCGATCCTGTCACCTTGGCAAAGGACTGTGGTCTGAACAAGGAGGAAATTTCTAATCTCTGGCAAAATGGTTTTTATCAGGAAACTGTGCTCACTGTAATAGGTGCCACTGCATTACTGGTTAAAAAGAAGAATAAAGCCATCGCTTCCATATCCACCTATGCACCCGGAGCTCCATTAGGACAACCACCAGCAAAGATTTTGAGCAAATCAATCTCACAGGATTTATACACTTAGTGAACCGTGGTGACACGTCCCTCCCCCAGTCCTGCAGACCTGTTCAATAGGCCACAGCTTACATGGCTTCCTTTACAGAAGGCAGTTCACACTTGACAAAAGGAATCTGAAACCATAAGAAACATGACCACCTTTCTGTGTGGCAGCAAAGGTGAAAGAAAAAGGACAGTGGAATCTTCAGAGAAATTAAGGCAACAAAGAAAAAGTAACCTGGATCACTCAGCATAAAACCCTCCTCTGCTGACTGTCTCAGTGTTTCATTTTATCATTTGATCTGCCTATTTCATTCTTTGTCAGTTTGCCTCATGCTGAGATAATGTTAAGCATATACATCTGACATACTTAAGTCCTTACTGTGTGCAAGGCACCATGCTAAGGGCAGTCTAAGCACAAGCTCACAACATACTACGAGGTAGATGCTACCATGTTCATTTTAAAGATGATACAATTGTGGCTCACCAAGAGGATGTAACTCATCCAAGGTCACACAGCCAGGGTCACAGTCCAGGTCTGTATGCCTCATAGACTGGGCTCACTTCACAATGTAATCACTCTCCTTCTGCTACAAGATCATCCCACCCTTCTCTCTTCTTTCTTACTGGGCTGCTTCTCACTTACAATCACCCTCTGTCCCTTTGGGTCACAGATGTAGAGTGTCCTGTTAATGGAACACGCCCTTGCCAGATGAGTGGAATTGAATTCAGGGAACAGTATTTTTGTCAGGAGGAGGTTACCTGGAGTGTGTTCAGAGAAGGGTAAAAAGAAAAGTGCAGGAAAAGATAAGGGAGAGACGAAACAGTTCAAGACATTCATAAAGAAAGGGGAGAGCTTGAGAATAACAAAAAGCATAGAAAATGAGAAAGAGAAGACACTTTACAGGCATCTCATCCTATTTTACAGATGGAAAGACTGAGAGCCAGCTCTTAGTGGACCCAGAGCCTATCCCAAGACTTCTGACCCCTGCTACCCTTACTCCCTCTCTTCCCCTCACTTCTGTACCAGGTCCTCCTACCACTCTCAAATGTGCCTTAAGAGAATATGACAATGGCCATGGGTTACAAAGTACAGAGATGCAAATTTGGCCCAATCTGAGGGGCTGGAGATGAGAAACAATGCCCCAAGCTGCCTCGCAGCACAGTGGGGTTCTCCATCACTGAATGAATTACTGACACATCTGGCTGACATCTGTCAGTGATGCTATAAATGGCACTGCTGTAGTAAATAATGATTTAGCTCCAACAGTATTAAACCAACTCAGTTCTGTGGACCAGTGTCTGGTTGGCTTCAACAGAATCACTTGGGGAGTTTTTAAAAATAGAGGGATTCCCCGACTCTAATCTCAGAAATTCTGATTCAGGAGGTTTTGAGAAACCATGCAACCAGGTGATTTCTGAGGGACCTTCTAGTACTAAGACTCCATTACGTTACTTTCTCTAGCATGGCTTCCAAAGTATCACTCAGCTTTCATTATTAAGCCACCACACATAACAAGTAGTCCACTCCAGACTCAGAGTCAAGGAACAAGAAGCACTGCCATTGTCTCTGAACGCCTATGTTCTCTAGACAGGTAACCCATCTTTTCTAGTCTCAGTGTTCACTTCTTTAAAATAGAAGCAATGGACTCTTAGAACAGTGCTAGAACTCTTGATCTGGATCTGTGGGCTCCTATTCCATACCCAGAGGACCTCTACCCATCCTGGTAATGAAACTGCATGGGGCCAGTAGGCACATGACCCAGTTCTGGGTGTGGATTCTGAGAAGTGACGGGAACTTTATGTGGGACGGTGTCCCTTCCTGATTAAAGGGGCAAAGCCTCATGAGGAGAAGTATTTTCCCCCTTCATGTCCTGCCACCTTTGTCCTGACTTGAACATGACACATGGAGATGAACAAATGGACAGTGGAGCAGGAAGGAAACTGGTCTTTAGGGACGTCGCTCAGCTGCCACAACAGTCCTGGACTGTCCAGGTGTGGTCTACATCTATATGCACAAAAGGTAAGGCTTTATACTTTCCGACTCTATGAGCACAATTTCTATTACTTGCAGCCAAATGCAATCTTTACTGATACAGCATTAAAACTCTCTTTTCAAATGAAATCTCTTGCAAAATCCCAATATATGAAACAAATAAAAGTGGCTGTGCTATTTAGAAAAATGGATGGAGTGTTTCCAGAGCCATTCCTTCCTATTTCCTGCAGAGGTTCTTCCATGGAACCAGAACTGGCCAAAATCGGTACCTCTTAAGGTGGTGTCTCCAAGGCAGCAGGGATTCTCAGATTTTCTCAGGACTCTGAGAGTTCTCTGCCAAATTTGTTCTTGTGCTTTTCTTTCTCTTTTCTTTTGATGTACTTATTTTATTTACCCAAATTTTGTCCTAGGAAATGCAGATCCAATTCATGACCTATGGCTACTACCATGCAGTTCTGGTGTCTGCATTTGTATTCAGTGTACAGTCATGTTGGCAATAAGTGATTCGATTCTAATTGTCATGAATAGAAAAAGGAGCAGAGTGTAATATAATACAAAATGAAACATTCCTTCAAGGTGCAGATCAAGGGACATCATGGCATGCAAATGAAGGTACATTTGAAGAGAAAAAAAGTCATGGAAGAATCAAGTCTATATCCAGGATATAAGAGTATGAGTGTCTAGAACCAAAATAATCTCCAGATAACTGTCAGTCCCATGTTCATGGTGAGGCCTTATTAAATTCCAGTAAAGCATCTTCTACCTAAAATAACAATGTTGATCATCTGAATACTATTACTTTACTTTGCATTTAATTCATAAATTTATTTTAGTCTTATAGATGCTAAAGAATGATTAAAATAGAGAGGTAATTACCTAGGTGGGTATTTTTGGTTTGTACATATTTAAATTGCAGTATAATAAAAGCAGTTAAATCAACAATGGGGGCGTGGATCTTTTCCCTCACCCTGTTAAAAGGAGTCTTTATATTACCCCACTCAAGAAATTCTGGACTACAGGATGGCCCTAATCCCTTCCAGATGGTCAAATCCATAATTCCATGAACCTCCTCACCTTATGAAATTAATATTAAATACTTCCACCAACAATGCCCCTGAAGGTTTTTAAAAATTAAAAAAAGAAATAAAATTAAATAAATTCATGCATTAAAATAAAGCACATGTATCATTCTATATTCCTTTTCAAATGTTTGTCTTAAGGATGAAGTGTATGTGGGCAGGGCCTAGAACAAGCTATGCTCACTGCCATCCCTCCCCCATCTCCACCTGGTCCCTTCACTCATCACTCCCAGCAGAATATCTCTGGATGGAACAAATATGGGTTAAAAATAAGGCCTCAGGAGCCTGCTCCCTCCTCAGCTGAGTGATACTTTGGAAGCCATGCTAGAGAAAGTAACGTAATGGAGTCTTAGTACTAGAAGGTCCCTCAGAAATCACCTGGTTGCATGGTTTCTCAAAACCTCCTGAATCAGAATTTCTGAGATTAGAGTCGGGGAATCCCTCTATTTTTAAAAACTCCCCAAGTGATTCTGTTGAAGCCAACTTACGAAATCTGAACCCTTGGGCGATGCCATTCTTACAAAATGTGCTTTCTGATGTCTTCCAGAAGGCACAGTGGGGCAGACTGACCGTGGGGTCTTCTATTGTGAAGAGGGTAAACCCATTCTCCTCACTGAGGCCATGGTTTAGCCACACACTTCAAGGTGAACAAATCAGTGCCCGCTGGGCTTTGCTATTCGAGTATGTATGTTTCATTCCTGTGCACAGATCTCCCTCTGCCGCTGCTGCCCAGTTTGTGGTGTGGCCACTCCTCCCTCCCTGTAGCCTGTACCTCTGCCTTGGATTTCTTCTTCTCTACCCTCCCACACCCCTCTTTGTTTTTCCTTTTTAAATGTCCAAGGAACTTGATTTTCCCCTCGTATACTTCTAAAACAGGGCAACTATAGACTTTCTTCCAAGTTTCAGGCAATGCTGTTCGTACCCCTGCAACCTGAAGTTGCTATTTCACGCCTGCTCTGCTCAAGGCTCAACTCACACTAAATTTAGAGGAGTATGAAATTAGAGCTCACAGTCTCCTTTTTCACTGGCAGTATGTTTGGCTGTGGTTCATGTTGTTTCCCAATCTCTTGGCATCTTGCTCACTCCACAGGCAACCCAAGTGTAGTCACTGTCTGTCCTATCTTATCCCATGTCCAACAGTTCCCAAACCCTCTTCATCCCAACCCAACGCAAAGATGACATTCACGAAGAAAATATTTGCGTGCCATCTCTCAGAATAAGAATTCCTGCTTCCAGTCACTTACTTCCTAATTCCCTCCTCCAAGTGCAAAACTGTGGAGAAAATAAAATTGCTGGCTGAGAGGGCTGACTTGCCACCAACAAAACACAATGCCTGCGCACTTATCGTAGGTCTTACGCAGACAAAGATATGAAAAAGTCCAGCCCCCCAACTCTTTATTCACCCATTCATCTAACTCTCGACCATCAGCTACTTGTTGAGAGATTTTAGAAGCAAAGTCAATGCACACCTATTTTATTGAGGTCCACCCTGAGAGTTCTAGCCACTCTTCTGCTATTCAAGAAGTAGCCAAGAACCCATTCATTCATCTGTTTCCCCAGCCAGACTCTTGGCCAAGGCCCCTTTAGAAAACACCATTGCTGTCGGTGATGGTTCTGCCAGTAATCACAAAGCCGTAGTGAGATTGAGTCCAGCTCTTTCAGAACTGAACAGTGCTCTTAAGTGCAATTATATTATGCTATGTATTTTCTAAATGTTAAGTATAGAATAAGATATAGCTTTCGGGGGAGGGGTAAAAATCTGTATTGCATTATAGTTGATATGTATGAAAAAGAATTATCCAAAATTTGATTTTTTAAAAAATATCACTCTTTTCAGTAAGGTGTAAAATAACATCAATTGATCCATGAAATAAAATTCACATTATTATATGTCTGTCTTTTAACAATGATTTTGAGTAAATTACTGTTTTCTTTGACTCTTTAGTTGTCTATACTTCATAAAACACAGAAGTATTTTTTTTTTGAGGGAAGAACTACCAGTTACTTCTGCAATTCAGAAAAAAAATTGAAAATTATTCTAGAAACAGAATTACAAATGTTGTATCCAGCATATTTCTAGGCAAATATATCACGGAGCTCCTTAATGACAGTCAAAAATCCCACATAATAATAAAAGATGCCAGGAACTCATATACACGTATCTGTTCCTACATTCTGAAAGTGTGATCCAAAATAGAAACTTCAAACGCCGATTTCCTCTAAAATGAGAGCCATTTTCTGCTAAAAACGTCCCTCTCCAAATTCTCATAAAGCAAAGAACACAGACACTTTCATCTAAAATTATATTTCCTGCCAACGAACTGTCCTTCCCCACAGAAAAGTTGCAGACTGCTGGAGCAGGGTGACAATACAAGAGTTCACATACTTTTCTTTTTCACAGTCGTGTTGCCAGCTTAACCCTAACTTTCCAAAGCGTACGGCCGAAAATCACCTCTTGAAGGGGGCTGAGGGAGGAAAAGATGACAGACAACCCCACACCAAATGTTGAAGTGATGGAGTTCTAACTTGTTCATACATATACACACAACCTCCCCACGCCCCCCCCCCCCCCACACACACACACAGACACACAGAGTACTTGCAAACAAACAGCAGGCTTAGAAAGCGAAGAGAAAGCCTGCAAAAAATGCAAGAACTGAGCAGTTCCCTACCTCTCCTCTGCTTCACAAAGCGGCTGAAGAGAATCCCCTGCGATCCAGGCGCGTGTGGAGAGGCTGGAAGGGGGCGGCCGCTCGGCCTGCAGAGGCTGAGCAGGCCCAGCCTGTGTTCAGAAGCTGCCCCAGTCAGATTTTCCAACTGCAGAGTTGCAGCCAAGTCCCTGCCCATGCCTGAAGAATTTCCTGAACAGCATTCCCGTGCTTTTTCGGACTGCTTTGAAACCGTACTCTGCCTGTACTTCAATACGCCTTTGTCAGGCCAACTCCCACCTACTGGGCCGGCTTCAGCTCTCAATGGGAAACACGTGTGTCAAGCACAGACTCGCTCCCCTGCCCCAGCGCCCATGGGGGCTGCTGGGCTCACACAACCACAAAGGCAATGGCTTCTAGAACTAAAACTGATTTCTCAGTCATTCTCCACGCGGCCTCTGCTCTGTGGCGCTCGATGCTGGAGCTGAGTCTCCTTCCCCTGCTCCACGCCGCCCTTTGCCAACTTCCTCCTTGTGCTGACAGCCCCCAGCTGACCCCTGTTAGCCCCTCACCCCAACCCAACTCTTGCCAGTCCTGATAACGAGCCTATTACAGCTGAGAGATGGGAATTCTCATTTGATCTTCCTCCCTGCCAGTGCCTCTGTCTTTGCTCAAAGGATCAATTGCTGGAGGGGGAACAATATTTTTAGCATTTCCAGATTGGTTCAGTACTTCTGAGTTGTCCCCTCAACCTGATGTGTGCATCTCTTACTGCCGCCACTAAAAATAATGCAATTATTTTTCAGGCACTTTTGTGGCTCTCTGCTCTCTAAGCGCGCTGGTCCCCAAATGTAACATTTTGCAGGCTGTTGCAATGTGTGCTGTGGTTACAGGAAATAGAAAGGAGAAAAGAAGGTAACTTTAATCAGAATGTGTCGTAATTCTCTGCACCTGTGATTACTTCTGGATGACCCTCCATCAAGATGTCCCATGTACATGCTGCTAGTCTACCTTTGAGATTTCCTCTTTCCATAAAACGCAGAGGAAATTTCTAAAGATACAAAGAGGACACCCCTCTTCTCCTACACTGACAGCCCCCTCTCTAAAGAGCCAAAGCTAAGTTGTCAAGGTAACATTGTAGAAAACGATGATTTAAAGAGAAAGCCTCATTTATTTTGAGTTTTATTCTTTTCTGTTTGGGGGGTATTAATATTTTACTTCCAAAATCATATCCCGCTAGCAACTTATTTTAAAGAACTGGCTTGCCAGATTTTAAAAGTACTGTGTATTCCTGAGGGACTGCTGTAAATAATAGATGTGGTAGAATCCGGAGTTTAGCATCAAACTGCAATGGGTCCTTTCAGGAGGATTCATTTTTGCCTTGGGAAGCAGTGTGTCTGTCTGTGGGGAAGGGAGCATGGGCACCTCTAAGGTCAGGACACAATTATAGAATCAAAGAACTTTAGAGGAGGAGGGAACCCCAGAGACCATCCAATCCAAATTGTTTCAACCCTTTATTTTACAAAGGGAAATGGAGGTCCACACAGATGAGATGTTCAGAGGTGCAAAGACTCTTAATGTTAGAACTGATGCCAGAAAGCAAGATTTGGGTGAATTTTCCATGTGCTTTCTCTTTCCCAGCATCATTTGGGAAAGGCCATATCATCTAACCTTCACAAGAGAAGGCTTATAATCAGATGGCCTGGGTCTAATCTTAGCTCTCTTACTGGCTGTGAATTCTGATTAGTTCACTTGACCTCTCTGGACCTCAGTTTCCTCACCTGTAAAATGGGGGTAATAACAGAATCCAGCTCACAGAATTTGGTGAGATAATCCATGCAAAGTGCTTATTATAGTGCCTATAAATTTTGGTTTACTTTTCCTTTTATTGAATCCAGCAAAAACCAGACCCTTTCTCTCACCAAAAAGCAAAACTGTACTCTCGCATCTAGTTTGAGTTCCTAGAATCAACTATCTGATTGGCTAATTAAGTTTTCTGCCAAGTTACCTTTACACAATAGGGGCCTACCCCCTTAAACATAGACAGGTGTCCTAATGCTTTATTGGAACATTAGCCAACCACACAGCTATTTTTCATTTATTCACTACACCTAACACTGAAGTCTCTCCTCGAGATTAACTCACCAGCAAGGTAAACAGTCAGACCAAATCTGCAGTCAGTTACATGAGGCTCAACAAAGTGCCATTTAGAGAGAACTGGAGCTTCTGCCAAACCTTAAGAGCTCAAGATTACCATTCTAAAAATAGAAGACCATTAACAATTGCAATTTCCAGGTTTGGCAACTGCAATGTCCTAAACTAACAGCAACAATTACAAAATAAAAATCCTGTAGGTCAAGGAAGAAGTCTTACTGAGGAAACAGTGGCTACAAATTCTAAAGAATCAGATTTTTATCTGGATTTCCAGAGCCTTCCTTTCAGAGGCAATCATAGCAAGTGGTTAATGAACCACACGCTACTTATTAATCATGTTGGGGTGCCCAGGTTCTTTTGGGAAAACAAAGGAGGGGTAGCTCTTAATTTTAAGTGGTTTATAAATGCTTTGGTAAACAAAAAAACAACAGCAAAGAAAAAAACAAACATAAAACAATTGGAAAAACAAGGTCAGATTTTATATAAAGGCAGAAAAATGGTGATGTAATCCAAAGGACGCTGCTTTGATGTCTCTCCATAAACTAGCTACATGGCTCATTTCAGCGTGGATATTTGAAGAGGGATACCTCCGTATAGCCTCAATTCATTACTACTAGCTGGAAAATCCTAAAAAGTTACTTACGTCTTCTAATGTTAAGAAAAATTATCCACAACTTGAAAATCAGACCAAAAGGTAGTCACATTCTATCAAAGTCATGTGTGGCAATTGTTTAACATGCCCTCTCAAGAATTATTTAAGGGAAATGTGCTTTGTCTGATTCACTGTTGACAAATGAATAAAGATCCCAAACATAGTAAAGTTAAAAGTTACCTTGGAGAGTTTTGCCTGTTAAAGATACACAGTATTTTTCAGGATTGACATATACATACTACTATATTTAAAAGAGATAACCAACAAGGACCTACTGTATAGCACAGGGAACTCTGCTCAATATTCTGTAATAACCTAAATAGAAAAAGAATTTGAAATAGAATATATATATATAGACACACATATGTATAACTGAATCACTTTGCTGTACACCTGAAACTAACATAACACTGTAATCAGCTATACTCCAATATAAAATAAAAATTTTAAAAAAAGAAGAAAAAATAAATCATTGATAAAATGCTGAAAAAATAAAATATAATCCCAAATGTTATAGTCTATTGCCCTGTAGGACATTCACTGGTTTTGTATCTAGTCTAGCGATCTTTTGTTAACATTCTTTATTAATGTACCCAAGAACAAGGAGCTCCTTAAATGGTCTCAGAATCAGTCTTACCATCATACTGATTTCCTCATAGTTAATGAGTCAAATAAAATCTTCGACATACTTTCATTTTATATTGATATTTGTAGGACCCATGTATTTAACTTCAAAAAGTTACAGCTTGACACTGTTTCACTTTCTTCATCTCTATAATGAGTATTATAAGTCTTAACTGAGATAACACATATTAAACCACTCAGCAAAGTGTATGGCACACCGTAAGTGCTCAGACTATATCGGTACTGCTGTTATTTAATACTATCTATTTGGTTTTCAGTTTTGTAAAGGACTCTAGACTACACTAGATCACTAGACTAGTCTCCTTCCTCCTATACCTTTTAATCCTTGCCATTAGATTCTGAATCGTCTCTACAATGGCCACTCCGGCTGGAATTCTTTTATAGATATTGATCTCTCTGCTTTTCAGAGATTTCTACTTCTAATGTTCTAAAACTAACAACTGAAGTATATCTCCCTGTAGCACATTCAGATGCTGCAGCTGCTGATCATAAAGGTCAGTTAGAAATTCTGATCATAAGGATTGCATGAAAGAGAAAACTTCATTCTAAAGCAGGATATAAACTCCACAGAGACATGGCTTTTTGTCTGCATCATCTCCTGCCTTTTTGCCAATATCTAGGATGAGTAAGTACTTGGCCTTCATATTTAAACTTTGAATAAATAAAACCTTTTGACTTATTTGAAAACAGGATGCTAAATCGTCCTTTTTTAAAGAGTTATTTTGATTACAATTTAAACACATCCATTACTTTAGGAGACGGATCCAAAAAAATATTGCTGCAACTTATGTTAAAGAGTGTTCTGCCTGTGTTTTCCTCTAGGAGTTTTTTTAGTGTCCAGTCTTACATTTAGGTCTTTAATCCATTATGAGTTTAATTTTGTGTATTGCGTTAGATAATGTTCTAATATCATTCTTTTACATGTAACTGTCCAGTTTTTCCAGTACCACTTATTGAAGAGACTGTCTTTTCTCCACTGTATGTTCTTGCATCCTTTGTCATAGAATAATTGGCCATAAGTGTGTGGGTTTATTTCTGGGCTTTCTATCCTGTTCCATTGACCTATAATGCCTGTTTTTGTGCCAGTACCATACTGTTTTGATGACTATAGCTTTGTAATATACTCTGAAGTCAGGGAGCCTGATTCCTCCAGATCTGTTCTTCTCTCTCAAGATCGCTTAGGCTATTTGGGGTCTTTTGTGTTTCCATATACCTTTTAAAATTATTTGTTCTAGTTCTATGAAAAATGCCATTGGTATTTTAATAGGGATTGCATTGAATCTGTAGATTGCCTTGGGTAGTATGGTCATTTTAACAATACTGATTCTTCCAATCCAAGGACATGGTATATCTTTCCATCTGTTTATGTCATCTTCAATTTCTTTCATTAGTGTCTTACAGTTTTCAGAGTACAGGTCTTTTGCCTCCTTGGGAAGGTTTATTCTTAGGTATTTTATTCTTTTCGACGTGATGGTAAATGGGATTGTTTCCTTAATTTCTAGTTCTTACAGTTCATTGTTAGTGTTTAGAAATGCAACAGATTCCTGTATATTAATTTTGTATCCTGCAACTTATTTGAAAAGCTTTTGCAGAGCAAAGGAAACCATCAACAAAATGAAAAGATAACCTACTGAATGGGAGAAAATATTTGCAAATGATATGACTAATAAGGGATTAATATCCAACATATATGAACAGCTCATACAACTCAGTAACAAAAAACTCCAACAACCGAATTTTAAAAAGGGCAGAAGAACTGAATAGACATTTTTCCAAAGAATACATACAGATGGCCAACAGGCACATGAAAAGATTCTCAACATCACTAAAAGATTCTCAACATCACTAATCACTAAGAGAAATGCAAATCAAAACTACAATGAGATATCACTTCACACCTGTCACAATGGTTATCATCAAAAAACCCCAAAAAAACAAATAACAAATGTTGGCAAGTATGTGGAGAAAAGGGAACCCTTGTACACTGTTGGTGGAAATGCAAAATGGTGTGCCCACTGTGGAAAACAGTATGGAGGTTTCTCCAAAAATAATAATAGAACTACCATATGAACCAGCAATTCCACTCCTGGGTATATAAACAAAAAAACCAAAAACACTAATTTGAAAAGATACATGCACTCCAATGTTCATAGCAGCATTATCTAAAATTGCAAAGATATGAAAGCAACCTAAACATCCACCAACAGATGAATGAATGAAGATGATGTGATATATAGATACACACACACAACTGACCACTACTCACTCAGCCATAAAAAGGAACAAAATTTTGCCATTTTCAGCAACATGGGTGGACTTGGAGGAGGGCATTATGCTTTGTGAAATAAGTCAGACAGAGAAAGACAAATATTGTATGATATAATTTATATGTAGAATCTAAAAAATACAACAAACTAGTGAATATAACAAAAAAGAAACCGACTCACAGATATAGAGAAGTAATGGTTACTAGTTGGGGGGAGGAGCAATATAGGGGTAGGGGAATCGGGAGGCACAAAATATTGGGTGTACAATAGGCTGAAGGATGTATTGTACAACATGGGGAACACAGACAATATTTTGTAGTAACTGTAAATGGAAAGTGACATTGAAAAATTGTACAAAAATTTAAAAAATTAATATTTTTCCAAAAAATTTAAAAGAAAAGAAACACATCTGGTACCAGTGGATCATTTATCCTCATTATGGCTTAGATTCCTTGTAACATCTGGTTTGGTTTCTTCTAGGAATGGTTCAGTTTGGCTAATTTCTTCTTAAAATTTGGTGCTGAGAGGTGAACAAACTTTGCAGGTGTGCTAATTTGGGCGCAGAGGAACAACTCCCTCTCACATTTAGAAAGAACACTTCTATTAATGCGATTCATGATAATATTAGGTTTGGCCACAGTCACTGTGAGTCACACTGTGAAGCCAGTTTCAAATGCCTCTCTCTCATAGGTACTCTTATTAAGCTACATCTCCTGTATGGTTTATTTACATATGAAATTCTCCAGTCTAGATTTATGTAAGCATCATCTGAAGGGAGCTTTTAAAATAACCAGAGCTAGGAGCCCACCCTAGAGATTTTGATTCTATTGGAATGGGATGGGCATAATGGTAATTTTGTTTTCAGCTCCACCCACCCCCAACCAAAATGATTCTAACATGAGCCAGACTTAAGAATCACTAAGTTACAGCGATAGCTTAACTTTTAAAACATAAATCTAATTGTGTCACTCTGTCCGCTCAAATCCTTAGACGGCTTACCATTGCTTGAAAGGGAAAGACGGCCACCATCACTAAGACTTGAAAGGCCTGGCTTGATCTGGTCCCTCGTCTACCTCTTCAGTCTCATCTGCTGCCAGTCTCGCTTCTTCCAGTGCTTCAAAGAAATCATGTATCTTTTCACTTGAGAATCTACAAAAAAGCTACTCTCTCCTGAAAATACATTGCTTTTTCCTGGATGCTACCTCCACTCTTACGTTTTCTTCTACTTAACTCCTATTCAACCTTCAAATTCATACTCTGTTATCACTTTTTCTAGGATTCAGGTATCTGAACCCCAGAACCAACAATCCCCTATTATATATACCCCCAAACTAACACTCATGATAGACTTGACTATATATTTATTTGTATTTTTATTTGATTGATGTTAATCTTTCTTGATAGAAAATGAATATTCTCCATGAGGCCTGAAACTAGGTTTGCTTGCTCACTACTGTATCCTAGTTCCTTGCACCACGCCTAGCTTGTAGGAAGTGTACAAAAGATATTTTTAAGTAAGTGAATGCAGTTTTTCTTTTTTTAATTCAAGTGCAGGAACATGCATGTAACACCATTTTTTAAAAAACAATCTTGAGTTTTCAAACAATTTAATCCTTCTGACATGTTAAAATAATGTATTGTACTCAGAATACTGAGTTCTCCTATAAGATGTAAACATTTTCAGAAACTAATAAGCCATTCACATGTTTATCTAAAAGACCATGAGAAATTACCAAGTCAGGTGCCTGGCAAAGCCTGTAAGGCCTGAGGTACAAGGTAGTGTTACCAAGTCCCAGCTCGTACTGCTAACCACATGATTGGCCAAAAAACGAGAGATGAGGTGTTGGGGCAAGGAACTGACTTTATTCAGAAAACCAGCAGACCAAGAAGATGATGGACTAGTGTCCCAAAGAACGATCTTACCCAAAGTAGAGTCCAAACTTGTTTTGTACTAAAAGGGAAGGGAGTGTGGCAGGTTGTTACAAACTTTTGGTGCCAGAATCCTTTGTTCTTACTGCTGTTCTCTTAGGTCTGGTGAAAATATTCCTCTAAACCTCCAACAAGACAAAGGTTGTTCTCTGTTCTCAAACTTTCTGTCTCTACAGTAATGGAAAAATGTTATACCTTTAAAGGGCAGAACCTTGAGAATGGGCTACCATGTATGTTCTAGGCTGTAGGCAACATTCTTCTACAAAGGGGCAGAGCCAGCATGACTAAGCACAGGCGACAGAGCACAAGGGTTAGAGCTAAATAAATAGATCCAATATGGAGTCAGGTTTGTTCTTCTCTGTTACAGTAGAATGCTTAGGATTATTGCGTACAGGATTTGCTGTGCTGGTCACTTGAGAGGGCAGGCTGAGTGGAGATGTAGTCATACATACAGAGGCACAAAGTAGTTATGGCACAAGCCTAAAGAGACGCATTCGTCGGGACCCCTTTGGTTACAGCAGTCAGAACTCATTCAAATCAGCCTAAAGAAAAAAACGTGGAGGTTCCTAAATCATATTACTCTAACCCCAAGTGGATCTTATGGTGGGATGGAATGTAGCACTTAAAATATAATCAAGGCTCTATCTCCTTCTTTTCCAGGCTTCATTCTCAGTTTTTCGCTCTCCATTGGATAGTAAGCTGTCCACAGGTGGTCCCAAGCTCACTTTCCCAGGGAAAATAAAAGATCTTTTCCAGAAATGATGGTAGGTATTCCAGCTTGAGCCACATGTTTACCCTGAACAAATTCCTCTGACCAGGGGTAGGAGACCCTCCTGTGGGCTGTATCTGGCTCATAGAACAACACTGGCAACTAAAGGGAAGGAATCAACTCCATCTCCACCAAATGAACTGAGTAGGCTAGCTAAGGAATTGAGAAAAAGTAGTAGGCAAACAAAAGTTCATTGTAAACTATGGATGATAGGGCACTCAAGATATATTCATAATCTTGCCAAAAGAATATTCTTTAAGAAATATTAAGAGGCAATATTTAACCAAAGGATAGAAAAAGTATTTGCTATATACAAGCCCAAACCAGCTGAATTAAACTAATGGCAGACAATTAGAACAGTAACATTATGCCAACCTTTCATTTAAGGGTTCATTTCACAAATCATACTTGATGGGAAATGACATTCACCCTGCTTTGGCTCTTCAAAACAGAGAGAGCAAATCCAATCCTGCTTTTCAATGGCCAAGGGCAAAATTATCTGGTTGGCTTTGAAGAGACTTTTATTTGGAGGGAATCTGGACCAGGAAGTTTGGCTCAGGGACAAATCAATGACCCACAGTTTTCAAAAATCGCCATTAGCCAGACACAATGTCTAAGCTGAAGTCATTTTCTGTTTGGAAATTCAAATATATGCATAGTACACAGTGTAGGATTCTCAAGCTAAGTCATTACTTTGAGGAGGAACTGACACATTTGATAGTTTAATGTGACTAGTAATGAAACACATTGTAAATATATCTTTTCTAAAGAAATTAATTGAACAGTGCAAAGCAAATACTGGTATAGATTGTTCCAGGCATTCTTTCCTTTAAGCACAAAACATTGATCAAGTCTTCCAAAATTTCATTCTGGTTCACAATTTCTCACTGTATTACAGCTTGCTGAAAGTAAAACTCTTGAAATATATGTTTATTGGGAAATAAAATTTATTGATCAATAAAAAGGGGCCAGATTCCATGATAGGCACTCCATGATAGGCAGAAATAAATAAAACCTGTACTTGAAAAAAATGATAGCATCACTCATCTTTATTTTTACAATCACATCAGTGCTCAATGATACAAAATACAACAGTTGGATTCAGGAATCCCAAGCTAATTATAAGCCCTCTGAACAAGTAGTGTTGCTTCAAATGAAAGGCCAAGTCTCAAAACCTGACAAATGTACACCAAAAAAATTAAAAGCTGCCAAGGAAAGAAAATATATTTCAAATCATTTGTTCTTCAAAAGGAGTTCATTTATACATGTGACAGAGACATAGTTGAGCAAATCCACAACTACCATGGTGTGTGGCATATAATAGATACTTAATAAATGTTTAACATAATGAACATTGCTAGTAATAAGAAATATTCCATCATTGCCAGACAAATAGAAGCTGAGGAAGTTTATCACCACTAGGCCTGCCTTATAAGAAATAATAAATGGAATTTTTCAAGTTGCAATGAAAGGATGCTAAGTAACAACATGAAAAATAAAAGTATAAAAATCACTGGTAAAGATAAACATATGGTCAAATTCAGAATACTCTAACACTGTAATGGTAGTACATAAGTCCCTTTTAACTCTAGTTTCAAAGTTAAAAGACAAATGTATTAAAAATAACTACAGCTACTATAATTTGTTAATGGATAAACAATATTGAAAAATGCAAAGTGTGATATCAAAAGAATGAAATGGGGGAGGGAGAAGTAGAAGTGTAGAGTGATTTTGTATGCAATTAGAGTTAAGTAGTTATCAGCTTAAAATAGACCATTATAACTGTAAGATATTTTATGTAAGCTTCATGGTAACCACAAAATTAAAAACCCTAAAGACACAGAGGCTGAAAGTGAAGGGATGGTAAAAGACAGTCCATGCAAATGGTAACCAAAAGACAGTTGAAGCAATACTCATATCAGACAAAATGGACTTTCAGTCACAATCCATCACGGGAGACAAAAAGGTCATTGTAAATGATAAAGAGATCTATTTATCAACAGGATATAACAATTGTAAATATACATGCACTCAACATTGGAGCCCCTAAATACATAAAGCTAGTATTAACAGAACTAAAGGGAGAAATAGGCAGCAATACAGTAGTAGTAGGGGGCTTCAATACCTCACTTTCAACAATGGATATATCATCCAGACAAAAAGATTAATAAGGAAACAGCAGTTTTGAAAAACATTATAGACCAAATGGCCCTAACACACATACACAGAACATTCCATATAATAGCAGCAGAATACACGTTCTTCTCAGGTGTACACAGAAAAATCCCCAGGATAGGTCATATGTTGGGCGACAAAACACATTTTAGCAAATTTAAGAAGACTGAAATCATATCAAGTATCTTTTCTGAGCACAATGTTATGAAACTAAAAATCAATGATACGAGAAAAGCTGAAAAATTCACAAATATGTGACTCTTGAACAACAAAGGGGTCAAGAAAGGAAACAAAAGGGGAACCAAAAAGCATCTTGAGACAAACAACAATGAAACACAACACACTAAAACTTATGGAAGGCAGCAAAGCAGTTCTAAGAGAAAATTTTACAGTGATAAATGTCTACATCAGGGGAAAAAAATCTCAAGTAAACAACCTAATTTTATACTCGAGTTACTAGAAAAAGAAGAACAAACTGAGCCCAAAGCAGAAGAAGGGAAATAACGAAGATTAGAAAAGAAATAAATAGAGAGCAGAAAAACAATAGAAAAGAACAACAAAACTGAGAGTTGTTTTTTCTTGAAAAGATAAATAAAACTGACAAAACTTTTGCTAGACTAACAAAGAAAAAAATAGAGGGGACACAAATAACTAAAATTATAAATCAAAAAGGAGACATTACAACTGATACCACAGATATACAAAGGATCATAAGAGACTACTATGAATAATTATATGCCAACAAATTGGACAACCTAGAAGAGAGAAATAATTCCTAGAAACATAAAATCTACCAAGACTGAATCACAAAGAAAGAGAAAATCTGAACAAAGTAATTACTAGTAAGGAGATTGAAGCAGTAATCAAAAACCTTGAACAAAGAAAATTCCAGGACCAGATGGCTTCAGGAGTGAATTCTACCAAACAATCAGAGAAGAATAAATGCCAATCCTTTTCAAACTCTTCCATACAATTGAAGAAGAGGAAACAATTCCAAACACATTTTACAAGGCTAGCATTACCCTCATACCAAAGGCAAATAAGGACACTACAAGAAAAGAAAATTACAGCCCAGCATCCCTGATAAACACAGATGCAAAAATCCTCAACAAAATACTAGCAAACTGAACTTAAGAGCACATTAAAAGGATCATACACCAGGATCAAGTAGGATTTGATGCTGAGACGCAAGAATAGTTTGACGTATGCAAATAAATGAAACTTAGGCACCATATTAACAGAAAAATGGGCAAAAACCATATAATAATCTCAATTGATAAAAGGAAAAGCATCTGATGAAAATTCAGCATGCTTTCATGATCACAACGCTCAATAAACTAAGTATAGAAGCAATGTGAGGAATGCACCTCCACATAATAAAGACCATATATGTCTAATCCACAGCTAACGTCACACTAAATAGTGAAAAGCTGAAAGATCAGGAACAAGTCAAGGATGCTCACTCCAATTCAATATATCACTGAGAGTACTAGCCAGAGCAATCAGGCGAGAAAAATAAATAAAAGGCATCTAAATTGGAAAGGAAAAAGTTAAGCAGATTTTTATTTTAAAATAAAAGTCTCCATATGCAGGTAATGTGATTTTTATATACAGAAAACCCTAAAGATTTCACCAAAAAATTCAGTTAAATTGCACTATACAAAAATCAATATACAAACACCAACTGCATTTATATACACTAACAAATTATCAGAAAAAGGAATTTTAAAAAGTACTTAGAAATACATTTTATCAAGGAGGAATAAAAGATCTGTGCACTGAAAAATATAAACATTCATGAAAGAAACTGAAGAAGACACAACTAAATGGAAAAATCCCAATCCCATGTTCACAGATATGAAGAATACTGTTAAAATGTCCATCCTAACCAAAGCAATCTACAGATTCAATGAAGGCCATATCAAAATTCTAAAGCCATTTTCCTAGAAATTGAAAAAATAATCCTAATATTTACAGGGAACCACAAAAGGCCCCAAATAACCACAGCAATCGTGAGAAAGAAGAGCAGAGCTCAAAGTGTCACACTTCTGGATTTCAAACTAACTACAGAACTACAGTAATCAAAATAGTGTGGTGCTAGGATAAAAATAGATACATAGAAAAATGAAAGAGAATAGAGAGCCTAGAAATAAGTCCACACTTATATAGTCAATTAATCCTTGACAAGAGTGCCAAGAATACACCATGGGGAAAGTATAGTCTCTTTAATAAATGGTGCTGTGAAAATTGAATATCCACATGCAGAGAAATGAAATTGGAGCCTTCTCTTTGACTATACACAAAAAATTAACTCAAAATGTATTAAAGACAAATTTAAGACCTGAGACTATAAAATTCCCAGAAGAAAACATAAGGAAAAATCCTCCTTGACAATGGTCTTTGATTTCACATATCTGACACCAAAAGCCCAGGTAACAAAAGCAAAAACAAACAAGTAGGACTACATCAAACTAAACAGCTTCTGCACAAAGGAAACCATAAATAAAATGAAAAGGCAAGCTATGGAATGGGAGAAAATATTTACAAGTCATATATCTAAGAGAGTTACTATACAAAATATATAAGGAACTCATACAACTTAATAGCAAAACAAAACCAAAATAACCCAAATAACACTATTAAAAATGGGCAAAGGACCTGAATAGATATTTTTCCGAAGAAAAAATACAAATGGCCAACAAGTATATGAAAGATGCTCAACATCACTAATCATCAGGGAAATGCAAATCAAAACCACAATGAGTTATCACCTCACACCTGTCAGGATGGCTATTATGAAAAAAGAAAAGGGCTGACAAGCATTTGGAAGGGTGTGGAGAAAAGGGTGCCCTTGTACATTGTTAGTGGGGACATAAAATGGTACAGCTATTACAGAAATAAGTGTGGAGCTTCAATAAAAGTTTAGAAATAGAGCTACCATGTGATCCAGCTATCCCACCTGAGTATATATGTCCAAAGGAAATTAAATCAGAATCTCAAAGAGATATTTACACTCCTGTATTCATTGCACGGTTATTCACGATAGCTACGTATGGAAATTACCTAAGTGTCCAGAGATGGATAAATGGACAAAGGAAACATGATATGAGTGTGTGTAAATACATACATATGGAATATTATTCAGCCAAAAAAAAGAAGAACATCCTGCCATTTATGATATGGATGAACCTGAAGGACATTATGCTAAGAGAAATAAGCCAGACACAGAAAGACAAATATTATGTGATCTCTTCTATATGTGCAATCTACAAAAGTCAAACACTCAGAAACAGAGAGTGGAATGGTAGTTGCCAGGGCTTGGGGATGGGGAAAAATGGGGAGATAATAGTCAAAGTACACAAACTTTCAGTCATAAGGTGAGTAAGTCCTGAGGATCTGATAGACAGCATGGTGACTACAGTTAACAATATTGTATTGTATACTTGAAATTTGCTAAGAGAATAGATATTAAGTGTTCTCTCTCTCTACACACACACACACACACACACACACACACACACACACACACACTGTGAAATGATAACATATATTATCATGTTGTATACCTTAAATATATACAATTGTTTTTTTGGCTGTACCACGCAGCATGTGAGATCTTAGTTCCCTGACCAGAGACGGTACCCGCACCCCCTGCAGTAGAAGTGCTGAGTCTTAACCACTGGATCACCAGGGAAGTCCCAAATATATACTACTGTTATTGTCAATTATACTTCAATAAATCTGGAAAAAATAAAGCACAAACGACATCAACAGGCTAAAAGATATTCTGGTATCATTTTTGCAGTAGATTGAAGATGAGAGAATTTTACATAATTATTAAAGTTCACAAATGGTGTGCTATTCTGATCTAGAATGAGACAGTAGGTCATCAAGGTAAACTTTTCATTATTTCCATGAAAAAGTGAGACCTGAAGTGACATGGCCAGAGTCCCATAGAGAGGTAGTATAGGAGCTGGACAACAGATTCATATTTTCTGATATCTATGTTGCCTCCTGGGGCCAGTAACTGTGATTGCAGGATATGACTTATTGTATCACTTCTTCACTCACTTGGGTGTTTTCTGCTGGGAATCACTTCCTTAAATACGATTATTGTTCTAACATGCATTGTCTGGTTATCCACTTTTCCCCTTACCTTCTCTTAAGCAACCAGGAATTTCTTTTTTAGTATTTCTGTGTATATGTTAGTAAAAACTAAATAGAGATAGATAAGACTAATTAAAAAAATTAAAGCACAGGTCCAAAGAAAAATGTTACCATTTAAGTTAAATACAAGAAAAATTGTCATATATACGTTTAATCCTGCCCTTAACAAAGCAAGTACTCATTAAGTATCTGCTGGAATGTATGGAAGTCAAACATTTTGTAACCTCAGTGGATCACATCACAGGGTTCAATGGCAAGGCGACTTCCCCCAATGCTTCCATCTTGATCAACTTCAACAGTCTTTTAATATCCTGAGCCTCATCTTTTGTAATTAGCAGAAACTATTAAAAGTAACATACTGGGTCCAATCTGGCTGAACGGCATTATTATCCTATCTTAGAGCATAGCATGGAGTGCTGATGTAATAGATTCCTAGGAACAGACTTCACGTAAAATGTACTCAGTGGCTGTAGTGACATACATTGCTGCTCACTCCCAAAATCAGGAAGCAAGGAGAAGCATAAACACTAAATGGATGAGAAGAGAAATGCAAAAATCAGCATAAAAAGACAGATTGGTTACCTGACCAGCATATTCAACTCTAACTATACTATGCTGGCACATCTAATGGAAAGAATGTAGCATCCAAAAGCTCATCCATGGATGCAAAGAAAGGAGAGTCACAATAGGGAAAAAGTAGACAGAGTTCACTCAAGCACTGAAAGAAGGATTCTTAGCCTTGGACTCCACTCTTGGCTGTTCCATGCAAGGCATTAGCGAAACAGTAGATATAACAGATGGGGTTCATTACTCTCAAGGCATTTATGGTCTTCGTTGGGAAGATTCTGAGTACCTCTGGTACCACTGACAAGACTGTCTCTGTTGGGATGACTTAGCCTGATGCTGTTAAGAGATTCTTTTTATCAAACTCTTTTTGTTTTGATTTCAAGTACATTAATTATCTTTCTCATTAAGTTCCCTCTTCATATGTAGATCTTCCTAAAGGGAGAGTAGATGTAGCTACCTCTATCCACGCAACATTTATTTATCACTGTAAATTTAAAAACCGGTGTTTCTAATGTAGAAATCAATCTCACGAAGTTAGTTAGTGTCAGTCTGCTATTGAGAAATAAAACCTCTCTTGTTGAGCTGATAGAATCACCTTCTCAGACCAACGTTAAGACTCTATGAAAAGGGACTTGCCCATGAATAATCACTATAACAATGATAAATTTCCAGATCTAGGGTGTAGAATAATAAATTGGCAAGCGTTTATAGCTAGAGAAATGGGTCAATCCTTTAACCACTCCATCTAACATATTTATAAGAGATCATGCAAGCTAAGCCACTTCATTTAATCCTCTCTCACTAAGATATTCACATCAATATTTTATTTTATAGAAACACTTAGAGATTCTATTATTAGATGAGCTACAACAGCACTGAAGCTCAGTGTAAACGGTGAAGTCAAACTCGAGTTTGTAGTAACATAATTAGTACCAATAAAATCTCCACTTTTAAGGAGCCTAAGTCAAAATATAAAACATTTCCACATTGAATATATGTATTGGGGGTCTGAAGACATTTTTGGAGTTCACTGCATTCCAAGACTTCTCATGAGTACTTTACTTGATTTTGAAACTGTAGCCTTTTAGTTTTAATGCATGAACTTGAAGGTATTCTTTATATCCAAGTATGGAAAATTGAATGAGGGGAAAATTTTGTAAATACTTGCCATCATGTTTGTGATTTGCAGGGGTTAGAATCTCTTTGCTCTGTGATGGAACTTGATAAATCTGGATTATTATCCTGGCACTGTTAACTCTTAGCCAGGAAAACATACTTAAACCCTCTTATCCTGAGTCCTCATATGTAAAGTGGGAGAAACAGCAGCCATCCCATGAGACTGTACAAGGGTTTAACAAAATAATCTGAGTAAAAGTAGTTTTAACATACATAGCAATAGCTAACAGTCACTGAGTACTTACTGAGCTCTTACATAGTAAGTGCTCAGCTGTTACCAGGTACTGATAAATTCTGCACCAGGATTGTTATTTTTTTGAGTCATTCCATAAGTTTGTATTTAAATACATTTAGAACATCGGTATTCTTTGGTAGCAAGAGTCTACTTTGAAAGTGAAACAGTCTACTGTTATTTTTGACACAAACTTTTAAACTGCTATGTTAATTGATACCTTGAATACCACATCCTAGAAGTTCAGTCGAAATAAACTCACCAATAAGCGACCTACCTCTAGACTTAGCCTTTTGTTTATGTTTAATTTATATTTTTGACTAAACTGGCTTTTTCCCTAAAAACTCTTTGTTGTCCCTAATTATGGGAAACGAGACATCTCACCTCACTAACTCAATGATTACTGAACTGCAATTTCTGGAGAGTTTCAGAAACTGTTCACCAAGATTTCCAGGATGTACAAAAAAATGTTAGACTAGATGCCTAAATATTTACAAGAAAAAAAAAAATCAGGATGCCATGGCCTGTGTTGGATTTCTTGGGCATACTTTCACAGAAGCCAAATTGAACAGCATTTACAAATTCAAGAAAGGGCTGCATCAGCAGAGAAAACATACATTTGAATGCAGAGTCTACATTTAGGAATGAAAAAACTATTCTTAGACTTATTAAATGGAGAGAGCTACTATCCTAACAGCCTATGTTCCCAGTACCCCGAAATGTTATTAACCAACTGTAAACGTCATTTATTTATTTTTTGGTTTTTGTTTCTTTTCTTTCTTTTTTTTGCAGTACAAGGGCCTCTCACTGCTGTGGCCTCTCCCATTGTGGAGCACAGGCTCCGGACGCGCAGGTTCAGCGGCCATGGCTCACGGGCCCAGCCGCTCCACGGCATGTGGGATCCTCCCGGACTGGGGCATGAACCCGTGTCCCCTGCAGCGGCAGGCGGACTCTCAACCACTGCGCCACCAGGGAAGCCCTATTTTTTTATTTTTAAAATTAATTAATTAATATATTTATTTTTGGCTGCATTGGGTCTTTGTTGCAGTGCATGGGCTTCTTGTGATGGCTTCTCTTTGTTGCAGAGCATGGGTTCTAGGCACACGGGCTTCAGAAGTTGTTGCTCATGGGCTCTAAAGCACAGGCTCAGTAGTTGTGACGCACAGGCTTAGTTGCTCCGCGGCATGTGGGATCTTCCCGGACCAGGACTTGAACCCGTGTCCCCTGCACTGGCAGGCGGATTCTTAACCACTGCGGCACCAGGGAAGCCCTGTAAACATCATTTAAATAACAACATCCTGCAGCTCTTAAGACTCAGGTAGCTTCACTACCTCAAATCTGATTGCTCACAGCCATTCTGAAGTACTCTGGACTCCAGGAAACTTGACCTTATAAGACACTATGTTTTGTAACAAGAACTGGAGAAGATGCAGACTCTTTTCATTAACATTATATTTACATATAATCCTAGCAGCCAACATTTATTGTGTCTACTGTGCGCCAGGTGCTCTCTTCATCTTCCAAAAACTCTGTGTGGTTAGTATCATCTCACGGATTGGCACACATTTAGTATCTCTCTTCATCTCACAAAACCTCTGCGTGGTTAGTATCATCTCATCGACTGGCACACATTCTTCTGTAAAGGGCCACAGAGTGAATATATTAGGCTTTGCAGGCTGCACAGTCTGTTGCAATTTCTCAGTTCTGCAGTTATAGCTGAGAGCAGTGGCAGACAATGCATGAGTCAATGGGTGTGTCTCATTCGAAGAAAACTTTCTAAGAACACTGAAATGTGAATTACATACATTTTTGTGCCTCATAAAATACTATTTTTCCTTTGTTTCACTTTTTTATTTGTTTTCAAATACTTAAAAACGTAAAAACGATTCTTAGCTCATGAGTCATAAAAATAGGTGGCAGGCCAGATATAGCCCAGGGGGCCATAGTCTGCCAACCTCTACACTATCTAAATATTTCAGGGCAGGGAAGTGAAGCTCAGGGAGACACAGCTCCTAAAAAGTACAGAGCCAGTTCTGACTCTCAGGCCCATTCTCCTTTTGATTCCTGTGTTTCTGTGTCATGGTTTATACTCAGTGCAAAGGTTAAATTCTTCCTGTAGCCAAGAACTTAAAATGAGTGACAAATAAGTGGATTTTCCCTGAGTTGACAGGTTCCTTCTTTTCTTGTTGTTTTTTTAATTATTTATTTATTTATTAACAACTCGATTGGACTATAATTGCTTTACAATGGTGTGTTAGTTTCTGCTCTATAACAAAGTGAATGAGCTATACATATATATAAATCCCCATATCTCTTCACTTTGGCATCTCCCTCCCACTCTCCCTATCACACCCCTCTAGGTGGACACAAAGCACAGAGCTTTGCTATGTGCTGCTTCCCACTAGCTATCTATTTTACATTTGGTAGTGTATATATGTCCATGCCACTCTCTCACTTCATCCCAGCTTACCCTTCGCCCTGCTCGTGTCCTCAAGTCCATTCTCTTTGTCTGCGTCTTTATTCCTGTCCTGCCCCTAGGTTCTTCAGAACCATTTTTTTTTCTTTTAGACTCCATATATATGTGTTAGCATACAGTATTTGTTTTTCTCTTTCTGACTTACTTCACTCTGTATGACAGACTCTAGATCCATGCAACTCACTACAAATAACTCAATTTCATTTCTTTTAATGGCTAAGTAATATTCCATTGCATATATGTGCCACATCTTCTTTATCCATTCATCTGTCAATGGACACTTAGGTTGCTTCCATGTCATGGCTATTGTAAATACAGCTGCAATAAACACTGTGGTACATGACTATTTTTGAATTATGGTTTTCTCAAGGTATATGCCCAGTAGTGGGATTGCTGGGTTGTATGGTAGTTTTAGTTTTAGTTTTTTGAGGAACCTCCATACTGTTCTCCATAGTGGCTGTATCAATTTACATTCCCACGAACAGTGCAAGAGGGTTCTGTTTTCTCCACACCCTTTTCAGCATTTATTGTTTGTAAAATTTTGATGACAGCCATTCTGACCAGTGTGAGGTGATACCTCAGTGTAGTTTTGATTTGCATTTCTCTAATGTTTAGTGATGTTGAACATCCTTTCATGTGTTTCTTAGCAATCTGTATCTCTGCTTTGGAGAAATGTCTATTTAGGTCTTCTGCCCATTTTTGGATTGGGTTGTTTGTTTTTTTGATATTGAGCTGCATGAGCTGCTTGTATATTTTGGAGATTAATCCGTTGTCAGTTGCTTCATTTGTGAATATTTCCTCCCATTCTAAGGGTTGCCTTTTCATCTTTATGGTTTCCTTTGCTGTGCAAAAGCTTTCAAGTTTCATTAGGTCCTATTTGTTTATTTTTGTTTTTATTTCCATTTCTCTATGAGGTAGGTCAAAAAGGATCTTGCTGTGATTTATGTCATGGAGTGTTCTGCCTATGTTTTCCTATAAGAATTTTATAGTGACTGGCCTTTCATTTAGGTCTTCAACCCTTTTGAGCTTATTTTTGTACATGGTGTTAGGGAGTGTTCTAATTTCATTCTTTTACAAGTAGCTGTCCACTTTTCCCAGCACCACTTATTGAAGACGCTTTCTTTTCTCCATTGTATATTCTTGCCTCCTTTATCAAAGATAAGGTGACCATATTTGCATGGGTTTATCTCTGGGCTTTCTATCCTGTTCCATTGATCTATATTTCTGTTTTTGTGCCAGTACCATACTGTCTTGATTACTGTAGCTTTGTAGTATAGTCTGAGGTCAGGGAACCTGATTCCTCCAGCTCCATTTTTCTTTCTCAAGATTGCTTTGGCTATTCAGTGTCTTTTGTGTTTCCATACCAATTGTGAAATTTTTTATTCTAGTTCTCTGAAAAATGCCATTGGTAGTTTGATAGGGATTACATTGAATCCGTAGATTGCTTAGGGTAGTATAGTCATTTTCACAAAGTTGATTCTTCCAATCCAAGAACATGCTATATCTCTTCATCTGTTTCTATCATCTTTAATTTCTTTCATCATTGTCTTACAGTTTTCTGCATACAGGTCTTTTGTCTCCCCAGGTAGGTTTATTCCTAGGTATTTTATTCTTTTTGTTGCATTGGTAAATGGGAGTGTTTCCTTAAATTCTCTTTCAGAATTTTCATCATTAGTGTCTAGGAGTGCAAGAGACTTCTGTGCATTAATTTTGTATCCTGCAACTTTACCAAATTCATTGATTAGCTCCAGTAGTTTTCTGGTAGCGTCTTTAGGATTCTCTATGTATAGTATCACGTCATCTGCTAACAATGACAGTTTTATTTCTTCTTTTCCAATCTGGATTTCTTTTATTTCTTTTTCTTCTTTGATGGCTGTGGGTATAACTTCCAAAACTATATTGAATCACAGCGCTGAGAGTGGGCAACCTTGTCTTGTTCCTGATCTTAGAGGAAATGGTTTCACTTTTTCACCATTAAGAACAATGTTGGCTGTGGGTTTGTCATATATGGCCTTTATTATGTTGAGGTACCTTCCCTCTATGTCTACTTTCTGCAGGGTTTTTATGATAAATGGGTATTGAATTTTGTCAAAAGCTTTTCTTCATCTATTGAGATGATAATATGGTTTTCTCCTTCAACTTGTTAATATAGTTTATTACACTGACTGATTTCCATATATTGAAGAATCCTTGCATTTCTGGGATAACCCCACTTGATCTTGGCGTATGATCCTTTTAATGTGCTGTTGTATTCTGTTTGCTAGTATTTTGTTGAAGATTTTTGCATCTATGTTCATCAGTGATATTGGCCTATAGTTTTCGTGTTTTCTGGCATCTTTGTCTGGTTTTGGTTATCAGGGTGATGGTGACATTGTGGAATAAGCTTTGGAGTGTTCCTCCCTCTGCTATATTTTGGAAGAGTTTGAGAAGGATAGGTGTTAGCTCTTTTCCAAATGTTTGATAGAATTCACCTGTGAAGCTATTTGGTCCTGGCCTTCTGTTTGTTGGAAGATTTTTAATCACAGTCTCAATTTCAGTGCTTGTGATTGATCCGTTGATATTTACTATTTCTTCATGGTTCAGTCTCGGAAGTTTGTGGTTTTCTAAGAATTTGTCCATTTCTTCCAGGTTGTCCATTTTATTGGCATAGAGCTGCTTGTAGTAATTTCTCATGATCCTTTGTATTTCTGCAGTGTCATTTGTTACTTCTCCTTTTTCATGTGTAATTCTGTTGCTTTGAGTCTTCTCTCTTTTTTTCTTGATGAGTCTGGCTAATGAGTTATCAATTTTGGTTATCTTCTCAAAGAACCAGTTTTTAGTTTTATTGATCTTCGCTGTCGTTTCCTTCATTTCTTTTTCATTTATTTCTATCTGATCTTTATATCTTTCCTTCTGCTAATTTGGGAGTTTTTTTGTTCTTGTTTCCCTAATTGCTTTAGGTGTAAGGTTAGGTTGTTTATTTGAGATGTTTGTTGTTTCTTGAGGTATGATTGTATTGCTATAAACTTCCCTCTTGTAACTGCTTTTGCTGCAACCCATAGGTTTTGCGTGGTCATCTTTTCATTGTCATTTGTTTCTAGGTATTTTTTGATTTCCTCTTTGATTTCTTTAGTGATCTCTTGGTTATTTAGTAGTGTATTGTTTAGCCTCCATGTGTTTGTATTTTTTACAGATTTTTTCCTGTAATGGATGTCTAGTCTCATAGCACTGTGATCAGAAAGGATACCTGATACAATTTCAAATTTCTTAAATTTACCAAGGCTTGATTTATGACTCAAGATATGATCTAACCTGCAGAATGTTCCATGAGCACCTGAGAAGAAGGTATATTCTGTTGTTTTTGGATGGAATGTCCAATAAATATCAATTAAGTCCATCTTGTTTAATGGATCATTTAAAGCTTGTGTTTCATTATTTATTTTCATTTTGGATCACCTGTCCTTTGGTAAAAGTGGGGTGCTAATGTCTCCTATTATGATTGTGTTACTGTCGATTTCCCCGTTAATGACTGTTAGCATTTGCCAATGTATTGAGTTGCTCCTCTGTTGGGGGCATAAATATTTACACTTGTTATATCTTCTTCTTGGATTGATCCCTTGATCATTATGGAGGGTCCTTCTTTGTCTCCTATAATATTCTTTATTTTAAAGTGTATTTTGTCTGATATGAGAACTGCTACTGCAGCTTTCTTTTCATTTCCATTTGCATGGAATATCTTTTTCCACCCCATCACCTTCAGTGTGTATGTGTCCCTAGGTCTGAAGTGGGTCTCTTGTAAACAGCATATGTACTGGTCTTGTTTTTGTATCCATTCAGCCAGTCTATGTCTTTTGGGTGGAGCATTTGATCTATTTACATTTAAGGTAGTTATCGATATGTAGGTTCCTATACCATTTTCTTAAGTGTTTTGGGCTTGTTACTGTAAGTCTTTTCCTTCGCTTCTGTGTCCTGCCTACAGAAGTTCCTTTAGCATTTGTTGTAGAGCTGGTTTGGTGGTGCTGAAATCTCGTAGCGTTTGCTTGTCTGTAAAGGTTTTAATTTCTCTGTCGAATCTGAATGAGATCCTTGCTGGTAGAGTAATCTTGGTTGTAGGTTTTTCCCTTTCATCACTTTAAATATGTCCTGCCACTCCCTTCTGGCTTGCAGAGTTTCTGCTGAACGATCAGCTGTTAACCTTACGGGTGTTCCCATGTATGTTAATTGTTGTTTTTCCCTTGTTGCTTTTAATATTTTTCTTTGTATTTAATTTTTGATAGTTTGATTAATATGTGTCTTGGTATGTTTGTCCTTGGATTTATCCTGTATGAGACTCTCTGTGCTTCCTGGACTTGATTGAATATTTTCTTACCCATATTAGGGAAGTATTGAACTATAATCTCTTCACATATTTTCTCAGTCCCTTTTTTTTTTCTTCTTCTTCTTCTTCTGGGACCCCTATAATTCAAATGTTGGTGCGTTTAATGTTGTCCCAGAGGTCTCTGAGATTGTCTTCAATTCTTTTCATTCATTTTTCTTTATTCTGCTCTGTGGTAGTTATTTCCACAATTTTATCTTATAGGTCACTTATCTGTTCTTCTGCCTCAGTTATTCTGCTATTGATTCATTCTAGAGAATTTTTAATTTCATGTATGGTGTTGTTCATCATTGTTATTTTGCTCTTTAGTTCTTCTATGTCCTTGTTAAACGTTTCTTGTATTTTCTCCATTCTATTTCCAAGATTTTGGATCATCTTTACTATCATTACTCTGAATTCTTTTTCAGGTAGACTGCCTATTTTCTCTTCATGTTTTTGGTCTGCTGGGTTTTTACCTTGCTCCTTCATGTGATGTGTATATCTCTGTCTTCTCATATTGCTTACCTTAATGTGTTTGGGGTCTCCGTTTCACAGCCCGCAGGTTCTTATTTCCCCTTGTTTTTGGTGTCTACTCCCTGTGGGTAAGGTTGGTTCAGTTGGTTGTGTAGGCTTCCCGGTGGAGGGGAGTGGTGCCTGTTTTCTGGTGGATGCAGCTGGATCTTCTCTTTCTGGTGGGCAGGACCACGTCCGGTGTTGTGTTTTGGGCTTTCTGTGAACTTATTATGATTTTAGGCAGGCTCTCTGCTAATGGGTGGGGTTGTGTTCCTGTCTTGCTAGTTGTTTGTCATAGGGTGTCTAGCACTGTAGCTTGCCACTCATTGAGTGGAGCTGGGTCTTAGCATTGAGATGGAGATCTCTGGGAGAGCTTATGCTGTTTGATATTTCATGGTGCCAGGAGGCCTCTGGTGGACCAATGTCCTGAACTTAGCTCTCCCACTTTGGAGGCTCAGGTGTGACACCCAGCGAGAGCACCAAGACCATGTCAGACACATGGCTCAGAAGAAAAGGGAGAAAAAGAAAGAAAGAAAGAAGAAATAAATAAATAAAATAAAATAAAGTTATTAAAGTAGAAAAGAAATATTAAAAATAAAAAAAGTAATTAAAAAGAGAGAGAACGAAAGAGAGCAACCAAAGAAACAAAAATCCACCAACAAGCGCTAAAAACTGCACTAAAAAACAACAACAAAAAAACTGGACAGTCAGAACCCTAGGACAAATGGCAAAAGCAAAGCTATACAGACAAAATCACACAAAGAAGCACACACATACACACTCACAAAAAGAGAAAAAGGGGAAAAAAAGTATATATATGTATAAAATAACTAAAGTAGGAGAGCAACCAAATCAATAAACAAATCTACCAGTGATAATAAGCTCTAAATACTAAAGTAAGATAAACATAAAAGCAGAAACAAATTAGATGCCGAAAGCAAACCCCAAGCCTACAGTTGCTCTCAAAGTTCTTTGCCTCAATTTTGGAATGATTCATTGTCTATTTGGGTATTCCACAGATGCAGGGTACAGCAAGATGATTGTGGAGATTTAATCCGCTGCTCCTGAGGCTGCTGGGAGAAATTTCCCTTTCTCTTCTTTGTTTGCACAGCTCCTGGGGTTCAGCTTTGGATTTGGCCCTACTGCTGTTTTTTGCTCAGACAGGACGGGGTTAAAGGAGCACCTGATTAGGGGGCTCTGGCTCACTCAGGCCGGGAGGTGGGACGGGTATGGAATGCAGGGCGAGCCAGCGTGATGTTGCAACAGCCTGAGGCGCCGTGTGTTCTCCCAGGGAAGTTGTCCCTGGATCATGGGACCCTGGCAGTGATGGGCTACACAGACTCCTGGGAGGGGAGGTGTGGATAGTTACCTGTGCTTGCCCACAGGCTGCTTGATGGCTGCAGCAGCAGCCTTAGTGTCTCATGCCCATCTCTGGTGTCTGCACTGAGAGCCACAGCTCACGCCCGTGTCTGGTGCTCATTTAGGTGGTGCTCTGAATCCTCTTTCCTTGTGCACCCTGAAACAATGGTCTCTTGCCTCTTAGGCAGTCCCAGACTTTTCCTCGGACTCCCTCCCGGCTAGCTGTGGTCCACTAGCCCCCTTCAGGCTGTGTTCACGCAGCCAACCCCAGTCCTCTCCCTGGGGTCTGACCTCCGAAGCCTGAGCCTCAGCTCCCAGCCCTGACTCGCCCTGGTGGGTGAGCAGACAAGCCTCTTGGGCTGGTGAGTGCTGTTCTGCACCGATCCTCTGTGCGGGAATCTCTCCACTTTGCCCCCTGCACCCCTGTTGCTACGCTCTCCTCTGTGGCTCTGAGGCTTCCCCTGCCAACCACCCCCTGTCTCCGCCAGTGAAGGGGCTTCCTAGTATGTGGAAACTTTTCCTCCTTCACAGCTCACCCCCAGAGGTGCAGGTCCTGTCCCTATTCTTTTGTCTCTGTTTTTTCTTTTTTCTTTTGACCTATGCAGGTACATGTGGTGTTTCTTTCCTTTTGGGGAAGTCTGAGTTCTTCTGCCAGCATTCAGTAGGTGTTCTGTAGGAGTTGTTCCACATGTAGATGTGGTTTTGATGTATTTGTGGGGAGGAAGGTGATCTGCACGTCTTTCTCCTCTGCCAACTTGAAGGCACTCCCCCGTTTCTTCTTTAAGTAAAACTAAATTCAACTATAGTCTATTACCTTCAGTGGAACTTTTTATCTCATCTGGAAGGGCAGCAGTTCCGGCAAATCAAAACTAATAAATTATGCCTATAATTACTCATTGGCCCCTTAATGAAAACAAGTTAGTTTCTGTATTACTATTTATTTAATTATTCTAGAATTGGCAAATGACCTTGTTTTGTTGTTAAAAACTCTAGAGACTGCTGAAGCCAACTTCTGGAGAAAAGGTGAGAGATAAAGCCAGGAAGGGAAGGTGGAGGAAATCAAGTATAAATTACGTTCCATGTTAAAATTCTCTTTGAAATTTGAGTCTTTTAAAATTTAAGAGATATGTCCTTATAGCTTCCAAGATAAAAGCTATGAGTTTTTCCAATCAGAAACTTCAAGCACCATGAGTCAAACACTAACCATTATTATTTGCAAAATGGGTGTGAGATCAGTCAACAAATTTTCAAGGAAGAGAAGTGGAGGGAAGGGAAAATGGAGGAGGAAAAGGAGAAGTAACAGATGCCTCAGCCATAGGGGCAAGTTTAGACACACATGGATATGGGACATTGCTTAGAACAGATGAGAGGGGAAAGAAACATGAAAACAAATCTGGTTGGAAGAGAGGAGATCTCAAGAGCTTTGTAAATAAATTAAGCTTGAAATGAGTGAAAGAATAAAACAGTAGTTCCTTAGCCAGTATCTATGAGGAAAAGGATCTCAGAAAATCCTCTTCTAGGGCTAGTTAAGTTACTATAGATAAACAAGGAAATGGTAATAATTCCAATTAATTTTTTTAAGAGTTAACTCTTCACCAGCTACTGCGTTTTCCATTATAATTTAATCTGTAGGACACCCTTATGAGGTAAGTGCTGGAATTATCTGTTTCATAAATGAGGAATCTGGGGTACAGAGAAGTTAAGTGACTGCCCCAAATCAAACAGTGGATAAGAAATAAAGATAGGATTAAATCAGGCCTGCCTAATGATGAAGTCTGTGTCCTTACTGTTATGCTAAACTGCTTCCTGTTCCTATTAATGAATATAAAATTGAAGTAGAGTGGTGTCACAATTTAATATTTTATATGAGTAATGGACTAATGTAATTTTAGTAGCACTTTGTAATTTATAAAATGCATTTGCACACACAATGTTTCACTCGCATTTCACAATATCCCTATGTGGTAGCTTAGGATTATCTCCTAAGTATATCAATGGGCAAATTTATGATCAAAGAAGTGACTTGTTCTAGGTCACAGGGCTGGAAGTGTCAGGGTGGTGGACGGGAGACAGCTGCCTCTATCTATTTATCTGGGAACTCTGGCCTTGCCACTTACTAAATGAATGTGTTTGGACAAACAAAACCTTTCCAACTCCAGTATCCACACCTGAGAAATGGGGATAGAATTTTAACTTTTCCGAGTCTTTCTCAGAAAAAAACTAATTAACCTGCATGAATGCCTTTGATACATGTAGGCATGCAAGAAAGGCACATTTCCTTCACCTGCCTGTGATACTGGGTACCTCAGAAAACACCCTGAGTATATGCATATCAAACTTAATATATACAACGTTTATTTATCAATTGTACCTCAATAAACCTGGGGGAGAAAACCAACTGGGAACAGTCCTGAATCAGAGTTGTAAGATCTGGGATCTTTTCTCAACCATGCTCTTAGGCAGCTGTGACACGGTACTGAAACTTCACATCCATCTGTAACCACACGTTGGTAAACTGGCTGGCAGGGAGGGGGTGGTGCTATGTGACAGCAATGTGGTGTTGGGAAGACAGATGCTCAACCAGTTCTTGCCAAGAAGTAAGAGCTGGCTCCAGATACTACTGAGTAAAACTATAAGATTAGATCAGTGTTTTTCAAAAGTTTTCTGAAAGGAGAAACTTTTTATTTATTTTTTTGGCCTGTTGTTGCAAAGCATGAAGTGAGTTAAAGAATAAAACACTAGGAGAGGGGCTTCCCTGGTGGCACAGTGGTTGAGAGTCCACCTGCCGATGCAGGGGACACGGGTTCGTGCCCTGGTCCGGGAAGATCCCACATGCCGCGGAGCGGCTGGGCCCGTGAGCCATGGCCGCTGAGCCTGCGTGTCCGGAGCCTGTGCTGCACAACGGGAGAGGCCACGACAGTGAGAGGCCCGAGTAAAAAAACAAAAAAAAAACACTAGGAGAGCAGGTTTCTCAAAGAGTTCTCATAGCAAAAAAGAATGAAACGATAGAAAGGGAAACCTGAGAATGGTTTGGGAAGCTAGCTAATTATATGGTATGAAATAAAATCCTTGATGCTGGATTTTTCAGAGATTTGTATCCAATATGTATTGTGAACTTGCAAGAGGAGACTAACACAGAGCACATTTTCTAAGCCTATATGACCACTGCCTCTTTTTTAATGGAGCATTTTATAGGACTAACGTTCGACAGAACACATTTTGGAAACTTCCAATGCAGAAGAAATAAGGTGAGTTAACAGGAACTCTCCTTGTTTTAATCAGTGCAATCTCATCAAGTAATTACCTGAAGCTAATAATGTGACCACCCTGTGCTAGAAAGCCATGGAGACAGGAAAAAGCAAAGGAAAGGAAAGGAAAGGAAAGGGAAGGGAAGGGGAGGGGAGGGGAGGGGAGGGGAGGGAAAGAAAGAAAGAAAGAAAGAAAGAACGAAAGAAAGAAAGAAAGAAAAAAAAAGAAAGGAAGAAAGAAAACTGTCTACAGGGCTTTTTCTGCAGGACAGAAAAATGGACATGTCATGCAAAGGAATAATTGTGTAAGATCAGAAAGTGGGATCCTAGGGGCCAGTTTCTATATCCAACCAAGGTAATCAAGGAATGACAGAAGTGAAGCATGAAACAAATTTCCTGGAGCAGATGCTGGAAACCTGAAAAATGTTTGAGAAAAAAAGTGGACTAAAGACATGCTTATTGCAGAATCTAAGTTTATCTTCTACTCATCTATGGCAAAGAACTAAGGGCATTTCTTTCTTTCTTTCTTTTTTTTTTTTTTTTTTTTGTGGTATGCGGGCCTCTCACTGTTGTGGCCTCTCCCATTGCGGAGCACAGGCTCCGGACGCGCAGGCTCAGTGGCCGTGGCTCACAGGCGCAGCTGCTCCACGGCATGTGGGATCTTCCTGGACCGGGGCACGAAACCATGTCCCCTGAATCGTCAGGCGGACTCTCAACCACTGCGCCACCAGGGAAGCCCAGGGCATTTCTTTTGATCTTCAGTTCCATGAACTCACTATCGCAGTGACGTTGCCAGTTCGTATTTTTTACTATGTTGGAGATACAGTGAGTCTCAGGAATAAAAAAAAAGCCTCCTTTGTTCTCCTCTGGACAAACCCTGAACATAACAATGCTCTTCAGGGTATACCACATCATACTTATTGTAAAAAATAAACACTCAGAATAGGCCACACAAAACAGAGAAACTGCCAAATAAAGTTAATTTCAAGCAGGCAAAGAAATGTTTCTTCCATTCTGTGATCCAGTAGGGAACAGAAAACAGCCCTAACGGTACACACAGAATCATGTAAAAACTTTTAGCTGCACTATGTTAGATGCTTTATGTGCCAAATGATGGCCTCCGAACTCTTGATTTCCTTAGGTCTTTGACAGCTAGTCAGAAAACACAGGGGAAGAGAATTCAGTGGCAGAAAAGCTCCCAGCAGTTCTTTGATCCAATTGACTGTTTCCAAACTATTTCCTGTCATGACAACTTCCCTGGCATATGCCTGTATGTAAAAGTTGTTCTGAAGCACACGACTATCAAGATCCACCTTGTTTAACTTTTAAGCTTTAGTTTCTCTTAGTCTTCATGTAATATTTTAATAATTTATTTTAACTCAACTTCACATGTCTGCAAATCAAGACGACCACCACCATCATACACGGTGCAGACACAGGGCCTGGAGTAGGGCATGTAAAATCTCTAATCCTTATAAAATCTCTAACCCTTAAAACAATACCAACCACTCCAATAAAGACGTTAAAACAAACAAACAAACAAACAAAAACAATACCAACAAAGAGGATGCATATATGCCTGCATGCATGCGCACACAAAGACACAAGTGCACTTATATCCTTGGCTGTGGGGACGGTGTATGTGTATATGCATAAAACTAAGGTTCCAAGAAGGTAAGTCACATGTTCAAAGGCATCTGGCTGGTAAGAAAGCGTCAGAATCCAGAATCATACCGGGGTCCCTCAGAGCTCACCACCTACTGTCTTTCCCCCAAGCCAGACTGCCTCAGTTGTTCACTACCTCTCTCTGAAGATGTTAGTCTTCACCTTTTATCTCTTTGTGTCTATCCTTTCAGACCTTTTCCCCATTCCTTTCTAACTCTCTCTTAGCTGTATTTCTAAACCTTCTTACTATCCTCTAGTTCATAGTTTCTTAGTGAGATCCTGACATAAAACATTAATATATGTTGAAGGGAAAGAAAAATAAGAAGCTATAGAAAAATATCTCAAATCATTGAGCATGATCATCTTTGGGGAATGGTGTGAAGGACTTCCACTTTCTATGTTATTTATTAAATAAGTTAATATTTGTAAATTCTTAGAACAGAGATTAAACATATTCTTTTTAAAGGCCCATTTGCATTAGAACCACCTTTTGGTCAAATGGGTAACTCCCAGGCTCTAGCCCAAGCCTGGTGAATAGAATTACCTGGGGGTACAGCACAGAAATCTACATTTTAATCAAGCTCCCCAAGAGATTGTTTTGCACAGCAAAGTTTGAAAACCTCTATTATAGTTATTATAAAAGCCCGAGTACAATGTGTAAATTGAAAATGCTTCTCTTCATACACTATGGCCAAGCCTCCTCCACTTTATTTTTCTTCATTTCACTTTTTCCCTGAGAATGTGCTATGTGTTTACCCTCAGCTGTATTTTCCTTCTAGAATGTAAAATCCACGAAGCATAGGTTCTTTTCTCTTTTCTTAACTGCTCTTGCTTTCTCCATTAGTACCTATTAAGTGAGTGATAAATGTTTGTTGAATAAATAAATGAAGGAAATGGGACCATTCTATGTTTAACCTCTCTCCCCAACAGATATCTACTGTTGGGTCCTGTGAGCTCACTAAATACTCCTTCATTTTTATCACCCTTCTTCTATGTAATACTATCAGCTCAAAAGCATTGCACATCCTTTCTTGACTTTCATCCTTACAAAATGCCCTAAGAAGTTACACATGCATACAAATGAATGAACAATTCAGGAAACCAAAGCTCATAATCATTCAGTTAGCAATCCATTCCCTAAATGAAAGAATCAACCGGGTAGAACTCAACACTGTTCATTCCACGGGTAACGCTTTCCTCACAATACCAAACAGATTTTCATCATAACCAACTACTTCGTTGTGGTTGAGCTGTGGTCTCAAAGCGGGGTCCCCCACCATCAGCATCACTTGAGAATGTCAGAAAGTCAAAAACTCAGACACAACTCCAGACCTACTGGGTCAGAAACTCCGGGGAGGGGCCCAACTATTTGTTTTAACGTACGCTCCAGGTGATTTTGGTGCAGGCTCAAGTTTGAAGAGCACTGAGTTGGGACAATAAACTGCTGTTAAAATGGAAAAGGTATTTCTCAGGATGAGCAATGGTCACCAATAATCAACACAGGGAAAGAAATTCATGAGATGAGCATGTATCACAATGGTAGGAGACAATGGAGTAACAGGCTTGGCATGGTCTCTGTCCTGTGGGGAATGGTTTAAAAAAAAAAAAAAAAGCTAGGAAGAATGGAAGCCAGAACAAGTAAGTGTCAACAAATATTAAAGAAGGAGGCATGAGACTGATCTGTCGCCCATCATGTTGAACCAGAGTAGAACTCAATTTGGGGCCAAGAAATACAACTCAGTTTTTCAGTTTCCACACACCACTTATGAATGAAATGCTTACGTGGCTCTTGCTTCAGGACCAATGAAGACCATCTTCTCTTTAATGGATTACACAATCATGGAGAAACACTAACTACCTCCCCTATGACCACCACGTGTGAATTTGCTTCTAGTTATTTAAATGTCCCTCTTACATACAAAGTTTTCTGGGGAATAATTTAAGGTATATAGATCTACAGAGTCTGTTATTGGGCATAATAGAAAGTGTTCCATTTCATCTTTCTAGCAACAGTAATTTAATCACCCAGAATAATTTTTGAAGTATATAAATGGGCTAAGAATTTCCAATGATACCATGTACATTCATCTTCAAAAGGAATATGTTTCCTTTACTTAAGGTATTTACCAGTTGGATAATTACTTTTATTAAAATTAAATATTTTAAATTTTAAATATTCAACTGAATATCTCAGACAATATAGACAGATACAAGGCATAATAATTTCTCTCTTGAAAAGAAGGAAATTTCCTATTCCTTTCTAAAAGAAAATAGTTTTAAGAATGCATATAAGCCAGACTTAGAGAATCAGAGTAAAGGATAAAAACACCCCTTGGCTCAAACCAGTAATTATTCAATTAAGTATCTAATAGTATGCAACCATATTAAAACTAATTGAGTCACTCCTCCTTGTTCATTCTATAAGGCAGTTAAATACACACAGCTGCTTTACAATTTTCTCTGCTACCAAGGGTAGAAAATATTATTTAACCAGGGCAGCCACAATTATGTATCTAAGCCATTCATTTATTCATTTGCTCATTTAGCAAAAGTTTGGTGCCTACTGCAACCCAGGGACCATGCAAACTATGGAGAGTATGATGTTCCGTAAAATAAAAAGCCCTCCTCCTTACACAGATACTACAAACACTATAGCTCTATTTTGTGTTGCTTCAGAAAAGAAAGTCACAATAAACAAATCAAAGTGTATTAGATTATGCCTTCTAAACATTCATTCTGCCTTCCTCTTACAGGAGAATTCTCATTTTGCTTGGAAAGCCAGCCCTTCCCCGTTTCCAGTTTACCTGGTTTGACTGGGCCTGACTGCACCCCTTGCTGCTGGAAATGGTCCCATAACCAAGAGCTAGTCTATCAGCATATTCTCATCACTGATGATTGGTTCATATCTGGGATATGACCTGAACCATGTTAATGAGACTCACTTGTGGAATTTATGTTAGAACTACTGGAAAACAGAAGCTTTATCTGCTGAAATTGCTAGATTTTTAGATGATGTAAGCCTGGAACTCTTAGAGTTACTACAGTGAGAAAGCCTAAGGTAGAATAAGGAAATCAAGCATGAGAAAAACAAAAGGTGTGGATGACATCATTTGATCCATTTCCTGGATCTAGCCATGCCTGAAGCTGGACTTACCTCTAGATTTAAATTAGAAGGTACACATACCCACTCCATATCATTCTTCCTGCCTTACTTTTTTTCATCTGACATTCTACATATTTTACATTTTTATTTTCTGTTAGGGTCCTTCCCCTGCCCTCCACCTCCCCACCAACAGACTATAATGTTCACAAAGACCTGTTTTTCCTAGGGAGGAGGTCTATTTTGTTCACCACTGCATAGAACAGGACCTAGCACACAGCAGTCACTCAATAATTATTTTTCAAAAAATAAATAGGAACCATTTTGTTCCTAACCTTCCTTTCTATTATTACCATTACCCCCTTTCCTACACCTGCACACAGGAGACCCACTCACTAATCCTGCTACTCATTGACCCCAAATTCTCTTAGGATCATCATTCCTAGCATTCAATTTATAAATTTTTTTCAAATTTTTTCCTTGATCTTAATTATCACAAAAAGACATTAGAAATCAGTAGCCAGATTTTTATTTTGCATAAATCATGAAAACCAGCCTTATAAGAGTTAAATTAATAACCTAACCTATTCCCTAAATGAGTATGCTGGAATTACAGGTTGACATTGATATTCCTAAATGTAACACCCTCCAAAATACCAACATGTAAGTGCCTGTCCCTCTCCCCCGCATCTATTTTTCTATCAACATCACCCAGATAGTCTCTAGAATTCTGTACGTACTCAATAAATGTCTGATGTATGCTGAATGTTGAATAGAGGTAAGATAATTGGTTAAAATTTCACTTTGTAACACTATATTGAGTTTTCACTAACGCCTATGTCTTTAATTCTGGGAACTGCCTCCTAATTAAACCATCTCGCTCTATGGTTTGCTCTAATAATGACTTTTGATTCCAATTAATACAATGCATTGGGAAAACTAATTCACTGTAAAAATTCCTCTGCATTAAAGGCAAAAAGGGTGGAGGAGATTGGGTCCAAATGCTACTGGCAGGAACTGTATTCTTAATTCTATTTTCCCTAACACTGAAACGTACGCCCTCTGCAGATTGCCTGTGCTTGTACTAACTATGTAAATGTATCTATGATTGATTTTTAAAGCAGCCCACCAGGGTATATTCAGCCCCTGAACAAGAAAAATATCATCCAACTGTAAATATCCAGTGGAGCAGTAAAACTGTTTCTTCTCTGCTCTGTGTAATTGCAGAAGCCAGGGAGAGAAGGAATGTTTTCCCAAATCTGGCTTCCCATTTGACTGAATAAATGTCAACTTGAAAAACAGGAAACAAAAATGCCATTATGAGGTCTTCTGAAATATAAAATATCCAAAAGGCTCTGTAGCTCAGGACTTGGCACTTTCCAGCTTAAATCTGCAGGTGAAGGTTTTAAAAGTTTCCATTCTAATTGCACATTGTTATGTGTGTGCTCTTATTCCCAAATCAGACACACTCGATGGGTTTCCAGTGATAATGGCATTTGATGCCTATTAATACAGCACTGTGGAAAAACCAATCTGTTGGATGAGCAGTTCTCAGCATCACAAGAGGCAAACTGGGGGTACAAGGCTGTTGCCAGTTGTTGGCCGATGTTTTTTTCTTTTTTCATTCTCTTTCAAACACGAACAAAAGTGTTCACTGCTGAAGTCTGTATATAGTAGTCAATGGGATATCTCATCTTATCGGGGAGGAAGGAAAGACTGGACAGTGCATTAGAGAACATTCCAGCAGTAAAATATTTTTCAACAAAGGAAGAAAAATCCTTATTATGTATACTATTCAATAGTATTCATTAGTATATTAACTCAGGCTCCAGCCACTTCACGGAGTAGTAGATTCCTACGCGGGTTATTTAGGGGTTAGCCATCGTGAATCGGTCCCGCTGGGGCCATCATTTTTGCCTGAATGTGCAGCTACACCCTCCTCTTTGTAACTTTTTGGAGATTCCCATCCAGGAGAAGTAATATAGGAGGTACACCCTCTTTACTCTCATCACTTCCTACCACCATTTTCCCCAACGATAAGATGACTTACAAAATACCATGGAATGGTCCTTCCTCATGAAAAACACTCCAGGATACTTGCACTTTCCAACACTTTCTCAGAGGAGAAGGGATTCTGGTGCATATGAGAAGCAAAACCCAACTACAGCATCCTTCCCTACTCCCCGTTTTTGTTTTTTATAAAGGTGTAGGTGAATTTGATACATGAAACTATTTCATTTTCCATCTTTTATACCTTAAAGCTCTTGAATATATTTTTATTTGTTGGTCTTCTGCATCTCTTCATTTGTGAACTCTCTATTCATATATCTTGTCCACTTCATCACTGGATTATTTGGGGGAAGTATTTCTTATGATGTCATGTTAACAAGTAGGGAAAGAGCAGAGATCTAATTTGGGAGACATAAGAAGAAGTATCTATTGGATATATGTTCTAGGTGTTAGATATGATAACAACATGATCTAAATTTTAAATACAAGCTATTAATTGAATATTTAAAATTTCATTAATAGAGTCTACAGCTCTATTTGATTTCCCACATGGAATTTTTAATTTACATTTTGTAAAGGCTAGAGAATTGAACACTCTGGACAATGTTGCAGGTTTCTGGATATTTAAAAGAACTTAGGACCCTGTGCGTTTCCTACCCTGCCCATAATAGACCATCATCACTGATACAGGCTAAGCCCTCTCTAGCTACACGCAGAAGCCTAAGCCAATAAACATGTTTCTAGCTCAGGTTTTCTTAGCCTCGGCATTATGGACATGTTGGACTGGATAATTATTTGTTGTGGGGGTATCCTGTGTGTCTGAATGATGTTTAGCAGCACATCTGGCCTCTTCCCACTAAATAACTTAGCACCACCTCAGCTGTGATAATTAACTCCAGACGTTGCCAGATGTCCCCCCAAGGACAAAACTGCCTCCATTTGAAAACCACTGGTCTAATTTACACAGAGGAATCTTTAATAGTCTCCAGACAAAATTGCCTCCAGTCAAAAATGACTAATCTGGTTTATACAAAGAAATTTTTGATAATTTTTAAGATGGAAACTCAGTCTCTGCCATGGGAAGCCATTTTTCCCAATGCAAAAATCAAAACAAAACAAAAACCACACACACACACACACAAATCAAAGGCAAGCAATTTGACCATGGAAAGGAACACTAAAGTAGAATGTTGTGTCTATACCACTGATAACTTTTGAAAAGTTAACTATATTACACAGTGTGTTCTGTGGTTATACTTCTATGGAAAAAGTAAGTAAAAGGAGCAACCTACAATTTTCAAGAATATAGATTTGAAAGGTACTGTGAAACCACCACAAAACGACTGCATCAAGAATTACTTCACTGATAGCCTCATCCACCACAGGGCAGACAGCAGAAGCAAGAAGAACTACAATCCTGCAGCCTGTGGAACAAAAACCACATTCACAGAAAGATAGACAAGATGAAAAGGCAGAGGGCTATATACCAGATGAAGGAACAAGATAAAACCCCAGAAAAACAACTAAATGAAATGGAGATAGGCAATATTCCAGAAAAATAATTCAGAATAATAATAGTGAAGATGATCCAGGACCTCAGAAAAAGAATGGAGGCAAAGATCGAGAAGATGCAAGAAATGTTTAACAAAGATCTAGAAGAATTAAAGAACAAACAAACAGAGATGAACAATACAATAACTGAAATGAAAACTACACTAGAAGGAATCAATAGCAGAATAACTGAGGCAGAAGAACGGATAAGTGACGAGGAAGACAAAATGGTGGAATTGACTGCTGTGGAACATAATAAAGAAAAAAGAATGAAAAGAAATGAAGACAGCCTAAGAGACCTCTGGGACAACATTAAAGGAAACAACATTCGCATTATAGAGTTCCCTAAAGGAGAAGAGAGAGAGAAAGGACCCGAGAAAATATTTGAAGAGATTGTAGTCAAAAACTTCCCTAACACGGGAAAGGAAATAGCCACCAAAGTCCAGGACATGCAGAGAGTCCCATACAAGATGAACCGAAGGAGAAACATGCCGAGAAACATGGTAATCAAATTAGCAAAAATCAAAGACAAAGAAAACTTATTGAAAGCAGCAAGGGAAAAACAACAAATAACATACAAGGGAACTCCCATAAGATTAACAGCTGATTTCTCAGCAGAAACTCTACAAGCCAGAAGGGAGTGGCATGATATACTTAAAGTGATGAAAGGGAAAAACCTACAACCAAGATTACTCTACCCGGCAAGGATCTCATTCACTTTCGATGGAGAAATCAAAAGCTTTACAGACAAGCAAAAGCTAAGAGAATTCAGCACCGCCAAACCAGCTCTACAACAAATGCTAAAGGAACCTCTCTAAGTGGGAAACACAAGAGAAGAAAACGACCTACAAAAACAAACCCAAATCAATTAAGAAAATGGTCATAGGAAGATACATATCAATAATTACCTTAAACGTGAATGGATTAAATGTTCCAACCAAAAGACACAGGCTCACTGAATGGATACAAAAACAAAACCCATATATACGCTGTCTACAAGAGACACAATTCAGACCTAGGGACAAATACAGACTGAAAGTGGGGGCATGGAAAAAGATATTCCATGCAAATGGAAATCAGAAGAAAGCTGGAGTACCAATACTCATATCAGATAAAACAGACTTTGAAATAAAGAATGTTACAAGAGACGAGGAAGGACACTAGGTATGATCAAGGGATCAATCCAACAAGAAGATATAACAATTATAAATATATACGCACCCAACATAGGAGCACCTCAATACAAAAGGCAACTACTAACAGCTATAAAAGAGGAAATCAACAGTAACACAATAATAGTGGGGGACCTTAACACCTCACTTACACCAATGGACAGATCATCCAAAATGAAAATTAATAAGGAAACACAAGCTTTAAATGACACAATAGATCAGATAGATTTGTTTGATATTTGTAGGACATTCCATCCAAAAACAGCAGATTACACTTTCTTCTCAAGTGTGCACGGAACATTCTCCAGGACAGATCACATCTTGGGTCATAAATCAAGCCTCAGTAAATTTAAGAAAATTGAAATCATATCAAGCATCTTTCCTGACCACAGCCCTTTGAGATTAGAAATCAATTACAGGGAAAAAATGTAAAAAATACAAACACATGGAGGCTAAACAATACGTTACTAAATAACCAAGAGATCACTGAAGAAATCAAAGAAGAAATCAAAAAATACCTAGACAAAAATGACAATGAAAACATGGCGATCCAAGACGTACAGGATGCAGGAAAAGCAGTTCTAAGAGGGAAGTTTATAGCAATACAAGTTTACCTCAAGAAACAAGAAAAATCTCAAATAAACAATCCAATGTTACACCTAAAGGAACTAGAGAAAGAAGAACAAACAAAACCCAAAGGTAGCGGAAGGAAAGAAATAAAAAATATCAGAGCAGAAATAAATGAAATAGAAACAAAGAAAACAATAGCAAATATCAATAAAACTAAAAGCTGGTTCTTTGAGAAGATAAACAAGATTGATAAACCATTAGCCAGACTCATAAAGAAGAACAGGGAGAGGACTCATATCAAAATTAGAAGTGAAAAAGGAGAAGTTACAACAGGCACCGCAGAAATACAAAGTATCCTAAGAGACTACTACAAGCAACTCTATGCCAATAAAATGGACAACCTGAAAGAAATGGACAAATTCTTAGAAAGGTATAACCATCCAAGACTGAACCAGGAAGAAAGAGAAAATATGAACAGACCAATCACAAGTACTGAAATTGAAACTGTGATTAAAAATCTTCCAACAAACAAAAGTCCAGGACCAGGTGGCTTCACACGTGAATTCTATCAAACATTTAGAGAAGAGCTAACACCCATCCTTCCCAAACTCTTCCAAAAAGTTGCAGAGAAAGGAACACTCCCAAACTTTTTCTATGAGGCCACCATCACCCTGATACCAAAACCAGACAAAGATACGAGAAAAAAAGAAAATTACAGACCAGTATCACTGATTAATATAGATGCAAAAATCCTCAACAAAATACTAGCAAACAGAATCCAACAACACATAAAAAGTATCATACAATGATCAAGTGGGATTTATCCCAGGGATGCAAGGATTCTTCAATATACGCAAATCAATCAGTGTGACACACCATATTAACAAATTGAAGATTAAAAACCACATGATCATCTCAATAGATGCAGAAAAGGCTTTTGACAAAATTCAACACCCATTTATGATAAAAACTCTCTAGAAAGTGGGCATAGAGGGAATCTACTTCAACATAATCAAGGCCATACACGACAAAGCCACAGCAAACATCATTCTCAATGGTAAAAAACTGAAAGCATTTCCTCTAAGATCAAGAACAATACAAGGATGTCCACTCTCACCACTATTATTCAACATAGTTTGGAAGTCCTAGCCACAGCAATCAGGGAAGAAAAAGAAATAAAATGAATACAAATTGGAAAAGAAGAAGTAAAACTGTCACTGTTTGCAGATGATATGATACTATACATAGAGAATCCTAAAGGTGCAACCAGAAAACTACTAGAGCTGATAAGTGAATTTGGTAAAGTTGCAGGATACAAAACTAATGCACAGAAATCTCTTGCAGTCCTATACACTAAAGATGAAAAATCTGAAAGAGAAACTAAGGAAATACTCCCATTTACCACTGAAGCAAAACGTACCCAGGGAGACAAAAGACCTGTATGCAGAAAACTATACGATACTGATGAAAGAAATTAAAGATGATACCAACAGATGGAGAGATATACCATGTTCTTGGATTGGAAGAATCAATATTGTGAAAATGACTAGACTATCCAAAGTAACCTACAGACTGAATGCAATCCCTATCAAATTACCAATGGCATTTTTTACAGAACTAGAACAAAAAATCTTAAAATGTGTATGGACACACAAAAAACCCCAAATAGCCAAAGCAGTCTTGAGGGAAAAAAATGGAGCTGGAGGAATCAGACTCCCTGACTTCAGACTATACTACAAAGCTACAGTAATCAAGACAATGGTACTGGCACAAAAACAGAAATATAGACCAATTGAACAGGGTAGAAAGCCCAGAGAGAAACCAACGCACCTGTGGTCAACTAATCTATGACAAAGGAGGCAAGGATACACAGTAGAGAAAAGACAGTCTTTTCAATAAGTGGTGCTGGGAAAACTGGACAGATACATGTAAAAGAATGAAATTAGAACACTCCCTAACACCATACACAAAAATAAACTCAAAATGGATTAGAGACCTAAATGTAAGGCCAGTAACTATAAAATTCTTATAGGAAAACATAGGCAGAACACTCCATGACAGAAATCACAGCAAGATCCTTTTTGACCTACCTCCTAGAGAAATGGAAATAAAACCAAAAATAAACAAGTGGGACCTAAGGAAACTTCAAAGCTTTTGCACAGCAAAGGAAACCATAAACAACACGAAAAGACAACCCTCAGAAAGGGATAAAATATTTGCAAGTGCATCATCGGACAAAGGATTAATCTCCAAAATATACAAATAGCTCATGCAGCTCAATATCAAAAAAACAAACAACCCAATCCAAAAATGGGCAGAAGACCTAAATGGACATTTCTCCAAAGAAGACATACAGGTGGCCAAGAAGCACATGAAAAGCTGCTCAGCATCACTAATTATTAGAGAAATGCAAATCAAAACTACAGTGAGGTATCACCTCACACCAGTTAGAATGGGCATCATCAGAAAATCTACAAACAACAAATGCTGGAGAGGGTGTGGAGAAAAGGGAACCCTCTCGCACTGTTGGTGGGAATGTAAATTGATACAGCCACTATGCAGAACAGTATGAAGGTTACTTAAAAAACTAAAAATATAATTATCACATGACCCAGCAATGCCACTACTGGGCATATACCCAGAGAAAACCATAATTCAAAAAGACACATGCACCCCAATGTTCACTGCAGCACTATTTACAATAGCCAGGTCATGGAAGCAACCTAAATGCCCACTGACAGACGAATGGATAAAGAAGTTGTGGTACATATATACAATGGAATATTACTCAGCCATAAAAAGAAACAAAATTGGGTCATTTGTAGAGACGTGGATGCATCTATCATACAGAGTGAAGTAAGTCAGAAAGAGAAAAACAAAATATCGTATATTAACGCATATATGTGGAACCTAGAAAAATGTTACAGATGAACCGGTTTGCAAGGCAGAAATTGAGACACAGATGTGGAGAACAAACGTACGGACACCAAGGGGGGAAAGCGGCGGGGGGTGGTGGTGGTGGCGGGATGAATTGGGAGATTGGGATTGACACTGATTGACACTGATGCGTATAAAATGGATGACTAATAAGAAGAAAAAAGAAAAAGAATTACTTCACTAAAATAACAGTGATTCGAATTCCATATCCCACAAGGCTCCCCTTTATTCACTCCTAACTTCCAATCCATCACCAACACTTCTTGGGTTTTGCCTGAAAAAAATATTTTGAGTGCATCCTCCTTGTTTCCATGTCCTTCACCATCTACCAGATGCAGGCCTCACCATTTCTTATGCGGCGAAAGGTTCCTAAGTAGTTTCCTTGAGTTTACCTTTGTTCCATTCCAATCTATATAAGCAAGAGCAGCCAGAGGAACCTTGAAAAACATGTCACTCCAATTATATCAGTCTTGTGTCTTAAACTCTTCACTGATGTCTCATTGCTTGAGAATGAGCCCAAAGTTCATATCATAGTTCAAAGACCCTACAGAAGAAGGGCTCAGACTATACCCAGCCATGTTATTTTCTGCCACCTTTTCCCTTGCTCACTACACATCAGTCACACTGACCTTCTTTCTGTTCCTCTCCCACCTTAGTCTCTTTATACACACTCCTCCCTCTGCCAAAATGTTCTTATTTCTATTCTCATGGCCAGCTCCTTCTCATCTTTTAAGTTCCACCTCCAGCATCACCCTCCCTGATATTCTAACCTGATGGTTTCCTCTCTTTTTTCCCCTCTCTTATACCAAGCTATTATTTTCCTTCGTAACACACATCCCAGTTCAATGTTTCATTGACTACATATACAACTGCATGCTTAACATCCATCTCACAGATCAAATTAAAATTCTATGACATCAGGGACCACATGTGTCTTGTTTGTGTCTGGTAACAACACAGTGCCTCACACACAACACAAATGAGATACAGATAACTGGAGATGCAGAAGATCAACTGCCCCTCAATCACCCTCACATCTCGTAAGCACAATAGGAATAACTAGCTTCCCTATAAAGCTAAACATACCCCACGAGGCTAAAACCACCTCATTACCCCAAAGAAAAGCAAAGATCCAGACTGCTATTTCTCAAGGTAGAGGCAGGGAGATACATGAGAGCTTGATGGCACAACAACTTGGGGTCTTCCCCGCCTCTTCAAAGGGCAAAACTGATCTATCATTTGTCACCCAGTCTCTTCCGTCCTTCTTTTACTCCCTGGAGTTCTATTACACTGTGGTCAATGTTCGGCAGCAAATGCTGCAAAGGGGAACAGGCAAGCTCAGAGAGCCCACAACCCTCTGTGCATTTTTATGTCCTTCATTACAACAAGTGGGCTATTTTTATACCTGTTAGCTGCTAACACTTGGCAAAACCTCAGGCTCAGAATAAAATATGACAAGGGCCAAGAGAGGTAACAATAACAGTGCTTGTACTGCAGCCAGGGTGCCATTAATAATAGCAGGAAGAGGGAGCAAGGGAGATCCAGTTCCAGGGATTAGGAGGGGAAGGAGGCTCCTTGGAACCCAGCAACGACACTGTCCTGGGGTAGATGGTCAGGTAAGGTTACCTGACGAGCCCAGCACTGTGACCCGTCTCACTCTCCACCCCCTAACCCTCTGGCCTGAGATCCTTCAAGATACTGAATCTTAGAATTAGAAAAGTCCCATAGCCTGGCAGGACCTTACACGTCCTAAGGTCAAACCATCATAATGTGTTTATTTCTTACAAATAACATTTTGAAGCTTTACAAAGTTCTTTCACGACAATATATTTGCACATGAGAGAAAAGAGGCATCCACAAGAATGTTCATTGCTTTGTGGATTAATAACAAAAATCTACATGCTTATCATAGAGGGATGTCATGTAAATGTTGGCACATTCATGCCTTGGAATGTTACTACATGACTATCATTAATTTTATACGCCAATAATTGCTAGCTGACGTTGCATGTATAGTGATCAATAGTGATTTTATCATTATTGATACACATCTATGATGCATTGTAAGTGGATTTAAGGTCTGTTTCCATTACTGGAATGTGAGACCATGGGGGCAGAGACTCTATGCCCAAAATAGCTCTGGGCACATAACAGGCACACAATAAATGTTTGTTGAATGCATGAAGAATAAATTAATACTAAGTCACCACTAAAAGAGGACAGTATATCCACACGAACTGACACAGAGAGAATTTTAAAACTGCTTTTATTTGTTTAAAAAAATACAGGCGGTGTGTGGTATATGCCCCCTCTGCAGCACTGAAGGACATACTAGAAAGAGGGGAAATTGATACTGAATGCCCAATTACCACGCACTTCACAAGGTGAACTTATTTACTCAGATGGAAAGTTCAAAACCTTGGCTAAGGCTTTGAAATCCAAAGCCTTTTCTAAAATAAAAGAAATACTGTCACAGTCTTCTTTCAAAATTTTGACCTGCCTTTGAGTGAGCTGTTTGCTACCTAATGATAACACCAAGGTGTCTTTTAGAATAAATTGGACTAACCCAGTAGATGTTGAGCATCCCTGTAAACAGAGAGATTCTGTATTCACACAGACAGACAGAGACACACACACACACACACATAAGGGGGGTGAGAGGGAGAGGGAGGGAGAAGGAGGGAGAGAAAGAGAGAGAGAGAGAGAGAACAAGCAAGTCTGGCACTCTGAGCTGATTGGGACACAGAAGACTACAGAATAAAATGGTTCTGAGTATAGGTTCAACATTCTGGTCAAATTGGGTTGAAACCACTCGATGTAGCTACAGGATCTTGGGCAAGTCATTTATTTCCCCTGAGGGTCAGTGTCACCATCTTAAAGAAGGGACATAATATCTCAAACTAACACAGTACCATTTTAAGAACTGCCTATTTACATAAGGAATTTAGGACGGCACCTGGCTGAATATATGATAGTTATGTGGTTTTGAGGTTCTGACAAGGAGTTTCACGTTCTGAGGGTACACTTAGCATTGATACATTTTCAAGTCATCCTCTGAACCAATCTGGCACCTCAATAATGACATATATTTTACAAAGAAGGGGCCAACATGGGCAGGGGTAAGGACAGCTCTTTCAAACTTATTTTCATTTGTGAAAAATAATTAAAAGCATGCCAGCTAGAAGAAAATGTTCTGTCCCTCTCAATCCTCACCTCCTTTCCATCCTAGAACCTGGCAACACTGAAGCTAGAACAATGAAATAGGGCCTTTGGTAATGCTACCCAATGAAGAAAAGGAGAGAGACACTCTTTAAAGCATCATATTGTACAAGAGGCAGGCGAGCAGTAGCCAGCATGAAGCACTGTGAAGATCTGAATTTCATTCACTTTATAATCTGGGCTTCTTTTATGTGTAACCACTCTGATAAAAAATATTTTAAGCATATATCTCTACTATATGAATATTTATAAATTATACACAGGTACTCTGTACTAATACAGTATATATACACTATAAACTTTTAAAGTACACATTCGAAAGGGATGAAAAAAGAATCCAATAGAAATCCTGACACTTTATTCTGTACTGATGGGTGGCTTGTGCATATCCTGGAATGGGAGGGTCCCACAGTGAAGAACACTGTTTTAGATAATCCCCTCTGAGACCTCTGCACCCTCAGGATGGGGAGGTTTCCACATGCTCAGCCTTGTCTAAGCAGAGGTGGATGAGCTGGGGGAGCAAAGGGTTAAGACAAAATGTCAAATCTGCTCTCACACAAAGTGGCTCAAGTTGTTTTTTGTTTTAGTTGTCAGCGTTTCACAATCAGGACATTTCTTTGACCTAAAGAATTAGCAAGTCCAGAACATCAGGTCCCTGTGTCCACTAGTATCTGGCTGTACCTGAGTGTCGGCCATGTACTACCCTTTAATACAGTCTTTGTCCAACTTGTTTCTCTCACTTGCCAAACCTGCTCTAACTCTGTAAGTATTTGAGTCTGCAACAGCTCATAGACTCTGGGAGCCTTGGGCCATAGGAGAAGAGGAGGAACATGTCTAAAATGGGAGGAATTTCTTGACTCGCCAAGACTCTACATCTATTGGAGAAGCAGGAACATGGCGGTGATGAATCACGTAGAGGCCATCCTGGGTTTTCAGCCACTGTGATCTCTATTCATTTTACTCTGCCAGTGAAACCAGATTAAAGGGCTATGTGAATATTCTTCTTGATCTAGTGTTTGTGCTTGCCCGACTAAGAGCAGGACCTGTTCGTCACAACAGCGTCTCGCAGCGCACTGGAGCCACATGGGAGCCTGAGGCTAAGGAAGATCGTGCCCTCCTAGGAACACTTATTGACAGAACCTCCCATGTTTTGAACGAAGTACAAAACGTTAGTGAAAGCTCTACACTCACACACGCACAAAATGACTGTATATAAAGTCCCATGCTGCCTAATGATTAACCATTTGGGGGGACCGGGGGTGGGTGGGTGGGTATGACAGCCACCCAAGCTGAGGACCACTGATAAACTGTTCTCACTGCTCCATAATGGAGTCATAAGGCAAACAAACAACCTGTTTTTATTTAAAATTTTGCTGTTTTGTTAATCATGAATTGTTGCATTACCTTCGATTTTTTAAAAAAATCTGACTTTGAAATAGGATTTATCTGAATGGCATCCGCTGAAGGTTTTGGCATCACCCCAAGTTTTGTGCCTGGAGTGAATGCCTCATTCCCTCCCCGTGGCTCTAGTCTGCCCTGAGTACCAGGCCTCCCTCTCAAGGTTAGGTTTTTTTTTAACTTATTCAAGGGTGGCCCCTAGTATCATCCCCACACTCAGGCCACTGCAGCCCCCTGTGGATGCTGAGGGGCCTCCTGCAAGACATGCTTGGTCCACATTGTATGTGGCCCTGGAATTATGTTCAGTCCCCGGGGAGGACAGAATTGGGTGTCCTCATTTACCTACGCTCCAAACAAGAACATGACAACCTTACAAATGTAGCAGTAGCTCTCACACTAATTTTAGCCATACGGAGTTATTTAAAAAAATTTTTTTTTACCAATTTTTCTCACTCTTCCAAGATCCTGTGATAACCCCCAAGTGACTCATCTCCATTCGCCAGCAGTGAGGACTTTCCCACTTTTAAAAATTCCAAAGCCAAATGTTCAACGTGTCCTGCATAGCAAATACCCAAGACTCCTCTTCTCCCATGGCAGAAGGGGTGCTGAAAATTTTTTTCTCCTAGACGATGAGACCCTTTGAAAGGTCAGAGGAGAAATAAATTTAGCACAGGAAGTAAAATGGAAAGATCCCATTATAGAGTTACACTGGAGCCCGATTAGAAAGTTATGCTGGTGTGGAGACTGCTCTATCGATCCCAAGTGAGAGAAGTCACAGCCAGCAGAGAGCTGACAATGTGCTGGGAGCGAAATTCTCATGTTGTCACCCTTATCTCCCTCTCTCACTAATCTTGGCATTGTTTCCTGTTGATGTGCAAGAAAAATGAGTTCAAGTCAGCCTGCTGGTGTTTTGTTCTTTCTCCAGTATCTGAGGAAAGACAGACTATAAGTCCCCTACATACGAATGAGTTCCAAGAGCGCGTTCGTTAAGTCCAACAAAGTTAGCCTAGGTACCCAACTAACACAATCTGCTATATAGTACTGTACTATAATAGTTTTGTAATACTTTTCACACAAGTAATACATAAAAAACAAACAAAAAATAAAGCAAACATTTTTAGTCTTAAAGCACGGTACCTTGAAAAGTACAGTAGCACAGTACAACAGCTGGCATACAGGGGCTGGCACGGAGTGAACAGGCAAGGAGAGTTACTGACTGGAGGAGGGAGAGGAGGTGGGAGATGCTAGAGTAATACTGTACTCTATCCAGTACTGTACAGTAAAGTACACAAAAGCACAACCACTTGTAGAGGATGCACGCACATGACAATGTGAACTAACTTATGTGACTGGACATGCAAACGCACATTCGCTTCTTTGAAAATTCACAACTTGAAGGTTCATATGTAGGGGACTTACTCTAAACACAACAAGCAGACCAATTATTTTGCATTTGCTCAAGTTAAGAGAATGTTAAGGAAAGAAGGGGATCCTGGGACTGGTCATTGCGGAGGATGGCAGTTGGATAAAAAGAAGGAAATGATCCTCAATGTGTCCTGCTGTCTCCCCTCGCCTCCTTATTACTCCCCTCACTGACCCCACTTCTATTTCTCTCTTTTATGCACATAAATTCATCCTACAGAAGGTATAAGGAAAGAAAATGTCCAATTTCTGCAGGTCAGTCTTTCACCCTCTAAAGCAAAGGCCCACAAACTTTTTTTTCTGTAAAGCCCTGTATTAAATATGTTGGGCTTTTCAGGTCATACCATCTCTTTGCAACTACTGAAGTTTGCCATTTTACCACTCACAATGAGCAGCTAGAGACAATGCATAAACAAATGAGCATGTCTGTGTTTATAACAAAAATACAACTTTATTTATAAAAGTAGGCTGTGGGCCACAGTTTGCCTTCCCCTGATCTAAAAGGCAACTGCCATTAAATCCCCCTTGGCTCCTGAACATTCAAAACAAAGAAGCAAGCAACAAATGTACTGCCAAGATACAGAAATATACAGTCTTGAGCAGAAAGCAAGAAGACTCAGTTCTTTGCAAGAACAGAAGGCATTCCTCAGCTTTGGAACTAAGTGCACTGTGCTCTTCTCATGGATGTTGTTGTAATGGGGACCTTATCTTTGGATCTCCCCAGGACTCTCATTTGAATGGAAAATTCCAAGACAAGTGGAATTCTGCTTCTGCTAAGAAAGGAAAGCCAAAGTTTCGCATGGGATTTCATCCTTTCTCTTTTAGACATGAGCTTTAAGTCATAAGTTGCCAGAAGTCATACTCTGTTACCAGAGTGATGGTGTGCTGCCTAGGCATGACCCATCTGGAAAATATGGCAACTCAGGGGCATACCCACTGCACCTGTTGCATAATTTGCCTGGGCCACTGCTGCATTTAGCCAGCTGACTTCAGACTGTGAGTAAGGGGACAGCAGGAATCCATCATGTTCTTGGAATTATGTTCAGTCCCCGGGGAGGGCAGAATTGGGTGTCCTCATTTACCTATGCTCCAAACAAGAACATGACAACCTTACAAATGCAGTAAGTAATTGGATCATGATCTCTTCACAGAAATAGCTTCCAAGGACTGCTCTCCTTGGCAAATAAAAAGTCACACACACATCTCTTTTATTCTTAAGCTAAAAGGTACTCCAAAGCAGTCGTTTTTAATATTTTCAAATTAGGAAATAACCTCAAAGCTATATACTATGCCAGGGAAAAACAAATACATGCACATTTATATATGATTTTAAAAGGCTCTGAACACCTGCACCCTCGTCCTCCAAGGCCTATGCCTAGATCCCGGCATAAGAAACTCCTGTCTCAGAGAAATGATGACTTTTCTTAGCATCAGGTAAGACCAGAGCAAAGGTGGAGATCAATCCACTTCTCCTCACAAGCTCCAGGATCCCTCCAGACAGGATGGCAGTAGGCCGATCCTTTTCCCACTTGGAAAGGCCATGGAAGCTCAGCCCTAAGTGCCCGAGCTTCCTTGGGAAGGTCATTCACTAATTCCAATTTCCTACCCTTGATGTTCTCCAAAAACATCCTGAAACTGGAAATATCTTTCCCCAAAGCACTTATGCATGGACTCTTCACAGAGATGACAATAAGACTAGTTGTTTATTTTTGTGGAGTCACTTGAGAAGAGTTGAGATGGTTTTCCTTCCTTCCAAAGAGTTACCTCCATTAGAAATTCCTTATCTTAGCTTAATCCATTTTATCAATGCCAGCCAACGGTAGAGGCAACATGTTTAACTTTATTTGAATGTTGCCTGACTTTGGTTGATGTTAAAAAGAAAGTGATTCAGTGTTTATTTTTTTAGATAAAGGCAGTAGGAAGAAAGGAGGTCTGAGTATGGTCTCTCCCACCATCTATATGACCGTGGACCAACACTAACAATAGCTAACATTTCTTGAGTGCTAGGTACTTTATAACAGGGGTCCCCAAACCCAGAGCCGTGGCCTGTTATGAACCGGGCCACACAGCAGGAGGTGAGCAGCGGGCGAACAAGTGAAGCTTCACCTGCCGCTCCCCATCGCTCACTTTACCACCTGAACTATCCCCACCTGCCCCATCCCTGGAAAAACTGTCTTCCAAGAAACCGGTCCCTGGTGCCAAACAGGTTGGGAACCGCTGCTTTATAACGTGCTCTCCTCGTGTGAGGTGACTTAGTCCTTTTCACAGTCCTATACAGTAGGAGAAGGAGACTGAGGCTTAGGGACAGGAAGGGACTTTTCTGTGTGTTGTGTAACCAGTAAGTATTGGAAATTCAAGCCCAGGTCCTCAGATAGCAGGCTCTGAAGTCTTATCTGTACCAAACACACTACATGCTGCAGAAGTCTTAACCCGGCCTCCACAAATAACAAATAACTAGGGGACCATGGAGAGATCACTCAATTTGGGGGGCTTCAGCTCTAAAATTTAATGTTGAAACTAGATGACCTCTAAGATACTTATCAGCTAACTTATTTCATAAAGTATGATTTTTTATTACTTTTAAGTCAAGCATTTTTGTGTGTGTGTGTGTGTGTGTGTGTGTGTGTGGTATTCGGGCCTCTCACTGTTGTGGCCTCTCCCGTCGCGGAGCACAGGCTCCGAACACGCAGGCTCAGCGGACATAGCTCGCAGGCCCAGCCGCTCCGCGGCATGTGGGATCTTCCCGGACCAGGGCACGAACCCGTGTCCCCTGCATTGGCAGGCGGACTCTCAACCACTGCGCCACCAGGGAAGCCCTTTATTACTTTTAATAGTACTATTGCCTTGGCTTACTTTTTATATTATTGTGCATTTCAATAAATTACAGGTAAAAACAAACAAAAAAGACAGCTTAAAAGACCAAACTCTAATATGAACTTCTAACTTTGATTTGGTCCAATTTTTCAGATCTGAATTTTATCATATGCCATTAGGTTTTGTCAGTTTACTGGATGCAGACTCTAGCAGTAGACCTAAACCACTAACAACATGTAGTTATATTCTTGCCGAGCTTTATATCGGGTACTGTCTCTGGAGCTGCCTTCACTGGGGCTAGAGAGAGTGGAGGGAAAAAGGCACCAGAACATATGGCATCACTAGGCAGAGTGCCCCTCTTTGTTCCCAGGGAAGGGAAGTAGAGCTTTGTCTCAGGCTGGCCTCTGACAACCTGCTGCAAAACCTGGAAAGAAGGTGAGGTCAGAAACATTAGGTACAGAGGCCAATCCATTTCCCAGTGAGTTTCATGTCTTGGTTTGCCCTGTAACTGGTGATAACTTTATACATTTCTTCAAATACTTAGGGTAGGGGTGAAGGCTTCAGAGCAGAGCATCAATTTTGAAATGTGACACGATCAGGAAGAAAATCAAGTGATGATGGGTTTTAAGGGAAGCCTCAGAATTTGGGAAGAATGGTGAGAATTCCACTACTCAACAACACGTAGACTTAACAACAGAATGGAACAGAGTTACCTTGATTAAGGAAACTATCATTTGTTAAGTGATTAATCAGGTGCCAGATTACCTGTTACTAAATTAGCTCTGCGCAATGAATCAGGGACATGTGATATTCCCATCTTACTTATGAGGAAATCGAGCTTGAGAGAGCTCGTGACAGGCTGTAGTTTACACAGAGCTGGGCGTAGAATGGAATGAATATTTGCAACAAACGATCAAAGAGACATGGTATGCAGTGCTTCCTGACAATGTTTTGCAGCTTATATTTCATATTTGAATGTCCTGCACAAGTCCAAAACACTTTAACCCCAGTTTGGACCCTGCCATTCGACCCTGAGGATGTTTTGACTCACGTTTGTGAATACACTATTATCATTATACCAACATAGATGACCTTTTTAACTGAGAAAAAAATTTCGTATGAACTATATCAAGCCAATTTAATTTGTTGACCAATATTCTATCCAAAATTATAAAGTAGCTATTTTTTCTGATTTCTTTTTTATTTTGTTAAAATTATTTTCATCACGATCAAGCCTTTCTGAGTAAACGTCATGGAGGGTTTTATTAAACATTTTGAACATAACAAGCATTAACTCTGAGTTTTCTTTTGATTCAAATATTTCTATCAAGCATAATTTTCCAAGGACAAAATTTTACAGATCTAAATGTTATCATATGCCCAATAGTCTTGGTCAGTTTTACTTCCTGATAACTATCCCTATCAATAATATCCTTTATTTATAAGATAAATGCTCAAACGTTTGCTTTCACATACTAGCTGATTCATGAGAAAATTGCAAGCTATTACCCTCAGACTTTCCAGGATTTCTCTTTTGTCAGGAATTAATATATTAGATCACTTATCTAGCAGTTCTGTCTACTTCTGATCCCATTATGCTTGTGCAGTCGGTGATTTGTGAAGCAAAGAAAAATGTTGGGGTAAAAATGGGAAGGTCACTACATTCTCTTTGAGAAATGCATGATATACTACTATAATTAGTAATAAATTTTCTTAATTTCAATGAAGGGAAGAAAGAAAACTTATTTAATAGTCTGGAGATTTTTTCACCAGTGAGAAAGCTCAAACACCAATTTATTTGACTCAAACAGTCAACTGGCAACATAAAGTAGCAATGAGACATCTCAAACCTCAGACATGTGTAACCATTTTCACTTTTCTGTAAGAAAACACATGATGAACAGGCTTAATTGTGTTTAATGTAGTCAGCTTCCCAAAAAACCGGTAAATCCACTCTCTCTAATTTAGCAATTGGGAATCAAATTATCTTAGACTTTTTCATATCCATCACCAACACTGTACGTTGGTTTCATTTTAAAACATTTTTGTCTCTCCTACAAAGACTAAGAGTAGAGCGAAGCTATTCGGAGCAGGAGCTTTAGAATCAGACTGACACGTCTTTTTAAAAGATGTAAAGAATTCCTAATTCTAACAAGGGATAGGACTGAGCCTGGAATTCAGAGACTGTTGCAAAGCTATTGTATAATACTTATTTGCCTTCTGTGGTAAAGGGTAATCAGCCAAGATCAAAAAGACTTGGGTTCTAGTCCTCCTCTGCTGCCTTGTCACTGTAGTTATCTAGCTGCTTGCTTCTCCCCATTTGTCTAACCCATTGAATGATAATGGTGAGGAAACCAAGGTCCCCCTAAAACTGAGTTCCTCTGCTGAGTTTATGAATAACTTCTCTATCTTAAACTTTACTCCCTTTCTTTTCTTGAACCTGTTCCCCTCAAGATTGAGGAGTATCAAAGAAAAGGGGCGACTGAAACATATACAAGCCCCTGTGTCCCTGTCCTTTGAAGTAAAAGGCTTTTGCTTTAGTTTCCCAGGCCTCCCTTTGGTCTCTAAAGGCTGGATCAAGAGTTAATGATTAGGAAATGTGAGGATGTAGAAACTAAGAATACTTGTTGGGCCGGGAAGCTGGTAACAAGTTAGACTATAAACCAGCTGCAGAGCAGAATTACCAAACTCCCAGTTCCCTAAAAGATATAAAGGCCTGACACATTCCTGAGTTTTTTTCACAGGAAGCAGACCTCCACCAAATGAAAACTGCTGACTACAAAACATAGATCCTAGACTGGTTGAAACCAGAAGGGTGATGATGCTTGAAACTTCACCTTGATGCCAACCCATCCAAGAACTGTGCACGACGTGATCACACACACTGCAGCCCACTCCCTCACCTTGCCTTTAAAACCCCTTCCCTGAAAGCCCCCAGGGAGCTTCAGTCTTTTCAGCATGAGCTGCCCATTCTCCTTGCTTGATGCCCTGCAGTAAACGCTGTACTTTCCTTCACCACAACCCGGTGTCAGTAGATTGGCTTCATTGCACATGGGTGAGAGGACCCAAGTTTGGTTTGGTAAAGGTGACTGCATATGTTGGAATAAGTACTCTTCATTTCTAGGATTCTCTATTTTCTTCATTACAGCTTCAATTTCACATGAAGAATTTGTTTATTCATTCACTTACCAGACATTTACCTGATGTCTACTATATCCCAGGCACTGTTCTTGGTGGGGTGGGGAACCATAACAAATAAAACTGAAAAAATTTCCTGCTTTGTGGAGTTAAGATTCTAGAAGGCTTAGGCAGCTCTTTGTGCTTGCTTAAAATGCCCAAACTGTTGGGGTTTCCAAACCTTATTCTCTGCATCTGTGGTGACGCTTTAATGCTTCCCAGGTGACACATGCTGTGCTAAGTACTTTGTATGCATTATCTAGTAAATTTCACAGCAACTCTGAGATGGGCATCTTAGGTTTGGTCATTTTTCCAAAGAGGAAAGAAATACTTAAAATGGTGAATAATTTGTTCAAGGTCTCAGGATCTAGGAAGTGATAACATTAGAATCTGAAGCTGGAAACTTTGATATTATTCCAGAGACTTTGATAATAATGATAGCTATACTCCAAGACCCTTATGAAAACTTAGTAGATATTCCCTCCCAGCAAATTCAATGTCTATATTTTCCAGAGAAATTGCTTATACTAATAGACAATTTAATTCCCCTACAGGTAATGTGTATTTTCTCTCTGGTAGTTTTGAATATGATCTCCTCTTTCCCTGATGTTCTAAAGTTTCACTACAAATTGCTGAAAAGGATTTATTTTTAGTCTCAACTCTTTAGGATTTGAAGTTCACTTTTTTTAATAGATATAACTTTATTCATACTAAATTATAAATACATACATATGCTCTGTGTGTTTCTGGATAACCTATTGCTTTCATTTTTTTTAATTTTTGGATTTTATTTAATTTACTTTTTTATACAGCAGGTTCTTATTAGTTATCCATTTTATACATATTAGTGTATATATGTCAATCCCAAAGTGAAGTTCACTTTTAATCTTAGGATGTTTGACTTTATTTCTGGAAAGTTCTTTGTTATTATCTCTTCAATGTTACTTTTCCAAATTTACCTCAATTTTCTTCTTCTCTAATACATACATTGGAATCTCCAAGCTCCTCTACACTTCTTACCTGTTCTTTCTCTTTTTTCTTTCATTAAAAGAAATCTTTCTAAGTAGAATTCTAGGAGAATTCACTAGGAATTTTACTAGGTTTGCTTGATCAGAAATCCTATGTTAAGACTGATTATCATTCACTGAAATTCATATTTCATAGAAGCTGCTGGTTTCAATGATGATCCATTTATTTTCCAGATCATGGCTAATAAAATAACCTACTGGATGGATGAAACATAAGGTCCTCCATCAGACTGAACAGTAACTTGCCAAGGTCTTCAGTTTGGAAAGGAATTCCAGAATACAAGTGGTTATGATAAGATTATTCATCAAAATACACTAGGGTCTGGCTCCAGATCCTACCATGTTGCTGAACTCATAACTGCTGACTCTTTTCTTCAAGATCAGTCCAGGAGAGATTATCGAAAGAAAGCACAGAAAATTGTGAAAATCCCTAGAATGAAAGGAGGCTACTTTGCAATGATGTATATGGGATGAGGGTTTAACCTGGGGCAAGAAGAACTCAGTTTGGATGTAGAAGGATAACAGAATAAAGACACGGTTGGAGCTCAGTTCTTGATTTTTCCCTACCATTGCTTTAGAACAAAGAGTATCTATCCTTACACCTACCATGACTCAAATCTCTAGTATAGATGTGCCCAGAGACAAAATCAGGGAAGTGGGACAAACTGAAATAAATTATTAGAAATAGGTCAAAATATGCCAATATTTTCAAGAGATAGAAGTAGACTAAATTCTTCCACTAAAAGAAAAATATTAACAGATAAAAAAAGAAATACAAAATTTAGGTATATGCTGTCAGAAGTTTCACACTTGTAAAGAGCTGAAAACTGAGGATGGGTTGAAACTAACTGGGGCAGTTATTTCCTCACTCCTTTCCCTCTAAGCCTCTATGGCTGGTTAATTTCAATCTAAGCATCTCTTCTTAACTGTGCTTGTTCCCAGACTGAGGTGCTGAGAGAAGGGATTTTTCATGGACTGAGAAGTAAATTTTAAGTTTTCTGGTTCCTGGATATCTCTCATTTGGGCAATATCCACCTCTAACCCCCAAAAGTGGTTAAGGCAGACCTAGCCTATGGTATGAAAAACATAACTATTGAATTAAGATTGGAGTACATAGAATAAATAGTAGGACAGACATAGCTAAGAAACAATTTCAAAAACTGGAAGAATAAGAATAGAAATTCTTCAGAAGAAGAGAAAATTATGAGAAAATATAAAAGTAAAGTTAAGTGATATGGAGGACAGATGTAGAAATACTAATATAGGGATAATTATGGCCCCCTAAAGAAAAATAATGAAAGATAGGAATTTGGGGGGGGGGGTAAAATAAAGTTCCTCAATTAAAAAGACTGTAAAACAAATTAAAACACAATAAAAGCAAACTCAGAGATGGTCCAAGATGCTGGAATTATCAAACAAGAATTTAAATTATGTTAAAATTGCCAAAATACCTAGCAAAAAAGATGAACAACATCTGAATAGAAGACAAATATAAATACAGAAAATTAAACTATAAAAGAGAACCAACTAGAAATTTTAGAAATTAAAAAAAATCAGAAATGAGAAATTCATTAAATTTGGATTAATGGCAGATTGGCCATAGCAGGTGAAAAGATCAGTGAATCAGACGACAGGTGAACAGAAATTATCCAAATTTAAACACAAATAAAAATAGAGTAAAAAAAGTTTTTTAAGAATTACCAAAACCTGTGAGGCAATATCAAAAGCTGAAATCTACACATAATTATATTTTCAGAAGAGGAGAGAGAAAATGGGCAAAAGAAACATTTAAAGAAAAGATGACCAAGAATTTTTCAAAACTGATGAAAACTATCAACCCACAGATCCACGAATCTCAGTGAACCCCAGACAGGTTAAATAGAGAGAAAACCACACCTAAGCCTATTAGCAGTCAAAATGCTAGAAAAACAAACATATGAAAAAAATTTTAAAAGAAGCCAAAGAAAAGAGACACATTTGGGAACACTATACTAAAAGGAAAACAAGAAGACATAAAACAGTATCTGTAAGTAAAATGCTGAGAGTGGGGAAAAAAAGTGGGATTGTCAACCTACAACTCCATATACTATAAAAATTAACTTTAAACAACAAAGAAAAATAAAGACATGCTCAGACAAAAGGTGAAAAACGATCTTCAGCACTCTCACTACAAAAAAGGCAGAAAGACGTTTTTCAGGTTGAAAATAATTAATACCAGAAGGAACCTCAGACCTCTGGAAAGAAATGAAGAGTAACAGAAAATATGAATACCTAGGTTAAATGTAAAATGAGTAATTCTTATTTATGTTTGCATATTTATATATTTTATTGAATTTGTTTAAAATGCTATTGATTGTTTAAAGCAAAACTATTGGGTTAGCCAAAAAGTTTATTCAGGTTTTTCAAAACATCTTACGGAAAAACCCAAATGAATTTTTTGGCCAACTTAATAGCATTTATTTATTGGCATATGTACTGATAAAACAGAAGATAATAAGAGCACAAAAGGCAAGAGGAAACAAATGGATTTATGCTATGTTATAAAATTTTAACACTGGTTTTGAAGTCACACACTTACGAGCTGACTGTGATAACTTAAAGATGAATATTATAAGCTCTAGAGAAACTACTAAAACAAATATTAAAAATCAATACAGTGCTTGCTTCAGCGGCACATATACTAAAATTGGAATGATACAGAGATCAGCATGGCCCCTGCGCAAGGATGACATGCAAATTTGTGAAGTGCTCCATATTTTTACTATTTACAATACTACTTTTACTATTTATGATAGCCAAGACATGGAAACAACCTAAAACAGAGGAATGGATAAAGAAGATGTGGTACATATATACAGTGGAATATTATTCAGCCATTAAATGGAACGAAATTGGGTCATTTGCAGAGATGTGGATGGACCTAGAGACTGTCATACAGAGTGAAGTAAGCCAGAAATAGAAAAACAAATATCGTATATTAATGCATATATGTGGAATCTAGGAAAATGTATAGATGATCTTATTTGCAAAGTAGAAACAGACGTAGAGTACAAACATATGGATACCAAGGGGGAAAGTGGGGGAGTGGGATGAATTGGGAGATTGGGATTGACATATATACACTATTGATACTATGTATAAAATAGATAACTACTGAGAACCTCCTGTATAACAGAGGGATCTCTTCTCAGTGCTCTGTGGTGAACTAAATGGGAAGGAAATCCAAAAAAGGGGGATATATGTATATGTATAGCTGATTCACTTCATTGTATAGCAGAAACTAACAACATTGTAAAGCAAGTATACTCCAATAAAAATTAATTTAAAAAAAAAAATACAGAAGAAAAAATAAAATACTATATATATCACTAAAAAAAGTCATAAAAAACAATGGAAAGATAAAAACAAGAAAGAAAAAAATTAAAGGAATAATATTAAAAGATATAATGTTTAAATCCAACTTATCAATGATTAGATTAAATGAAAATAATTAAAACACTCCATGGCCATATCATCAAAAAGTCTACAAACAATGCTGGCGAGGGTGCTGAGAAAAGGGAACCCTCCTACATTGCTGGTGGGAATGTAAATTGGTACAACCACTATGGAGAATAATATGGAGGTTCCTTAAAAAACTAAAACTAAAACTAAAAAAAAAAAAAAAAAAAAAAAACTAAAAATAGAACTACCATATGACCCAGCAATCCCACTCCTGTGCATATATCTGGAGAAAACTATAATTTGAAAAGATACATGCACCCCAATGTTCACTGCAGCACTATTTACAATAGCTAAGACAAGGAAGCAACCTAAATGTCCATTAGCAGAGGAATGGATAAAGAAGATGTGGTACATATATATATGATGGAATATTACTCGGCCATAAAAAGGAATGAAATAATTCAATTTGCAGCAATGTGGATGGACCTGGAGATTATCATAGTAAGTGAAGTAAGTCAGACGGAGACAAATATCATATGATATCACTCATATGTGGAATCTAATTTTAAAAATGATACAAATGAACTTATTTACACAACAGAAACAGACTTACAAATACTGAAAACAAACTTATGGTTACCAAAGGGGAAACTTGGGGGGGAGGGATAAATCATGAGGCTGGGATTAACATACACACACTACTACACATAAGATAGATAACCAACAAGGATGTACTGTATAGCACAGGGAACTCTACTAAATATTCTGTGATACCCTTTATGAGAAGAGAATCTGAAAAAGAATGAATATATGTATATGTATAACTGAATCACTTTGCTGTACACCTGAAACTAACACAACATTGTAATTCAACTATACTCCAATAAAATTAAAAAAAAAAACACTCATGTAAAAGGCATAGATTGCTACACTGGATAAAAATGTAAAATCCAAATATTAGATCTTTATAGGAAGCACACTTTTATTATGAGGACACAGATAGATTCAAATTTTCAGATGAAATGAAAAAATATATACCACGCAAACACTAAGCAAAAGAAAACTGGTGTTTTTATATTACTTCCAGACACAGTAGATTGAAAACAGAGTATTAATAGAAATAATGATAGAAGAATCAATTTACCAAAGAAACATAATAATGTGTACGTATCTAAAAACAGAGGTCCCAAACTCATAAATCAAAATACTTTTAGAGTTAAGAGAAGAAGAAGAAACAGTCAAATCCATAACACTAATACTACAGAAACTCAGAAAATAAAGGAAGAAAAGTTCCTGTTCATTTTATGAGGTCAATATAGCCTTGTTCATAAAACAAACCAATAAAAATCTTATAAGAAATGAAAACATCCCTCATGACTATAGACACAAAATCCTCACAAAATATTTGCAAATATAATCCAATAACTTGATGAGCTAAATAAGACTTTGAAAATTAATTTGGAAATGCAAAGAATACTGAATAACCAAACAGTCTTTTAAAAAGGAACATATTTAAAGGACTTAGGCTATCTGATTTCAAGACTTGCTATAAGGCTACAGTAATCAAGACCATGTGGCATTCATATAAAGTAGATGCATATAAAAGTAAAGAATGGGGTAGTCAATAGAAATTGCCATCCATTCAGTGAGAAAAGATTTCTTTTTAATCTATTGTTAGAATGATTGGATAGCTTTAAGAAAAAAATAACTCAATCTCTAACTCCATACACCAAAATTAACTCGATATGGATCACAAATCTAAAGATAAAACCCAGAACAATAAAGCTTTTAGAAAAAATAAAGGAGAATACATTTGCAAATTCTGAGTAGACACACAGAAACCATTAAAAAATACATATATATATATATATATATATATAAATTAGACTTAATCAAATTTAAAATTTTTGCTCATCAAAAGATACCACTAAGGAAATGAGTAGATGAGTTACAGGGTAGGAAAAAGACATTTATAGGATATATCTAATGGAAAAAATGTATTCAAAATAGACAAAAGCTCTACTGAACAATAATATGATGAATAATCCAATAAAACAACAGGCCAAAACTCAAGCATACAAATCACAAAAGATACAGAAATGGCCACTAGGTATTAAAAGATGCTACAGAGAAAAGCAAACTGAAACTACAATAAGATATGACTTCACACCAATAGAATGGTTAATTTTTTTTAATTAAAAAGAGCAAATGTTGGAGAAGGTGAAATGCTTATACAATGCTGCTAAGAATATAAAATGATACAATCACATTGAAGACTCATTTGGTAGTTTTTTATAAAACAGTGGTTCTCAAACTTTTTAGTCAGGACCCCTTTACTCTCTTAATTCTTAAGAAGCCCAAGGAGATTTTGTTTATATGGTATTATCTATCAATATCTACCATGCTAGAAATTAAAACTGAGAAAAATTTAAAATATTTCCTTATTAATTCATTTAAAATATCATATTTTAATGAGAAATGACATTTGTCAAAACAAAAAGAATTAGCAAGACTGGCATTGTTTCACATTATTGTAAATCTCTAAAATCTGGCTTAATAGAAGATAGCTGGATTTGTATCTCCTTCTCTGCATTTGCTCTCTTAATACAGTTTAGGATGAAGTATATGAAGAAAATCTTGTCTTACAGAGAAAGACATTGGGAAGGAAAGGACTATTTTAATAGCCTTTTTCAGATTATTATGGATATTTTTGTAGATACTAAATGAACACTTAGTGGTAGTAGTATTCCTGAAAGTGAGTTGCAGTGTGGAATCAAACAATATCAATTAAATTTTGTGTACTCAATTACATTAAAATCTATTGGTCCATCTTATATTATTAATTGAATTTCCCTCATGCATTATTTTTTTTTTTTTTTTTTTTTTTTTTGCGGTACGTGGGCCTCTCACTGTTGTGGCCTCTCCCGTTGCGGAGCACAGGCTCCAGACACGCAGGCTCAGTGGCCATGGCTCACAGGCGCAGCCACTCCGCGGCATGTGGGATCTTCCCGGAACAGGGCACGAACCCGCGTCCCCGGCATTGGCAGGCGGACTCTCAACCACTGCACCGCCAGGGAAGCCCCTCATGCATGATTTTTAACACCAGGCAATGAATGACCATTTGGAAAACACTGGTTCTCTGAGTTATGTGGATCTTCCAAATGATGACTAATTTTATTATACAGTCTTTTGATATCACATTTGGTAATATCACCACCAAACTCATCAGAAATACTGAAAAGCTGTTAGGCTCATGGTAGCTAATACATGTTTTCTGAAATTCTAATTTTTGCTTCAAAGTTAAAATTTTATCATTAACAACAAATAGAGTCAGTTATTGTCCTTGAAATGACAGGTTTATCTTGTTCATTTACAGGAAAGTATCTGCCAAATATACAAGCCTGAATAATCAGTTTGTCAATAAAAAAATTGGTGCTCCATGAAGAAAAGCAGCTAGTTCACCTTGTAACTCAAAACAATTGCACAAATGCATTTCCTTGAGACAACTATCATACTTCAGTATGTAGCAGAAGAGCTTTCTGCAGGCTATTGAAAAGATGAGTACTCAAGCGTCAATTTTAATAAAATTAATAATTTTTACTGATTCATCAAGGACATTCTTAATTAAAACTGGTGTACTGAAGGTGTGTGGTGGAGAGTAATACAGTCATACCACAACTGCTTGTAAGGCTTCATTCATTTTTTACCCAACATTACTTTTGCATCGTTACTGTAAACGTCAACACAGTGAAAAAGGTAAATGTCTGGTTAGTACTATCACAAAAATGGTTTTGATCTTTGGAACCCCCCTACGCCCGGTCTTAAGGTTCCCAGAGATCCATAGACCATATTCTGAGAATCATTGTTAAAAATTGAAACATATATCTACCCTACAACCCAGAAATTACATTCCTAAATATTTATGCCAAAGAAATGAAACAGTATGTTGACCAAAATATTGTAAAGTAAGTTTATACCAACCTCATTAAAAATCACTTAGAACTGGGGGAATAAAACAAGCATCCATCAGCAGGAAAGAGGATTAACCAATTGTCATGCATCTATGGAATGGAATGATACTAGAAGATAAAGAAAAATAAACACATGATAGATGCAATAGCTGGATATTTTTGTCCAAAACACTATGTTAAGTTAGAGAAGCAATACATACTTGAGTATATACTGTGTGGTTCCATTTATATGAAATTCAAATATAGGCCAGATTGATCTATGATGATAGAAACCATAGTTCCTAAGGAGGTGGACTGGAAAGGGGCTGAAGGGAAATTTCTGGGGGGAGGGGGGGAATGAATGTTTTACATCTTGTTTGGAGTATATATAATTTTTAAAATAATGACGTAAATGCTTCACATTTGTACATTTTATTGTATAATGATTATATCTCAATGAAACAAAATAACAGTTTCTATCTTTAAATGAAAAAGACTGTAACTCCTTGAGATTTTTAGGTTATGCCTTGTTCAACTGCAAAACAGAGAAGTGACAAACAATGGGCACTCTATAAATGCCTCATGAATGAATAGATGCGTGCAAAACCCAAAAGCATATTTACATATCATGGGAGTAAAACCAGCATTTCCTTTGTATTGGAGGTATTTTCATTACCTCATGAATTTATGTTTCTGCAAAAAAAAAAAAAAATACTAGATAACAAATCTCAATTACTGATCTAAGTATTCAACTTATAAATTTACAAAAAATAATAATATAGAACAAGGAAAGTAGGAAGAGTTAATAAATATTCAATGTTAATAAAATGGAATGCAATACAGATCGATAAAGCCAAAAGTTGATTCTTTGAAAAAACAAAATAAACAAATGTCTGTTAAGATTGATCAAGAAAAGAGAGAAAATATAAATAAAAACTATTATGAGTGAAGACAGTACATGACAGAAAAAGTAAAGCTGTGAAAGCAGCAAAAAGCATACTATCAATGACGATATGCCAACAATTTTGAAAACGTAAATGAAATACCTAGAAAAATAAGTTACCAAAACTGACCTAAGAACTCATCCCTCCAGTGGAAACCAGACAGTGATTTCACAGATGAGTGCTACCAAAATTTCAAGTAACAGATCCAAATTTCACACATCTTCCGTTTAACAGAAAAGGAGATACAGGTCAGTGTTAGCCTGACACCAAATTAGTTTTATCCTGACACCAAAACATCATGTGAAAGAACAATTAGAGGTCCATTACACTAATTAATATACAAATTAAAATTGCTTTAGGGCTTCCCTGGTGGCGCAGCGGTTGAGAGTCCACCTGCCGATGCAGGGGACGCGGGTTCGTGCCCCGGTCCGGGAGGATCCCACATGCCGCAGAGCGGCTGGGACCGTGAGCCATGGCCGCTGAGCCTGCGGGTCCGGAGCCTGTGCTCCGCAACGGGAGAGGCCACAACAGTGAGAGGCCCGTGTACCGTTAAAAAAAAAAAAAAAATTGCTTTAAAAAACTTACCAAAGCAAACCCAACAATATTATTAATATTATAATAACCATGATAAAACTGGGTTTATCTCAATTATGAGAATGGTTTATTATTTAAAAATTCATAACTACTTTTCACAATAATATCAGATTTAAAGAGAGAAAAATTAATATGATTATCCCAGTTGATACCAAAAAAGTGATAGAATTTAGCGCCAATTTAGAAAAAAACCCATACAATTTCTTAATTCATTAGGAACAGAAGGTTGCTTAACCTGATAAACAGTACCTTTTTTTTCCAACATCTTTATTGGAGTCCAATTGCTTTACAATGGTGTGTTAGCCTCTGCTTTATAACAAAGTGAATCAGTTACACAGTGTCGTAAATGGTTAAATCTTTGAAACACTCTGTTGTTTTCTTTGGTTTTTTTTTTTTTTTTTTTTTTTTTTTTTGCGGTACGCGGGCCTCTCACTGCTGCGGCCTCTCCCGTTGCGGAGCACAGGCTCCGGACGCGCAGGCTCAGCGGCTATGGCTCACGGGCGCAGCCGCTCCACGGCATGTGGGATCTTCCTGGCCCGGGGCACAAACCCGTGTCCCCTGCATTGGCAGGCGGACTCTCAACCACTGCGCCACCAGGGAAGCCCGAAGAACTCTCTTTAAAATCGGGGATGAGCCATGCATGTCAAACATTACTGTTTTATTTAACAAAGACTCTTAGCCATTACAATAGAACTAGAGATGAAAGAAATGAAAAGAAGGAAATAAAACTGACTTTATTTGCAGATTATGTAATAGTTTACATAGACTTCTCCTTCCTCAAATATAAAGACAATTCATTAAAAATTATAGAAGAGAAGGTGGCTTTTATTATTCACTCACTAACTGTGACTTCATCGATCTTGCTATATTCAGCTTAACCATTAAAAGTTTAGATTCTCTTGGAATTAGGGACAACATTGCTTTTGCCCTTGAATAAATGTCCAAGTACAAGTGATAATTATTTGCAGAGCTGTATTCAGAACACCAAACTGAATCTGACTTTCAGGTGGAGGGCAGTTAAATTACAATATTTTCCCTTGTTTAACTGAGGTTAACTGACTTTAACTGAGGGACCTGATCATGGGCCAGACATGCTTCTGATGAATTAATTTACTAGATGTTATACATCACAGGTGCTCAGAATAAGTATTTCGGATGACAGAAAGTTATACAGCAGTGGGAAGGCCCCTCTGGAAAGCTAAAAGGCAATGAGGCCAATTACAAGAGAACGGACATTTGTTCATAATACATTTCTAATCTCTGAATTTTTTTCTTAGTCTTGAATTCTCATCCCAGCACAAGGATACCCATGTTTGGGGACTGATTTTGGCACAGTCTCTTTCTCGAGAATATAAAATTGGAATCAAAAACTACTAGTTCATTTCTCCTGTCATTGGAATAGATGACCCAGGGCCATGGTCTGCAAAGAGATAGAGAAGCACTCAGAGGAAAGTCAAGAGAAGAAAGGAGTCAGCTAGGAGAGGCGCAGAACCCAAGTCACCTGCAGACCTCTGTCTCCTTTCCTGATCCCAACTTCAGCACAACTCTACTTTCTGACAACAGTTCTGTGAGACACCATTGTCTCTATTTAATCACCACTCCCACTCCAACACACACACTGTTAACAATTAAAGTTAGTCCTGTTGCATATGATAACCGCTTATATGTAGAACTTAAAAAATGGTACAAATGAACCTATTACATTTACAAAACAGAAATAGAGTCACAGATGTAGAGAACAAACTTATGGCTACCAAGGGGGAAAAGGCAGGTAGGGATATACTGGGAGATTGGAATTGACATATACACACTTCTATACATATAATAGATAACTAATAAGAACCTACTGTATAGCACAGAGAACTCTACTCAATACTCTGTAATGACCTGTATGGGAATAGAATCTAAAAAAGAGTGGATATATGTATATGTATAACTGATTCACTTTGCTGTACAGCAGAAACTAACACAACATTATAAACTAACTATAGTCCAATAAAAATTAACTTAAAAAAAATAAAGTTAGTCCTGTGAGTTTCTGCTACTTTTAAGCAGAGAGCCTTGATAAAGACATATGTGGAAAAATGAGGTCCTATTGCATTACAAGGATAATCTATTTTAACAGAGCAGATGTTAGTTATTTTGCCAGATACTTCTAAATACGAGCACCTTATGAAACAGCATTTTGTGTCTTTTCCTAACTAGGGCCCGCGGACTCCAGGGGCATCCAGCAGTGCACTAGCAGGCATTCAAAGCCACAGGACAAACATGCTGCATCTCCATGTAGTGTCAAATTTACTAGATATTAGGTAACATAAAATACCTTTAAAAAAAAATTACACTAAGACTTTGTATGAATATTTAAGATAAAATACCAGACTTCAAGGCAATTTTCTGCTTGTTGGCAGACGGCTTGAGGCTAAGTGTGAGCCTTATGGAGTCCCCACTGCTTTCCTCTGCCATTAGGGGGCCCTTCAGAAGAACAGTTTGAACAACACTCATGCATTATACCAATAATCAGAACAGTCCAAAAAGTAATTCCATTTGTCAGAGTGTATAGTCTCAAATGCTGTTCACAATGAAATTTCTCATTTACTCATCATCATTATTATTATTTTTTAAAGGACAGATTATGTGGAGGTCCACAACAGCTTCTGCAACGTTCTGCATTATCTAGTTACTTTCATTCTATGTATTTACATGACTGGATCCAAATACCAATATAAAAAAATGAATTAATATTAATGGATGTAAACGTATTCAAACTAGAATTACAGGTTAAAACAACGTCACTAACATTACATCTAAACTGAAGGGCATTTTCAAATGAAGATTTTGCTTAGAGGAGAAATTAGATAAAGTATGGTTTCAGGGTAATGGGGAGTAAATACAGAGTAAATAGAATAAGGTAAATCTTAGCGGTATATGTCCAATACATAGCACTGAGTTTAAAAAATGAGAAAGAAAAGTTACAGTATGAGTCATGTAAAATCAATTTTAAACAAAAGTATAAGACACTCAATGACTCCTATATTTCCCATGAGTATTTATTTATGAGTGTGAAAACCATAGCGAAAGGGCTGGAAAGATCTACTCCAAAGGACTAACAGTAGTTACCTTTGAGAGAACAGATCTAGGTCTAGAGGAAAGATCAGAGCACCTTTTAACATCTCATTCATATTCCTGTGGGTACAGACATGGTCTTCTCCTCTAAAAGCAATTACTTTGTAACCACAGTGTTTCCAGACCTGTTTTGGGCAATAAGAAATAGAGGGAAAAAATCTGTAATGTTGCCTACAATGCACAAGTGAAACTATAAAAAGAAAGAAAGGAAGGAAGGAAGGGAGGGAGGGAGGGAGGGAGGAAAGAAAGAAAAAGAAAAAAAGAATGTGACATTTGGTTGCTTTTCTAAAACATGAAAAGATCCTTTAATGATCTGCTTTTCTAATTTTTACTAAAAGATTTCTACACTTATTAATGTAAAATGTGTTTATATTTTAATAACGTCTTTACGTAAGTTTCCTAAGATAAGCATAATTTGGCAAACCATAAAATTCAGCTAAATTCAATAAACTAAAGCAAAAGAAATCATTAAACTCTCTCCAGAGCAATGCCTGTTTTCAAGCTCTTGGTTAAGTGTCTACAAAAAGAGCAGCAAGATACTTAGTTGTCCCTTTATTACCACTACTTCCCCACTGACTTACTCAGTAATTTCAGATATGCTTTATTTTCAGTCTAGATTCATTTTCTTATTGGCACTGACTCCAAACAAAAGAGTTTTAGTTTTCCCTGAACACTAACTCCCAACTTCCAGTTCTGTGTCAAACAGGTAATAATGTGTAAACAAACACTAAAAAATACCCTGGCTGAGTCTTTTTTTTTTTTTTGCGGTACGCGGGTCTCTCACTGTTGTGGCCTCTCCCGTTGCAGAGCACAGGCTCCGGACGCGCAGGCCCAGCAGCCATGGCTCACGGGCCCAGCCGCTCCACGGCATGTGGGATCTTCCAGGACCAGGGCACAAACCCGTGTCCCCTGCATCGGCAGGCGGACTCTCAACCACTGTGCCACCAGGGAAGCCCCTGAGTCTTTATTAAAGGTATTTCTGGACTTTGTTACAGAATCCTAGAGTTGGTGTATTTTATAGGCAAAATGTATACTGGTTCAACCTCTTTTCTTCTTTTTTATTTATCTTATTTATCTTTTTATTCTCAGAGCAAATGGGAATGAAGCAGGAGAGCCTTATTCAGGGACTCACAGCTCATTACAGGTAGGGCAGCATCTGAACACGAATTCCCAGCCCAAGATATTCTTTCTATGCTCCCCTGCCTCTGGGTAAAGCAAATTATTTGGAGTTTTATACATTGGATTTTGACATCTTTAAATTGAAGCCTCATTAATTTTCTTAGTGGTCCTTATAGGTTTCACACCTTTTCCAATATAGATCATAAGAAGAATAACTATTCTTCTCCATTGTATAAACATCAGATTTCATTTTAAAAAGGCACCTCACTATCTGGGAAATATCAGTGGTGACAAAGGTAGTCTTCAGTGTTTCTTTATAAATTATGTCTGGCTTCACAGTAAATGCCAAAAAAGAGGAAATCATAATTGACACTGCTGGTTTTCATGGGCATAGGAGACTATCCAAGCAGGAGAATGAATCAAAGTTTCAACATTCATTATAGTTATAAAATTCTATGGGAGCCCAGAGACAGTCACATCTTTATCTTATCATTTTTTAATGTGTAAAATCTACGGGCACGGAATTTAAAACCTATCCAAGCACTTGGCCAGGGAATTTTTCCTACCAATTGAACAGCCAGATTCTTTCACAGATGTATTTTGTTATATATCCCCTTCTTAAAAATAAAGTTTATGATTCTGGTTTTCTCTGATTAAAAGAGTAATGACAGCCATTTTAGAGAATTTGGAAAAATACAGAAAATATACATATCTTCATTTGATTGTGTTCTATGTATGTGCCAGGCACTGAGATAATACGCGTACTGTATCTATTCTGTCCTATTACAATAAACTTATGGACTAATTTTTATTTTCATTCCAATTCCTGCAGAATTGCATAACTGAGGGAGCAGGAGAGAGAGAGAGAGAGAGAGAGAGAGAGAGAAAAAAAAAAAATGCTCGTGTAAGGTCAATACAGCTGACAAGCAGAGATACCAGGACTTGAATTAAAGTCTTCTAACATCACGGGCTAAGCTTTTTGCCTTATCTCATCTGTCTGTCTCGGAACTTGTCTCAGACCACAGAGGAAACCAAAGGTTCTAGACATTTGCCCAATACGAACTACAGAAGGAAGACTGTTACTATACTCCAGTCTGGCATCCATTCCCATCAAAACTATGATTTAGTTGTTGCCATTCAACATACTCTCAGTCCTAATCTAACGTGATCTCCTCTCAGTAGTATTTGATGCTGTTACCCGTCTCCCAGTTGAAACACTCTCATCTCCCTATTTCCATGACATCTCATCTGCTGTTCACTTTCTATTCCCCTGCCCATCCATCGTTCTCACCATTACAAGTCTCCCTTCCTCCGTCCGGCCATGAATGGTAATGCTCCTCAAGGCTCAGTCCCACTATCTCCCTCTGTCACCCCATACATTACCATTCATACTCAAAGCTTTGATTTCTACTCATCCACATAAGCCCACCCAGGAGCTCTTATCTGGCCTAGAAACATACATACTCCAAGGCATCTTTACATCTTCAATCCAGTATCTCAAAGTTATGTCAGAATGCAGTAAGTCTCAAAAAATTGACGTCTCTTTCTCCAAACCCAGTGTACTTCCAGGGTTAAATAACTTGGTGAGCAGTGTCACTTTATCCCATTCTGTTACACAGGAAGTCTGGAATCACGTTGAACACCAACCCTAATATCCCATCCATACCAAGGCCTGTTACAAGTGTCTTCTTGCCTTCTCGATGACTAACATCCTTGACTAATCCATCTTCATCTCCGGCTCAGAGATTTCCACTGCCTCCTAACTGATCTCCCACAACATCCCAATTCATTTTACACAGTGGCCAGAGCCATATTTTTACACCTCAGGGGCTTTATCTTAGGATAAAGTCCTAAATCTTTATAACTGTCCTGCAAAGCCCAATAAGAGGTAGCTTCTCCTTGCCTTTTGAGGTTCCTCTTCTAGTTCCCTCCTCTTGCTCTCTGTACTTCACTGAACTTCGTTTTAAAATCTAGAAGCCAGGCTTCCTTTTGGCCAAAGGGCCTTGGCAGATTCCGTTTCCTCTAAGTGGAATTTCCCATTCCTCCCCATCACACTCACTCACATTTTCTCTTTCCTGTGCATCTCACACACAGGTACACCCTTTATTCTATTTCTCTCGTATCCTCTAGAACTAAGCTCAACATGTCTTCTTCAGGGAAGCCTTTTCCAACATTCCCACTTCATCCTGACTCTGTAAGATTCAATAGGTATATGTGTGTGTGTGTGTGTGTGTGTGTGTGTGTGTGTATGTACACATACACACACACACACAGAGCCATGTTCTATTCCTTCAGGAGACTTATTTCAGTTTATAATTACAGTTTCAGTAGTGTGGCTACTTGTATAATGTCCATTGCCTCCATGAAGCTGGAACTGGATCCCCAGGGCCTGCTGAAGCACAATGCATTACAGGTACTCAATAAATGTGAATGAATCAAATTCTGCTTTACCAGAGAACCAGGGATAATGAGTAACACCAAAAATGAAAAGGTTGGGGCTTCCCTGGTGGCGCAGTGGTTGAGAGTCCACCTGCCGATGCAGGGGACACGGGTTCGTGCCCTGGTCCGGGAAGATCCCACATGCCGTGGAGTGGCTGGGACCGTGAGCTGTGGCCGCTGAGCCTGTGCTCTGCAACGGGAGAGGCCACAACAGTGAGAGGCCCGCGTAGAGCCAAAAAAAAAAAAAAAGAAAAGTTTAATTGCTTCCAAAGCTATTAGTTCAAATAACTAACCTCCCTTTGGGTATTCTGACTGCACCAATAGTACTATAATCTACCACACTGTCTTTGTTAGAAGGCTAAACATCATTTTCATTCCTTCCTTTCTTTATATCAGCTGAGGCTGCTGCATTTATCTCCAATATACATCCAGGATCCCTTCATTTCTCTTCTCTCCAGCATCACTGAAATCTCCTGGTCTGAGGCACTACATCTCTTGATGGGATTGCAATTACCTCTTAACTAGTCTCCCTACTTTCCCCCTCATTCTCCTAAAATTATTTCTCTACTCAGAAACTAGAATGATTATTGAAATAAGTTAATTAGATCACTTCAATTCCCTGTTTAAAAACCTTTAGAATTAAAAAAAAAAAAAATCTCCTCCAACACCATTATTCTCTATCATGTCACCATTTTCTTCCTCTTATCATCACTTTAAATTATTTATTTTCTGTCCAGTCTGACAAGGATGTAAACAACTTGTAAGCAACTGCTTACAAGGGTAAGCAACTGCTATCTGTACCTACCATGCCAAGCACATATTAGGTGCTAAAAACTACTATTATGTTATTGAACACACGGTGACTGTAATCTATTTTGCCAAAGTTTTTTTAAGGAAATTTTGGAAGAGCTTGCGTACTGAATAAAGTCAGGGACTCCTTTTACACTGGGTCTCACTGTGAGCTTCCAAAACCAGAAGAAGCTCAAGAAGGGACTAAGAAATGATTTCTAGTGATTAGGCCTCCACAGAATGCTTATTATATTTTGAATAAAATGTACTTAACAATTCATGACTTTCAAAATTCATATGAAAGAAGGCTAATATTATCCTCTAATTTCCTATTCTTTCCAGTCCTAATGCTAAGTGTGACTAACTTTGCAACAGGGTAATAATCTTCATTATCTCTTCCTCTTTACAAAATTACTCATCAAGTGCTTCAAATGAAAAGGGGCCCACTGGTGCCCCAGGATGGAGAGTGTAAGTGGTGCTTTTTTTTGTTTATGCTAATTAAGTAGTCTGCAGACTGGTTACTTAGCAGTATCCTTCAATGAGATGCTCAGTACTGGGAACCTAATTATATGTTTGAGGCCTAAAGTGGTCATTATTAAGATGTGAGCAGGCAATATCCACGGATTGTATGCTATTTCTGGGGTCTGGCATGATGAAACTCATAGAACGTGCAAAGCCATTTACGGAAAGATGTGCTGAATTATGCTGTGGTATTTTATTACCAAGTGGGTCACAGTGAGCACAAAAAAAGGACATTATTTTCCTAAACAAAATTATTTAAATATATTTGCATATATTTAAATGTATTGGAATATAGTGATACTACATCCTTTGCTTGTGGGTTTGAAAAACTTCTCTTAGCTTTACTATATTCCTTGTTCACGTGAAGCAGTTTCTACACCTGCCTTCAACTGGTATGAATATCAACTTACTGAATCAATCAGCTCAACATATGTGAAAGAACAACTCCATTGAAAACTAAATTTCTCTTGGGCTTTAACAGAATCCATCAATATTGTGTGTTGGGGGGAAAATCTATAACCCTGTTTTTTCCAAAGAGAAAACAAACTATTGATTTTTCTCAACAGAATTTTACTGTTTTAAGGGTTCTTTTCCCTCTTCAACATCCGTTTCCTGCCTGTATCTGTGCGGCAGAGATGAAAATGTGCTGATTTTATGCAAGTACAGCTGACTAGAGTACAGCTGACTAGAGATCACTCCACAGAAGCAAAGCAAACAAACGTAATACAACATAAAATATTTAGATCACAGACACATTAAGAGCGATTTTGGTGATGGGCATGAATTACGTTTAGTGGATGGATCATCTATGTAACAGTGAGGAGCCGGTAAACCTCTAATGTTCTTATAGACAATAGAGACAAACCAGAGTTGGGAATAAAAAGCTAGAAATTTAGGATGTTGCAAAGGCAGCCACCATTTAAATGTATCAGATATAAATGTATTATAATCTGAATCCTGTTACTGTGGTTGCATATGTAGTTTGCAGTTTTTCCCCCAAGCTTTATCAATATCCATTTTGTCTCACATTAAGAAAGCCTCTAAATATATATATATATATATATATATATATATTTTTTTTTTTTTTTTTGCAGTACGCGGACCTCTCACTGTTGTGGCCTCTCCCGTTGCGGAGCACAGGCTCCGGATGCGTAGGCTCAGCGGCCATGGCTCACGGGCCCAGCCGCTCAGCAGCATGTGGGATCTTCCCAGACCAGGGCACGAACCCATGTCCCCTGCATCGGCAGGAGGACTCTCAACCACTGCGCCACCAGGGAAGCCCAAAGCCTCTAAATATTTAACTTGGAGAACATGTGTAGCAATTGTTTTCTTGAAAGCTGATGGAAGACACACATTTGGTTCACCTCTGTATCTCCAATGAAGGTGACGGCCAGCTGCTAACATCAGGGGTGGAGGGGTGGGAGGGAAATGGCTATACTGGGAGAGTAGCTAGTGAGATATTAAGTACATTAAAAAAAAGACATTCAGCATCCTTTCATAGTCTTCTCTCTGGCATCTACTTTACACTGCTTCCTCTAGTATATTTTCATCAATTTAAACAATTTTCCTATCATCATATTATCTTTACAATTTTTGATGATGATACATAAAGGAAAAGTCAAACACTTATTCCTTCTTGTTCGAATGGCATCTCAGGGTAATCAAATAGTTAGTTGTTCAGGGAAAGTTATCCTTTAGAGAAAAATGCCAACTAATAAATGTGTGAGAAATGACAGAATCTGAATACCATCATTTTGCATTCCCTATTGAAATAATGGAGCCATGCAATAATATTCAATGGCTTATAAACCCAAAAGGTGAAAATCCCATGGGGAGTTTTATTATGGATGGACTTCACAGATGACACAAAAGCCTGATGATTAATCTTAACAGAAAGACAGACAACCTGACACTATGTATCTGCTAAAGCAGAGCAATAAGAAATACATGAAGCACCTTCAAAACAAGCCCCCATACGGAACCTGAATCTGAGAAAGCCTCTAGTCCCAAGGGTAATTTACAGGAAACACAGGGGATAAATGGACACATTAAATAACTCCACGGGGATGTAACCCACAAAAATCCAGAAGGTGAGAAATTCTAGAACACAACAAATAATTTTTCAAAAAGAAGAGAAAGAAAAGGAGGAAACTATTACAGATTAATGAGATCTAAGTAATATATTAATCAAATGCAATGTGTAGACCTTGATTATTTTGAACAAGGCAACTGTAAAAATCATTTATGAGACAAATGAAGAAATTTTAACATTGAATGCTTATTTGAAGAGACTAAGAAATCTCCCTTGCATTTAAGGTGTGACAGCAGTATTGTGGTTAAGTAGAAAAATACACGAGAGATGTTATTATACAGAGATGTACACCAGAGTGTTTACTGATGGTATGATGCTTCAATTGGTTTTAAGTAACCCTTTTAGAGGAAGAGAGAAGGTTTAGATGAAACGAATTTGGCTATGTGTTGATAATTGGTGAAGCTGAATTACGGGTGCATGGAGGTTCATTCTACTACTACCTATATTTATAATTTAAATTCTCCCTAACAGTTTAAAATGAGCGATTATGTTGCAGGTTCACCATTGCAAAGCACAGATAATTTGTTTCTGTGTTTTACATGCTAATATGTATAACTCTCAATAATTTGTTTTACATGCTAGTATGTATAACTCTCAATACCTAAGAACTGAGCTGTTAAAAATCTTCCTAAGTGATTTTTCTGTTTGAATTTTTGTTTATGTGTTATTTAAAATTGGAACAATCTCAAACTTACAGAAATATTGCCAACGCCGAAGAAATAACTTTAAAAAATCCACTAAACCATTTGGAAGTAAAGTTGCCAACCCAACATCCCATTACTATGGGGTACTTTGGTGTGTATTTCCTACACCTTATTCTATTACTTAAGGATATTCTATAATATAGCAAAGATCGACCAAAGGCAGGAAACTCACACTGATACATCACTATCATTTAATCCTGACACTCCATTCTAGTTTAGCCGATTGTTCCAAAATGTCTTTTATAGCAAAAGAACCCTGTTATCATGCGTCTTTAGCATCTTTCAATCTGAAAGAGTTCCTCATTTTTCTTCTTGACTTTCAGGATCGTTTGAAGACTACATTCTTCAGCTTGGGTTTGTTTGATATCGTCTCTTCGTTAGATTGAGGTTTGCACCTTTGGCAGTAACATCATAGAAATAATGCTGTTCTTATCATTGCATCCCATGAGATGACACACAATTTTGATTTGTCCCATTGTTTGGTCACTTGACTGACTTAATTAATGTAGTTTCTGCCAGGATTCCTCACTGTAAAGTGACTCTTTAAAAATCTGTAAGTAGTTTAGAGCGAGATACTGTTAAGCAATGTAAATATTTTGTTCCTCATTAATCTTTAAATTTGATAATTTACTCACTTATATCAGTACGGGCTCATGTATGAGCTTTTCTTTTAATTCAGTGGGTTTTAACCCATTACTGTCATTTATTTTTTTGCTACTGTTGTGCCAGATTTACTCAATGCAAGCTCTTTGAGTTGGCTTCTGCACCTTTTTGGCATTTCTCTGTCATTATTTGAGCACTTGCTTGCTTTATTTCAGAATAAGATGTTTCAGTTTCATCTTACATTTTCCTTGCTCTAGCCTTAAGATCAGCCATGTCTTCAGAGAGCCCTAGTTCTTTTAGCAAAGAAAGGTCTGCAGAAGCCAGACCTGGGTGATATGTGTGTCTAGTGCTTCTGGGGTGTCACTGCTTCAGTGTCATCTCAGCAGACAGAGATAGGAAATACACAAATATTTATGAGTTCTTTTATATGTTTGTGTGTGTGTGTGTATGTATATATATATATATATATATATATATATAAGAACATAGCATAAATTATAACTTTACTTCTAATTCTAATCCAACACCAATGGGTTCATTTTAGTTTACTCTTTTCATATTTTGGACTCCTGTCTCCAACAGTAAAAAACAAAATCTAGCTCTTATTATTCTTAACATATTCACTTGTTTGATAATTTCCCTGAATGTAACCAATCTCCCATCACTTTCATAAGTCTCTCCCTCATGTGGACTACCTCCACACCCCACACCTGGCTACTACTTTCCTGACTGCCCGCCTCCCTGGGCATGTGTCCCAGCAGCAGGTGGAAGTCCTCCATACCTCACGTGAGCCCTGACACTGTGTGCATGGATACCCTTCTCAGCCTCCCTAAGCCACGACCCCCCATTCCAGGCCACCTTCCCACACAGACGCACCCTCCGTCTTGCTTAGGCTCCATACCCCCAGGCCAGGCTGCCCTTTTGTGTGGACACAGCCCTCACCCTGCTTACGTTCTGACATCTCATGATCAGTTATCCTCATCACCCTCCCCACATGTGAAGCAACCTGTGTGAACACCCTCCTCACTTGCTCACCACACCAGGATGTCTCCTCACAGGGAAAAACCTGTCACCCTGCTTCCGCTCTGACCTTGATATCCTGGCCACCCCATGTGCACATCCTCTTCTTACCTCTTAGGATCGGACATCTTGTTCAGAACCATCCCTCAACCAGCCCAATACAGACAGCTCTCTCATCCTCTCCGGCTCCATCCAACACCATGGGCTAGGTACCCTTTCTGTTCAATACCCTCTACAGCCTGCTTGATTCTGACACCCTGCACTGGGCAGCCCTCCTACATTAATGCCCTCAGCTTGGCTTGGCTTTTAATTAAATGTTTTATTTTATGGCTCTTATCAAGAAGACAGACAACAAATGTTGGCAAGGATGTAGATAAAAGGGAACGCTGGTGCACTCTTAGTGGGAATGCAGAATGGTGCAGCCACTGTGGAAAACAGTTTGGAGGGTCTTCAAAGATTGAAAACAGAACTACTATATGATCTAGCAATTCCAACTGTGGGTATATATCCAAAGGAAATGACATAATTTCATTTCACGTTAATTACAGGATTATTCACAACAGCCAAGACACAGAAACAACCTAAGTGCCTGCCCACTGACAGATGAATGGATAAAGAAAATGTGGTAAATGCATACGTAAAATGGAATATTATTCAACCATATAAAAAGAAGGAAATCCTGCCATTTGCAACAACTGGATGGACCTTGAGGACATTATTCTAAGTGAAGTAAGTCAGACAGAGAAGGACAAATACTGTCTATTCTCACTTAATACGTGGAATCTAAAAAAGCTGAACTCACAGAAATAGAGAGTATAATGGTGGTTTCCAGGGGCTGGGAGGTAGACAAAAATAGAGAGATATAGATGGATAAACATCCACCTGTAAGATGAATAAGTTCTGGAGATCTAATGTACAGCACGGTGGCTACAATTAACAACACTGTATTATATATTTGCAAGTTGTTAAGAGAGTAAGTCTTAAATAATTTCACCACAACAAAAACAAAATGATAATTATGTTAGTGGATAGAGGTGTTAACTAACCTTACTGTGGTAACCATTTCACTATACATATGTATCAACTCATTACACTGTACACCTTAAACTTACATATGTTACATGTCAGTAATCTCTCAATAGAGCTGGAAAAAATGTCTTATTTTAAAAGTACTTGCAGATTCACACACACAGGTTTAAGAAGTAATATAGAGGTCCCACATAGCCTTTACTGGATTTGCCCTAAACGTAACATCTTACATAACTACAGTATCACGAAACAGGAGATTGACGTTAATATAATCCACCAATATTATTCCGATTTCCCCAATTTCACGTGTGTATGTGTGTGTATGTATTTAGCTACAGGCAACTTCATCACATGTTACAGATTTATGTAAACCTGACCACTCAATACACAGAACAGTCCTATCGCTACACGAATCCTTCACGTTGTGCTTTTATAACCACGTGCACCCCCTCCCACCAACCACCACCACCTCTAATCCTCAGCGACCACCAATGTGACTCCATTTCGGTAATTCTGTTACGCAAAGTAGGTTCTATAAATGGTACCTTCAAGCAAAGTATGTTCTGTAAATGGTATCTTCAAGTGTGTGGCCTTGCGGGATTAGCATTTTTTCCTCAGCCTGACTTCCTGGAGACCTATGCAAGCTGATGCATTCATCAGTAGTGTGTTCTCTTTTGCTGAGCAGTATTCCAAACTATAGATGCAGCACAGTTTGCTTAACCATTTATCTGCTGAAGAACATCTGGGTTATTAGTAGTTTTGGGCTATTAGGAATAAAGAGCCTGTGAACGTTTGCATACAGGCTTTTTGTGTGTGCACCCTACTTGGCTTCTGACATCCTGCAGTGGCCCGCACTCCTACACAAGAACCCTCAGAGTAGGTCTGAGTACCAACACCCACTCTGAGCCACCATGCTCTCCACAGCCCACCTCTCCCAACCCCAAGTACTGATATCTTCTTTGCTATATACCCTACTTACTGGATTTTAGGACAGAACAGTATGAAAGGGAAATACGAAGTGGCTTCAGTGATTATAAACATCGTGAAAAGGCTACTTCAGAGAACAGAATTCTAGTACCTAGTAGAATCGTGGCTGCACCAACTAGGCATTCAATGAACGTCTGTGAATGAGGGAAGGCACATCTGACAATCTGCATCCTCAACAGACAAAGCAAGTATGTCTTAATTTAGTAATTGATGGACGTCAAGTCCTCAGATTACGAATAAGAACAAATGATGCCATAAAAGAGAGAGGAATGGAAGAAAATGTTAGGAAAGTTTTTAAGGAAGAAAAAATTGGATGGGCAGCAGCGTGGAACTAACCCATGATTCTATCCTAGCTGATTCCTCCACTGTGCATGCATAACTGTAGGCATGCACGCTCCCTGTAAGCCCACAATGAGCTATTCCACCGGCATGCTAACATGGCAAGGACAGAAATTTGTGATCGACCTTACCTTTTCAACAAAGCTTCTTTAATTCTGGAATTAAGTTGAGCCACTGAAAATCAGCTTGCTGAATGATTAATTTTCCAAGCTATCCATTAGCTAAATAATTACGGATCCCTTCCCCCCACACACCAAAAAACAAGTTTTGATTTCATTATGAATTCTCAACGGCCAGTCAGCTGTGGCCTTATCAGGGTCACTGAGCTGAGTTTCCATTCTCACATGTTTCAAATTTCTGATTTTCAGCCAATCTCAATTTCTCAATGGTTTACAAGCGATTGGTTAAGTTTTCCCTTAAGTATAGTCAACTGCCTTCTATACATTTGTCCGCGTATGGTCTGCCTCTCACAGTGAAACAGCTTTTGTGAAGTGTTGCAAACCCATTTCAAGGTGATTTTCCTGATAGCTTTTAAAGAATAAGTCATCTAATAAATTAATCTAGGGCCAACAACGCTCATCTAATAGCAAGCTGTTTTTCTCTGACTTTTCCAATGCTGATATCTACCAGTGCCTCTCAATATGTTGGCATGAAGAATCAGTGATTTGTTGGTGTTTCTATCTGCTTTTTGTTGTTTTAGTAAACCTACCACTGATAAACACTTTTGTAAGATACACTAAATATGAGTTATAAGGAAAGGAAAATTTTTTTAAAAGACAAAACAAAGAGCTACAAAATATAAGCCTCAAGTTTTAAAATTAAATTACACAAGCAAAGAAGCACTCTGTCAAATTGGTCTGGAAGTTTCTAAGTACTTATTCTCAATGTTGGTTTTTATCTCATCAGGGATGATTAACAGTGCACTATGGCACCAGGCTACAGCCCACACTTGGAGTGGCACTGGCTATACTGAGCCATCTCACACCTAATTACACCTTGCTTTCTTCTCCTTCTCTAAGACTTCATGCATTTGCATAACTCCCTGAGGACCTTCCATGCTCTTTGAGGTCAAAGACAATGTTTTCTATTTTGTTAGCATCTCCCAAAGCATTCAGCCTGGTAGACTCTAATAAATTCTTATTGATCAACAGAAAAGAGCTTATTCTATTCCTTGATTCTCTCCTCGGCTTTTCTTCTCTACTGTGTTCTATGTTTCAATATAACACATTTTAAATCCTTTTTGCAAGTTGCAAACTGGTGGCCTACAGGCTAGATATGGACAATAAATGAACTCTGTCCCACAAAATTTATTATAAGTTGTCCTTTAACTTCCTTAAAGTTAAGGGCCCACATTCATGTGTGGTGGCGGCATGGGGTGTTTGTGGATGGGGTGAGCCTCTCCACTCCCCACAGGCCTCACTTGGTTAATCTACTTATTTAAGTTACCTGCTTGGAAACTTTAGCCTTTTGAAATCACAACCGCTAATGGAGATTAATAAAGTCGAGGTCAGTGGACTCCACAAACAATAATAAAGCACAAAAAAGAGCTCCAACAAACTACTACAGGAGCTTATGTTTCCATAAAAGTTTATAGGTCCAAAACGTTTAGTTATCCCATTGAAATCTCACAAAACCACATGAGAGGGCCTGGATAGGAAGTTCTCATTTACAGGCAAGAAAATTGAAGTTCAGAAAATAAGTAACTTGTTTCAAACTCCACAGCAAGTAGGTAAAAAGACCTGGCCTCAGAGCCAATGTCCCTATGCAGTAGCGTAGGGTCTATACTCTATAGCATGTACTGCACACCCACAAACTAAACATAATGGTTTCATTTCCTAAGCATTTTCTATACATACTACAATGGAAAACAAGATTTTTTCCTCTAATGTACAAAATCTATCTTCATATTTATCTGTTTAAACTTCACAGTGGATCTGTGATAAGAGCAATATCTTTTAGCTTGAAACTAAAGAAGAGTACTACTTTGTACTCTGTTCTTCCTCATTGAACTAACCAAACCTGATCCTTTATTTCCAGATCAAAGATGTTCTACTGGGCCCCAAACCAAATTGGAATGGTTCCAGGAACAGATCGGGTCATCAAAGGAGGCCTCACATTTTCATTTTTTTGTTGAAACATGTTCCAGGTTACTGTTTGGAATGCCTTTGGTCCAACAAGAGAAACATCAGTTTCCACTCAGGCCAGACCCCAGTATCTCACTCAGAAGCTCCAGGAGAACACTGATTAGGAATTCTTCCGTAACTCTAATATCATAGCGAAAGAAGCAAGGCCGAACTTCCAGAACTGACTGTAGGACACCAACATTCTGGGACCACACACTGACAATCAATGTCACAACTGGGTACCAGCTTAAGTAAGGGCTCCTGGCTTTCAGTGATCCTGGGGGTTGTTTTAGACAGTGGAGAAGCCTGGCTCCACACATTTTACCAGGAAGTGTGTTTTCAATAGAGTAGCCACCAGCCACATATGGCTGTTTAAATGTAAATTGATTAAAATTCAATAAGATTAAAAATTCAGTTTCTAGACACACTGTAAACACTCAGTGGCCATAAGGGCCAAAAGAACATCAAATCTATCTTGTGCCTGATCCACAGGAAGAGGGCTTGAGCCACAGGGATCAGCCTTCTGCATCCTTAGGGGTAGTGAGTTGCAATCCCAAGAGACTAAGGCAGTGGTCCAGAGACTGGGGCACCTGTGAGCCATGAGCTGCTGACATAGGTGGGAGATGGATGTCCCATCCAGTGAAGAGGATCTAGGCTATAATACCATCTAGAGCAAAAGGCTGGGAGTTGTAATACTTCACTGAATAAAGTCCAACAAAAGCACAAAGTCACAAATACAAAATTGAACAGGAAAAATCATTCGTTTTACTCTTTATTAGCCTTTCCTTCTACCCTTGGGAGCTTAACTTCCCCATCTGATTACAATCTCCTTGAAGGTAGGTGCTGTGACTCTTCTTGTACATTGTATCTCTAATATCTGGCATGTTTTATATGGAACGACTGTTGACTTTAACAATTATCTTTAGCTTTTTTTTTTTTTTTATGTGGACCATTTTTAAAGTTTTTATTGAATATGTTACAATACTGCTTCTGTTTTTATCTTTTGGTTTTTTGGCTGTGAGGCATGTGGGATCTTAGCTCCCCAACCAGGCAGGCTCAGCGGCCATGGCTCACGGGCCCAGCCACACCGCAGCATGTGGGATCCTCCCGGACCAGGGCACGAACCCATGTCCCCTGCATCGGCAGGCGGACTCTCAACGACTGCGCCACCCTGCATTGGAAGGTGAAGTCTTAACCTCTGGACCTCCAGGGGAAGTCCCTTAACAATTATCCTTAAAAGCATTATAATTAGGGTGAACACAGATCCTGTTTTGCCACGTCTATTTCAGTTTATACCAGTTGCTCTAGTGTATTTATTTATAAATAGAACCCTCTTTTTCTCTCAAAAGTGCCCCAGGTTGTTTTATAAATTATATGGTCTCTCCAGCTTAAAAGACATCTAGCCAAGGTGCCAGGAGAACAGTAAGAACAGAGTGAGTGACTACAGTAGGCACTTCAGTTAACTCCTTCAGTGTAGCTGCATGTCTGGCATTTGATCTAAGAGTACAGGTGATCCCTTTAGAGACAAAACATTCAAATTTAACTTAAAATTTTTTCTGTTTAAAATTCTGGCTCAGATATGCATTACCCTACTGGTTATAACCTGGTTTCTTTGGTGTCAGGAGGGGAGGGGGCATTAAAAATAAATGTATATAAAATTAGCAATATATACTGGTAACTAAGTTGTAGGTATAAAATGATCAGTTGATATTCTAAACTTCAGATGGCAGCAAAGTTAACTCATGCAGACTGAGAATTCACTAGAGCTGAAATTAATGTCCTTTGGCTAAACCCAAAGGGATAATACGACAAACTAAATGAGGTTTGTCTTGAGTGTATAATAAGGCACACACTGTGATCTTGTTTCACTCCTAAGTACAGTACATTTTGAGGAAAAAAACATTTTGATCAACCCATTTGTTAATATCTGTGTGTGTTGGGGGACAGAACTTATTTCTAAAGACAGTATCAATCAGACTGTTCTCATTTAATCGTTTTCTAAAATAATTTTTCTATAAAGGTTGTTGGGTACATTACAATATCAACAAGTATATACATTTTTTTATAAGACAGAAAAATCTCACAATATATCTCTGTCCTATCTACTAAACTATGTTTGTTTACTTCAAGAATTATTTGATGAGGAGGTGAGGTAGAATATACTGTTTTCATGACAAATCTCCCTCCTTCTCTCTACATTTCCCAATTTCCATAATAAGAGAGACAGGATAGACCTCTGAATTCTCAGATTTATAAAGCATACTGGAAAATAAATTCCTCAAACAAAATAAAACAGTATCCAATTATAACTTTGTTATTTGAAGTACATCCAGCTTTCCAATGAACTTTTACATAATAGATTCAGATTAATCAAAATCCTTAAGACTGAATAATTTAATTACAGCAGTTCCAGTTGGAGGACAGACCGTGTTGTATCTTAACCTAAATTATCAGGAATGGAGAGAAGAAGAAAAGAGCTGCCTCTTTCATTAAGAAATGAAGTTAATTCATAATCAATAGAACAACTCTATTTCTGACAAAGCTCTGAGCTACATTTTTGTTCACCAAACACATGTTTATACTCGGCTGTTAGAAACCTATCAAGGTTGGCATATTTCTCTAGTCCCATTTTCTTCCTGCCCTATAGGCAAGTAGCTTGTGGAGGTGAGTAGTCAAACCAAAGGGATGAAAACCATTTTTAAGACATGAGTAACTATGTTCCCTTGCTTACTCATTTCCTTTTTTTTTTTTTTTTTTTTTTTGCATTGATATAAATTATCAAAGAGTCACATGCTGCAATATGATTGATCTTTTGCCTCTGAACAAAGCTGTACACCAAACGGAATTATGAAGTCCGGGTCAACCAGGCCACATGCACAATTACCCAATATGACTTGCAATAATGGGCTTATGTTATTTATCCAAACTGCATGCTTTATTCACTGCTGTTGAGAATTCCTCCTCTTCTTTGAAGTAGTTTTCTCTTCTCCATGTAAATCTCACCAGACAGGTTTGGGATGGGGAAAGACCATACATTATCAGGTTACAGATCTTGATTTATAATCAAGTCTCACTGGTGTTACAGGAAACACTCTTCAGCTCTGTAAATATCCTCTATCAGAGAGGAATTATATACTGGTAGAATATACCCATTTACGCTTCTATCAAGACCCTTTTGGTTGCAAGTGACACAAAGCCCATGTACAGGTGTTGACCCAAGGTATCATATGATGATAACCCTATGTGATTCTTCCATCTCTTGCATTTGTCTCCAATTGGCATTATGCTCGGATTCTAAGTGGTAGCAATTGGATTCCAGAAGCACATAATAACATTTGCCCAGGTCTAAATCCAACAAAAATGTACCAGTGCTTACAAGTTTTCTGGACTCTTACTATTGACTCCAGATCTATGAGCCAATCATTGAAGCAGTAGAACTAAACACTGTGATTGTGACTGACAGACGTGAGTGTCATGCTCATATGAACCTCATGGACCACAAGTAGAGATAAGAGGTTTTTTTTTTTTTTTTCGGTACGCGGGCCTCTCACTGTTATGGCCTCTCCCGTTGCGGAGCACAGGCTCTGGACGCGCAGGCTCAGCGGCCATGGCTCACGGGCCCAGCCGCTCCGCGGCAAGTGGGATCTTCCCAGACCGGGGCATGAACCCGTGTCCCCTGCATCGGCAGGCGGACTCTCAACCACTGCGCCACCAGGGAAGCCCGATAGGAGGTTCTTGCAAAGCAAAATTAGGCATTGGTACAAAAACTGAGAACTGACACTGGAGACATTTTATAAATGTTCCACACTTCAGATTTGAGAAAGTTTCCTCTTCTCTACATCGCCAGGCCTACCTCAGAGGCGTTTTCCTTGATAATACCAAATATCAGAAACTGTTTAAAAATCCCCTGTTAATTAAGACACTGTTATCTTCTGGATTAAATAAAGATGCTCATTGGTAGGGACACATTAACTATGATTGCTTTCTTTGTTGTTGTTTGTTTGTTTGTTTTTGATTGCTTTCTTGAATCCATTTATTAGGTCACTGAGATCCTCCAAGAGAAATCGAGGATGTGCGAATAGAGGGAAAAGACTCTTAAATAACTTTTCCTACACCACAAAATCCTGCCCTCTCCTTCACATAGCAATCTTGAATCACAGAATTTCTCATTTGAAAGACACTTGAAAGCACTCTTTTTCAACTTGGGACTCCTCAACCAGATTTCTACCAAATGGACTCCCAACTTTGGACGCTTCCAGGACTAAGAATTATTTATCTAGTACTAGGGTTGCCAGATAAAACAGGCTGCCCAGTTAAATTGGAATTTAAAATAAATAATGAAAAATGTTTCAGTATAAATATATTCCAAATATTGCATGGGACATATTTATGCAAAAAAAATATTTGTTGTGTATTTGAAATCCCAATGTAATTGGGTGGCCTGTATTTTATTTGCTAAATCTGGCTACCCTATCTACTACCCTGAATGACGATTTCTTCCTTGAGCTATTCTGATAGTTGAAAAATTCTTCCTCATCGCAAGCCTCACACTTCCAGAGAGCACTTAATGGCTACCAAACTGAATTCCTAACGGCATCCCTACGGAGAAGGTGGGGAGGGGTTCTACTGGACTGGACTCTGCGCTTCTGCTTTACTCTAGGGTATTAATTTAAGCTTCAGGGTTAGAAACTGCATTTTGAAATGATTACCAAATATTAGGTTAAGAGAATGGACAGACAAGCCACAGTCTAGGAGAAAATATTTGCAAAACACCTATCTTATAAAAGACTGGAATTCAACATAAAAAGAGAACTCTTAAAACTCAACAATAAGAACACCAACAAACTGATTATTACTATTATAATACTGCATTGCATATTTGAAAGTTGCTAAGAGAGTGGCTCTGTAAAGTTCTCATCACAAGAAAAAAACCCTGCAATTATATATGACAGATGTTAACTAGATTTATTACGGTGATCATTGTGCAGTAGATACAAATATCAAACCATTACATTGTATACCTGAAACTAATATAATGTTATATGTCAATTATAAAAAAAAAGAAAAGAAAATAGACAAGCCAGTTAAAAACTGGGCAAAAAGGCTTCCCTGGTGGCGCACTGGTTGAGAGTCCACCTGCCGATGCAGGGGACACGGGTTTGTGCCCAGATCTGGGAAGATCCCACATGCCGCAGAGCGGCTGGGCCGGTGAGCCATGGCCGCTGAGCCTGCGCGTCCGGAGCCTGTGCTTCGCAATGGGAGAGGCCACAATAGTGAGAGGCCTGCGTACCGCAAAAAAAAAAACAAAAAAAAACTGGGCAAAAGATGTGAAAAGACTTCTCATTAAAGAAGATGTGCAGATAGCAAATAATCATATGAAAAGATGCTCAACCTCATATGTCATTAAGTTAGTACACACTGAAGTAACAATGAGATATCGCTGCACACCTATCAGAAAGGCTAAAATCCAAAATATGGACAACACCAAACACTTGCAAGGATGTAGAAAGATAAGAACTCTCGTTCATTGCTAGTGGGAGTGCAAAATGGCAGAGTCACTTTGGAAGACAGTTTCACAATTTCTTAAAACATTTTTGGAGGCAACAAACTTGTCTTTTGAAAACTTGAGCATTTACTTCTAAACTCCTTTGAAACACGGCGATTGTGTTCTCATTTCACTGTATCAAACCATGACCACATGTTCCCTTTTGACTGCATATACACATGCTGACATTCTGAGATTGCAACACACATTCCCCTCAGTGTCTTGCATCTATCAATGCTCTAACTAGCTTTAAGTTAAGAGAATGCTCAGAGGTACCCTTAAGCACCCTCTCAACCTATTATTTCTCTTCACTAATAGTAAACGCCCTAGCTCTTTAATGCTTGCCTCTTGAAAACACCCTTGTTCACTAACAGTTTTAGTGGAAGTAAGTGGAAATCCATATGCAGAATAACTGACAGGTAAGCTGTGGTTAGAACATTCCTATTATGATGTTTAATTACTGAAAGTTATAGGAGCTTTCAAACGTAACATTTATTACTCCATGTTATTATACTTTATTGCAAACACACTGGACAAATAATTGTCTTTCTCTGGATAAAATATGAAGCAAATCTTGGCATTTTACATAGGCAATGGATGTAGCCTATATTCATTTGTCTTACATAGTATTTTTCAATTTGGATACAAATTTTATCCTGGTTCTATTAGGATAGGCAAAACAAATTGTAATGCAGCAATCTTTCTCTGATTTCCTATTGTCAAGAAAAAATATATATTATCCTCCAAGGAGGGATATTATCCTCCAAGGAGGGAAACTATGCATCAAAAAATCCTTTTAGCCAATCCCATACCAGCTCTCCATCTCCAGCTACTATACATGAGAGAGGAGTTAAAAGGCATTTAGTTTTTGTGTATATAAAGAGAACTCCTATATATTTGTCTCCATTCTTTTCTGATGGGATAAATGGTCCTTTTAATGGAAGGGAAAACACTGGGGAGCTAGGGGAATATACAGGAAGAACCCCAGACAATATTACTTATATATATACATGAAGTGAATTGTGAATAATGGCAATGCAAAGTCCCAGAACTGCCTAAAATAAAACACGATATGTTTATTACAGGAGATACTAATAGGCATGCTAATATAGTCAGAAGGGGCTACAATTCCATTAAGATTTCACAGTCTGCCAAATCACTCCAAGTTTGGAATGAGTGGAGTTCTAATGATACGTATTGCATATGTCAGAACACAGCTTACATAAGTAAGTTAAAGAAACACTGTTTGTTGCCATTAGTTTCTCAGGGAAGCAGAGTTAATAGCATTAAATCATGAGATGGAACGTGAAAGGCTCACCAATATAAGATGGATCATTCAACTGTTTGTGGCCCCAAGAGAGGCAGGACAAGAATCCATGGGTAAGTACATAGAGAGATGGATTTTTGCCTCAATATTAGGCAGCTGTCCAGTACTTGGAAGTGAGGTTTAAATAGCTCTTAGAATCAAATATTGGAAGTGTCCAAGCAGAGATATTTAAGCAGGGATGCTAAAGGGTTTCACTCACTGGATAGGTTGGTCGTTTATCTAAGAGAGTTCTAACCCATGTCATTATTGATTTAAAAAAAAAAGCATAAACACTTAAGCTAATTGTAGCAAAGCATGAGGGTGTTAAATGGAGGCTTATGGAAGTTTTAAAGGAAATTTCTGGGTACATTCAACTACTTTAGTTGTAGACAGTATTGGGTCTACTCTTGGTTTTCATTTTCCTTGACAGAATCTCTTGATTTTCTCAGCGTGTTCTTATTAGCCAAGATTAAGAAACTTATTTTTTTCTGTCGCCCAATCTAATGCTCTAATGCCTACTGATACTGCCTCTGAGGAACATTCCTAACGCTACTGACAGTGTCTCTGAAGCTATACCTTAAGCTGTCTTAGTTAATCAATCTATGTCAAGAAAAGATTGGGATATCTCAAAGACCCAAGGGCAGGAAGTCCAGGGTATGCATGTGATCCATGAGAACTGGAAATGGGAAGAGGAAAAGTGTCAAGTTCTCAAGCAATCTTCCCATCCTTCTGACTGGCAGGTCTATATGGTACATGAGTCCTGCTCCCACCAAACAAAAGTAATCCTGTAGTTGGGGTTTTCAGGATACCAACTTTCTTCCCAACTCCATATTAATCTATAGGTCTAGTACCCTATACTACGGTTCTACTTTCTAATTCTTAGTCCACATTATCAAGATAATCTGAGCAACTTATCTTGAGTCAGTAAATCCTCTGGTTCAATCAACTTTCCAGGATTACCTTGTGTTCAACTCTATTAATGAGTTCCTAGGACCCACCTTTCAACAAGGCATGTAAGGGCATTTCCATGGAAAGGACCTAACCTCCAATAATTATTGCTAGTTCTAACCATCAGCAACCACCTACTACATTGTTCTCCTTGTGTATCAGGATAGCATCTCATACTTATTATGCCCCCTCAAGGTACATCATCCTTCCTTTCCTTGATTTTTCCTATGCCATCCCTTTTTAAATACTTTTAATTTTGTTTTTTATATTGTAGTTGATTTACAATATTATGTTACTTTCTGGTATACAGCAAAATGATCCCGCTTATACATATTATATATTCTTTTTCATATTCTCTTTCATTATAGGTTATTACAAGATACTGAATATAGTTCCCTGTGCTATACAGTAGAACCTTGTTTATCTATTCTATCATATAGTAGTTTGTATCTGCTAATCTCAAACTCCTAATTTATCCCTTCCCCCGCCTTTCCCCTTTGGTAACCATAAGTTTGTTTTCTATGTCTGTAAGTCTGGTTCTGTTTTGTAAATAAGTTCATTTGTATCATATTTTCAATTCCATATATAATGACACCATATGATATTTGTCTTTCTCTGTCTGATTTACTTCACTCAATAACAAGAAAACAAACAACCCAATCAAAAAATGGGCAGAAGACCTAAATAGACATTTCTCCAAAGAGAACATACAGATGGCCTATATACACATGAAAAGATGTTCAACATCGCTAATTATCAGAGAAATGCAAATCAAAACTACAATGAGATACCACCTCACATCAGACAGAATGGCCATCATTAAAAATCTACAAATAAATGCTGGAGAGGGTGTGGAGAAAAGGGAACCCTCCTACGCTGTTGGTAGGTATATAAATTAGTGCAACCATTATTGAAAAAGGTATTTTAAAGAACTAAAAATAGACTTGCCATATGTCCCAGCAATCCCTCTCCTGGTCATATATCCAGAGAAAAATCTAATCCAAGAAGATGCATGAACCCCAATGTTCACAGCAGCACTATTTACAATAGCCAAGGTATAGAAGCAACCTAAATGTCCATCAACAGATAAATGGATAAAGAAGATGTGGTATGTATACACACACACACACACACACACACACACTCACACACAATGTAATAATACTCAGCCATAAAAGAGAATGAAATACAGTAAGTCCCCTACATACAAATGAGTTCCGTTCCGAGAGCACATTCATAAGTTCAATTTGTTCATTAGCCCAACAAAATTAGCCTAGGTACACAGCTAACACAATCGCTATATAGTACTGTACTGTAATAGGCTTGTAATACTTTTCACACAAATAATACATAAAAAACAAACACAAAAAATAAAGCAAACATTTTTAATCTTACAGTACAGTAGCACAGTACAACAGCTGGCATACTGGGGCTGGCATTGAGTGAACAGGCAAGAAGAGTTACTGACTGGAGGAGGGAGAGGAGATGGGAGATGGTAGAGCTGAAGGATAGTCAGCCATAGGAGACGGAGGGCAAGCTGCAGTTTCACTCACACCTGACGTTGATGGCACAGGTTCTGGTTCCTTGCTGGATTCAATTCTATCTACCCTCTTGAAAAAATGATCCAGTGATGTCCGGGTAGTAGCTCTTTTTATCTCATCATAGATGGCACGGTAGCACTGGTTTGCATTCTGAACGGCTGCTACAACCTTTGTGTACTGTTCTACGTTCAGGTCCTGTGCCTCAAAAACAAACAGTGCCTCCTCAAATAAAGAAAATCCCCTTGCCATTTCCTGTGTCGTGAATCTCTTCGGTTCTTCAGTTACTTCTTCTTCCTCTTGTCCCTCTTCGTCCTTTCTCTGGGCCTCCAGTTCCATCAGGTCTTCATTAGTAAGCTCCTCATGTTGCACAGCAAGTTCCATCGTTATCACTTGGCACTTCTCAGCAGTACCAGCTACATCACTGCTGCTTTTATGCTTGCTTCCGGACATCCTGGGCTTGAAATAAAGATACCGTACTATTGTACTCTATCCAGTACTGTATAGTAAAGTCCACAAAAGCACAACCACTTGTAGAGGATGCACGCACGCGACGATGTACGCCAAACACGTGAACTAACTTATGTGACTGGACATGGCGAACACAGGTTTGCATCTTTGGAAGTTCGCAACTTGAAGGTTCGTATGTGGGGGACTTACTGTAATGCCATTCACAGCAACATAGATGGACCTAGTGACTATGTCATCCCTTTTGAAACAGCCCTTCTGGTGTCTATTTGTTTCCTCATTTATCCTCAATCATTCCTCTCAAAAGTTCAAATTCAGCTTACTTTCTGTTTTTCTGAATGCATTTCAGTGAGGAAAATTGTACAGAGCTGATTATTTTTGTGTGATGGATACTGAGGAGCTGATAGACCTTAGGGAATGTCTGCATATCCAGATATCCTGTATGATCATTAGGAACACTGTTGGTACAGGTGATGGTCAGTAACTGTCCTGGGCTTACAGAACTCATTTATTGGACCACTAAGCATTTACAAAGTACCTACTACGTGTTCAGCACTGTGCAAGGCACGATTGTTGCTGCTTGTTTCCTGCTTCCATCACTTGCATACAAAATGATTTCAAATAAATGCCCTCTGTGCCCAACACCTTTTCATTTCTTTCACTTATAAAAGCAGAAACCATGCAACTGTGTAAATCATCATGCAGTATAAATACTGTTGTTCTGCAAAACTGATGCAAACCCATGAGTCAAAAGATAAAGGAGTCTCTCCTAGATTTCCAGTTTTCTTTCATCATCTGTGCTTTTCTCTCTATTTTTGAATCTAAATCAAAAATCTCTTCTGTCAGTTCCCATAGCAATTTCAGTAAATACTGATTCTCAATCCCTTTATTCAGTAGAGATCTTAAAGATACTGTTGAAACAGTCAAAAATCAAACTGGAATTTTCCAACTACAGGCAAACATGGCATTCATTCCCTTAACAAATTGTTTATTTCTGAGCCAGCAGAAGCAGCAAGCACTTAGGATGCTGAGTAAGTGGTCCTGAAGACGAAATTGAGGGTGGCAAAAAATATTCTTCCACTTTAGTTTCTCAAATGGCTGTGTGCATTCTTTAACATCATATTGGGATAAGTGATTATAATACTACTAATAATAAAAATAATAATCAGTCTTTTAAATTTGTGCTCCTAAGAGTTTTCTGTAAGTAGCTTCATGTATTTGGCAAACACCACATTAATCTTCACAGTGTGCCAACAGAAATGAATATTTCAAGGTAGTCTGATATCTAGATTTCTTTTCTTCAAGGGATATTTTCAGTCAAGAATCAGGTCTTGTATTGCATACTAAAGTTTAACTAACTCTGAACTCTGAAACACCAAGGGAAAAAGGAAAATCTTCAAACTAAGGACCCCTTTGACACCTGGGGTGTGCTGTATTAGTCTCTAGTGGCTTTAAAAGACTTGCATTGGAGGTTCACAACAAGGTGGTCTATAAGGAAGATATTTTCCTTCCTGTTTCAGAGATGATGAAACAGGTGCAAACAGGTTAAGTGACCTGCCCACAGTAAAATCAAAGAGCCTAACATAAAATATACCTTTATTCTTATTTTCTGGTTTGAATTATAATTCATTAAGAGATATCAAAGCCACACTTAATTTCTACAAAGAGCTGAAGTCATGGGTTTTTGTTTTGTTCTATCTCCATTACCAGCCTTTTCCCATGGCTCTTTCTTTAGTTCATTTGAGATGAACTAGTTACATTAAGACATACTGATTCTTATAAAATGGCCAGTTTACAAAACGAAAATATGCCAACTCAGGCTAAACCACAATCTGGACATCAATCTCTTTGTAGTGTGGTTGCTCTTAATAATGATGATGAAAATGGTTGGTTGGGTCACTAAAAACCTATCTGTGCATTTGCTTGTTTGTATGCTTCTTTTCTGGCTTCCCCCTTTTGTCAGGGCCACTTCCTTTCATGCTTTGTCTACTTCAAATGCTAATTGAGGAATAATGGTTTTGCCTCCAGGGTAGGTCATGCTCTCAAAGTTAATTATGAAGTAGGCTGCCAAATTCTTAAGAGAGAATGGGTCTGGGTCTGAAAGGTAAAGATTAAATCCTAGCTCTACCACTTACTGGCTATATAAACTTGGGCAAGAGTCTCAACCTTCCTAAACCTCAATGTTGCCATCTACACACAGGGGGTGAAAACTGTACATAGACAGACTAAATAAAATGATGCATATAAAACACTTAGCATAATGCGTGTTATACAGTAAGCCAGCAATGGAAAAATGAAAACTGCTGTTATATTTACACAAATCCATAACTTCTCTATGTTGACATTTGTTATAAAAGTCAAGCAGGGGCGCTGCCCCAGCCAGCGTCCCAAGCCAAGCTGCAGCATCCTTCGCCCACTGTGTGGCTGTGGCTTTTAATCTGCCGGTTCCTCTGCTGGGGGCGGGGGTGCTGAGTTTCCTGCTGGGAGGCAAAGTGGTCCCCCTTTACCTCCCAAATGCCACAAGGAGACAGGCATCTGGGCACTAGGTACCCCCACACTTGCCCTACACATGCCAGTGCAAGGCCCTGGCGAGGCCGAGGAGGCAAAGCGCTTTCCCCAAGAGCGCAGTGAGTAGGACGTGGTGGCTTTATCCTCTCCCTCCACAGATGGATTCAGACAAGGAAATTATATGCCATGCTCAATATAAATACAACTGGATATAAACTTCAGGAGGGCGAAGTACATCATGTCTCTCATTGACTCCTGTCTCTTGAGCATCTAATACTGTGCCAGGCGTATGCCGTGTGGCTGTCAGGATCTCTGAGCTCCAGCCAGGTGTCAGGCCTGAGCCTCTGAGGTGGGAGAGCCGAGTTCAGGACATTGGTCCACCAAAGACCTCCCAGCTCCACGTAATATCAAACAGTGAAAGCTCTCCCAGAGATCTCCATCTCAACAGTAAGACCCAGCTCCACTCAACGACCAGCAAGCTACAGTGCTGGACACCCTATGCCAAACAACTAGCAAGACAGGAACACAACCCCTCCTATTAGCAGAGAGGCTGCCTAAAATCATAATAAGGTCACAGACACCCCAAAACACACCACTGCACACGGCCCTACCCACCAGAAAGACGAGATCCAGCCTCATCCACCAGAACACAGGCACCAGGCCCCTCCACCAAGAAGCCTAAACAACCCACTGAACCAACTTTAGCCACTGGGGGCAGACACCAAAAACAACGGGAACTACGAACCTGCAGCCTGTGAAAAGGAGACCCCAAACGCAGTAAGTTAAGCAAAATGAGAAGACAGGGAAACATACAGCACATGAAGGAGCAAGGTAAAAACCCACCACACCAAACAAATGAAGAGGAAATAGGCAGTCTACCTGAAAAAGAATTCAGAGTAATGACAGTAAAGATGATCCAAAATCTTGGAAATAGAAAGCAGAAAATACAAGAAACGTTTAACAAGGACCTAGTAGAACTAAAAAGCAAACAAACAATGATGAACAAGACAATAAATGAAATTAAAAATTCTCTAGAAGGAAACAATAGCAGATTAACTGAGGCAGAAGAACGGATAAGTGACATGGAAGATAAAATAGTTGAAATAACTACTGCAGAGCAGAATAAAGAAAAAAGAATGAAAAGAATTGAGGACAGTCTCAGAGACCTCTGGGACAACATTAAATGCACCAACATTTGAATTATAGGAGTCCCAGAAGAAAAAGAGAAAAAGAAAGAGACTGAGAAGATATTTGAAGAGATTACAGTTGAAAACTTCCCTAATATGTTAAAGGAAAGTCAATCAAGTCCAGGAAGCACAGAGAGTCCCATACAGGATAAATCCAAAGGAGAAACATGCCAAGACACATATTAATTAAACTATCAAAAATTAAATACAAAGATAAAACATTAAAAGCAGCAAGGGAAAAACACCAAAAAACATACAAGGGAATCCCCATAAGGTTAACAGTTGATTTCTCAGCAGAAACTCTGCAAGCCAGAAGGGAGTGGCAGGACATATTTAAAGTGATGAAAGGCAAAAACCTACAACCAAGATTACTCTACCCAGCAAGGATCTCATGCATAGTTGATGGAGAAATTAAAACCTTTACAGACAAGCAAAAGCTAACAGAATTCAGCACCACCAAACCACCTCTACAACAAAGGCTAGAGGAACTTCTCTAGGCAGGAAACACAAGAGAAGGAAAAGACCTACAATAACAACCTAAAACAGTTAAGAAAATGGTAATAGGAACATACATATTGATAACTACCTTAAATGTAAATGGATTAAATGCTCCAACCAAAAGACATACACTGGCTGAATGGATACAGAAACAAGACCAGTATATATGCTGTCTACAAGAGACCCACTTAGGACCTAGGGACACATACAGACTGAAAGAGAGGGGATGGAAAAAGATATTCCACACAAATGGAAATCAAAAGAAAGCTGGAGTAGCAATACTCATATCAGTTAAAACAGACTGTAAAATAAAGAATGTTACAAGAGACAAGGAAGGACACTACATAATGATCAAGGAACCAATCCAAGAAGAAGATACAACAATTGTAAATATTTATGCACCCAACATAGGAGCACCTCAATACGTAAAGCAAATGCTAACATGTGGGAAGCCGTTGTTCTGCCATGCCGCAGATAACGTGGAAGCCGTTGTTCTGCTGGTCGCAGATAACGCTTATCAGGGAGTAGCCCAAAGGCTATGTGCCACACATGCGCCACGACGAGCCAATATGCTAATAAAGGCTCAGAATTGCAACCAATAAATTGTGAACAGCACATATCTTGTTGAGTTAACCAGCCAACCACAGATTGAGTTAACCAGCCAACCACAGGTTGAGTTAACCAGCCAACCACAGGTTGCCACAGGTTCTAGGGCATTATAAAAAGCCAGTGTGAACAAAGCTCGGGGTCTTCCTTCCATCTGTCTATAACCAAGCTGTACTCCAATAAAGTGTGATACGAGAAGAATCTAGCGTGTGGTGACTTGTCTTTCTGCTGGTCAGAAGAGGCTCGCCGCAAGTGGTGCCGAAACCCGGGAACTTCGCACCTCGCGTGGGGGACCGATTCAGAACTCGACACACGGAGTGGACCGTCGGTGAGTAGTCCAGGTATGCTATTGTTGCTTTCGTCCTTTTGTGGTTCTCGCATTTTTGTCTGCGTGTAGCTGCGGGTCCATCAGCTTGACCGAGTGTGTCTCCCACTTTAGTAAGTTGTTTGTTTAGGAGAGTGAACTATGGGGAACAGTTTATCTACGGAACCGTCTGCTGGATTTCATGAACCCATTCAAGCTCTTTTGAACAGCCAAGGACTTAAGCTTTCGCACAAAACGATTAGTAAGTTATTGCAGGATATTGATGGTGCCGCTCCATGGTTTGCAGTATCCGGAAGCCTGACTGTTCCATCTTGGGAAAAATTGGGGAAGGACTTAGCTGATCGTCATGAAATGGGGGAGCTCTCTCGAGGCACGTTTCCGTTATGGAGAATGATACATTCGTGCTTAAGAGAAGGGAAATGCGAGGATATTGTACAGATGGGCCGTAAAGCTCTTAGCATATATCAAGAGAGTGCGTCAGAAAGTGACAATATAGGGACTACAGTAGATAGGCCTAAGACTCCTAGGAAAAGGAGAGAAAACAAACAGAAAAATCGGATCCAAGAGAAAAACAAATAGAAAAATCGGATGCAACGCCAGGATTGTATCCACTTTTAGATGAATTTAAAGCGCTTTATTTGTCTCAGGATGAGTTGAATCCCAAGGAGGAGGCGGATCTGAAAGCTATGCTGGATTTAATTATAGAAGGAAAGGTATTTTCCGGTCTGGTTGATACCGGGGCTGATCGCAGTATTATTACTGCCACCTACTGGCCAAAATCCTGGCCTTTACAGACCTCCTCTCAGACCTTACAGGGTTTAGGATATGCCAAAGCACCCCAAATTAGCTCTAAAACACTGACCTGGATTTTTGAAGATCAGAAAGGGAAGTTTCAACCCTTTGTGGTTGAGGGATTGCCGCTTAATCTGTGGGGAAGGGATGTGCAAAGCCAGATGAAATTAAAACTTACTAATGATTATTCCGAGACTGCACAGCAAATGCTGCTTAGGTCTGGTTTTATACCAGGCAGAGGGATAAAGAAAAATTTACAAGGTATTGCTGCTCCTATAGAAGCTCAGGGAAACCCCAATCGCAGGGGGTTGGGTTTTTCTCAGGGGTCACTGAGTTTATGATTCCTATTACATGGAAGACCACGATGCCCGTGTGGATTCCTCAGTGGCCATTGTCTAAGGAGAAATTGGAAGCAGCGTCGCAACTTGTGGAGGAACAATTACAATTGGGACACTTGGAACCCTCTCAATCACCCTGGAATACTCCTATTTTTGTTATTAAAAAGAAGTCGGGGAAGTGGCGCTTGCTCCATGATTTGAGAGCAATAAATCAACAAATGCAAGTTATGGGACCCATACAGCGCGGTCTACCGGCCTTGACAGCCATCCCGCAAGGGTGGCCTGTTATAGCTGTTGATATAAAAGATTGTTTTTTCTCTATCCCATTGAATAAGAAAGACAAGGAGAGGTTTGCCTTTACATTACCCTCAATTAATCATGAAAGACCTGATAAAAGGTATCAATGGGTCGTGCTTCCTCAGGGTATGGCCAATAGCCCCACCATGTGCCAGCTTTATGTTGACACTGCCTTACAGCCAGTACGGGAGAAGTTCCCGGGTGTTAAAATCATTCATTACATGGATGATGTTTTGCTGTCAGCCCCTAGCATGACACTGCTTGAGCAGGTTTTAGGAGATTTATCAATGAATTTGGAGACTAGAGGTTTATATTTGGCCCCTGAAAAAATTCAAAAGGGAGATTCTATTAGTTTTTTGGGAGCCGTTATAAATAAGACCACAATAATACCTCAGAAAATTGAAATTAGAACTAATCATTTAACAACTTTGAATGATTTTCAGAAATTGCTCGGGGATATTAATTGGCTTCGACTGTATTTGAGTCTGACTCGCTTTGAACTACAGCCTTTGTTTGCTGTATTGGAAGGTAATCCTGATCTTAATTCCCCACGTCAGATGACCCCCGAGGCCCAAACAGCTCTTCAGAAGGTGGAACAGGCTCTTATGAAAGCACAATTACAGCGTTATAACAATGCCTTGCCTATTTGGATGTGTGTTCTGCCAACCTTAGGATTTCCAACAGGTGTTCTTTGGCAAGATGGGCCTTTGCTTTGGATTCATACCAAATCTCTGGGGATGAAGACGCTGTCTCACTATCCATCTATGGTTGCTGAGGTTGCCTTCTTGGGTATTAAACAATGTGTTTCCGCCTTTGCAATGTTGCCGGAAAAACTTGTAGTTCCCTATACTAAAGATCAAATAGAAATATTAACTGCCACTACCTCTGAGTGGTCTATACTTATGTATACCTTTTCTGGAATTATTGATAACCATTTGCCCAAGAGTGAAATTTTGAAATTCATTATCCAGCAACCTGTCATTTTTCCAAGGGTCACTGTAGAGCGACCACTAAATGATGCCCTGACCATTTATACGGACGGATCAAAATCCGGAAAAGGGGCTTATATGGTTCAGGGTCAGCATCCTGTCGTTATAGACTATCGACCTGATGCTCCTCAAGTGGTGGAATGTCATGTGGTTTTGGAAGTTTTTCAACGCTTTCAAGAACCTTTTAATTTGATCTCTGATTCATTGTACGTGGTTAATGCAGTGAAACATCTCGAAGTGACCCCCCATACTCGATCATCCAGCACAGTGGCATCCTTGTTGGCCGGGATAAGGTTTCAGATATTGTGCCGCCAACACCCCTTTTATGTTACCCATATACGGGCTCATTCCCTGTTGCCTGGTCCAATGGCAAAAGCCAATGCACAAGTTGATATGGCAACGCGTGTTTTCTTATCCTTGGATCAAAAGCAGCAAGCACAAGAATTTCATGGGCTATATCATGTATCATCTGCAGTGTTGAGAAAGAAGTTTTCCTTACTAGAGCCGAGGCCAGACATATTGTTAAGTCTTGTTCCACTTGTGCCCAATTTTTGCCGGCCAAAAAGACTGGTGTAAATCCTAGAGGTTTGTCCCCAAACGAGCTGTGGCAGATGGATGTCACTCATGTTCCCTCCTTTGGGAAGCTCCAGTATGTTCATGTGTCTGTGGATACCTATTCCGGGGTGGTACATGCTACCCCTCTCTCTGGAGAACGGGTTCAACATGTTATTACGCATTGCCTTGAAGCCTGGGCAGCCTGGGGCAAGCCTGCTAAACTAAAGACAGATAACGGCCCAGCTTATAGTTCCAAGAGCTTTGCTCTCTTCTGTCAAAAAATGCAAATAGAACATGTTACGGGCCTGCCTTACAATCCACAAGGCCAAGGTATAATAGAGCGAACTAATCGCACACTTAAAGAATTGCTTTTAAAACAAAAAGGGGGAATAGCGGAGAATTGCACCCCGAAGCAGAAATTGTCGCTTGCCTTATTTACTATTAATTTTTTAAATTTACATGATGAGAAAGAAACTTCTGCTGAACGCCATACTATGCATGAACAAAAGGAACATGGTATAGTGATGTGGAAAGATGTATTGACCAATCGATGGAAGGCCCGGATCGCGTTGTCACGCGATCCAGGGGATCTCTTTGTGTTTTTCCGCAGGATCAAGATCCAATTTGGGTCCCAACAAGATTAACAAGAGTCGTGGAAGAGGATCCCAAGGGCGATGCAGGGCGCTCAAGGGATGATGCTGAGCTGGATGGTGTTGATGGGCCTTTCCCTACTCAAGGCGGAGGACAAGATGTTTTGGGGAATTAGCCGGTCCTGGCCAGTTCCTCTACCGGTCCATTCCCATAGCAGAGTGCTTCCAATATTTTATTCCACCAGTTGTGAGATGAATACAGCCTGCACAGGTATCGTTAGACGATAAATGGGTGCCATATAATGCTACAAATTTTGTTTTAAATAATACCCTTTGTTTTAGTTGGAATGCCTCTGTGGACTGCATTCATTTAGTTCGAAAAACCTTGACTGCCTGGAATAACCCACTTACGGGAAATCAGGTTCCTCTGTCTATGCTAAATGAAGCCTTGACCAAAATATCACAGGGTCAACATTCTGGCTCTGGTACAGGGAACTCTAGCCAGAATGCAGTGAATGTTACCACCTTACTTTTGAAACATGAGGGCGTGGTCCCCCTACCGAACAATACAAAAAATTGCACTGAGTCTAACCGGACCAGGATTGCTCCTTACTGTGCTGCCATTGTCAATACGCCTCCAATTTTTACCCCGTTACGCTTGGGGACTTTACTACCTGGCTGTCTTCTGCCTTTACCTTCTTTAAGGAGTGGGTCGGTGTAGGGATGTTTGCAGTGTGTTGCATGGCGGGACTTGTGGTGTGCCTGTGGTTGATATGTCGTTTACGAACTCGGACAAAGTGAGATAAGATGTTGTTCACGCAGGCATTGGTGGCCATTAGTAAAGGCGACTCCCCTGGCGCCTGGATCTCCATCTTGAACGACCCGTAGTGATTGCCCTTGCACAAAAAGGTTTATGACCATTGCACTTTTGATGGGAATCACGAGGAACATCAGCCCCTGCACTCCGCGGTCTGTATGGACATTGCACGACGGGGAGGGTGATGAGCCAGCTTCTCGAACCAGCTCTTGCTCAGCGAACATCCCATGGGGTGAGCGTTTGTGCGGGCATTGTTCGAGTTCAGCTCCTGGGTCTAAGAAAACAAAAAGGGGGAGATGTGGGAAGCCGGTGTTCTGCCATGGGAAGCCGTTGTTCTGCCATGTCGCAGATAACACTTATCAGGGAGTAGCCCCAAGGCTATGTGCAAGGCTATGTGCCAGGCTATGTGCCACACATGCGCCACGACGAGCCAATATGCTAATAAAGGCTCAGAATTGCAACCAATAAATTGTGAACAGCACATATCTTGTTGAGTTAACCAGCCAACCACAGGTTGAGTTAACCAGCCAACCACAGGTTGAGTTAACCAGCCAAACACAGGTTGCCACAGGTTCTAGTGCATTATAAAAAGCCAGTGTGAACAAAGCTCGGGGTCTTCCTTCCATCTGTCTGAAACCAAGCTGTACTCCAATAAAGTGTGATACGAGAAGAATCTAGCGTGTGGTGACTCGTCTTTCTGCTGGTCAGAAGCGGCTCGCCGCACTAACAGCCATAAAAGGGGAAATAGACAGTAACACAATCATGATAGGAAACATTAACACCCCACTTTCACCAATGGACAGATCATCCAAACAAAATAAAAAAGGAAACACAAGCTTTAAATGATACATTAAACAAGATGGACTTAATTGATACTTATAGGACATTCCATCCAAAAACAACAGAATACACTTTCTTCCCAAGTGTTCATGGATCATTCTCCAGGATAGATCATATCTTGGGTCATAAAGTAAGCCTTGGTAAATTTAAGAAAATTGAAATTGTATCAAGTATCTTTTCTGATCACAACACTATGAGACTAGATATCAATTACAGGAAAAAATCTGTAAAAAATACAAATACATGGAGGCTAAACAATACACTACTAAATAACCAAGAGATCACTGAAGAAATCAAAGAGGAAATCAAAAAATACCTACAAACAAATGACAATGAAAACACAATGATACAAAACCTATGGGATGCAGCAAAAGCAGTTCTAAGAGGGAAGTTTAGAGCAATACAATCCTACTTCAAGAAACAAGAAACATCTCAAATAAACAACCTAACCTTACACCTAAAGCAATTAGGGAAACAAGAACAAAAAAACCCCTAAGTTAGCAGAAGGAAAGAGATCAAAAAGATCAGATCAGAAGTAAATGAAAAAGAAATGAAGGAAACAGTAGCAAAGATCAATAAAAGTAAAAGCTGATACTTTGAGAAGATAAATAAAATTGATAAACTATTAGCCAGACTCATCAAGAAAATAAGGGAGAAGACTCAGATGAACAGAATCTGAAATGAAAAAGGAGACGTAATAACTGACACTGCAGTGACTAAATGCCAATAAAAAGGACAACCTGGAAGAAATGGACAAATTCTTAGAAAAGCACAACCTTACGAGACTGAAACAGGAAGAAATAGAAAATACAAGCAGACCAATCACAAGCACTGAAATTGAGACTGTGATTAAAAATCTTCCAACAAACGAAAGCCCAGAACCAGATGGCTTCACAGGCGAATTCTATCAAACATTTAGAGAAGAGCTAACACCTATCTTCCAAAATATAACAGAGGAAGGAACACTTCCAAACTCATTCTACAAGGCCACCATCACCCTGATACCAAAACCAGACAAAGATGTCACAAGGAAAGAAAACTACAGGCCAATATCACTGATGAACAAAGATGCAAAAGTCCTCAACAAAATACTAGCAAACAGAAGCCAACAGCACATTAAAAGGATCACATAACGTAATCAAGGTGGGGTTTACCCCAGGAATGCAAGGATTCTTCAGCATACACAAATTAATCAATGTGATAAACCATATAAACAAATTGAAGCAGAAAAACCGTATGAAAAGTTTTTGACAAACACACCCATTTATGATAAAATGTCTTCAGAAAGTAGGCATAGAGGGAACTTACCTCAACATAATAAAGGCCATATATGACAAACCCACAGCCAACATCGTTTTCAAAGGTGAAAAAGTGAAACCATTTCCTCTAAGATCAGGAACACAACAAGGTTGTCCACTCTCACTACTATTATTCAACATAGTTTTGGAAGTTTTAGCCACAGCAATCAGAGAAGAAAAGGAAATAAAAGGAATCCAAGTTGGAAAAGAAGGAGTAAAGCTGTCACTGTTTGCAGATGACATGATACTATACATAGAGAGTCCTGAAGATGCTATCAGAAAAGTACTCGATCTAATCAATGAATTTTGTAAAGTAGCAGGATACAAAATTAATGCACAGAAATCTCTTGCATTCCTATACAGTAATGACCAAAAAATCTGAAGGAGAAATTAAGGAAACACTCCCATTTACCACTGCAAGAAAAAGAATAAAATACCTAAGAATAAACTGACCTAAGGAGACAAAAGACCTGTATGCAGAAAACTATAAGACACTGATGAAAGAAGTCAAAGATAATACAAACAGATGGAGAGGTATACCATGTTCTTGGACTGGAAGAATCAACACTCTGAAAATGAGTATACTACCCAAAGCAATCCACAGATTCAATGCAATCCCTATCAAACTACTAATGGCATTTTTCACAGAACTAGAACAAAAAATTTCACAATTTGTATGGAAACAGAAAAGACCCTGAATAGCCAAAGCAATCTTGAAAAAGAAAAATGGAGCTGGAGGAATCAAGCTCCTGGACTTTAGATTATACTACAAAGCTACAGTAATCAAGACAAAATGGTACTGGCACAAAAACAGAAATGTAGATCAATGGAACAGGATAGAAAGCCCAGAGATAAACCCACGCACATATGGTCACCTTATGTTTGATAAAGGAAGCAAAAATATACAATGGAGAAAAGACAGCCTCTTCAATAAGTGGTGCTGGGAAAACTGGACAGCTACATGTTAAAGAATGAAAATAGAACACTCCCTAACACCATACACAAAAATAAACTCAAAATGGATTAAAGATCTAAATGTAAGGCCAGACACTATAAAACTCTTAGAGGAAAACATACACAGAAGGCTCTCTGATGTAAATCACAGCAAGATCCTTTGTGACCCACCTCCTAGAGAAATGGAAATGAAAACAAAGATAAACAAATGGGACCTAATGAAACTTCAAAGCTTTTGTACAGCAAAGGAAAACATAAACAAGATGAAGACAACCCTCAGAATGGGAGAAAATATTTGCAAAGGAAGCAACTGACAAAGGATTAATTTCCAAAGTTTACAAGCAGCTCATGCAGCTCAATATCAAAAAAACAAACAACTCAATTCAAAAATGGGCCAAAGACTTAAATAGACATTTCTCCAAAGAAGATATACAGATTGCAAACAAACACATGAAAGGATGCTCAACATCAGTAATCATTAGAGAAATGCAAATCAAAACTACAATGAGGTATCACCTCACACCAGTCAGAATGGCCATCATCAAAAAATATACAAACAGTAAATGCTGCAGAGGGTGTGGAGAAAAGGGAATCCTCTTGCACTGTTGGTGGGAATGTAAATTGAGACAGCACTATGGAGAACACTATGGAGGTTCCTTAAAAAACTAAAAACAGAACTCGATATTACCCAGCATCCCACTACTGGGCATATACCCTGAGAAAACCATAATTCAAAATGAATCATTTACCTCAATGTTCACTGCAGCTCTATTTACAATAGCCAGGACATGGAAGCAACCTAAGTGTCCATCACCGGATGAATGGATAAAGAAGATGTAGCACATATATATAATGCATATTACTCAGCCATAAAAAGAAACAAAATTGAGTTATTTGTAGTAGAGGTGGATGAACCTAGAGACTGTCATACAGAGTGAAGTTAGTCAGAAAGAGAAAAAACAATACTGTATGCTAACACATAATTATGGAATCTAAAAAACAACCAAAAAAAATGGTTCTGAAGAACCTAGGGGCAGGACAGGAATATAAAGACACAGACATAGAGGAATGGACTTGAGGACATGGGGAGAGGGAAGGTAAGCTGGGAACGAAGTGAGAAGAGTGGCATGGACATATATACACCACCAAATGTAAAAACTGATAGCTAGTAGGGAAGCAGCTGCATAGCACAAGGAGATCACCTTGGTGCTTTGTGACCACCTGGAAGGGTGGGATAGGGAGGGTGTGAGGGAGAAGCATGAGGGAGGAGATATGGGGATATATGTATACATATAGCTGATTCACTTTGTTATAAAGCAGAAACTAACACAACTTCAACAACATTGTAAAGCAATTATACTCCAATAAAGATGTTAAAATAAATAAATAAATAAGTATCTAAAAAAGTCAAGCAAAAGTCAAAGAATATTAGATACTAACTGGATTCATTAATTTATGGACCATTTTTATTTTACCTTCATTGGATGCATACCTTGTCCACATATATTGATTTATTTAGAAACACGTGTCCTGGTGTGATTACTACTCCATTTGTGGTTGTCGCTGGACAGAAAGCAATTGTCACACAATCTATATCCTGCTGTTTTGTTGTCACATTAGCCACAAGGCAGTAATGTCATTTAGGTCCCCCCCATGCATTCAATCTGTCACCATAATCCTGTTTACTCTTCCATGGAATCATTAATGTCAGCACTGTGCTCTCCATTCTTGTAAACATAGCATTCCAGCCCCTGCTGTCACAAATTCAAGCCAAGTCCAACCTATTTCCCATGAAATTTGCATGAAATGTTTCCTTAAAAAATCAATGGGACCAAAGTCTTGCCTAATTTCTGAAATCCCTATGAACTTCCAACTCAAACCACGATCAATAGAACACATGTGCTCACTTCCCCTAAGCAGTGTCATTTTGGAATTCTGTGTGTTCTCCCTTGTCAACACCACACCAATGTAACTCAGTTTGCTTGCATCATAGCAGGCTTCTTTATCTGAAGAGGGGACTTTCCACAATATATGATCATTCTCTCATAGCGTCTAATTTCTACACACTCCTAGCACAGTGACCATTCACCCAGCTGTTTCCACGAATCACTTAAGAGAACTTCCTCAGCGTCCATCTGTCCAAGTGGCCCTGAGTTTTCATAATCCTGTATCATGAATGCTATTATTTTCAATTCAAAGAGTCAAAATTCCTTACTTCTTATGACTTTATCAAACTCTGTTCTCCCTCATCTGATAAACTAATACATTCAAGCTAGGAAGAAACTGCCCATGGCCAAACTACACACTCCCCTTTACATTCATCTAAGTATAAGGCTTACTTTCATATGTACCATAATTATTTTCTTATTTATATCAAGAACAATGAATCTCAGTAGTAGTATATGGGGGACAGGGGAATAGAGGTGTGACCAGGAAGGCATATTAGAATTGGTCAAAGCGAGGAAATCCATTGAAAAACAAGTGAAGTAGAACATGATTGACATAAAGGTAACCTCTGTGGTGCTTTATCTTCACATTATGTAGGAAAAAATATTTTCAGCAAGCAGATAGCCCAACAATATCCAATGAAACAAATGATCGAAAATTATTTAAATAATGTATTTTTAAAAGTCAAAAAACTGCATCTCCTTCTTGCTCTTAGTATGTATTTAAAAATGCATTATTTACTTTGAAATTTCAGATAACATTAAAGGAGAACATTCCACTCTTATGCTCCCAGAAGATGTGGAAATTTGTAAGTCCAGAATGAATCCCATCTTCAAAAGCTATCCACTTTACATAAGGACTTTTTTAAAGTAACAACTTCTACCTGAAACTTTCTATCACCAAAAATGGCAAATTTACCTAACTGACCACAATATAATACTCCAGTAAGAAATAATGAAAGATGCTGAGTGTAAGAATTTGTCAAACTTGCCCCTCCCTTGCCCTCCAAAATAAATTATTAACAAATTCAATAGAATAGCATAAAGTGAAATCTTGGTATGCCAGTAATCTCAAAAAGTAGCATTACTGATTTTCTACTTTTGCCTCCACAAATATACACTTGCAAATAGTTAAAACCTAAAGTGTGGGATCTTAGCAGTAGACAGAACTTTTGAAATAATACTAGCTCGTTTTTTGTGTCCTCCATGAGAAACTCTTCTACTTGACTTTTCTCTGAAGTCTGAGATCAATAATTTCCAATGACAGGGCGTTCATTCCTTCTAGAAGATTCTATTTATTTTTTTAATAAAATGAACAGAATTGAAATTTTCATGCTTAGCAACATCTACTCATTGGTCCTAGTTATGCCATATGGAGCCACACAGAATAAGCTTAACCATCTTAACATGATAGATCCTCAAATACTTCCATTTCACACAAACTTCAAAGTTTTTCATTATGTAGGCCACCAGTTGTTCCAATCACCGGCTTTTTAGAAAATTGAGAGGAATTAAAACCATGAGCTTGACAGTCAGAATGATCTAGTTCTCAGTACTAGTTTTTGTCCTGCATTAGTTGCAGGTCCTTGGGCAAGTGATTTACCCTCCGAAACCTAGGTTTTTATCTGTGAGTAACAGCATTTAGGTTCACAATTCTGTTATGGTAATTGGTAATAGTGTATGTAAGTTGCTTAAAATACACATAAACACTTTCAAAAAGCTTTTCTGAGCTTCCCTGGTGGCGCAGTGGTTGAGAATCTGCCTGCTAACGCAGGGACATGGTTCAAGCCGTGGTCTGGGAGGATCCCACATGCCACAGAGCAAACTAGGTCCATTAACCACAACTACAGAGCACTGCGCGTCTGGAGCCTGTGCACCGCAAAAGAGGCGCCGCGATAGTGAGAGGCCTGCGCACCCGCGATGAAGAGTGGCCCCTGCTTGCCACAGCTAGAGAAAGCCCTCGCACAGAAACGAAGACCCAACACAGCAAAAATAAATTAATTAATTAATAAACTCCTACCCCCAACATCTTCCTTAAAAAAAAAATTAAGTTTTGCTATTATCATGATAATGCTTTTGTTTTACCTTTATCTCTAGGGATGTCATTCCCAATAACCTGAAAAATCTCTAAAAATGAGAATAATAAACACAGTGGAATGACTATTTTTTTGTTATGATTACAGTTACTATGTCATTACATCTATGTAACTGGTAAACCCAGTCCACCGTTCGCACCACTGCTTACTAATGCTTTCTCTTAAGATACAATTCTGTTTTCTGATTATTTTCAACAGGTATCTCATGCTTGTATCTGAAGCTTTTGATTTATACTGATAATGTCAGAAGAAGCTGGTCTACTTAATAGACTCTGTTGGATACAGGAGTGAATTCTTCATAGCATCAGGATATGTCAAGGTTTAAGTGCGTGCACATACCTGCAATATCAAAACGGAACAAACTCCCGTATCTTGCCAGTACTCTGAAGTGTGAATCCAAAACCCACGGAACAGCAGTTCTACAGAGATACAACTCCAGACACATGTACTCATAAAGTCTGAGCTTTGCAAAGTAAATAACGAATAAAACTGGAAACGTTCCTTCCCCAAATCCCTGAATCACCATGACAGCTCCAGTATGTGTGAAGTCTCAAATACTTATCAAAATGATAACTGATTTTTAACTGAAAGCAGTAAAGTGTGGCTATTTTCCCTATATTCTGCCTGCAGCATTCATCAAAATCTATAGAGGGGTTGAACTAGCCTAAGACTCTCAGTCATGGTAACCCTATCCCTGGGAATTTAAATTCAAAGATCATATTCTAATTGTCACTGTTTTTACCATTGCAAAATGTGCCTTAGTTGCCTTGGTATTTTTGTGAAGTGTACCTCTGCATGTTTTGATCTAAAATACTTCTCTTATACAGGGCTAAAACTTTGAAAGCTACAGAAACAGACCAAGATTATCAACTATTTCCACCATAACTAAATCTTACAGCTGGCCTCAGCTGTCACTGAATCAACTAAGGTCTAGATGGCAAAAAAGCTATGTGTAGCTATGTCACTGAGAGATAGCAATATACATAAGGCTTTGGCTTCTATTTTTAGTCTGACCTCAATAAAGTATTACAGAATTACAGCCACTTTCTCAATGAAGCTTGAGCCATTCAAATCACAAGGTCTCATTTTAGCAGAGTCGGTGATCCTGAAGCATGTGAAAATATTTTTTCTTAATGCAGGAATTATGTAAAAAAACAAAAATCAGATTCAGGATGCTTTCACAACACAATAAGTCAGTGTAACGTATGGTCTGACTTACCAGAATGGAAATTGTCTCAATTAGAGATTATACACTCACACACACGTGTAGGAAAAGAACACACACACACATATGTATATGCATATTTATATATAATGTATATGTGTATGACCCATGTGCTTATTCTTCCAATTTTACCTATTTAACAAACATTTAAAAAAATTCTACTTTCTCACAACATTTTCAGAACCCTTTCCTAATTTTATCCATACACTACTCTTCTTATAGGGAAAGTTGAATAGACGTGTCCTTTTAAAGATGAAAAAAATTGAAGTAGATAAGGTTCTAATGAATTTCACAAGGTCACAAAGGGAGAATTTAGGTCTCTTGATCTATAGCTTTGGAAATCTCAACTAAATAGTGTTACAAAAAATAGAGTAAGAAACTACCCAGAAACATTTATATGCTTAAAGTACATTTTTTGCTTATGAATGTCTCATTTCTTTTGATGAAACATCTATTGTTAGGCTAATTACAGGACAGGACAGTAAGAATGTATGAGTGAGTGGATGGGTAAGTTTGCTACATGAAAGCACTGTGCTAGGTCCTGTGGAACAGGGATGGGAATGAGAGAGGGTTAATTATAAAGAGAACATAGCATTTGTGACAACAAGGATGGGCCTTGAGAGTATTTTGCTAAGTGAAGTTAAGTCAGAGAAAAACAAATACTGTATCATAACACTTATAGTATAGAATCCTAAAAAGCTGTTTCTCATAGAAACGGAGAGTAGAATGATGGTTGTCAGGGTCTGAGGGTTTGGAGAAATGGTGACACATTGGTCAAAGAATACAAACTTCCAGTTATAAGATAAAAAAGAATTGGGGACCTAATGTCCAGCATGGTGATTATAGTTAATAACACTGTGCTATATATTTGAAAGTTGCTAAGAGAACAGATCTTAAATTTTCGCAGCACAAATAAGAATAGTTACTATGTGATGTGATCCATATGTTGGCTAATGCTATAGTGGTAATCTTTTCTTACAATATACATGTATCAAATCAACACTGTTGTATGCCTTAAATTTATACAATGTTAAATGTCAATCAGACTGCAATAAAGCTGAAAAATAACAGGGCATGGTTCTTTTTTTTTTTTAGGAAATTTACTCTCTAACAGGGATAAGCATGAAAACTATAAAATATGCTAATACATTCACTGTTTATATTGGCAGGATGCTTGCATACACAATATATACACAGAGAATAGGGACGAAGCATTCTTTCAACTACTGGTAGACAGAGTTTTAAAGACTGCAAAAAACAGCCGTGGGTAGTTGTATTAACGGTTACTAAAAAACAGAGTAAGAAGTGGATCTAACTCATGACTCCGGCCTGTCACTCAAGATTCAGGTAAATGTCACCAAGACCCCAGAAAAGGGCTCTGGAAACAACTGCCATTTCAGCAAAATCCCAGTTTAGGAAATTGAAGCTGGCGAAATTAAGTTTTGCCAAATACAAACTGTTGGCTCTAACATTGTTCTATCCCAGACTCAAAATCTGATGTTGGTAAATGCTATTAAACTGTTGTCATCTTATAAAATAGATGCTAGCAAATCTATGGCATTTTTTTTTTTCTGGCCAGCCTTAAAGTAAATGTGAGTCATCTTGTCTCTTCTTCATTTTCCGCCCCCCACCAAGTGGGTGATTTATGTAATGTCTTTCCTGTTGCTTTAACGACAATATCAAAACACCATTTTAATAACTGTAACACTGCTATTGATGTTAAAATTCAAAAACAGATCATTTCCTTGATTAAACTAATCATTACATGATTTTGGCCATAATTTTATGATGAAATATAAAATATATTTTAAAAGTAAGAAATTTTAAAATTCTCTCAAAGATTCACTTGTACATTCTAAAGGTAGCTATCGCTCTATTACTCCTCTGTGGATCAATATGAATGGGTCAAAAGATTAACATCTGTTCTTTTCAATTTATTTTATGTCCTACCTCACTGAAAAAAAAATTGAGGCAGTCAAAAAATTTAAGAGTTCAAAATGTCAAGCATCTCTAGGTTAAGGCTTTCTTAGCTGTTACCTAAGGATAAAAAGAGATGAAGCAGAACTGATTTTTTTGTGTAAAAATAATACAATTTAAAATAAAGATTAAGGGGATTTAAAATCTGTTGTGAGGTTACACCATATCAATTCTTTATACCAGAAATTCAATAGGAGAAGGAAAGCCAAAAGAAAACTAATTAATAATTTCATGGTTAGCTTAGAAAACCAATGGCTAATATTGCTCCTTGCCTGATCTGTGAAGGTATGATTATACTTTAAAAAAAATTAGGATGTGATTTTTAGGTAATCTTTAAACACAAACTATGTTTCATTATTAAAAACACAAATTAATTTTCTTTTCATGATTGTATAAATTATGCCTAACATCAAGACACTTAACAGAAAGATATTTATAACAGCATGCCAGTTTCAGAGATGCCGTTGTTTAAAGAACCATGCATTCTGTTTTCAACTAAGCTTACACTTTTTTGGCCATAAAACCCTTAATATTAACACATTACATTCAGTTGCTTAAACTTACTTTATTTTTTTCAGAACACACGTTAAGGTATTCTTTTTCCTGGAATTCCTCAAAGTATTTTCACCTCAACCCCACAACAAAATTAAAGGCATGAAGATTAGTATGACAGGATACAAATTACAAAGCTATATCAAATGCATGTCTCCATTCTCTTCTGAAAAGTTCGTATTTAATTTCACAGATGCTAAGTATGCTGCAGGGGACTCTTAGGTGTTGGTGTAAGAGACAGCTTAGAGTAAAAGAGTAAAGTAAGTATTGCCCAGGCATTATAAAGATGTTTACATAAAGAAACCCATCTAGTATTACAGATTTAGGAGTTTACCTTTATAGAAGTAAAAGCACCAGGACAGAAGAATATATGTACAAAGATGTCTAATGAAGAAATAATTGTAAGAGCAAAAACAATGAGTGTACTATCTATTAATAGAGAAATTGTTAAATATTTTAAGGCACATCTACAGTTGTTGGGTATAGAGTCAAAAGAGACTACCCTTCAAGAAGTCCAGTCAATACTGTATAGCACAGGGAACCCTACTCAATACTCTGTAATGACCTATATGGGAAAAGAATCTAAAAAAAGAGTGGATATATGTATAACTTATTCACTTTGCTGTACAGCAGAAAGTAACACAACCTTGTAAATCAACTATACTCCAATAAAAATTAAAAAAAAAAAAAGAAGTCCAGTCAGTATTTTCAAGGGAACCAGAGAGCCCCAAATCCTCTGAATGGCTAACAGGTATGTAACCCACAGCCACTGGTAGCTCTCCAAGGTCCTGAAATGTAAGTGCTTCTCATCATTGTTGGGAGCTAGTCAGAATGCTGGCTATGTCAGCCAATTACAAAAGGGTTTAACACAGAAGCTTCAGAGTCACCTAGCATAAATGACCTTATTTTGAGTATTTTATCAACATATAATAACTAAAACCTAAAATAGGTCTGAAGTTTACTGCATTTGCTTTCTACTGGGTCACATTATAGCCAAACTCTAGAGGAGAAGAAAATGGAGCTTCATTTCAGTCTGTAGTGAGAAGCAGATTGATTCACTTTCAAATCTTGCACTGAACTTAATTCTCATGCAAGAAGTCTTTCTGCATTAATTCTACCTATTCTAAGTCTTCCCTAACACAATAAGCACATAACTTGTAGTTTTTAAGATTTATGCTTGCAATTCTTCTCATGTATTTACGGTTATCTCTCTCAAGTTAAATTGCATGTTTATTGACAATGCTGTTTTATGTCTAATTTTTTTAATATCTAAAATCATGGTTTTATACAGAAGATTCTCAAAAATGATTCTTTAATGAATAAAAGAATTTAAGTAAACACACAGACCACTTCTGCTTCTCACCTCACTTGTTATTTTTCTGAATGAAAAAAGAAACCTATCAAGGTGAACAGTTGCTATAGTGATAAGCACAACAACAAATGCAGATAAATTAATAAACAAGCTTTTTTTCCTCCCTACCTCTCATTTCTACCTATAATTTTAGGTAAATGGTAGCCCTCTGTAACTCAGAATTTCAAACTTCTATGGTACATAACAATCAATAGACTATAGGCAGTTGGCATTCAAATAATAACTTTAGGAAAAAATTGGAAAACTCAAGAACAAACTAATTCTGATATAGACTCAGATATTCCCTATGGAAGTGCCATGGGTTAAACATAGACAGCAAAGATTGATAGTATAATCATAATCAAGAATACATTTTTGGGACTTTCCTGATCATGCAGTGGTTAAGAATCCGCCTGCCAGTGCACGGGACACAGGTTCTATCCCTGGTCTGGGAAGATCCCACATGCTGTGGAGCAACTAAGCCCATGTGCCACAACTAATAAGCCTGTGCTCTAGGGCCCATGAGCCACAACTACTGAGCCTGCATGCTGCAACTACTGAAGCCCACGCACCTAGAGCCCATGCTCCACAACAAGAGAAGCCACCGCAATGAGAAGCCCACGCACCACAACGAACACCCAATGCAGCAAAAAACAAAACAAAACAAAAAAGAATACATTTTCAAACTATAAAGGACATTGAAGATCCACTAGTCCAAACTGCTCACATAGTAGAGGTGGAAAAAACTGAAATCCAGAAATATAAAATGACTTTTAGGTTATAAAGGACAGTGCTAGGACCAAAAGCCATGCACCTTCCTTGTTATTTTACTAACTTTTTGTCCTGTTAAAACTTGTTCATTTTTTTAAACTTATACTGACTGAGTCATAAGCATCTCAAAGCTATGAGAATGTAAGTGCAATGATCTCTGAAAAAGAGTAGAAGGGGTCATACTCACGATTAGGAAACTCACAAACAGTAGGGGAAAAAAGTAAAATTTATAGACATTTACTCTCTCAGTAGGTTTCTGACATTACAGTACAGTACTGTTTTATACAATGGAGCCCGTATGGTTATCTTCAAAAGTCCTAAGCAATCTAGCTCCATCCAACCTTTTAAACAATGCCTTCTACTATTCTTCAGCATAAACTCTATCCTTTATTAGCCCAATCTACTCATGGTAACTTTTCATTTCTTTGCCTTTGAGCTGTTCTCTCTTTACTTCAAATGTAGCCTGCACTAGTTTCTGTTGTTTCCAACTGAAGAATCTTAACTCTAGCCAGCCTAAAGGAATGTAAGTCATAAAGTAGCTCTCAGAAACCGAGGCTTTTGAAAGAAAACAGCCAGGGTGTCTGGGGAGTCTGGGTGTCTGGGAGTTCTGAACAGCCTATTCCGAGTATACACTATGAGCTTTTGCTTTACCTCCTGCTATGATGGGGGATGGGCAGTTGACCACAGTAAAAATCTACATGCAATTACTGGAAGAGAGGAAATGGATGTTGCTTAGGTGAAACTAACATGTGTGTAGCCAATATCTTAAGATACAGCATTCCCATACATTCTGGGAATTTTTCTCTGGTCTTTTGAGCATGGTGATAGAAATACTTATTTTCTATTCCTATATCATTCATTGCCAAATAAAACATCTGACACAAATTTCCGATCTAGTTATAAGTCTCTTCCACTGATTTTTAAGTGGTTACTTAAACCATATCTTGCCATCTCATTGAGATCCTGTCTCTGTAAGTTCCTTTGGAGATAAAGGAAAAGACAGACCGAAGTTTGTTTAACAGCAATTACCTAAAGTGTCATGTATAAGCATCCATGTAACTGCATTTATTCCTCTCAACAACTCCCTGAGGTAGTAACTGTTACCATTACCTTCTCTCAGATGAAGAAACTGAGGCTCAGGGGAGTGATATAACTTGCTAAGGTCACATATGTTGACACACACATAGGAGGTTTTAATAATACAAGAAATTAACTTCGATTTACCATCTACACCATCCACTTGGCACATAATCATAGTTTTTCAATCCAAGAAACAGTCTAGTTCATGTTGTATTGTTAGTGTGCGTTACCTCCTTGGTTAAGTTTTAACCTTATATTATATACATAATACCTTACATTATGTAAATATTTATGTCACCCACCCTGCTTAGCAAATTGCTATCACACCACAAGCCCTTAAGAAGTGATTCTGACTGACTAATACATGATTCTCACAAGCCATAAAGTCATCGTCATAACCATATCTTTGGAATGGTATTTTTACTCTGTCTACACAGCAGAAAGTTCTCTACTGGCCACAGCTATTAGAGACAGGTTAAACCCCTCACATTTAAGTGGGTTTATCTCCTGCAGATTTGGCCTAATCACAATTGTTTGGAAGGATAATCCATCTCACTGCCCATGACATAGTAGAGTCAGAAGTGAAGTTCACAATGGGATGACAACTTCCACAAACCACACGTTTTGCTTTTATGGGTATCTCCAATGAGCCATTAATGTAGTCATGAGATTAAATAAACGCTATAGTTTTAAGCAATATGGACGCCTCTAGAACGCGAGCTCAATGGGGACTTAGTCTTCAAAACACTAAACGGTATTTAGCACACGATAGGCATGCGATAAATATTCACTGAATTACTAAAATCATATATTGGGATCTTTCTCAGTATGTTTCCAACTTGCAGAAATTTCTTTTCTAGTCATACAAACTTAATCATAAATTAAAAAAAATACCTCTCACTTTTATATTATAATATTAGTGCACTAGCTGGAGCATTGAGCTCCATCCAAATATTTGGGTTCCATTTTCTATACTGCCTCTAGCTAACTGTGATATTGAGCAAGTTATTTCATTACTTGGCCTTTTGCTATTCTAATGGATAAAACTGGCATCTGAACAAAAAAATTGGAAAGCTCACTTCCAACTGGAAGGCTTCCTAAACTCTCTATATATTCTTTTAGGGAGTTCAAGTATCAGATGGGATCAGGGATTATGTTTTATTCATCTTCATTTTCCTAGTATAAAGCATGATGTCTGGAACATAAAACACGTTCAATAACTGTAGGATATATATGGGATATATAACCACTAAAGACCATTACAATTTCAAGAATTTATAGCTGTACAGTCTCATAAATAATCAAGCAAATGTCTCAAAAAGCTTTCCTTTTGATGTCACGCTTTATCAACATTAAACATCAAACTACACAGGAACTACTCCTTTGTACTTCCTTATTTGTGTGATCAATAGAAGAAGATGGTTACATTGTGGTCTTAATTATCTTAGTGATCCAAAATGATTTAAATTCTAAGTATCAAAAATCTAGGCTTGATCTCCAAATAGAAAATTTTTAAAAGAGAGTATAGACATAATGTAATTGAACAAAATGGTAGAGAGAATGCCACAGAAAATATAGAAACTAATAAACAGTATATGTGGGGACTTCCCTGGCAGTCCAGTGGTTAAGACTTCACCTTCGGGGGACCTTGAAGATGGCGGAAGAGTAAGACGCGGAGATCGCCTTCCTCCCCACGGATACACCAGAAATACATCCACACGTGGAACAACTCCTACAGAACTCCTACTGAAGGCTGGCAGAAGACCTCAGACCTCCCAAAAGGCAAGAAACTTCCCACGTAACTGGGTAGGGCAAAAGAAAAAACAGAGACAAAAGAATAAGGACGGCACCTGCACCAGTGGGAGGGAGCTGTGAAGGAGGAAAAGTTTCCACACACTAGGAAGCCCCTCCGCGGGCGGAGACTGCGGGAGGCAGAGGGGGGGAGTTTCGGGACCGCGGAGTAGTGCACAGCGACGGGTGCGGAGAGCAAAGCGGGGAGATTCCTGCACAGACGATCGGTGCCGACCAGCACTCACCAACCCGAGAGGCTTGCTGCTCACCCACCGGGGCGGGCGGGGCTGCGAGCTGAGGCTCGGGTTTTGGTTTTGGACGGAGCTCAGGGAGAGGACTGGGGTTGGCGGCTTGAACATAGCCTGAAGGGGTTAGTGCACCACGACTAGCCGGGAGGGAGTTCGGGGAAAAGCCTGCACCGGCCGAAGAGGCAAGAGACTTTTCTTCCCTCTTTGTCTCCTGGTGCGCGAGGAGAGGGGTCTAAGAGCGCTGCTTAAAGGAACTCCAGAGACGGGGCGCGAGCCGCGGCTAAAAGCGCGAACCCCAGAGACGGGCGCGAGCCGCGGCTGAGGGCGCGAGCCCCGAGACGGGCGCGAGCCGCGGCTGAAAACGCAAACCCCAGAGACGGGCGCGAGCCGCGGCTAAAACCGCGGACCCCAGAGACGGGCGGGAGACGCTAAGGCTGCTGCTGTCGCCACCAAGGGGCCTGTGTGCGAGCACAGGTCACTCTCCACACCCCTCTTCCGCGGAGCCTGTGCAGCCCGCCACTGCCAGGTTCCCGGGATCCAGGGACAACTTCCCCGGGACAGCGCACGGCGGGCCTCAGGCTGGTGCAACGTCACGCAGGCCTCTGCCGCAACGTCACGCTGCCTCTGCCGCCGCAGGCCCGCCCCGCACGCAGTGCCCCTCCTACCCCCATCCCCCAACCCCCGGCCTGAGTGAGCCGGAGGCCCCGAATCAGCGGCTCCTTTAACCCCGTCCTGTCTGAGCGAAAAACAGACGCCCTCCAGCGACCTACACGCAGAGGCAGGGCCAAATCCAAAGCTGAGCTCCTGTGAGCTGTGAAAACAAAGAAGAGAAAGGGAAATCTCTCCCAGCAGCCACAGAAGCAGCGGATTAAAGCTCCACAATCAACTTGATATACCCTGCATCTATGGAATACCTGAATAGACAAGGAATGATCCCAAATTGAAGAGGTGGAATTTAGGAGCGAAATCTATGATTTTTTTCCCTTTTCCTCTTTCGTGAAGGTGTACGTGTATGCTCCTGTGTGACATCTAGTCTGTATACTCTAGCTTCCACCATTTGTCCTAGGGCTCTATCCGTCCATGACTTTTTTTTAAAATTCTTTTTCTTAATAATTAAGTTAATTGTAATAACTTTATTATACTTTACCTTCGTTCTTTCCCTCCTTCCTTCCTTCCTCCCTCCTTTAGACAACGAATCACCCCAAATTGAGGAGGTGGTCTCAGGGAGCAGGATTTATGATTTTTCCCCCTTTACCTCTTTTTGTGAAGGTGTATGTGTATGCTTCTGTGTAAGATTTTCTCTGTATAGCTTTGCTTCCAACATTTGTCCTAAGGTTCTATCCGTCCCTTTTTTTTTCTAAATATTTTTTAATTCAATAACTATATTATACTTTATTTTATTTTTACTGTATCATCTTTCTTTCTGTCTTTTTTTCCTTCTTTCCCTCCTTCCTTCCTTCCTCCCTCCCTCCCTCCCTCCTTTCTTTCCTTCTTTGCTTCTTTCTTCCTTCCTTCCTTTCCTCCTTTCCTTCTTTCTTTCCTCATACTTCTACTAATTCTCTCTACTTTTTCTCCCTTTTATTCTGAGCCGTGTGGATGAAAGGCTCTTGGTGCTCCAGCCAGGAGTCAGGGCTCTGCCTCTGAGGTAGGAGAGCCAACTTCAGGTCACTGGTCAACAAGAGACCTCCCAGCTCCACATAATATTGAACAGCGGAAATCTCCCAGAGACCTCCATCTTAACACCAGCACCCAGCTTCACTCAACGACCAGCAAGCCACAGTGCTGGACAACCTATGCCAAACAACTAGCAAAACAGGAACACAACCCCACCCATTAGCAGAGAGGCTGCCTAAAATCATAATAAGGCCACAGACACCCCAAAACACACCACCAGACGTGAACCTGCCCACTAGAGAGACAAGATCCAGCCTCATCCAGCACAACACAGGCACTAGTCCCCTCCACCAGGAAGCCTACACAACCCACTGAAACAACCTTAGCCACTGGAGACAGACATCAAAAACAACAGGAACTACGAACCTGCAGCCTGCAAAAGGAGACCCCAAACACAGTAAGATAAGCAAAATGAGAAGACAGAAAAACACACAGCAGATGAAGGAGCAAGATAAAAACCCACCAGACCTAACAAATGAAGAGGAAATAGGCAATCTACCTGAAAAAGAATTCAGAATAATGATAGTAAGGATGATCCGAAATCTTGGAAGTAGAATGGACAAAAATGCAAGAAACAGTTAACAAGGACCTACAAGAACTAAAGATGAAACAAGCAACGATGAACAATGCAATAAATGAAATTAAAATCACTCTAGATAGGATCAATGGCAGAATAACTGAGGCAGAAGAACGGATAAGTGACCTGGAAGATAAAGTAGTGGAAATAACTACTGCAGAGCAGAATAAAGAAAAAAGAATGAAAAGAACTGAGGACAGTCTCAGAGACCTCTGGGACAACATGAAACGCACCAACATTCGAATTATAGGGGTTCCAGAAGAAGAAGAAAGAAGAAAGGGACTGAGAAAATATTTGAAGAGATTATAGTTGAAAACTTCCCTAATATGGGAAAGGAAATAGTTAATCAAGTCCAGGAAGCACAGAGGGTCCCATACAGGATAAATACAAGGAGAAACACGCCAAGACACATATTAATCAAACTGTCAAAAATTAATTACAAAGAAAGCATATTAAAAGCAGCAAGGGAAAAACAACAATAACACACAAGGGAATCCCCATAAGGTTAACAGCTGATCTCTCAGCAGAAACCCTACAAGCCAGAAGGGAGTGGCAGGACATACTGAAAGTGATGAAGGAGAATAGCCTGAAACCAAGACTACTCTACCCAGCAAGGATCTCATTCACATTTGATGGAGAAATTAAAACCTTTACAGACAAGCAAAAGCTGAGAGAGTTCAGCACCACCAAACCAGCTTTACAACAAATGCTAAAGGAACTTCTCTAGACACGAAACACAAGAGAAGGAAATGACCTATAGTAGCGAACCCAAAACAATATATAAAATGGAAATAGGAACATACATATCAATAATTACCTTAAATGTAAATGGACTAAATGCTCCCACCAAAAGACACAGATTGGCTGAATGGATACAAAAACAAGACCCTTATATATGCTGTCTACAAGAGACCCACTTCAGAACTAGAGACACATACAGACTGAAAGTGAGGGGATGGAAAAAGATATTCCATGCAAATGGAAACCAAAAGAAAGCTGGAGTAGCAATTCTCATATCAGACAAAATAGACTTTAAAATAAGGACTATTAAAAGGGACAAAGAAGGACACTACATAATGATCAAGGGATCGATCCAAGAAGAAGATATAACAATTGTAAATATTTATGCACCCAACATAGGAGCACCTCAATACATAAGGCAAATACTAACAACCATAAAAGGGGAGATCAACAGTAACACATTCATAGTAGGGGACTTTAACACCCCACTTTCACCCATGGACAGATCATCCAAAATGAAAATAAATAAGGAAACACAAGCTTTAAATGATACATTAAACAAGATGGACTTAATTGATATTTATAGGACACTCCATCCAAAAACAACAGAATACACATTTTTCTCAAGTGCTCATGGAACATTCTCCAGGATAGATCATATCTTGGGTCACAAATCAAGCCTTGGTAAATTTAAGAAAACTGAAATTGTATCAAGTATCTTTTCCGACCACAACGCCATGAGACTAGATATCAATTACAGGAAAAGATCTGTAAAAAATACAAACACATGGAGGCTAAACAATACACTACTTAATAATGAAGTGATCACTGAAGAAATCAAAGAGGAAATAAAAAAATACCTAGAAACAAATGACAATGGAGACACAACGACCCAAAACCTATGGGATGCAGCAAAAGCAGTTCTAAGGGGGAAGTTTATAGCAATACAAGCCCACCTTAAGAAGCAGGAAACATCTCGAATAAACAACCTAACCTTGCACCTCAAGCAATTAGAGAAAGAAGAACAAAAAAACCCCAAAGCTAGCAGAAGGAAAGAAATCATAAAAATCAGATCAGAAATAAATGAAAAAGAAATGAAGGAAACAATAGCAAAGATCAATAAAACTAAAAGCTGTTCTTTGAGAAGATAAACAAAATAGATAACCACTAGCCAGACTCATCAAGAAAAAAGGGAGAAGACTCAAATCAATAGAATTAGAAATGAAAAAGGAGAAGTAACAACTGACACTGCAGAAATAAAAAAAATCATGAGAGATTACTACAAGCAACTCTATGCCAATAAAATGGACAATCTGGAAGAAATGGACAAATTCTTAGAAATGCACAACCTGCCAAGACTGAATCAGGAAGAATAGAAAATATGAACAGACCAATCACAAGCACTGAAATTGAAACTGTGATTAAAACCTTCCAACAAACAAAAGCCCAGGACCAGATGGCTTCACAGGTGAATTCTATCAAACGTTTAGAGAAGAGCTAACACCTATCCTTCTCAAACTCTTCCAAAATATAGCAGAGGGAGGAACACTCCCAAATTCCTTCTACGAAGCCACCATCACCTTGATACCAAAACCAGACAAGGATGTCACAAAGAAAGAAACTACAGGCCAATATCACTGATGAACATAGATGCAAAAATCCTCAACAAAATACTAGCAAACAGAATCCAACAGCACATTAAAAGGATCATACACCATGATCAAGTGGGGTTTATTCCAGGAATGCAAGGGATTCTTCAATATACGCAAATCTATCAATGTGATAAACTATATTAACAAATTGAAGGAGAAAAACCATATGATCATCTCAATAGATGCAGAGAAAGCTTCGACAAAATTCAACACCCATTTATGATAAAAACCCTCCAGAAAATAGCATAGAGGGAAATTTCCTAAACATAATAAAAGCCATATATGACAAGCCCACAGCAAACATCATCCTCAATGGTGAAAAACTGAAAGCATTTCCACTAAGATCAGGAACAAGACAAGGTTGCCCCACTCTCACCACTCTTATTCAACATAGTTTTGGAAGTTTTAGCCACAGCAATCAGAGAAGAAAAGGAAATAAAAGGAATCCAAATCGGAAAAGAAGAAGTAAAGCTGTCACTGTTTGCAGATGACATGATACTATACATAGAGAATCCTAAGATGCTACCAGAAAACTACTAGAGCTAATCAATGAATTTGGTAAAGTAGCAGGATACAAAATTAATGCACAGAAATCTCTGGCAGTTCCTATATACTAATGATGAAAAATCTGAAAGTGAAATCAAGAAAAACACTCCCATTTACCATTGCAACAAAAAGAATAAAATATCTAGGAATAAACCTACCTAAGGAGACGAAAGACCTGTATGCAGAAAATTATAAGACACTGATGAAAGAAATTAAAGATGATACAAATAGATGGAGAGATATACCAATGTTCTTGGATGGGAAGAATCAACATTGTGAAATGACTCTACTACCCAAAGCAATCTACAGATTCAATGCAATCCCTATCAAACTACCACTGGCATTTTTCACAGAACTAGAACAAAAAATTTCGCAATTTGTATGGAAACACAAAAGACCCCGAATAGCCAAAGCAATCTTTAGAACGAAAAAGGAGCTGGAGGAATAAGGCTCCCTGACTTCAGACTATATTACAAAGCAACAGTAATCAAGACAGTATGGTACTGGCACAAAACAGAAAGACAGATCAGTGGAACAGGATAGAAAGCCCAGAGATAAACCCACGCATATATGGACACCTTATCTTTGATAAAGGAGGCAGGAATGTACAGTTGGAGAAAGGGACAGCCTCTTCAATAAATGGTGCTGGGAAAACTGGACAGGTAAATGTAAAGTATGAGATTAGATCACTCCCTAACACCATACACAAAAATAAGCTCAAAATGGATTAAAGACCTAAATGTAAGGCCAGAAACTATCAAACTCTTAGAAGAAAACATAGGAAGAACACTCTATGACATAAATCACAGCAAGATCCTTTCTGACCCACCTCCTAGAGTAATGGAAATAAAAACAAAAATAAACAAATGGGACCTAATGAAACTTCAAAGCTTTTGCACAGCAAAGGAAACCATAACCAAGACCAAAAGACAACCCTCAGAATGGGAGAAAACATTTGCAAATGAAGCAACTGACAAAGGATTAATCTCCAAAATTTACAAGCAGCTCATGCAGCTCAATAACAAAAAAACAAACAACCCCATCCAAAAATGGGCAGAAGACCTAAATAGACATTTCTCCAAAGAAGATATACAGAATGCCAACAAACACATGAAAGAATGCTCAACATCATTAATCATTAGAGAAATGCAAATCAAAACTACAATGAGATATCATCTCACACCAGTCAGAATGGCCATCATCAAAAAATCAAGAAACAATAAATGCTGGAGAGGGTGTGGAGAAAAGGGGACACTCTTGCACTGCTGGTGGGAATGTGAATTGGTTCAGCCACTGTGGAGAACAGTATGGAGGTTCCTTAAAAAACTACAAATAGAACTACCATATGACCCAGCAATCCCACTACTTGGCATATACCCTGAGAAAACCAAAATTCAAAGAGAGTCATGTACCAAAATGTTCATTGCAGCTCTATTTACAATAGCCAGGACATGGAAACAACCTAAGCGCCCATCATCGGATGAATGGATAAAGAAGATGTGGCACATATACACAATGGAATATTACTCAGCCTTAAAAAGAAATGAAATTGAGCTATTTGTAATGAGATGGATAGACCTAGAATCTGTCATACAGAGTGAAGTAAGTCAGAAAGAAAAAGACAAATACCGTATGCTAACACATATATATGGAATTTAAGGGAAAAAAATGTCATGAAGAACCTAGGGGTAAGATAGGAATAAAGACGCAGACCTACTGGAGAACGGACTTAAGGATATGGGGAGGGGGAAGGGTGAGTTTTGACAGGGCGAGAGAGAGTCATGGACATATACACACTAACAAACGTAGTAAGGTAGATAGCTGGGGGGAAGCAGCCGCAAGGCACAGGGATATTAGCTCGGTGCTTTGTGACAGCCTGGAAGGGTGGGATGGGGAGTGGGAGGGAGGGAGACGCAAGAGGGAAGACATATGGGAACATATGTATATGTATAGCTGATTCACTTTGTTGTAAAGCAGAAACTAACACACCATTGTAAAGCAATTATACCCCAATAAAGATGTTAAAAAAAAAAAAAAAAAAAAAAAAGACTTCACCTTCCAGTGCAGGGGGTGTGGGTTAGATCCCTGGTCGGGGAACTAAGATCCCACATGCCTTGTGGTCAAAAAACCAAAACATAAAAAAACAAAACAAAACAAAACAAAAAAGCAAGCAATATTGTAACAAATTCAATAAAGACTTTAAAAATGGTCCACATCAAAAAAAAAAGTGTATGTGAATTTACATTCAAAATTAGAGTATGGTTTCCCCAAGTGGCTTCTATAAAACACTAATACTGGAAAATTCTCATTAAAAAAAAAGGTTTTTATGATCAAAATCTTTGGGCTGTGGTGTATTCTTTGACACCTTGCTAGAGCTTCCAAAGCATAAGTGTATCAAAGCTTTGAGATATCTTAATTTGCTAAATCCATCATTTCTCAAACTTGCTTGACCACAGAATCCACTTTTTATAGAAGACATCAATTAAGACACAATCACCAGGGCCTCTCTGGTGGCGCAGTGGTTGAGAATCTGTCTGCTAATGTAGGGGACACGGGTTTGAGCCCTGGTCTGGGAAGATCCCACATGCCGCGGAGCAACTAGGCCCGTGAGCCACAACTACTGAGCCCGCGCGTCTGGAGCCTGTGCTCCGCAACAAGAGAGGCCGCGATAGTGAGAGGCCCGCGCACCGCGATGAAGAGTGGCCCCCGCTTGCCACAACTAGAGAAAGCCCTCGAACAGAAATGAAGACCCAACACAGCCAAAAATAAATAAATAAAAAGCCAAGCATTTGAAGCCCTTTAAAAAAAAAAAAAAAAGACGCATCACCAGTGTTGAATAAAATATACTGTGGAAACACTGTTACTGAGCGTGGGACATAGAAAAAGCTAGTAGAGCACATCCTTGTCCATGACCAGTGGCATTAAAGTCAATCAATTTCAAACCACAGTCTTTTCAAATTAAAAACAAACAAAAAGAACCTCTGTTATTCAACTGTATTATCCATGAACACATCTAGTACTCCCCACTGCATCTTGATCCTGACACCCCTGGGAGACCCTACATGAAGCAGAGTTGATCTGCATCTTCAAAACCTGGGAGCTGTAAACTTATTATTTGGAACCACAAGCATCTTCTCTAAATGGAATGCTTTAGAAGAGACTTTGAAGGGCTCTTCCAATATTAATGTTTCTCTGTGGCCTTAGTTTGATCAATGAGGGTCAAGGAATTTCAGTGCTAAAAGCAAACCACAACTGCAACAGCTTATCATTAGCCTTGTACCTCTTTCAATTGACTTATGGGCCATAATAAAGCTCAGACTCATTTAGAGGTCAAAGGCCACATTAGCAACATCAGAATCATACTGTAAACTCATAACTGTAAGCCAGTTTGGTTCCCATTCATTCACTGAGCAAGAATTGATTTTAAGCCTACTATGTGTTGGGAATTGGACTGAGAGGAGTACTAAGTTCTGGGGAGTCAAACAACACTAATCCAGTATGAGAAAACTTATCCAAGAGGAATTCAATATTGAGTGGGGTCACACTCCATCAAGAGATCACTTTAATATTAAGGGTCCAGAAAGAAACCCCTATGTGATGTCTTCCCTCAAACAAGGAGGCAGCCAGAGTATGAACAATGTTTTTAAGGTTATAAAAGAATGGTGATTAGAATGAATTAATTTCAACCTGGATGCTTGTTTGCCATCATCATCATCAACAACAACAACGTGAATTTCTTTTACTGAGCAGATCCAGAGCTGTTTTCGAAGTCAGGGCCACTCCAGGAGTCACTCAGAAGATGGCTGCTCTCCTGTGGCTTCATTAGCTTGGCTCTCACAAGGTATACACTGGAATAGTGTCCTAGATTCCTACACACCAACTCTGACATTTATAAAGCACTTTCAGTCCTGACAAGATCAAAAACTCAGCATTCTTTCAAATCTCATAATAACTCCCAAACATCCCTGGCTCAGGCTGAGGAAACTGAAAGTGATAAAGCACTTATTAGATTAAAAAAAAAAAAAAATCTTGGGAACTATAGGCTTGTCCTCTTCCCTCCTGCGGCATGAAGCACTTATTTGATTTTAACAACACATTTTCCCATTAGAAAACACTCATTGCATTACCTCCCAAACTGGACTCATTTGCAATAGCCATGGTCCTAGGATGCTGGCAAATCTACCAACAGACTGTGATTTCCCTGTTAAACTATGGGCTTCCAACCAAAACCTCCTATGGTGATACTTTAATGTCACGCTGAGCCATCTTGGCACTATGCGTTGATTCCAGCCTTGTTCATTGCTACAGTGGGAGTGAAGAAGGCATGTCAACATGTTTACTGAAACTATGTTATGGGCTACAGCTTGCACAAAGATGGTACTTTGGGTTCCTCAGTTTTTCAAAAAATAAAACACATTATTTTAAAAATAACCATAATAGTTGAAATGTATTGTGTATTTGTGTGCCATGCTCTGTCATATCACTTTTTTCACTCTGGTGAAAAACACAAGATTATATTTACCATCTTAGCAATTTTTAAGTGTACAATTCAGTAATGTAGTACATGCACATTGTTGAGCGAAAGCTCTCCAGAACTTTTTCATCTTACATAACTCAAACTCTATTAAGCATTAATTCCCCCTTGTGCTTCCCCCCAGTCCTTGGCAACTTTTCTATTTCTATGATTTTCACAACTTTAGATATGTCATACAAATGGAATAACACAGTAATTGTCCTTTTGTGACTACCTTGTTTTACTCAGCACAGTAAAATGTCCTTAAGGTTCATCTATGTTGTAGCATGCTACAAGGTTTCCTTCTTTTTCAAGGCTGCATACTATTCCTTTGTATGTACATATCATGTTTTCTTTATCCATTCATATGCCAAGGGACATCTGGGTTGCTTCCACCTTGAGGCTATTGTGAACTGTGCTGCAATGAACACAGGTGTCAAAATATCTCTTCAATACCCTGCTTTGAATTATTTTGGCTATATACACAGAAGCAAGATTTCTAGATCATATAGTAATTCTATTTTCAGTTTTTTGAGGAAACCTCATACTGTTTTCCATCATTGTTGCACCATTTACATTCCCACCAACAGTGCACAACAGTTCTTACATCTATTTGTTCTAACACTTGTTATTTTCTACTCTCTTGATAGTGGCCTTCCTAATGGATGTGAGATCATGGTTCATTAGGGTTTTGATTTTCATTTCTCTTATGATCAGTCACATTGAGCAACTTTTCACAGGCTTTGGGGCCATTTATATATCTTCTTTGGAGAAATGTCAAGTCCTTTATTTTTTTAATGAGGAATTTTGTTGTTGTTGAGTTACAGAAGTTCCTTATATAGTCTATATATTAACTCTCATGAGATATGTGATTTACAAATATTTTATCCCACTCCATAGATTGCCTTTTCACTCTCTGATATTTCCTTTGATGCAAAGAAATTTTAAGTTTTGTGCAGCTCCATTTGTCTATTTTTGCTTTTGTTGCCTGTGCTTTTCATGCCATGTCCAAGAAACCACTGACAAATCCAATACATGGAAAATTCCCCCTATGTTTTCTTCTAGAAGGTTTACAGTTGTAGGTCTTACATTAAGGTTTTTAATACATTTTGAGTTAATATTGGTATATGGTATAAGGTAAGGATCCAACTTCATTTTTCTGCATATAGATACCTAATTTTCCTAATAGCATTTAAAGAGATCGTCCCTTCCCATTGTGTAGTCTTGGTACTTTTGCTGAAAATCACTTACGTGAGGGTTTACTTTTGTGCTCTATTCTTTTCCACTGGACTATACATATCTGTCTTTATGTCAGTACCACATAATCTTGATTACCGTTTCTATGTGGTATGTTTTGAAATCAGGAAGTAGGAGGCCTTCAAATTTGTTTTTCTCTTTCAAGACTATTTTAACTCTTTGGTGTTTCTTGAGATTGCATATGAATCTTAGGATGTTTTTCTCTATTTCTGCAAAAATTATTATTGGGATTTTGATAGAGGTTGGATTGAATCTGTAGACCACGTTGTGTAATATGGGCATTTTAACAATGTTAAGTCTTCCAAACAATGAGCACAGGCTGCCTTTCCATTTATTTATATTTTCTTTGATTTCTTTAATATCATGTCATTTTAATAGGGTCATTATTTGATTCTTATAATGTTAAAGATAAACAAAATTTTGAAGGCAATTTTTTTTTTTTTTTTTTTTCCCCGGTACACGGGCCTCTCACTGTTGTGGCCTCTCCCGTTGCGGAGCACAGGCTCCAGACGCACAGGCTCAGCGGCCATGGCTCACGGGCCCAGCTGCTCCGCGGCATATGGGATCTTCCCGGACCAGGGCACGAACCCGTTTCCCCTACATGGGCAGGCGGACTCTCAACCACTGCGCCACCAGGGAAGCCCGACAATGTTTTCTTTAACCTGAGACCCAGTCATCTGAAGTCCATGAAGTTTTGAAAACAGACAGCACTTTTTGAGCTTATGTCTTCTGTGCAGTGGGATGGAAAGATCAGTGACGTTAACTAATTAATTAATCATTTATTCACTCAGCACTAAAGCATCTACTACGAGTCTGCCCCTGGGGATACTATAGATCAACTGAGAGAGAGCCCTGCCTTAATGAAGTTTATAGACTTTTGGTGGGTGAATGATCTACAAAAACTCGAAATTATTGCTAATCCAATGTCATTATTTTAAAAAGGAAGCAATCTCGGCATGGAGAGGTAAAGTAATTGGCCAGAGGTGAGAAAGCCAAAAGATGGTAGTCAGACTTGGAACCGTGGAGCCCCCAGACTCCCAGTTCAGTGTTCTTTCTTTCTTCTACTGCGCCTCGACTAATACCATTACTAAAGATGGGTGCTGAGGTTGGTGAGGCAGACATTTGTCTCACAGTTGCCGTTTCCTAAAAGCCAGCTAAACGTGGGGCACTTAAACAATGTGCTTACCTCTCTTAACTTCTTCCTTCCAAAATCTCTAAGGCAAAGATTTTGTTCTGGACTCAAGAAATGACAGAAGGCTGGTTGTGAGCTGACAGCCAAAGTAACCAAGTCAAAACTCTCACTGAGCCTTAACTTGCTCTTCTTCTATGAAAGTGATTGGACTAGACAAGTGAAAGCAGATCAGCGTTATCTCAAGCTGCTGATCCACTCAAACAGCAATGTACTCTGAAGCTACATATTGAAAAGCCTTCAAAGGCTTGTCTAGTCCCACAGGAAGAAGGTCCAGGGTTTCTTTTTCCACTAAGGCAAGAAGTTACGTGTGTGTGCACATGTGCACCTGTATTGAGGGAATGGGGTTACTGCATACGTGCCACCTTTTCTTCAGGCCAAGAAGATAATTGTCAGAACACCCATTCACTAAAAAGTCCTGATTCTAAACACATTTGCCCCATTCACTGTATCTCAAGTCCATAACTTTCTGAAAACTGAAGCACAAAATATGACTCTGTCACACCTCAAATTTATCAAAAAGGATACTGAGAGAGATTTCCGACTGATGTCCATTAAAATCCCAGTAAAAATTCTTTGTACCATTTGAGTCCCCAAAAAACCACCAAGAGGAAATCATTAGTTCTTTCACATCTAGAGGGCCATGGTCCAGAGAGCCACTTCTTGAAGGCAGTAAAGGGTGAGAGTAGGGACACGAGAGCCAGAATCCCAATCCAACCATCCACTCACTAAGTTACCAACCACCACAAGCTTCAGATTCATTACCAACACAGTGGGAAACATAATAGTACCTATTCCCTAAGACTGCTGGGAAAAATAAATGAATTAATAAATGCAAGGTGCCTAATATAGTGTCTCACAATCCAAGGACTCAGTAAATTATTATTAATGAATGAAGGAGAAAACATTAAGTTTATTTCTAATGGGATACAAAAAAACAGTCATCTATACACAATTACCACAAGGCACTTGGACTTGCTCCAAGAACTCCTAGCCTACTTATCCACCATCTGTACCTGTCCTTATCAGTAAAGATCATCTTTCATACTGCCTTTGTTTCTTCCACACAAACACAGTATCTACAAAATGGACAAATGGATGAACACAGTTCTGAAGTAGAAAAGATGCTGGTGTTCTCAACATAGAAAATACCTCCCTGAATTTTAATATTTCTGTTATATTTACAAAGGGATGGTAAGAGGGAATGAAGTTGGGGGCTGGATAGAGAGGTGAGGAGGGAAGAAGTGAGAGCCAGCATGTTTGGAGTCAGAAAACAGAATAAGCTTTTCCTCCCTTCCTCCCTCACTCTCTCCCTCCCTCCCTTCTGTGATCTCTCCCCTCCCTCCCCCGCACCAAATTCATATGGTGAAATCCTAACCTCCAAGAATGTTGGTATTAGGAGGTAGAGCCTTTTAGATATGCTTAAATCATGAGGGTGGAGCCCTAATGAATGGGATTAATGTTCCTATAAACCTACTGCACAGAGCTCCCTAGCCTCATCCACCACGTGAGGACACAGCAGGAAGGCACCAGCTATGAACCAGGAAGAGGGATCTCACCAGAAAACACAACCATGCTGGTGCCTTGGTCTTGGACTTTCAGCCTCCATAACTGTACCACATAAATGTATGTTGTTTACAAGCTATGCAGTCTATGGTACTCTGCTAGAACGGCCCACCTGAACCGAGTGTGACCTTCCTTCCCTTTCCTCTTCTCCTCCCTTTTTGGATGGGGCTAGGGGGTAATCTAGGGTGATTATTTAAGAATAAACCAAAGAGAAAGAGAACCTGGGAGAGATAAGAACCAACATGCCCAAGTACATAGGGGAAAAAAAGCACATACAATTAAGATCTGCAAGAAAGTGAACAACAGAAAACATAATTTCTCATAGGCTTTGGCTTACAATTCATAGAACAATATGGTGCTTCATCCTTTGACATGGCCTTTATTTTGTACTCTCCCTTTCTTATTAAGCACTTTTACTAACTTTGCTCTCTTTCAACCCTAGTACAGCCACAAAAGCCAAGTAATTTACTGAAAAAAAGAAAGAAAGAAATTGATTCAATCCTAAAAAATTGAGATTTTAATATGTGGGAACAAACAGTAATTCAACAGATGATTTAAAAGTATTAACCAAGACAGGGCTATAAATTAGGTGAGAAAAATATCTTCAACTTTTTGTGTTGTTGTTTCAAATTAATCAGTGAGGGTTGGGAAACACACGTCCTCTTTCATTACTAGTGGAAATGTCACGGAGACACCATTTCTGGAGGGCAATTTGGCAGTGTACGTCAGAAGGCTACAAAAAGGTCTGTATAGTTTGTCCACTCAAGTGCACTTTTAGGGAAAATTTTCTAAGGAAATCATTAAGAATTTCTGCAAATATTTATCTACAAGACAGTTTAAAAGGCTTTACTTTTGTATGGCAAAATTATAAACAATATAAATATCTGACAATGAGGGATTATTTAAACAAATGGTTATTAAGAATCATTTATTGGGAGAGTGATTAATGACATGTGAAGATGTTCATAATAGATTAAGTGAAAACAAAGGTTATAAAGCACTGCATAGTCCATATGTCAGTTTAATAAAAATAATGTTTGTGTAAAGTTCCTTGTTTGATAAATGCAGAATGCATGTATGAGAAACTATTTTGCCACAGTTAGGTGTTTTTTGGCTGGTTTTAGTCCCACAGAACTAAAATAGTCTTTCAGACATCATCCTTTATAATATATTTCTAGCATTTGGGATACATGACTAAATTTTGTTCTTTTCCCTCATAATACAACACAAGCGTTGACTGGCTTAAAGCCAAGTATCCACAAGTGGTGAATAATACCCCTCCTTCAATTTTCCTGAGCCCCGAATTTTGTCCAAATTATATTTAATTCATGACCAACAGTGTATATGTTCAGTATCAACACTTATCTTTTTCTTTTCCTTCATTTTTATAAAATGAAAAGTAAATGCCTATAATATTGACATTAAACAGCTATACAAATCATGGTGTGCAAAGATTGTGATACTGAAAAGATTGACCATTTGGCTGGTAGGCAGAATCGTGGTACTACAGTCTGAAATGTCTGTACTTGCAGATGCATAAAGTCTACATTTGGTTTGTGAAAGGTAGACTGGAGTCCTGTGTGTGATGTTCAAGAAGAGGATGAAAACCTGATGAAAAGGCTGAGAATCAACTCTATACTGAGCACACCAGTCAGGGTCCGTCCATTATTTTAACAAGTAGAATTTAATACATGGAAATAGTTCAAGAGATATAGGTGCACTAGAAAGGCAAAGGGAAACATTTAGGCATCACCATGGTAGTAACTACACTAAACAGTGACAACCCCTAGAGCTGGGGTAACAAAGAAATGAAATTGCAATGATCAGAAATGAGAAGCTCCAAGGGACCTAGGACCTAGAATTCTGAGGAAGGGCCCTCTGGGCCTATGGCTGGTGCCTTCAGAGCTCAGGGGAATGCTCCAAAAAGTTGACACCTACAGCCCTCAGGAAAGAGTGCATAAGTTTCATTCGGGAGTATGGGAATAATATGGAATTTAACACCAACTGATACAGAAATCAACTGCTGCCCTGTTAGTAGCGCTCTTGGTAAAATGCTACTGATGGAATAATGAGGAAAGATAAAGCAATTCCTTTTGCCAGGCTACCATCTTCCAATTTTTCTCTTACTCTCCCAACTGGCAGGACCTGCCAGGGAACCAACAACAAAGAAGGATTCTGGTTTGCCCAGTACCAGCCACATCATCACAAAGCAAGGTGCAGAAGAGTAGGTTTGGAGTTGGGTGACGAGACCTTAATAAAAAACATGTACATATACTCAAAAAAAAAAAACAACAGCATATGCATCAGCATGTTAACAGTGGTTATTACTGGATGGTGAGAGATGATTATGAATGATTTAATTTTCTTCGCACTTTCCTTCATTTTCCAATCTTCTACAAAATAACTCATAACAATTTTCTAACATTATACAAAAAAGCTGACTTCTGATTAAAAGAACGTTAAATGATATCATAGAACATTCGGATGTAAAAGCCTCCGGTATATTTCAGGGCTTTTTAGAACAAAATTTCTCATTTACACTAATTTCCCTAACGACATCAAGAATAAAATGCAAACTCCTGTTTACCCAGCTAAATAATGATTAATGCTAAGTATATGGAAGCATACGGCAAGACTAACGAATAGCTTTCTCTGTTTGAACGTGGTAATGGTTTTGTGAAATTGCTAGCATGGGGTTTAAGTGAGGTTAATAGATCAAAACCAAGTATTAATCATCTGGTTAATAATTTTGGCAACACCATTTACAGTGAAAATAGGGTAAATAATTATTAGACAAATAAACATTCCCTAAAGAACATTAAAATTTAGCGATAGTGGACATTATCTTAATCTGTTTCTGCAGCTTGTTTCAGTTTTCCCTATAACTTGATAAATATAATCATCATTACTGAAACCACTTCCACCACCACCACAGTTATTATTCACTGAGCACTTACTATATGATCAATATGTGTTATACAATTAGCTGATTTTACTCCTCACAGTAAGCCAATGGGATTTGTGCTATCATTTCCACTTTGGGGTTCAGGAAATTGAGCCACAAATGGTTTAACTGCCTGGCCCAAGATCATACAAATAGTAAATGAAGAACCAGGCTCCAAAAGAGCTTAACTTCTTTGGGGTATTATATTAATACAATATTATAATATTATTAATTAATTAAAGTATTATATTCTTAATAAATTTAAATTCTATTATAAAAATATTAATCACAAGTATTATATTAATCAATTCAAATTCCAGTTATTTATTTTGTCATTGTGTTACTTCATCTGTAGTTCATATATGTAAAATAGCTTAAATTCCTAAAATAGAATGTAATCTCTTTCACTGTTCCCCCTACCAACGTATACTACTTAAATTACAATATGATTAGTAATTTCTCAACAATAACAAAAATAGCAGAGATTCATGTGTTAAACCTATCTTTTTACAGAGAGTATTAAATGCCCAATTAATATACTTCAAATAATTGTCTACTTAAAATTTTAAATCGTAACATGTTCAGGGAAAGTTCTGTACTTATTATGTATGCCCCTACCTACAATTGAAAGCAGCTTTTTTTTTTTTTTCTCATCCTATTTTTTGACACCAGCAGTTTTTTGAGGATATAGGCCAGGACAGAAATGTCTACAACATGAATGCTGTCAGTCTTTCACCCTGAAGCCATCAAAACCAATCACTGATCTCATTTCCAAAGAACCCATTTGTGACTTTAAAATCTATCAACGTGTGGTGCTTCTGGGTTGGTGAACACGTGGAGGTTCAGGGAGGACAGAATGCGCCCCAAACCCCAAACATCATCCTATGGTCCTCTTCCATGTTATGTTCCTGGGTTGTATCTTTTACAATAAACTGATAAACATACTGGTGGAAATAAAAGCCTGTTTGGAGAAGATCTTGACTTGAGGCAAGCATGGCAACATAAAAGGCTCCTGAATTTCCCTCCTCCCAAGGACACACTGAAAGTACAGCTATACATAGAAAAAATTCCTCTGAGAACAAAGACAGTGGCTTGAATCACAAAGGTCTGAGAGGCAACCAGGAGTTTGGATCAGGCTGATTGATGAGGTTCATCTCCTACATGAGACTAGCCTGTCAAGACTGTAAGAGAGACTATTTTATCTAATGTGAAAAAACAACAAACAGAGGTAAAGAAAATGAAGAAACAAGGGAATATGTTCCAAACAAAAGAACTAGGTTAAGACTCCAGAAACTAATCTTAAGGAAATGGAAATAAGTGATTTACCTGAAAATGAGTTGAAAATAATAGTAAATAATCATAAAGATGCTTACTGAGATTAGGAGCACAAAGCATGAACAAAGTGAGAATTTTTTAAGAGAGACAGAAAATACCAGATGGAAATCATAAGAGTTAAGAAATACAGTAACTAAAGTAAAAAATTCAATAGAAAAGTTGAACAGCAGACTAGGTCAAGTATAAAAAAAGGATCAGCAAACCCAAAGACAGGGCAGTGAAATTAATCCAGAGGAGAAAAAAGAAAAAATGAATGGAAAAAGAGTGAAGAGGGCTTAAGAGATTTATGGAATACAATCAAGCAGACTAATACAGGCGTTACAGGGGTCCTATAAGAAGAAGAAAGAAACAGAAAGCTTATTAAAATAATAATGACTGAAAACTTCCCTATACTAGAGAAAAAACAGACATCCATATCCAAGTAAAGATAATTCCAAAGAAAATGAACCCAAGAGAACCACACTGAGACATATTATAATTAAAAGATCAAAAATTAATGATAAGGAGAGAATCTTAAAAGCAGCAAGAGTAAACAAGGTAACCCTCATAAAAATATTAGCAGATTTTTTCAGCAGAAACTTCACAGGTCAGAAGGAAGTGACACAATTTATTCCAAGTAAAGAAAGGAAAAAAACTATCAATCAAGAAGATTCTACCCAGCAAATTTCTCCTTCAGAATTCAAGGGTAGATAAAGAGCTGTCCAGACAAGCAAAAGCTGAAGGAGTTCATCACCATGGGACCAGTCTTACGAGAAATGTTAAAGGGAGTTAGGCAAACAGAAAAAAAGGATGTTAATTAGTAATAGGAAAAAACATGAAAGTATAAAATTCACCAGTAAAGGTACATATATAGTTTCAGAATACTATATATGGTAATGGTGACAGGTAAAACATTTATAAGTTGAATATAAACACTAAAAGATAAAAATATTAAAAATAACCATAACTACAATAATTTGTTAATGGATACACAACATAAAAACGTAAAATGTAAATTGTGACATCAAAAACAAAAAATGTTGAGGGGAGTATAAAAATGTAGAGTTTTTATATGTATTCAAAGTTAAGTTATCAGCTTAAAACAGACTGTTATAACTACAAGATCTTTTAAGTAAGCCTCATGGTGACCATAAAGTCAAAACCTATAGTAGATACATTAAAAAATAAAGAGAAAGGAATCAAAGCATACCACTACGAAAAATCATCAAATTACAAAGAAAGAGAGGAAGAGAGGAATAAAGGAACTACAAAAGAGCCAGAAAACAATTAACAAATGACAATATTAATTCCATAGCCATCAAATCATTTCATGTAAGTGAACTAAACCTCCATTTAAAAGACATAAGGTGGCTGGATGAATAAAAACACAAGATCCAATCATATACTGCTTTAAAGAGACTAGCTTCAACTTTAAAAACACATACATACTGAAAGTTAAGAGATGGAAAAAGATACTCCATAAAAATGGAAAACAAGGGCTTCCCTGGTGTCGCAGTGGTTGACAGTCCGCCTGCTGATGCGGGGGACACGGGTTCGTGCCCTGGTCCAGGAGGATCCCGCGTGCTGCAGAGCGGCTGGGCCCGTGGGCCATGGCCTCTGAGCCTGCGGGTCCGGAGCCTGTGCTCCGCAACGGGAGAGGCCACAACAGTGAGAGGCCCGCGTACTGCCAAAAAAAAAAAAAAAATGGAAAACAAAAGAAAGCAGGGGTAGCTAAACTTACATTAGACAAAATAGAGTTTAAGCCAAAAACTGTAGCAAGAGACAAAGATGATCATTATATAATGACAAAGGGGTCAATTCATCATGAGTAGGTAACAACTGTAAATATTTATGTACCCAAAACTGGAGCACCTATATATGTGTAGCAAATATTAATGGAGCTGTTGGGACAAATAGATAGAAATATAGTAAGAGCAGGTGCTTTCAGTACATCACTTTCAACAATGGATAGATCATCTTCTCAGAAGAATAAACACAGGAACATTGGACTGAAACTATACATTAGACCAAATGGACATAACAGACATATATAGAACATTTCATCCAACAGCAGCAGAACACACATTCTTCTTAAGTACACATGGAACATTCTCAGGATAGATCGTATACTAGGTCACAAAACAAGTGTTAATAAATTTCGCAAGACAGAAATCATATCAAGCATCTTTTCTCATCATAATGGTATGAAACTAGAAATCAGTTATAGGAAGAAAACTGAAAAATATACAAATATGTGGAGATTAAGCAATATGTGCCTGAACTATCAATGAGTCAAAGAAGAAATCAAATGAGAAGGCAAAATAATATCCTGAGACAAATGAAAGTGAAAATACAATATACCAAAATTTGTGAGACGCAGCAAAAGCAATTCTAAGAGGGAATTTCAGAGGGATAAAGGCCTCATGAAGAAGAAGATCTCAACCTAACTTTACACTTTGAAGACTGGAAAAAGAAGAACAAACTAAGTCCAAAGTCAGTAGAAGAAAAGAAATAAAGAACAGATGGGATTAAATAAAATAGAAACTAAAAGAACAATAGAAAAGATTGATGAAACTAAGAGCTGAATCTCTGCAAGTATAAACAAAATAAACAATCCTTTAGCCAGAATCACCAAAAAAAAAAAAAAAAAAAAAGCAAGGACTCAAACAGGGTCACAATCGAAAGAGGAGACACTACAATTAATACTACAGAAGTACAAAAGATCAAAAAGACTACAATTATATGCCAACAAATTGGACAACCTATAAGCAATGGATAAATTCCTAGAAACATATAACCTAGCAAAACTGAATATGAAGAGAAAATCTGAAAAGACCAATTACTAGTAAGAACACTGAATAAGTACTCAAAACCTCCCTCGAAAAACAAAAGTTCAGGACCATATGGCTTCACTGGTGAATTCTACCAAACTGTGAAAGGGACATTAATTCCAAAATACAGAAGAGGAAGAAACAATTCCAGTCACTTTCCATGAGGCCAGCATTACCCTGATACCAAAAGCAGACAAAAATGCCACAAAAAATACAAAAATAAAATTACAGGTTAATATCCCTGAGGAACACAGATGCAAAAGTCCTCAACAAAATTAGCAAACAGAATTCAACAACACATTAAAAAGATCATACACCATGATTCAGTGGGACTTATTCTGGGGATGCAAGGATGGTTCAACATGTGCAAATCAATCAATGCAATTCAATACATTAACAAAATGAAGGGTAAAAATCATAGGATCATCTCAATAGATGCAGAAAAAGCTTTTGACAAAATTCAACATTCATTTATGATAAAAACACTCAACGAAGTGGATGTAGAGGGAACATACCTCAACATAATAAAGGCCATGTATGACTAGTACACAGTTAATGTCACACTTAGTGAAAAGCTAAAAGCTTTTACCTCTATAATCAGGAATAAGATAGGGATGCCTACTCTTGTCATTTTTATTCAACATTGTACTAGAAGTCCTAGCCAGAGCAATTAGGCAAGAAAAAGAAATAAAAGGCATCCAAATCAGGATGGAAGAAGTAAAACTGTCACCTATTGGCAGATGACAGAATATTACACGTAGAAAACCCTAAAGACTCCACCAAAACACTGTTAGAACTAATAAATGATTTCAGTAAAGTTGAAAGATACAAAAATCAATACACAAAAACCATTTGCATTTCTCTACACTAATGAAGATCTATCAGAAAGAGAAATTAAGAAAACAATCCCATTTATAATTGGGATTATAAATAATAAAATAATAAAATACCTAGAGATAAATTTAACATCAAAGAGGCGAAAGACTGATACACTAAAACCTATAAGGCATTAATGAAAAAAAAAAAGAAGACACTTATAAATGGAAAGATATTCTGTTCTCAAGGATTGGAAGAATTAATATTGTTAAAATGTACACACTACCCAAAGAAATCTGCAGATTCAGTGCAATCTCTAACAAAATTTCAATGGTATTTACTACAGAAATAGAACAAACAATTCTAAAACTCCTGTGGAACCACAAAAGATCCCAAATAGCCAAAGCAATCTTGAGAAAGAATAACAAAGCTAGAGGCACATACTTCCTGATTTCAAACTATATTATGAAGCTATATTAGTCAAAACAGTGTTATAATGACATAAAACAGACACATAGATCAACTGAAGAAATAGAGAAACCCTAAATAAACCAATGCGTATATGGTTAATGAATTTAATATAAATAATCCAAGGATATGCATTGGGTAAGAAGGATAGAACTGAACAGCCACATGCAAAAGAATGGAACTCAACCACTACCATACACGAAAATCAACTCAACATGCATTAAAGATTTGAACCTAAGACCTAAAACCATAAAACTCCCAGAAAAAGAAACACAGGAGGTTAACTACTTGACATCAGTCTTGGTGATTATTTCTTGATCTGACAACAAAAATAAAAACAACAAAGGCAAAAATAAACAAGTGGGACTATGTCAAACTAAGAAGCATCTCCACAGTAAAGGAAACCATCAATAAAATAAAAAGGCAACTTATGGAATGGGAGAAAATATTTAAAATCCACATATCTCGTAAGGGTTAATATCTAAATTATGCAAGAACTCATACAACTCAACAGCACAAAAACAAATAACTCAAAAATAGGCATGAGCTCGGAATAGACATTTTTGAAAAGATGACACAGAAATGACCAACAGGTACATGAAAAGGTGTTCAACATCACTAATCATCAGTGAAATGCATATCAAAAGCAAAATAAGATATCATCTCACAAATAAGATATCTTGTATCAAAAAGACAGGCTTCCCTGGTGGCGCAGTGGTTGAGAGTCCTCCTGCCGACGCAGGGGACGCGGGTTCGTGCCCCGGTCCGGGAAGATCCCACATGCCGCGGAGTGGCTGGGCCCGTGAGCCATGGCCGCTGAGCCTGTGCGTCCGGAGCCTGTGCTCCGCAACAGGAAAGGCCACAACAGTGAGAGGCCCGCATACCGCAAAAAAAAAAAAAAAGACAAAAGAAAAAAAATTCTTGTTAGGATGTGGAAAAAAAGCAAACACTTGTATATTGTTGGTCGGAATGTAAATTGGTGCAGCACTAGGGAAAATGGTATGGAGGTTCCTCAATTAAAATCAGAACTACCATATGACCCATCAGTCCCACTTTTGGATATATACTCTCAGGAAACAAAATCACCATCTCCAAGAGATAGCTTTTCTCCCACATTCATTTCAATATTATTCACAATAGCCAAGTTATGGAAATAAACTTAGTGTCTGTCGACAGATGAATGGAAAGAAAATGTGATATATATCATATGTATATGTATATATGATGTATGCATCTTATACACACACAATGGAATATTACTTAATCTTAAAAAAGAAGAAAACCCTGCCATTTGCCATTTGTGACAACATGGTTAGACCTGGAAGGCATTATGCTAAGTGAAATAAGCCAGAGAAAGACAAACACAGCATATCACTAATATGTGGAATCTAAAAGAAAACAAACCAAAAAAAGCTGAACACATAGAATCAGAGAGTCGAATAATGGTTACCTAGGGCTGGGGTGGTGGGGCGGGTGGAGGCAATAGGGAGAGGCTAGTAAAGGGTAAAAACTTTCAGTTATAAGCGAATAAGTCCTGAGCGTCTAATGTAAAACACGGTGACCAAAATTGCTAACACTGTAATGTATAAATGAAATTTTCTAAGAAAGTAGAACCTAAATGTCACCAAACAAAGCTGTGTGATTAATGTGTAAGTTGATGTTGGGAATCCTTTCATAATGTATACGTGTATCAAATCAGCACAGGTACCCTAAATATATTATAATTCCATTTGTCAATCATAAATCAATAAAGCTGAAAAAAATAATAAAATCAATATGCAACACATTGTTCCGGAAAAGCCGTCTTGATTAATCTGAAAAAGTACAAAAGATGAAACTTCTTAGATGTTCAGACCAAAGGATGATGCCCCTTCTCTGTGGGCGAATGATTGGGTCTACTCTAAAGAGAGTGGACATTCCGGCATGTCTGGTAAAAAGAGGGTCTTGTGACAAGGCTTGGAAATTCAGCCTTGTACTGGTGGCCAAGGGGAGACACTCCCCTCTCGCTCTGAGCTGCCCTCTATTATGTCTGGCCTCCAAGGTGGCTAGACATCCTGGGACATATTGGGTGGGCAGGAGGACTGTGTCTTTTGCCATACAGAGCAAGGAGGGAGCTGCACATTCTAGGGAGGTCACTAAACAAAAGACACAGGTACTAGCTTGTGAGACAGCTTATCCATTTTTACAAACTAACCAAGAAAACTGGAGAAGAGAATGAAGTCTAGCTTAGTTGTTCAAATGTGGACTAAGATATGTCACAGGGCATGCACTGGAGAAGCTACATGCTCCTGAATGACTAAAGAGATGGTGGTGACAGTGGTGACTTGAGAAACGCTTAGAAAAATAATCTTCAAGCACAAAACTCCGACTGCCCTTCTTCATGAACATGCTTGAAGAATTAGGCTTTGATTATGTTAAGAAAACAAGTTCATTGTGTTGATTAGATTGGGTGAGGCAGGGATCAGCAAACTACTGCCTAAATGCTAAGAAGAGATCTTACATTTTTAAATGGTTAAAACATCCAGATGATGAAGAATATTTCATGACAGGGAGATTACAGGAAAATAAAATTTGTGTCCATAAATCACATTTTACGGGAATACAGCCTTTGTCATTAGTTTACGTGTAAGCCTACAGTCATTTTTACAATGACAGTGTAGTTGTGATAGAAACCACGTAGCCACAAAGTCTAAAATATACACTATTGGGCCTACTACAGAAGTTTGTCAACCCCTATTAACACAGATAACCAATAGAGCTCCTTAAAGGTGTGTACCCATTATTAGAAATTTCTGAATGAGTGTGCTAAAATCTCACAAATATATCCCCTCTAGGATATCTGTTAAGTATCCAAATGCATCACCATCAGATTATAAGATCATTCCTTTTTGGAAAACTGCCCCAAAGTGATCAAATATGGACCCTCACCATCTCCCTTAAGCTCCCCCTTTCCTTTTTTTTTGTGGTACGCGGGCCTCTCACTCTTGTGGCCTCTCCCGTTGTGGAGCACAGGCTCCGGACGCGCAGGCTCAGCGGCCATGGCTCACGGGCCCAGCCGCTCCGTGGCATGTGGGATCTTCCCGGACCGGGGCACGAACCTGTGTCCCCTGCATCAGCAGGCGGACTCTCAACCACTGAGCCACTAGGGAAGCCCAGTTCCCCCTTTCTTATAGAATAGGAACCCCCTTTTGAAAAAGGAGGAAAACTAGAGATGGTTATTGTTTTTTCTTCCTTGGATCATTAAAAGTCATTTTCTACGATTTATATAATCAGATAACTTCCTCAGTCATTACAATTCACCTATGAATTGTACTAAAGCATATCATTTCATTTATTTTTACAGTTTCCTGAAGGAGAGACAGATGGAACTTAAGCAGGGAATCCCAAACCCCTCAGCTGGGTGCTGATTGCCAGTCAGGCTCTCCTGCAGCTGAGCTGTGAAAGTGATTGGCTGGTTCCCACTGAGCCCGAAGACCAATTGCTTGCTTCCTACTGAGCTGTGATCCTGATTGACAGCTCCACTGTCTCTCTCCTTGAGCCTTGCCTGTGATTTCTTGCCTTTAGCAGTGTTCTTGTACAGCCACTAAGACTGCAAGTGAAAGAGCCATGAGCTGTAACTCAAAGTTTTGTTTCCTTTGTGTTCTCTCAATGAAAAAGATGGAAGAAAAGAGGGAACTCTAGCAATAAGGAAAGGAGAGAACAAGATAGGCAAAACAAATTATTGGGCATATAAAACTGATGCCCTACAAACCATGGGTTTTACACCCAGTGCAATAACATACCTAACATATTTTGAAACATAACTTAGAGTTTCAGAAAGAAGATGTCCTGGACTCTGGATACATATATTCTAGAAATTGTAAATATGCATTTATTTGATGAATTGATAAAATGTCACTCCTATTAATTCACCTTTTGTGACTCTGATATGGATAAATGCATCTCTCAATCACTGGATTGAGTGACAAAAATCTAGAATCTGGTTTCAGGAAACTGGGATTATACCTGGATGTCATCAAGATCCCAGCTTTGGGATCTGCATTTCAGTACCCTGATGATCTTTCCTTTTGTCATCTCTGTAAGGTAGAACTTTAGTTATTGGACTAGGAATCAGGTGATGCTAAGTTATTGTCCCGAACATCATCTACTCTATAAAAGCAAGATCCCACCACTTAGCTCCCATCTATTAAATAAAAATGAATTCACCTTACTTAAGCAGAGAAGTAAAGGCCTTGTACAATGAAAACTACAAAACATTGCAGAAAGAAATTAAAGAAAACTTAAATAAATGGAAACAAATTCATGTTCACAGATTTGATGACTTAATAATGTAAAGATATCAATACTACATATGGGAATCTACAGATCTAATGCAATCCTTATCAAAATCTCATTGACATTTTTTACAGAAACAGAAAAAAAAATCTCAAAATTCATATGGAATCTCAAAGGACCCCAAATAGACAAAACAACATTGAAAAAGAAGAGCAAAGCAGAAAACCCACATTTCCTGATTTCAAGCTTACTACACAGTTACAGTAATTAAAACAGTGTGGTATGAGAATAAAAATAGATATTTAGCCAATGGAATATAATAGACAGTCCAGAAATAAACCCTCACATTTAAAGTCAAATGATTTTTGACAAGAGTGCCAGGAACATTCAATGCAGAAAGGACAGTCTTTTCAACAAACCATGCTGGAAAAACTAGATATCCACACACAAAAGAATGAAGTTGGATTTGTAATTGACACCATATATAATAATTAACTCAAAATGGATCAAAGACCTAAATGTAAGATCATAAATTGTAAAACTCTTAGAGGAAAAAAAAACATCGCAAAGGCTTCACAACATTAGATTTGGTAATGATTTCTTAGATATGACACTAAGAGCAAAAGAAGAAAACAGAGAAATTGAGTTTCACGAAAATTTAAAATTTTGTGCAGAGACACTATCAACAGAATAAAAAGTCAACCATGGAATGGAATAAAATATTTGCAAATAATATGTCTGCTAAGGGATTAATATCGAGACTATATATTGGGCTGGTCAAAAAGTTCGTTCGGGTTCTTCCAACGATGTTATGGGGAAACACAAATGAACTTTTTGGCTAACAGAATAGATGACTCCTAAAACTCAACAACATAAAAACAAACACTCAGACAAACACCCAGTTCAAAAATGGGCAAAGGACTTCAATAGACATTCCTCCAAAGAAGATATACAAATGGCCAATATGCACATGAAAAGATGCTTAACATCACTTATTCATTAGGTATATACAAATCACACCTACAGTGAAATACGACATCACACCATTGGGATAGATATTATCCAAAAGGAAGAAAAAAAAAAAACAACAGAAAATAAATGTGTGGGAAATGATACGGAGAAACTGAAATATTTGTGCATTGCTGGTGGAAATGTAAAATTGTATGCACACTGTGGAAAAGAGTATGATGTGCTCCTCAAATAATAAAAACAGAATTACCATATGATCCAGGAATTCCACTTCTGGGTATACACCCAAAATTATTGAAAGCAGGGCATCAAAGAAATCTTTGTACACCCAAGCCCATAGCAGCATTATTCACAGTAATGAAAAAATGGAGGCAATCCAAGTGTCCACTCATAGATAAATGGATAACAACTGTGATAATATATGTATGATGTAGGATTATTCAGCCTTAAAAAGAAAGGAAATTCTAAGATACATTACAAGATAGATGAACCTGCAGACATTATGCTAAGTGAAATAAGCCAGTAACGAACAAATATGGTGTGATTTCACTTATCTGAGGTACTCAGAATAGTCAAAATGAGAGAGACAGAAAGTGGAATGGTGGTTGCCAGGGACTGGGGGGAGGGGAGAATGGCAAGTTACTATTTAATGAATGTAGAGTTTCAGTTATACAAGGTGAAGAGTTCTGGAGACGGATGGTGTTGATGGGTGCACATCACTGTGAATGTATTCAATACCACTGAACTGCACACTTAGAAATAAGATGGCAAATTTTATGTTATGTATATTTTACCATAATTTTAAAAATTGGAAAAAAGTGAATTCACCTTCTGACTTGCCCATCTAATTCACAGGAATACTGCAAAAACAATAATCCTTTATTTTATGCATCTGAAGAGTATAAAGATCAAACATATTCAAAGTGTTATCACATATTTAAAGAAACATTTTTCAGAAGCTAACTCTATTAGGTTTCAAATTTTAAGGAAGGTTATGGCAGGTAACCACTCCTGATGGATTTGAGTTGGTACCACAGACAAATTTTCAAACCTCCTTTAAAGGAGGCCTGGGTCCTCCTTTAAAACAGGTCATCTTGAAGTGTGAACTACTACTTTTATCCTATTTACCTTTTTTTTCTCATAGTACACATCACCTTCTAACATAACATATGATTTACTTAGTAACTACGTTCATTATTTTTTGTTCATTATTTTTTGTTCTCTGTCAAGCTCCACAAGACTAGTTATCCTTGTCTGTTGTGTTCACTGATACATGCCATGCACTTGGAATAATGCAGCTGTGTACTAAGTTTAATTGTAGATACTATTGATTTGGACAATTTTTATCTACCCCAAGATATAACTTATATCAATAAGTTATAGAGGGTAAAACATAAAAGGTTCCCTTCATTCAAGACCCCAGAATCCTATTTCCTTCCAAAGGAGTTATTTCCAGGCAGAAGCTTTTTCTTTTTTTTGGGATCTGTCTGAAATATATGGTAGATGAGTCACCAGTTCTTGCATTAGTTAACAAATATTTATTAAGCACCTACTATGTGCTAAGCCCTCTAGTAGATGATTTCATTGATGGCATCTTCTCTGGCTGAGCCTGAGTATGGACTCCTAGGTTGCTCCAACTAACAGAGCAGATTTATATCTCCAGGTCCTGGGGACCATTTGGGTAAGATAACTGAGGTAGTCAGGCCACACAGTGCTGCCTAAACCCAACTCCACCCCAGATTACAGAATATAGCAAAAATTCTGAATGCAGGTTTTTCATAAATACCAGAGAGGAAACCAACTATTCCCAGGCTTATCTAGTGTCAATGTCTTTCAAAAGAAACCTAGCTGCTCCTTAATGAATAACCATTGAATGAATGAGAATAGTCTATTCTCTAATGCTTTGCCCCAATGCTCCCCACCACAAAATCAAAGGCCTTTAATTGTAGCTCTCTTGCTTAATGTAGTATTCAAAGAAATTGCTGTCATCAGGAGCTTTAACATACCCTGTCCTCACTAACATGCTCTTCTGTTTGTATGTAAGCAAGGGCATAAAGCAGAATCTAGCAAACTTCCAAACTCCAGTGCTTTATGGCTCCTTTTTATTTATTTTTTGGGCCTCATTTATGTTCCTGATCTATCCTTGTCCTTTCCTGCCCTTAGTCTCCTCCACCTTCTGTCTTCAAATATCTAATTGCCATGTGTTCTGATGGATAAGCCTTCGGCTGTGGTTTCCTTTCTGTAGTAACTGAGGCTCTCTCCCTTTATCACTCATTTTACAAAGGATATATATATATATATATATATTTTATTGGAGTATAATTGCTTTACAATGTTGTGCTAGTTTCTGCTGTACCATGAAGTGAATCAGCTATATGTATACCTATATCCCCCCCTCTTGGACCTCCCTCCCCCGACCCCACCCCATCCCACCCACCTAGGTCATCACAGAGCATCGAGCTGAGCTTCCTGTGCTTTATACTGTGTTCCCACTAGCTATCTATTTTACGCACGACAAAGGAGATATTCTTAATTAAATGATCTTTGCACTCATCATTTCTAACTCTCATTTCATATCTGCTTTGCTAGATGATCGGCAAGGTCCCCTTCCAGTTCTAAAATTCTATGACATTTGTTCATGACAAATACTAAGAAGATCATAGAATTCATCACTCTTCTCTAAATGTTTTAGCATTACAGCCTGCTTTTTCATTTCAGTGACATTTTACAATCACTTCGCCTTTAGATTTTCCTCACAGAATCACTTCCAGTGACTGAAGGTTTTTGAGCTTCCAGAAAAACAGAACATCTGTGTCACTGGCAAGTACACTCCATAACCGCCTTAACAGTTGGTGCTGAAAGAGCTAAAACTTCTGGTGTATCATATGTCAGAGGAGGCAAAGTGATGGAAAGGACAGTCCCCTTCTCCCTGGCTGAACCCATGACAGACAGTGCCAGTGCTCCTGGAACCCCTTCTGCTGAGGGAGGAAGTAGTTTCAGAATACTTTTACAACCTACGAGGCTTTAGAAAACCGCTCCTGAGAGATGTGAGTAGGTTCTGCTAATTCAACCTCAGAACTGGCCTCAGTCTTCTTTTAAAACAGAGCATTTCCAGATATGAGTTATCATCTTTATCCGGCTCTACTTATATTTTTTTCCATAGAACATAATGAGACGGGCTGGGACCTGGGACCCTTTGCTGCAGTGCTGCAGTGCTTGCACCTGGACAAACGTCTCCTTGAACAACAAAATACGAAGAAGTTATAAAAATAACTAACTAAAAATAACTGCGTGCCTGCGCAGTTGGGGCAAATTATGGACAACAAGATACAAAAAGATCCAAAAAACCCAACTGCCACTTCTGAAGAGCCAGGAGCAAAAACAGGGTGTCCAGAGCAAAGGCAGGGTACTGCACATGGCCCCTGCACTCTACACCACCCCTCCACCCCTGGACACACCCCTACCCTCACCCCATATAAGGAGCCAGTTTGCCCCCCGCTCAGGGAGTGAGCAAGGAACTTGTTACTTGTTTTCACCCCCTCCTGCTGCAGCAGGGGCCCCAATAAAGCCTTGCCTGAATTTCTTATCTGGCTTCTTATCAACTTCTATTGGTTGGGGAAGGCCAAGAACCCTGTTCCATATCCATACCACATTCTAACACAATATACAATTTATTTAGTTACTATATCTATTATTTTTGCCTCTCCTGCTAAAATATAAGCTCCACAAGAGCAGGGATCTCTGTCTATTGTGTCTACTCATGTGTGCCAAGCATTCGGACCAATGCCAGGTACAGAGCAGATACTCAGGAAATATGTCTAATTATGGAATGAATGATCTCCTGCTCCACCTGCAACAGAATCTCAGGGCCCAGGCCAGACTGAAGTGAATGAGGCCTCTAGAGTAAACATTTAAGGAGGCACTCGCTCTCAAGGCCCACACTCACTAGCACAGCCATAAGGAGGGAGGAGGACTCCTTAAATTGTGCCCCCCTAGGTATCTCACTCGCCTCACCCCAAACCCAGCTCTGAGAATCAGCATTGCTCAAACCACAGATGTCTCACCACACCCTGTCTCTGCTGAATCAAGATCACTGTGGGGAGATGGCAACCTGGGAATTTCATTTCTAATGAGCTACTTCTCACTCTTACACACAATTTTACTTGAGAATCATTGCTTTAAATTAAGCAGTGTTGCCAAGATGGATTATTCACTAAACCATCCCTGGCCAGTTCCTTCCTCTCATTCAAGGCCCTTCACAACCTTTCTGTAGCTCAGCTTTCCCTGACAAAATTCTAACACTAGCTAACACACAGCGTTGTCTAACTGCCAGGCATTGTTCTAAGAACATTACTGTATATGTACCTAATTGTCATAAAATACCACGTGATAGGTACTATCATTATTTTCATTTACATATGAGGAATGAAATGGCACAGAATGGTTAAGTAACTCACCAGCAGTCACACAGCTATAAGGGCAGATTCAGGATTCCAACCCATGTAGTCTTACTCCAGAAACTATGTTCTAGACCGAATGCTTTCAACATTCTACCTCAAAGGAAACTGCTGTCATGAAAGTCCTAGATCCTCTCACATTTCTTCCCTTTTTCTGGTTATTCTCTTTACTAAGAAAGCCTTTTCCAGTAGCTCCTCTACCAAAATCCTTCCTATTGGAATCAGACCCGTTCTCCATTATCCAAGGAAAATCCCATTTCCTCCATGAAGCCATCTTCAAACACCCATATGTGAAACATCTTCCCCTTCACTGTGGTCATTTAGCGTGTTTTCTCTACTGTTCTGTCTACATCAGATTTGGGTGCAGAACTAACCAGATATGACTAAAGAGTTTGAAATACTAATCCTTACTAAGCCATATCTCCTTTTACCCATTGTCCCCTTCCCTCATTAAAGCACTGGCCACGCCATTCTACACTCATGGCTTCTAGAGAAGGATAAAACATCATAAAGAGAAAAAGAAATAAATTCTTGGCTTTTGAGTTTCAAAAGTCCAGCACATTCTCTTAGGAAAAAAGAATACAGTCACAAACAAAGGTCACCAATTTGGGAAAACTTTTGATAGGAAAAGGCCAGAGTTGTCTGGCTGACTCTCCATTCCACACACCAATCCAGATAAAAATTCCCAATTGGGATAAGGAGGAGATGGAAGGCAAGGAGTGAGCAGAGATTTTTCGGTTTATGAAAAAGGGGAGCTCTCCAAGTGCAGATGTGATAAACTCATATTAGTTTAGGGAGACCGGAGAGCAGAGAGCACCTGTATATCAATTGCAGGGTAGGGCCCAAGAAAGCAGAACTCCAAAGAAAAACTGGTTTTTGTCTCTGCAGGCAGAGAGGACATCATGCAGCCAGTCAGAGCATGACTCAGGAGCAATAAAATGACTGATTTGCCTAAAGTAGCATAAAACCTGATAGAGTCTTAGCACCATAGAGGCTTTTGTAGCCTAAAGTGGCATTTAAGCAACAGGATGCTCTCACATGCCCCAAAGCAGTTTGGGAGGATCTGAGAGAAAGCTGTACTTGAACTGTGGGCATGAAGGGTGATTCAACAGTAGCTTGAATGGACAACAGACAGCGGGGCAACAAGAGTAGCATACGCATATATCATCATAGACAGATATTGACCAGTCCATTTCCTCCACCTGCCACCCACCAACCACGATCCCAAGACCTCAGAGTTCTGACAGTCACCCCCTATTTAGATTTTCCCTCTCTTTGCACCAGAATGTTTCTCTTCATTACGACCAACTCCTTAGTTCAAGCCCTGGCAAACGAGGTACTTAATCCATATTTGTAAATGAATGAATGAAGTCGAGTAAATCGCACAAATTTGGAAATGGATATTTTTGCCAGGGAAACCCTCCAATGGTACCAGTAGTCATCAGAGTGGCCAATTAGGAGAATTTAGAAGTGGATGCTTCTATTATAGCTCGTTATTCCCTGTCTAATCACAGATGTTCGGTACAGACCAAAAACATCCCCAAGTCCTGAGTGAGTTCTGAACACAGGAGTCACGGACACAGGAAAGAAAGCACATGGCAGATATGGCTATTTTATCTTAGTTCATAAAAATCACAGTCCACTGAGTTCTTAAAAGACTCACAAAATAGGTGACATTTGTTGAGGTCCCACCAGAGAGGGCCTTTGTGAAAGTTGTTAAAAACGAATCACACTGGGCTTCCCTGGTGGCGCAGTGGTTGAGAGTCCGCCTGCCAATGCAGGGGACGCGGGTTCGTGCCCTGGTCCGGGAAGATCCCACGTGCCATGGAGCAGCTGGGCCCGTGAGCCATGGCCGCTGAGCCTGCGCGTCCGGAGCCTGTGCTCCGCAACGGGAGAGGCCACCACAGTGAGAGGCCCGCGTACCACCAAAAAACCCAAAAAAACAAAAAAAAAAAACGAATCACAATGTTTCCAGCAAGTTTTCCTTGGGGGAAAGTTAGATGCTGGATTATCCTTAACTTCAAGTAAATTTGTACATATCAGACAACTGCAGGCCTTCATTTTTGATCAAGGGCAAAAAAGGATATCAATGCAAACATTTTATTAAAACGGGAATACATAGTTGAAGACTGAAGATAGAAAAAAAAATGAAAGAAAGGAAATAATAAAGCAAGTCATTTTACTGTCTGACCACTACCACCATGGGAGCATTTTAAAGCAACGAACTTAGATTTCAATTATTTTACATATAATAAAATTCAGAGGGACATTTAAAAGGAAAGATATATGAAAAGTGAGTATCCATGGGGTATAATCACTCCTTGAATGGTGTTTGAAGGTTTATAATAGGATGTAAGAATATTGAATATTACAGTACTCATCTCAAATCCAGTCAACTTTGTGAATTTATTGTTTTTATGACCAACCCTTCCAAAGAAATAAGAGGCAGGACACAATCTCAGCCTTGGGGCAGCTCTGGGTCACTTAGGTGTTTTCTGACATAACTGGTTTCACTAGGGGCTGGTGGTCCTCACATCAGCTGTGTCCTTATACTGATGGTCTTGTCTTTGCCTTACAGACATAATGAATGAATTATTGGCTGTAGCAAACTAGCAGGGGTGAAGGGACTCAAGTGATGGGGACAGCATTGTCTTCAGAACCAGCTTTATGCTTTTTACTTGTACTGAATTGAGTAAGGCCTCATTAGTAAGGGACTCCACAGTTTTGGTATGGAAATCTCATGAATTTTAGACAGAGAAGGAAAAGGGAAATCAATGAAAATGTGAGAGTGCATTACAATATCAGGGGTTAAAGGAAGGGTAGACTGTGATAGCTTCTAATTCAAACTATTTTAAAAAATATTTTTTAAAGTACTATTAGTACATCATTTAAGAATCAACTAATAAGATGACTGAAAATGAAAAACATCTGTCCCCTCAACTTCCTTTCCCAGCCTCCCACATCCCAGAAACAACATTTTCAACCCCTGTAGCTGTTCATTCTAGTATTAGCTTTCACGTTTCCAGTTAATGTAATTATATATTACAAAGCTATTGATTTTCCTTATTTAGCTATTATCCACTGATTAGCTACTAAGAAAGATGATCTTATATCAACAACCTCTCCACCACCTCCACCCCCACTGGCTTGCCCTACTTATTCCATTTGGTATTAGTTTCATCACAGTTTTAATTAAATCCATATGTGGTTTTTAAAATTATTATTATGACTATGTAAACACTGTTCATTACTAAGCTAAGCCAAGTACTATTTCAATTTCCTTCTGTTTCAGCTTCTCATTTTTCCTGGAGTTAACTGCCTCTTTTATTCTTTAAATATTTGCCTTTCTTTGAAACCTGGCTCTTTCCAGACACGCCAGTGTTCCATCTCTAGGATGATGACCTCAGCTGGGACAACTGTAGTAGCATGGCTCTGCTCCATGTGGCTCCCTCCAATATGCTGGCCCGGATGAGCCCTCATCATGATGGCCAAGAGAAAAAGGCAGAAGCAGAAATGTGCAAACCTTTTTTTCTAGCTTCTTCATATGTTACATTTGCTAACATCTCACTGGCCAAGGAGAGGGCACATGGCCAAACTCAGAATCAAGGGACAAGGAAACAGACTGATATTCTGATCCTTTGGTGGGAGAAACTGCAAAGTCACATTGCAGATAAGTACAGATACAGGAAGGGATGAAGAATCAGGACCATTAATTTAATCAGTCAGTTACAGTCATTAATTAGGTGACCATATATGAAAGGTTTTGTTTCTAGATTCTCTAGCTTGTTCTCTTTACCTATTTGTTTAACTCATGTGCCGGTATTCTACTGTCTTAGTTACTATAGCTTTATAATAGGTCTTTCTTAATATCTTGTAATTTTAAGTCTTCAGATTTATTGTTGCTCATGAATGTCTTGTCTGTTTTTGGTTCTTTGCATTTCCATATAAATTTTACAATCACTTTGTCAATTTCCACAAAAGATCTGTTGGGATTTTGATTGCGATTGCACTGAACTGACAATACTGAACTTTACTTGAGCCATGGGCTCCTGGAAAACAGGAAAGGTCAAGAAATCTCCCCCAACCTTTTGTGTTCCGGGAAAGAGCTTCCTGCTAAGAACTACCCTCTGTTACATGACTGAGAGAAGATTCGCAAATGCCCACCTTGTTTATGTATGACAAATCCAGACACAGATCCTCCAAATTCCCATTCTTTGCCTCAGAAATGATTAGCTGATCCCTTTGTACTCACTGACTAATCTAGACAAAATGCCTGCCTGCTAACTTCACTGAACTAAACTTTAGTCAAGCTTCTCTCCTCCCCGTGTACTCCTGAACTTTGATCTGCCCCTAGGTTAAGCAAGCATTTGAACGTAGAACGAAGGTCACCTTTCCCAAGAATCAACTATTTACACAGAAAAACCTTCTGAACAACTATCTTACCATGCTACTTTGCTCACCTTACCTGCCTGCCCCGCTCCCCCATACCTGGTCCTTTCTAGTCTTGCTTACTCCTCACTGTAAAAGCAAAGCTTTTTTTGGCCTGACTTTTGAGATGCATGCAGATATTATAGTCAAGGCAATGCCTTGATTGCAACAGTAACCCTTTCCTTACTGCAACAGTTTTCCTCTCCTTATTTTAATGATCCCTTTGAATAAAGTATCTCTTTACCCAAATTTGGATTTTTTGTTTTGTTTTTTGACAAAATGATGGGTCAATTTGAGGAGAATTAATATCTTTACAACATCCAGCGTTCCAGTCCATGAACATGGTATACTCTTCTGATTATTTAGGTCTTCCTTAATTTTTCCCAGTGATATTTTATACTTTTTAGCAGTGAGAGCATGTACAGTAACTCCCCTACATATGAACCTTCAAGTTGCGAACTTTCAAAGATGCGAACCTGTGTTCGCATGTCCAATCACATAAGTTAGTTCACGGGTCTGGTGTACATTGTCACATGCGTGCATCCTCTACAAGTGGCTGTGCTTTTGTGTACTTTACTGCACAGTACTGTATAGAGTACAGTACTACAGTATCTTTATTTCAAGCCCAGGATGTCTGGAAGCCAGTGTAAAAGCAGTGGTATATAGCCAATTGTGTTATTCAGGTACCTAGGCTAACTTCGTTGGACTTACGAACAAAGCGGACTTACGAATGAGCTCTCAGAACAGAACTCGTTCGTATGTAGGGGACTTACTGTATCTCTTTCCTTAGTTGTATTCCTAATTAGTAGATTTTTTTTCTGGTATTATCATAGTCATATTTTTTAAATTAATTTTCTAAATGTTTGTTGCTAGAGTGTATATTGATCACCTACCTAGTAATCTCACTAAAATTACTTATTAATTATGAGAGTTTGTCTATGGATTCTTTTTTGATTTTTCATATCCACAATCATGCTATGAATAGTGACAAGTTCTTTTATTTTTCTTTCTAGTCCTTATGTTTTATTTTTTGTAGTATTGTTTTATTGCTCTGGCTAGGACCAACAGTACAATGTTTAAACGTTAACAGTGATAGCTAGCATGCTTATCTCATTCCCTATCTTAGCATAAAAGCTTTCAGTGATTCACCATTAAGTATTATATTTGCTGTAGTTTGTTTGTATTTTTGTATCTATTTTTAATAATAGTAAGGAAATTGTAGTTTAAGAGTTTTTATCCATCACTAGAAAATACATTTTGGGGGAGGAGCTAGAATGTATTCATAGAGGTGAAAACTGAGGACCATTTGTTAACTGACTCTTTAAAGATCATATGGCAAGGAAGTTGCTTCACTTCCAACCCAAATATTCTGGGTATGTCCTTTACTATTTCTCTCAAAAAGAGTATTCCCTCTTGTGTTTCTTTATATGCTTGCATATAGCAACTGAAGCATCAAATGTAAAAGCGGGAAAATCAGTAACTTACTAATACACATCCACTGGGGTGGAGAGGAGAGAATAAACTGCACAATCTTTATGGAGGGAAGTTCATGAATATTCATTAAAAGCCTTATCATATGCACATCATTTGACCTTAAGATATTTCCTTAGAAGTGATATTTTTAGGTACCAGATCCAATAAGTATGCAACTATGTATGTACAATAAGATTTATTGAAGCACTGTTTTTTAAGAGTTAAAAAAAAAAAGGAAGTAATCCAAATACCTAGCAATAGAGGAATGGATAAATATAACTATATTAACTGCCAAATACTATATCAGTACATTAGGTTAAAAAAAAGACTGCACAAATGGAGAAAAATCCATTTTGTTAAAAAATCTATATGTATATACATGCATATTTAAAGTGTAAAAGGGCATATTAAAACATTAGTAGTTAACATTTTATAAACCACACAAAAATGTCTATAGTACATATGCTTCTACATGTGCTAAAAATAGCACCAAAAGTGATGATGACAGCAGGAAATAATATTGTCATTCACACGTCAACAGACATTTTTTCTATTTTAATTCTGATTGTTTTTATTAGCCTAAGCCTGAGCTTTGGCCTTGATTAAAGTATTCATTTCTGAACAAAGTGACTCAGCATTGGATCCTCTGGGGAAATATTAGTAGTGTGAAATTTTAGACACCGCTAGAAACTCAAACAGCATATGGATAGCGACAATTGCTAAGAAGTTCAATTATGTGTGGGCTCTGATCTCTGCTAATACCACCAAACTGTCATAATGATTACCGTTTGTGAAACACGTATATGGCTTGCCATTTGCTAAGTATTTTGCAGATATTAGCTGTCCCCAGCATTCTGTAGAAGAGGAAAACTAAGGCTTGGATGAGTAACATTTATCATTTACCTATATAAATAAAATTACATTAAGAAATTCACTTACAGCATCTGTAGTATGTATACAGCAAATCAAAGAAAATTAACCTGAGATGTATACGTACAGAGCCTTAACTCTCTAATTTATAAAAGGATTTGCTGTGACTGCTTTCATATTCATCTACTCCTGTTTTGAAAGTGCACTCAAAGAACGAAGCTTTTGACATGGTAGTGATTAATTGACGTTATAATACAACAGGTCAAGCGATTTCCTTATAAATCTCCTCTAACCGATTTGATGCCCTTGAAGCATTATCAAGATAGCATTCTCTTCAGTTACTATACGCTAAAGCCCTCCCCACCCTTAATGCCATTTCTTTTCTCTGCGTCTTGTCAAATTAGTCAACGTCCGGCATTGAACAAATAAAAGACTACCCCGCCAAACTAATCTACATGGAGGAAAAGCAGATCACTGGGTGCCTGCAATTGGGAGAGAGTTTAGGGGGAAGGGGATGGACTGCAAAAGGGCTTGAGGAATGTTTTGGACGTGACAGGAATGTTCTCTATGTTAATGGTGATAGTGGTAATTTCATACATGTATACACCTGTCAAAACTGAACTGTACACTTAAAATGGAAGCAGTGAATTGTACATAAATTATACCTTAATAAAGTTGATTCAACAAACTCCCTGGATAACTGTTGTACAAATACCCTCGGGAGAACTTAATGATCAAATAGCACCTCTCTTTCTCTTTCCGTGTTTTCTGAAGCTTACATCTGCAATTTTTCTAGGTCAGTAAGATAGACCCCAAAGCCACTTTCCAAACAATCAAGGTATATTTTGTTTTAAATATTTCCACAATTTTAAAAAGATTTTCTAGAATTCATCCATTTTTGTTTTAGAGCTGACATTCAAACATCTGTTTGTAGCATATATCATTGTTTAGAGGAAGAAATTAGAGGTCCCAGTATCTTTTTTTAAGCCTCATCCTTGACAAGATATCACCTTGTAATTATCTCAAGCTGAAGGCAAATAAAGAGAAAAGGGAATTGAAGGAGAAATAATGTTTTGAGGAGAGACATAGTTAGACTGAAAAAAACCCCACAATCAACATTTTTCCACGTATCTAGCAGTAACACATATTGCTAGAATTTTCTGCAGCCTACCATACAAAATAGAGAAAGCCCTCAGATTTTTAAAGGTTTGTGAAATCAGTCAGAATAATCATGACTTTTATGGCAGGTAAGGTATTCCTGAGTCTTGAAGGATAAACATGTGGAGCTATCCATCCCCCCCCCCGCCACCCAACCAGAGTTAATAAAAATAACCCACATCATTTCTTTAAAAAATAAAAAATCACAAACAACTAAAACACTAGAACTAGATTGAAATTAGGATTTCAAAAATCGAACACACCTTGCTATGGGACAGAAAGAAATTGCTTTTTCATTTCCCAAAGACTCTTTATCTCTTGGCACATAAAAAAAATGGCATAAGATGGTGCTTGGAGATGTTCCTATTTTTCTTCCCACTCTTCGTATCTATAGTATATTGCTATTTGAACGCAGCCTACAAGTAAATAACTCTATGTCCTTTTTCCATAGAACTGACACCAGCATATTAAAATATAAAAGCTAGACAGTTTTGCCTGGCTGGAGTTGATAAAATAGGAGAATGCACAATGACATCCCAAGTCCGTGAATTCAGTACATTCAGTCATGCTGCCACCAAGCGCCGAACTCACCGCCACCACCCAATGAAAGGTTCTTAAGTGAAATCCCTACTCCACCACACTAAGCTAAAACCAAGAGAAATCAAAAAGACTGGGACTTTTCGAACCACTTCCTGAAAGTGGTTCACTTGGCACCCAACAGTAACTCTACTTATATTGATACTATGCCAGTAAGTAACTTCTTTTACTTTAAAAAAAAATAAGACAAATGATCCTCAGAAAAGAGCCACCATGAGTGCTTATTTAGGTAAGGATGTGTCCAGCTGAAATGAACACAAATCTTTCCTCTTCAAAGTGAGAGCACAGCCAGTTTGTATCCTTAACATATAACCTAATTTACTTTCCTCATTATTGATTAGTACCATCAAAATTATATTAACTGACCTTCGTAGGAAGTCTAAATAACAGCTTATCTTTCTGAGCCCATGACTTCCAAGTGAATTTATTTGGAGCATTATTTCCATTTTTCTTTTATGCACAAGTTGTTACTGACTCTGTATTTATTTTGTCAAAAGATAAATTAAAACCAGAAACTCCTTGTTACTTTTTAATTTCCACTGAGTCACAGTTTCTTAGAGTAATACATTTTCCTATGTTAATTATTATATCTTTGGATAATATTCTTTTCAGGAGGACAGGGATATGATTGATGAACTGGCTTTGTGTGAAGAACAGAAATGGGACTATATTGGTAGTAAAAAATCAGTGTAGTTGGTGATATTAACATACACAAAATATTTTTTCTGAATAGAATGCTCTCAAAAAATAAGAGCCAGCATAGGGAACTATATTCAATATTTTGCAATAACCTATAATGGAAACAAATCTGAAAAAGGATATATATACACACATATATATGCATATATGTATAGATAATATATATATTTGAATCTCTTTGCTGTACAGCTGAAACTAACACAACATTGTAAATCAACTACTACACTTCAATAAAAGAAAAAAAACTAAGAGCTAGATGCATTCATAAATTTTTTCTCTTATTTCTTGAGTCAATTTTTTACTACTGTTTTTCTGTACATTCAGAGCTGGCATGCATAGTAAACGCTTAAAAGAGTGCCTATATATTAGGAAAATTTAGGATGATATACTTAATAAATACTTAGTAATTAAACCTAAATACAATTCACCTTAAATACTCTGGGTTCCTGGATGTCTTCCCCCTACTCACCCATCAAACCTACTCTAGACTAACGATTATGTTGGTATCACTGAAATGTATTAGTGTCTCTTTAACCACTTTTATACTGTTGTTTTATTTCCTATGCCATCTTTTCATTACCAAATATTCCCTGGACTCACTTCTCCCTTTCAGTAGGTTTACTGTTCTTGCTCACCTAATCACTTTTTGATCTTTTCAACGCTTACTCTCAAACCCCTAATAGGCATTTCCTAAGAGTCAATTATCAGCTGTAACTTATTCACTGTCTACATTCCTTCCCCATGAAACCTATTCTGTTCTTACAACCACGACCGTTATCAATGTCCTTCTGGAACTTCAGATGAGAAGCCGTGAAGTTTTTGACATCTTCCTGCCACTCACATATGCACTTGTCAAGTTCCCTTGGGGAGTCCTTCAAAACACTGTTGAGATCTTGCTTTTCCCATTCCCCCTACCTTATGTACCACACAACCCTATGTCGCGCAGCCCTCTAAAACTAACAACAGTCTATAAATTCCAAAATTTCAGACTTTGAATTAAATCTTTCAGTTTGTCTCAGGCCTGAATTATCACTAGCCTCTTGCCTGACAAAACCAATACTGAAAAATATGGGTGGATCAAAAAAGCATGTCCAATCACAGGAACAAAGCCTTTAATTCGATGAGGTAGGTAGTAGGAAGCCACTGTAGTATTCTTTTTTGGTAAGACATCAATATTTTCAGAATGCTGTCATTGGACGACCCATTTCTCTGGGATTATAGAATGGATTGAATATTTAGTGGCAAGTGTAAAAGCCATATCACTAGAGGAGTCTAGGCAGAATATGACATCCTGAGTGATAAGGTTTGATAATCAGGTTTTCATTATTGCTTCATATTATCTTTTTGTTCTGTTCAGATTGATCTCTAATGCTGCCATCCCAGAATCACTCCAATTCCTCTGCTATGCTCACCCCTGTCACCTACCTTTATCCATCCCTCCATTCACATGAAATATCCTTCCTCTCCATCTGATTTTTTTTTTTTTAACAACAGCTCAATTCTTACATCTTTTCATGGCCTGTGTCAAATCTTAATCTCCTCCAGGATACTTGTGCAGAAACAATACAGCAAAGAGGTTATAAGCTAGAGTTCTGGAGCCAGAATACCTGCATTGCAAAGTTGGCTTCCCTCATGCCCTACAGTGGGCTGGTGGGCAAATTACCGGACTTGTCTGAGCTTTGAGTCTTCATTTGTGATAGAGGGGTATGAGAAGTATCCAACCATGGGGTTTACTCTAAGTATTCAATGAGATAAATCATGTGAAAAGCTGAGCACTAATCCTGGCACAGAATATGAGCTCAATACTTCTCAGATAGTATCATCAGCATTGTTGCTTTTCTCCCCATGCCTGCGTGTTTCTTTTTCCCTTCTATGGATTCCTGTAATACCTCAAAATTTAAAAATATTTCGGTACTCATTAATCCAAAATTAGGTAGGCTGCCAGTTAACTTTTATACACAGATAAGGGCAGAAACCATGTCCTCAATTCTTTGTACAGCTTCCTAATAATTACATTAGTGTTATTAGTAATGAGTCACCCCCACCATTTATTTAGTTACTAGTATGTTTACACCAGGCACTGTGCTTACCATTTTTTTTTTAACTGGGGTATAGTTGTTTTACAGTGTTGTGTTAGTTTCTACTGTACAGCAAAGTGGAGTTCCCTGTGCTACACAGCAGATTCTCATTAGTTATCTATTTTATACACATTAGTGTATATATGTCAATCCCAACCTCCCAAATCTTCTCACCCCACCTTCCCCCCTTGGTGTCCATACGTTCATTCTCTACATCTGTGTCTCTATTTCTGCCTTGCAAACCGGTTCATCTGCACCATTTTTTTAGTCCACGTACCATTTTTAATACACTTCACGCAGGCAATCATTATCCCACTACCAGATGGGCATCACCATCTCCCTTTCAGAGGTAAGGAAAAGAAGCATAGAGGGTTATAGAACAGAGAGCAACACACAGAAAAAGTGCTTGCATGCTTTTAAAACTGAGTTAACTTTGCCAGAGCCGAACAGCATGGCCTCAAATGCAATGTTCTTTCCTTAGATTCCCTTACTGCCAGCTCTTAACTCAAAGTTCACCTTCTCAAAGAGTCTTTCTGCAACCATTTATCTAAAGTGGGCCTCTCCCCTCTGCCAACTCATTACCTCTTCAATATATTTCTTGATTCTTATCTCGACTTGAAAGTTCTTACTTGATTTTTTCATTGGTTGTTTTTTCCAATTAAAATTTCAACCCCTTGAGCACAGATTTTTTTTCTGCCTTGCTCACTGAGGTACCAATGAGCTTAGTGCCTAGCACATAGTAAGCACTCAATAAATACTGAATGACTGAACTATTTTAACTGCCCAGAATATAGCCGTGTATACTTTACAATGAGCATTCAAATCCCTTAAGCCTCTGATGTAAACCCAGCAAGAATAAGTAGGCTACTTGTATGTATAAGAAAACTGGGACTCAACAAGGTTTCCTGACTTTGTCAAGTCATAAAACTAGTAATTGCAGGTGCAACACAAAGAACTTAATTTCCCATATGATTGATCGCCATTAAAAAAGTATAGACACAGTGTTTTCATAAAATTTACTATCAAAGGGATAATGATTAAAGGTCAAGTTAACTATAAAAGAAGTCATTACTTCATTATTTTAAAGGAAAGGAAGTAAATTTAGATATTTAATATGGTTTGGGAAATTTTAGGATTTCACTAAGATTTTTCTGCATCAATAGTAGTTAAAAGGGCATTGGAATGGGAGTAATCAAAAATGATTCTATGCATGAAAGCAATAATGTATAAAGACATCAAGTTAATCTTGTGTATTGAAACAAATGCAAATGCTTATGTACTTACTGAGTTTATCTACCCTCTTTTTCCTGAATATAACAGCATTTAGCAAAATGACAATTATTTTCCCTTTTGATTTTATTCCTTTCAGTTGAATAACTTATTTGTTTATTTTTGTCAAGAATAGAAATGCCATTAATTTGGATATTTGTGTATTTGTGCATGCACCAATGCATTGAAGCACTATAGCTATCATCAAGATCTTGCAAAGAAGGTTAGTAAAAACCATTTTAAAATAATTTTACACTGCATACCAGGAAATGTTTTTTTAGCAAGTGAGCGTGATTCTCTTTTGTCCTTTTATTTTGGTTATATATAATAAAGTGGGTTATAATCAAGCCGTATTGAACTTTTAAAAATCTATTCACACTGGCTAAATTTCTTCCAATATTCAGAAATTTCAATTTTTATTACTAATTTATTTTGCTTAATATCGATTTGCCTGTGTCAGAGGTTTTAAAAATAGCTAATGGGTTATTAAATTAATCTTTAAAATCAAATAAACAGTATCAAATTTATATTAATGCATGAATTAGAAAGTTTTTTTTGATTTGTCATACAATATTTGGTAATAGTGATTTTACTCTTACAAACTAACCTATGATATGAAACAAATTTCAGAACAGATTATCACTGTAAATTTCTGTTCATTCCTGTACTGCTAATAATATGAAGATAAAATAAACGTATACAAATCTACGTTAAAAACACTATTATTTATCATAAAATTTCTCTTACAAGTGTTCATACTTCCTGGGATTGGAAAATGTTTAGCCAGAAATAAGGAGAATTATTCAGAGAAAGAAAGGAATGTGGACGACAACTCAAATGTCACATAAGCCTCCTGCAGACCAAAAGTTAATTTTCTGTAAGCCTTGAAAGGATTCCACTGGATAGAAAAGTTGAATGGTAAGGTTTCAATTAAAACAAACTTCATGTGTAGGTTACCAAGTCAAAGGATTTTGGATTTGAAAGGAGCCTTAGGGTTATCAAACCCAATCTCCTTGTTTCATGAATGAGGAATCAGAGAACCAGAGGACTTGAGGAACTGGCCAGGATCACAGTGTTTTGGTTTTTGGTTTTGTTTTTAATTTATTTATTTTTGGCTGCATTGGGTCTTTGTTGCTGCATGCAGGCTTTCTCTAGCTGTGGCGAGTGGGGGCACTCTTCATTGCGGTGCTCAGGCTTCTCATTGCGGCGGCTTCTCTTGTTGTGGAGCATAGGCTCTAGGCACACGGGCTTCAGCAGTCATGGCACGTGGGCTCAGTAGTTGTGGCACACAGGCTTAATTGCTCCACGGTATGGGGGATCTTCCAGGACCAGGGCTCGAACCTGTGTTCCCTGCATTGGCAGGTGGATTCTTAACCACTGTGCCACTAGGGAAGTCCCAGGATCACACTTAATAAATGGTAAGACCACAATTGAAAAGAATGCCTCCAACTCCTTGGTTGAGAGCAGATGTGTGTATCAGCGAGCAGGGGCTACAATTCTGAATCTAGTATCACCAGCTGTTGATTTAGGAGGAGTTATTTTCCCTCTCTAAGCCTGAGTTTCCTCGCCTATACAGTGCAGGTCAAATTGTACCCACCACACAGGTTACTGACTGCTCATAGCTTGGGTTTAATAACTTCATCATCATCACTATTGTCCCACAGTTGCTTCTCATTGCATTGTATGTACACTGGGACACTGCCTCTAGGACTAGATTTGAAAGGCACAACAAGGTTTCCCCAAACCATCTCCCACTATATTATACTCATTTTTAATTTAACTTTTTATTTAAAAATAATTTTAGATTTACAATAGTGTTGCAGAGGTATTACAGTGGGCTACTGTGTATCTGTCACCGAGCCTGTCCTAATGTTCACATCTTATGTAACCACATTACAGTGAACAAGCCTAAGAAATTAACACTGGTACAATACTTTTTAATTAAAATGTTTCCATTAAGTATAGAATTTATTTGGATTTCCCCAATTTGCCTTTCATTGTCCTCCTTCTGTTCCAGGATTCAATCCAGGATACCACACTGCATTTAGTATAACCAAGGCCTTAAATTAGACTTTATCTGAATCATATTAAGAAAGTACCTGGGGGGCTTCCCTGGTGGCTCAGTGGTTGAGAGTCCGCCTGCCGATGCAGGGGACACGGGTTTGCTCTCCGGTCCGGGAAGATCCCACATGCCACGGAGCAGCTAGGCCCATGAGCCATGGCCGCTGAGCCTGCGCGTCCGGAGCCTGTGCTCCGCGACGGGAGAGGCCACAAGAGTGAGAGGCCCGCGTACCGCAAAAAAAAAAAACAAAAAACCCCACAAAGTACCTGTTGCAATCCCTATCAAATTACCAATAGCATTTTTCACAGACTTAGAACAAAAAAATTTACAGGTTGTATGGAAACACAAAACACCCCAAATAGCCAAAGCAATCTTGAGAAAGAAAAATGGAGCTGGAGGAATGAGGCTCCCTGGCTTCAGACTATACTACAAAGCTATAGTAATCAAAACAGCATGATACTGGCACAAAAACAGACACATAGATTAAGGGAAGAGAATAGAGAGCCCAGAAATAAACCCACAAACTTAGAGTCAATTAATCTATGACAAAGGAGGCAGGAATATACAATGTAGAAAAGACAGCCTCGTCAGTAAGTGGTGCTGGGGAAACAGGGCAGCTACATGTAAAAGAATGAAATTAGAACACTCCCTAACACCATACACAAAAATAAACTCAAAATGGATTAAAGATCTAAATTTAAGGCCACATACTATAAAACTCTTAGAGGAAAACATAGGAAGAACACTCTCTGACATAAATCACAGCAAGATCTTTTTTGACCCACCTCCTAGAGTAATCAAAATAACAACAAAAATAAACAAATGGGACCTAATTAAACTCAAAAGCTTTTTCACAGCAAAGGAAACCATAAGCAAAACGAACAGAATGGGAGACAACCCACAGAATGGGAGAAATTATTTGCAAACGAACCAACCAACAAGGGATTAATCTCCAGAATATACAAACAGCTCATGCAGCTCAATACCAAAAAACCAAACAACCTAATCAAAAAATGGGCAGAAAATCAAAATAGACAGTTCTCTGAAGAGGACATACAGATGGCCAAGAGGCACATAAAAAGATGTTGAATATCACTAATGATTAGAGAAATGCAAATCAAAAATATAATGAAGTATCACCTCACACTGGTCAAAATGGCCATCATCAAAAAGTCTACAAACAATAAATGCTGGAGAGGGCGTGGAGAAAAAGGAACCCTCCTACACTGTTGGTGGGAATGTAAAATGGTACAGCCACTATGGAGAACAGTATGGAGGTTCCTTAAAAAAACTAAAAATAGAGCTACCATATAATCCATCAATCCCACTCCTGGGCATGTATCTGGAGAAAACCATTATTTGAAAAGATACATACACTCCACACTGTTCACTGCAGCACTATTTACAGTAGCCAAGACGTGGAAGCAACCTAAATGTTCATCGACAGAGGAATGGATAAAGATGTGGTACATATGCACAATGGAATACTACTCAACCATAAAAAAGAACGACATAATGCAATTTGCAGCAACATGAATGGACCTAGAGATTGTCATACTGAGTGAAGTAAGTCAGACACAGAAAGGCAAACATCATATGATATTGTTTATATGTGGAATCTAAAAAAGTGGTACAAATGAACTTATTTACAAAACAGAAATAGAGTCACAGATGTAAAAAGCAAACTTAGGTTACCAGGGGGAAAGCGAGGACATAAATTGGGAGATTGGGATTGACATATACACGCTATTATATATAAAATAGATAACTAACAAGGACCTACCGTATAGCACAGGGGACTCCATTGAATACTCTGTAATGACCTATATGGGAAAAGAACCTAAAAAAGAGTAGATATATGTATATGTATAAATGATTCACTTTGCTGTAGAGCAGAAACTAACACAATAGAGTAAACCAACTATACTTTAATAAAAATTTTAAAAAACACTGTAAAAAAAAGTACCTGTTTAGATCTATTGATTAAAACCAAGGAGCTTACAGGTAAGCAGAGAACATTGTGGATGGATTCACTTCATCCATTACAGTAAGTGCTGTAGGGTTGCGTTAACCAACCCACCAGCGATTAAAAATGAAGTGCCATTAGATCTTTGAGGACCCACCTAGCACAGCATAGATGCCCTATCTTTCATTTATAAATTAAGTTCTTGAAAAACCAAGAGAAAACAGCAGACATGGGCACCTCTGATGAACATGCTTTGGTATCCTATTTTCCTCCTTTGGGAATTACATATTTCTGTTTCTAATGCCCAAGCCACTGACATATCCTTTAAATTAAGAAAAAAATCCTGCCCACAGAAATCAGACAGATCCTAAAACAGGTCACTCATTCACTAAGAAAACAGAAGGTTATTCCCCAGCTTGGAAATGAACTAACAGTGTACCTAATGGAAGATGTCTGGCAACGTTTTATAAATGCCCATATTCTTCCAAGTACTAATTCCAAGCACTGCAAAGAGAAAGCACTTGTGGAGAACTATGGAAAAGCAGCAATTTCTTGTCATGCAAAAGCCACATCAGGATTTATGGGGAGATGGAACGTGATTACAGTCTGGGGCGCAGCCAGGCTAGGAGGGTAACAGGGTGATGGTCTCTGCCCAGGTTAACAAATGACTTTCCCTACGTGACTGATACTTCACTGCTCCTCCTCCTAATTCGTTTTACCTGGCACTGCATCACAGCTACAGAGGAGCAAGAAGGACTATAAATAGGACTTCTGCCACTGCCTGACTGGCAGAAGCTGGAGGAACAGGACACTGAGAAGACCTAATTCAGGAAGTTCTGATGTCACAAAAGTACTGGCTCCCTGGCAAGTGCTGTCATCCCCCTGCTATACTATTCTTGCATTACTGCTGCAGGAATCAAAGTAAGAACATTTACTGAACACTTACTATGCCCAGACACTCTGTCGAATACATCAGGGTCAAAATTTACCCACTACAACTCAGGGGGGCAAAAGAAAATCCAACTCTGCATTTTTTATCATTGATGTCATCCCGTTTCCAGTCCTCCTCGCCAAGAATGGTATAAAATCTCGGTGTTATGAGAGAAATACATCTTTCTTCTGGCTTGAAACTTAGTTTTCTTAAAGCATTATCCCATATTTCAGAGATCTTCCATACCTGCGGACTGGCTCCAAAAGAACTCTTACTTGACATCATGGCAGAGAGGGTACTGCCTCTCAGGGTCTTGCAGGATCCTCAGTGACTATAATGGTGTCATGCATGGACTGTTCGCTAACAGGCTCTAGGTCCAGAGGCTCCTGCTTTGTGATTCTATCTATCTCCCTTCAGCCCTTGCTTGTGCTGATTCACCAGGGCCTGGCTGCAAAGCCCCTGGTCATCCACCTGTGGGGAACTTACCAGCCAATACTTGCATCTCTCTTCAGCTGAGGCCCTTGGAAATTCCCCATTCCCATCAGTCTACAGAGTTTACTAACTCAGCAACAGCACCCCCGTCACACATGTAAACTGCTCTCCCTGATTCCATTCTGCCCCCTTACAACACAGACCCCACGCAGCAGGCAGAGTGATTCTTTCCAAGTGACAATCAGATCATGTCATTACACGGCCCCAAACCCTCCATGGCTCTCCACTGAACTGAGAATAAAACCCACAATTCTTGCCAAGGCCTATAAGGCTTTATGTGGTCTAGAAACACCCCTCCACCGCCTCCTTTGATGACTAACCTACCAACTCCCCTTTGCTCACTCAGTTCCAGCCACACTGGCTTTCTTCCTATTCTTCCAACAAACCAAACATATTCCCACCACAGGGCGTTTGCACAGGCTCTTAGCTATTCAGTCCACTTTGAACATTTCCCTCCAGAACTCACATGCTGATACTCTGCTGTCTCAGGGTGACCTTCTGTTCACCCTATCTGAAATAGCACCCCACCTCTATCCTCTGCAGCCCCTGCTTCATAGCACTTCTAACCATCTGACATCTTACACAGTAATATGCTTGTTTACAGTTTGCCCTGCTCCAGCCAGCATATAAATCAAAAGAAATAAAAAGCAGATACCCCATTTTTGACTAATCATCAACAACCCTTTGGGGTTGATTTCAAGATTGCCATCATTTCCATTGTACAGGGGACAAAATGAAGTTCAGTGAGTTAAAGTGATTGGCAGAAGCAAATACTGAAAAAGATTGTGTTTCTACCCCAAGGAATAACCAAAGTATACAAAATGTGCAGTTATGTAAAGGAGGGAATGTGAAAAGAAGACTGCCAGCAACTTACCCAGGATCCCAGAGCACTGGGGCCCAAGAGAAGGCCTGACCCAGCGTGGTAAGTAAGCCAGTGAGTACTCAGCTATAATTCCACCCTTTCCAGTAAACAAACCTCCTTCGGGAGGCCTGTTCATTTTTCAGGTAGTCAAAGGAGCAGCTGTACTGCAGGTAATCCAGGAGCCTGGGGGCAATTAGTTTCAATGTTTTGACAGTGAGAAAGTGGGAAAGCCTCAGCATTTTAGGAACTGTTGTCATGTTTGGGAAGTTCTTCATTAGGCCTCAAGATCAGCTGTTTCTCACCTCAGTCGTTTTGATTCCCCCTTACAAGGGCTAATGCCCTAAGCCTCACTTCCTCCACAAACACACTCATCACCTCCAGGACATGCAGAGGGTGGGCGGGAAGGCTCCTGGTCAGCAGCCCACTGACTGCTGATTACACACTTCCATTTCTTCCTGCTGAACCTCTACTCCTTGAGAGCCCAGCCTGAGGCTGACTCCTTTCCATGACCCGGGAACCTGGCAGAGAACAGGTATGCAGTAAATCTCTGTTATCTCAGATTGGCAGTTCACTTAATCAGGGCAGTCCTGTTTTTCTAATCTGCCAAATGGGGACAGTGAAGCTCTCTATAAAGATTATTAGGATCAACAAATGAAATCAAATGGATCTTTTTTTTTAACAACACAAACAAGATGTATTGGTTTTCGTCAACTTTAAAAGGTGAAGTATGTTGTGAGCCTTTTAGGGGGCACGGCTTTATGGAACTTGTCAGGGAACACAGTTTTGGAGAAGGAAAAGTTCAGGTTTTTGTTAGAGCTACTCTTTCATTCAGAGGGGTGACACTTAAGAAAGGAAGAAAATTAAATTTACATTTGCCCAAGGAGTTAGTAAGTATTCTAATAATATGCTCCATCTGATTACAAAAAAGCCATACTGAAAGGGCTTCCCTGGTGGCGCAGTGGTTGAGAGTCTGCCTGCCGATGCAGGGGACACGGGTTCGTGCCCCGGTCCGGGAAGATCCCACGTGCCGCGGAGCGGCTGGGCCCGTGAGCCATGGCCGCTGAGCCTGCGCGTCCGGAGCCTGTGCTCCGCGACGGGAGAGGCCACAAGAGTGAGAGGCCCGCGTACCGCAAAAAAAAGAAAAGCCATACTTAAAATTAATAATATTGCCTTACATTAGTCTAATACTTAAGAGTATTTACTTGTTCTAACCAGAGAGTCCTGAAAAAATGGTTTTATTTTATCTTAGTTACCATGAGATAATTTAATATGTGCCAGACACTTTGTTAAATGCTTTATCTGAATGGTCTCATTTGTTCCTCAAAATCATTCTGTCATGTATTTTTTTTTTCCTTTTCCATTTCTGAGCTTAACCTGCTTGCTCAAGATCACACAGCTAAGAAAGGAAGCTGGTAATCAAACCCATGCACTTGAGACATACATGCCACCATACTTCCTCCCTGAAATCAACCAGGGTGAACCATGCATGCATGCATGCATGCATCCAACCATGCATGCATTCAACAACAATCTACAAGCTCCAACCATGTATAAAGCCCTGTAGCAGCCGCTAGGGAATACAACAAGGAGAAAACAGACACAGTTTTGACCTCACAGTGCTTGAAATCTAGGGTAGGATAATAATGTTAAACAAGTAATCAAACAAAGAAACACATAATAACAAATTACAATCAGTGCCAGGAACGGAAATTACAAGGCATTGTAAGAATACAGAACACTGCAAGAAAGAGTAGCAGGGGAGCAAATGTGGATGGTCAGTTGAGGGAGAGCAGTCAGGGAAAGATCCTGTGCAATGAATCTGGCCTGAGAGCGGAGAGGGAACAAGACAGCAAGGGTCACGGGAATGAATGTTTAGGGGAGAAGCATATGTTCTATTAGAGCCACTTGTCTATGGAAACGCTGAGGTGCGGAAAGAGTGGGGCCTGAGAGTGAGGGAAGCAAAACGAGCAATCAGAGGAGACTGCGGAAGGGAGTGGAAAAAAAAGTCAGGGTGGAGAATCGGAGAGAGAGAGAGAAGCTACTAGAGAAAAACTTTAAAATTGCTGCAATACAGCGGGGTGTAATGGTCTTCATCGTGCAGGTCTGAGAACTGTTGACCAGTCTAGGAAGTATAGACAACGGCAGTGAAGCACACTCTTTTGAGGGTGTGACTAAGTTCGTTTTTCAGTGCAAAGGATTTGAGTAATGTATGGATAGCGCTAAGCGCAGAGAAAGCCCAAAGTTGTCTAAAAATTCTTCCCCAAAACGTCATATAGGCTTTATTTCCTAATTCAGTAGATGTTTTGGGCATAGGTCTTTGTTCATTCTGAAAGATGGTATGCCAGCTTCGCCCCACAGTGGCGGTGGACGAACTGAGCTTCATCAATACACCCAGAAGCTGTAGGCACTGCAGTCTCTCCTAAGGGCGTTACTTTATGGCCCATGAAGCAACAATTAGTATTATTTTTAAATGATACTCAGTGATGCACTTTGCTGACATCTTAATGGAAACGAGGTGCAAGTAATAAGAAAACACCAATTAAATTCCAGAGCCTTCTAAGAATCCCAAAAAGTCAATATAAAGAATAGACCCAGGAAGCAATGAGAACCTAGAATCTAAGAAATTAGGAATCTATCAACGGCAGATGACTAGAGAGACATTTTTCACAGCAAGCTAATAAATCAAGGAGGAACAAAAATACTGCCTTGTTATACTTCAAGCATCTCTCTAAAAAATGTTGTTGTCATTTCCTAAAATCTCCAAGAAAATCTTTGCAAGATGCACTGGTCTAAAATTCTTCAGACACAACTAAGATTTTTCTCCTTCTCTTGAAAAATATCTATTACTAAATTTTCACAATCAGGGGATACTTAAGACAAAAAACAGTAAGTAAACCTGAAAAGATAATAGCACTTCATCCTAAAATAGCCTACCTGCAACTTTCAAGCAGGTTGAAGCAGTTATCTTTAGATACCAATATTTGAAAGATATCTAAAACCTGTATACAAAACCCGAAGGCAACTGTCAATATCATCCAGGTTCAGAACACTCTCACAATCTCATCCACCTGTAGGCTTGGCTAGTCAACCAGAAAAATCAACAGATTTCCAGGCAGTGTGTTATAAATTGGAGCATCTGGGCTCCATCAACTTGCATTTTTGGCAACACAAAAATAAAGTCCTGAAGTCAAGCAAAAATGCGTTACAATGGGATTCAGCTACCTTTCTTAGAGCATATGGGCTGAACTATTCCTTTGCTAAGCTGGGTATCTGTAAAAGAAATATGATCTTAGTTTTTTGCTTAAGGCTTTTTATTCCATACAATGTTGAGTACCAAGATTAAAGAGCAGATGAAAGAAAGAAATGTTGTACTATCACTTAGAATGTCTATTGGCAAGTCTTTTTTCTGCCCCTCTTATTGAAAACCATTCTTAATGGCCCAACTAAATTCCTTTCACCTCAAGGAAACGTGCAAACCTATATCCTCAAAGACTCCTCCCCTCCTTCCCTCCTGAAGTCCTGGTTATCATTACAATTTGAGTCGAGTGTATACAGTCTGGTGAGGTCTCCTGAATTAAAAATATATGCAACCAAGAGTCTGCATGCCACAACTAAGGAACCCGTGGTCCACAACTAAGGAGCCCGCCAGCCACAACTAAGGCCCAGCACAGCCAAATAAATAAATATTATATATATATATATATATATATACATCTAAGACATAGAAAACAAATTATGGTTACCAAAAGGGAAAGGGGGAGGGAAAAATTAGGAGTTGGAATGAACAGATACAAACTACTATGTATAAGATAGATAAACAAGGTCATACTATATAGCACAAGAATTATATTCAATATCCTGTAATGGAAAATAAGCTGAAAAAGAACATATATATATATATAAAATATATGAATCACTTTCCTCTACACAAGAAATGAACACAACATTGTAAATCAACTATACTTCAATAAAAAAAATTTTTTTAATGTGTACACACACACATTACAATTATACAAATTATAAAAATTACATTTTACAATTTTGCAAATGCATTATACATCTGTGTATATATATGTACACACACACATGCACATATATACACACATATAAAATGTACTGAGCAATTACTTTATTTTAGGCTCTGATCAAATATTTTAATTCATTTCATTGGCATAACAATTCTAAGAAACAGAAACTATTATCATGTTAGTTTTCCAGAGGAGGAAATCGAGGAAGGTAATTTCTTCATCAGTGATTATAATCTTTGAGTTACTTATGAATTTATGAAGACAGCTGTCCACCTCTTCAAATAAGTTTGAGACCTTGGAAGGCTGGAATCTGTCTATTCCATGCCACTTGGAAAGCCTAGCACACCGTTTTGTGCACACGTACTTTCATATGCCAATGTGTTAAGATTTAGATTAGACATTGAAAAGACTAGAAAGGTAATGCTTACTTAAAATGTCCCCTCTAAGATGACTGACATTTGAGTTCAATATGGACTTGGAACTAAAATTCAAGACCCACTCACATTCAGTACTAGAAGCAAATACCAAATGAATATAAATGGGAGGCATTTCCATGTCTGCCATTCTCTTGGTATTTCTAGCATGGGCAGGAGCAGGATGGAAACAGTCAGAAATGTGGGCTCCCTTATTGTAGAACAATGGTGCTGACACCAGGGTTCAGTGCCATTTCATGAAAGGAGCTGCAAAGGCAGGATGGGAGACAATGCTGAAAAGGCTGAGAGAAAAGAAAGGGGGAGAAAACCCCACACATTCACATCCTGTGGATTAAAAATCCAGTGAAAGGAGAATAAGAAGGCAGTCCAACAATTGATAGAATTTTTTTCAATGCAGTCAACCTAAGCTTCAATATTTATTGCAACAGGAAAATTGAACCTCAAGTCCAAAAATGACTCACAGCTCCCATTCTCTGCCCAAATGCACATACATTTACATTTATGAGTGACTATGTGGCTATATTTAAATTCTCAGCTCTAAAAGCTGCAAGACTGTAGATAGACTCATTTTAGCCATCTTATCAAATTGTATTAGCTTTCTTACCCTGCCATTCTCCAAGGCAGGCAAAGTTCAGACGTGCAGAAAATGTAAATTATTTCTTTTGATAATAGCACTGGTAGATTCCAAACCCAGAGATCAGTTCATGCTTATTTCTGAGAGCTTGGTGAGTGATGCCTGGTCATGACTTTGTGCTGAGAATAAAATTCAACACAAGGAGCCAAAGGAGTGTAGTACCTCAAGGCAGAAATGAAAAAAAAGCCATTATTCTAACACCATATAGTGCCTCAGACCCAACACGCCTTGCATGCTGGATGGCAAAAACATAGTAAGCAAGGATCAGGACTGAACACATCTCCCTCTGGAGGGGACTGTGTGTGGTTAATGACAGTGTCTGTTATGAACTTTGAGACAGAGAAGTCAGGGTCACTGCCTAGTCATAGATTCCTCCAGGAACACTTATGAGTACTTATAAAGGCATCAGCCCTGACCTGGTTCCTCAAGACGTGTTTTTCTTTTTTTTTTTTTTAATTGGGGTATAGTTGTTTTACAATGTTGTGTTAGTTTCTACTGTACAGCGAAGTGGAGTTCCCTGTGCTATACAGCAGGTTCTTATTAGTTATCTATTTTATACATATTAGTGTATATGTGTCAATCCCAGTCTCCCAATTGATCCCATCCCCCACCCCCCTCAAGACTTGCTTTTCAAGAAAAGTGGAATTCACTCCCATGTGTCTCACTCCTACATCTGCATTCACAAGTGGTGAGAATGATATGCATATCTTAACTATTCATCATCTCCCTAAACTTCCATTACCTTAGTATTTCTTCATGATCCCTTATTCAGGAAAGAAGACTACAGCATTGTCCAAATGGGAGAAAGCATATCACGATCATTAAGAGAAAAAAAAGACAAATTAAAATATTTGGCTGTAAGGTCTCTGCAATCCACCTTATGACAGGAAAAATCTAGAGAGAAGTCTGACTATGTACCCACCCTAAACCCCACCAGCCAAACATAGTGAATCTCTTAGCTGAGGAGAAGGGGGGAAATTTGATAAAAATTAAGATAATTAGATGTTAACATGATAATAAACTCCTGCCTTGCCTCCTCCCCAGGCCCTGGGTGTGGAGATTATAGAATCCAATTCACTTTTAAGGATTTTAGAGTAGAGGACAATTGTGGTCCATATTCTTCTCAGAATTAGGGAGGCAGTGTGTTCTAGATCTGCCCTATACCAGTGTTGGGTTGTACATATGAATCACCTCCCAAAGATCCATAGCAACGTAGGGAAACCATAAAGACTTTGTATCCTCTGAACAGGTAAGAGGCATCAGTTGAGAGAATAAGTTGAGGTCCAAATAGTCCTCAAGGTCAAAATGAAGAGGGAATGGCAATGGGTAACAGGCACCGTTTCTTCAGAGACCATGGTAGGACTTGAGAGGATGACTGTACTCTCAGGATAATAAACTAGATAGAAAGAAAAGGAAGTCAAGTCTAAAAAGGAGTTTGGCCACTTCCCTGCAAATGCTAAGATGTATGGAAAGCCCTGCTTATTGGACTTGGCTTATGATCCCCATGAGATTTACTCAGCCCTCCCTGGCTCCCTGTGCATTGGCCATTTGCTCAATGCACAGCTGTGTGCACAAACAGCATGGCCTCACTTATTAACATCTCACCTCACCTCACCCCACATGAGGGCTGGCTGTAGCACAGCCCCCATCATAGCCACATCAAGAGGAGCTCCAGCATCTCTGGCTCCCAAGCCTAATGCCATCAGATCACAGAGGATCTACCTCTTGCCTTCAAGACTCAGTGAGACACTGCTCACTGGATATAGAATGTAGATTTCCCAACAGTTGCCTAGAGATGCTGTTTTGACAAAAACCAGGAGGGTAGACAGAGCTTTGCCCAATGGGAGGGAGCCATCTATGATTATTTGTCAAATGAAGCCAGTTCTGTAATCTGTCAAGTTTTATTTGCTTATTTACTTGCTTGTCTCACTTTTCTTTTTTCCCCTGACTTGCACCATCCTGAGACTACGCACTAGGCTAGTCATTAACCTGTCTTGTTCACACACTCCATTTCCTAGAGAATCTGGGCTAAGGTACCCCGGTACTTAAAACTAACTCCAGGATGGAATAGAAGAGGGGAAGAAATCCTTAATTTGACCTGAAATTAATAACAGATGGCTAAATTTGACTGAATTTAGCAGACAGGACTAGACTAGGAGGTTGATACGGGTATTTTAAAAAGTTACATCTTTATTCCTCCAAAATTGTGACTTGTGAATTAAATAGTTGCTATATTCAGAAACACTAAAAAATTAAAACTTCATGAAAACCGTTTGCCTACAGCCTTGAAACACACAGCTGTGATTCAAAATTAAGGGCCATTCAGGAAAAAGGGAAAGAGGAAAATATTCATGTCTATACTAATACAAACACATAGTAGTTTCCCCACCTTTTCTGTATAACTCATTCTTGGTTTTACAGTAGAAAGGGGGAGCACAAGCAGTGGCTAAAAAGTTAACATAGATGGGCGTGGGTTTTGGTGTTAAAGATAGCCAGTCTTAGTATTATTTCTGCAATTTCCCAGCTTTGTGCCTTTGGGTAATTGACTGAATCCATAAAATAGACCGAAGAGCACATACCTCTGGGATCTACTATGAGGGCAAACATACAGTTAGGTCCTAGTACTGTGCCTGGAAAAGTGTATGCACTTAATAAACGTGTGTTATGATCATTATTATCACATTACTGTTTCAATGAAATTTGAAAAATTCTTCAATTAACAAACAGAATGAACCTCAGCGACACAAAGTTGGATACTCACTATAGAATTAGAAACAGAAATAAAGTATTTATCATTCTCCATCATTCTCCTGAGCTTTTTCACTCTTCCCTGTGGTAAAATAGACAACAGGGCATCTTCAAGATAAAATGGAAACTCCAATATTTGATAAGTTTGGGCATTGATTCCCTTAGCTTAAAAAATATTCATAGTAGGGCTTCCCTGGTGGCGCAGTGGTTGAGAGTCCGCCTGCCGATGCAGGGGACACGGGTTCGTGCCCCTGTCCGGGAAGATTCCACATGCCGCGGACTGGCTGGGCCCGTGAGCCATGGCCGCTGAGCCTGCGTGTCCAGAGCCTGTGCTCCGCAACGGGAGAGGCCACAACAGCGAGAGGCTCGTGTACCGCAAAAAAAAAAAAAAAAAAATGCACAAAGCGATGTTTTATACCAACATCTAAGACAAGGTCCCAAAGTAAATTCAGTGTGCCATCTTTGCCAATAAAGTTTTATTGAAACACAGCCAGTCACATTCATTTACCTATTATCTATCGCTGTTCCCTCATATGAAGAGAAAGCTTATGGTCCACAAAGGCTAATAACATATTTACTATCTGGCTCTTTAGAGAAAAAGGTTTGCTGACCTCTGAGAAGAAATTGAGGGAAAAGGCAAGAACAGGAGAGACAAGCTGGAAGGAAAGAGTTAGAAAATATTAAATGAGGTAGCTTAAATGATAAGATAATATTTGTTAGGTGAGGATGGGTACAAATAGAGAACAGGCACAGAAATAATAAATTAAGCTCAATGTTAGCATAAGTCTAAGGGCATAAATGCTGCTTAAGGCTAAAAGTTAAAACCAAGAATATTCATGTATTTCTCCCCCAAGGTCTTTAAGTGAAAATGCTTCATCTTAGGAAATACAGTTAAAGAAAAGCACCTATAGGTAAGAGGCAACCTCTTGTATGAACTGAACGTAACAATAATTGGATTTAACTTGTTATGTTGTTGATTTATATGAGATTATTACAGAAACATCTTTGTGAATATAAAGAATATTTTCAAATAAATGTAATTCTGTGACATTTTTACTTTATTACTTCAGTAAATGAATTGAAGGAATAAAATATAGGAAGTAGCCTTTTTTAATAGAAAAACTAAAGAGATCAATTATTTAAGAATCTCAAACTAGTATGTATAAGATTTTTTCCCTTATACTATTTATTTTTTTATTTTAAAAATTATATTTTTATTGCATCTATATATAATATACAATATTTATGTTATATATTTATAGCATATATATAACAAAATTTACTATTTTAACCATTTTTAAGTGTACAGTTTTGTGGCATTAGTCAAATTAGTATATATAAGATTGATGTTGGACCAGATCTTTATCTGAACATTGATACATTCCTGTTAAAAAAACAGATGTCCTTCTAGTTTCATATTATAATCTTTTAAAAATTTAGCTTATCTAAGATGATGATATATTTCCTTTTCTGAGATAGTTTTATTCATTATGTAATTATTGTATCTTATTGTGAAGCACTTGTGAAAAATCTGACTTAAAGACTTAAAAATACATCTCAGCTGATTTAACACAGTGAATCATACTGACTCAAATATTTACTGAAAACTCATTTGCTGAAGAACTCATTTCTTTGTTAAAAAGCAACAACTTCGGGCTTCCCTGGTGGCGCAGTGGTTGAGAGTCCGCCTGCCGATGCAGGGGACACCGGTTCGTGCCCCGGTCCGGGAGGATCCCACATGCCGCGGAGCGGCTGGGCCCGTGAGCCATGGCTGCTGAGCCTGCGTGTCCGGAGCCTGTGCTCCGCACCGGGAGGGGCCACAGCAGTGAGAGGCCCGCGTACCGCAAAAAAAAAAAAAAAAAAAAAAAAAAAAGCAACAACTTCTTATTGTCTCTATAACTTCAGTCTTCCATAAGTACTTAATAAATGAAAAATGTCACCTTTTCTGGATAATCAAAAACACTTTCCAATACCTGACATATTTAGCAATATGAGATTGGTTAAAGAAATTAAGGTATTCTCACAAAGCCATTAAAATCATCTTAAAATAGTGACATGGGACATATGTTAAAAATATATTAAATGAAAATGTTATAACAATGGATTCCCATTTTATAAGAAAAACATCTGTATATGCACTTTAAAACACTCAGTGCTGCTTTGTTCAGTTGGGAGATTATTAATGACTTTTATTCTCCCTTAGATACTTTTCTGTATTTTATGAATTTTAATTTTTCAATGTTTATTCCATCTGTGGTTAGAAGTAATAAATTCTATTAAACATTTCATAAATAGTATTAATATACCAGAAAAATGGTTATTACAACTTGAAAAAATACAATCCTTCCTGAAGCAAAAGGTATGATAGTTTTTATTTTTAATGGGTAGTTGGGAGAGAGAGCATACGATATACATAGTGGTTGGGATTCTAATTTTTTGTGGCTAGATTTTCTTCATTTGCATGAAACCTAATATCAAAGAACTGATAACTAAAAATTGGTCAGCTCTTTAAAACAAAGTTTAAAGTATAATCAACTATTCAACAGATATTCAAAGCATCAAAAAATAAGTAAAACTCATATTTTTATTCTTTAACGAAGATTCACAGCCTTTATTTATGATTGTACTCTTACGATTAACAACCATAAATTTTTCTATACATAGCACATGACATTTTATAAGGCTCTTTGGTTACTTTCTTTGATCTTCCAAATAATCTTGTGAAATAGGCAGGGCAGATGTTACCATTCCTATAATGGTGTAAATGAGGCTCAGAGTGCCTGTCACATAAGCTAATAAAAGTTGTAGAACTGGGATGGAAACTCCAAATCCCGTTCTCTTCCACAGACAGCATGCTGCTTCTTGAAACCATGATGAGAAGTGTTCCACCTTGAAGAATGAAAAAAACGAAAAATTGCATCGCTCACATCCGTGGATTTAATACACATGATGGGAAATTCAATGGCAGCCGTTGCAGTAGAGATTGACACTTGCAGTCAGAGCTAGGAGACCTCAATTCTAGTTCTTTCCATTACTCTAGTATGCTGTGTGATTTTTTAGAAGGCCCCAAGTCTAGGTCTGTGAGATCCCTACCAGCTTTTTGATTCTGTCTGCTAAATAGATTTGTAAGAGCAAATAGACAGTGATGAATTCCTTCCATTTGTCCTTTCAGAATGACTCTTGCCTTCTCTGTGATGCCCAGTGCCCTGGGGGCTGATCTGAATGGACTTCATCATTGGGCTCCTTGGTCTTCAACACTTCTGATTGGGTTTGGTTACTATGAGGCATTAGCGGTAGGTCGGGGAACAGAAGGAGAGGGAAGTTAGGTTACCTATACCTCTGGCTCCTGTAGGGGAGCAAAATTTGCCACCCCGAAATGTCTCTGTGGCAAGCAGACTACTGCCAGCAGAAAACAATCAAGCCCCAAAAGACAAAGGAGGAAACTTTGACCTTCCCCCTCACTGCCTGAAAGAATTTAGAGGATGTGTTCCCAGAACAGAGCTATCACTAGATACATCTGCAAAAAATATGGGGTAGGCGTGCTGGGGGAAACTCTACAGAGCCTAGAGATCAGAGTCCACTCTGTGTCCCATTATCTGTGTGGCTCAGCAATCATATGTTTACCAAACATTTGTTTCCCATTTTCCTATGAATTGCCTTCGTGCCTTTGAAGTCCCAAACCACTACCTCACAACATCCTCTTTTGTCTTTAGCTGAAGATGGAATTGAAGATGAGGTCTCTGGACATGTTGGCAAGTTACTCAGTTTTCCTGGGTTTCTACCATGTACACATGCTATTAAACTCTGGTTTGATTTTCTCCTGTTAATCAGTCTCACGTCAGTTTAATTCTTAGAACAGCCAGAAGAACCTAGAAGGGTAGAGGACAGTTTCTTCCTCCCAACACTCCCTCTCCTGGTTCCTTCAGGACTAGCAGTGGCTGTAGCTCCCTGCTGTGGCTGGGCCCAGAGTACAGAGCCACTCAGAGTTTCTCTAAATCCTCCTACGTTCTCAGTTGAAGTATGTCACCCGGCTAATTTAACTCCACAGAAAAAAGTCACTTTTCCAAACGGTGGATGTCAAACAGTATCTAAGATTGGTGGGGACTCACAGAAGGTTAGAGAAAGGAGGATTCTCAGAGACTATCCAATGAAATTCAACAGCCTTTGCTCTACAGATGTGGAAATGGTGACGCAGGAAAGATAGCTGGCTTTAGTATCTGAACTGCTAGCACCCAATGCATGGTCCTTTCCATCAACAGGAACCTAAGGCTAAAAGGAGAGGAACCTCAGAAGTTCTATAAACAATGAAGTGCCCAAAGAGAAATGCCTACCTGCAGCATTCATGAAAATCAAGCTCAACTAACTCAAAGTTAACCTTCACAATAATGGCAAGATTTTTTTTTTTTTTGGGTTTACAGTTAAACTGGTATCCTGATGTAGAAATAACAAACATACAGGTTTCTGGTCCTTTGGATCACTGATTTTGATATTATGTACTTCTTGAAGACTATTATTTTGGGTGGTTCACATTATTTCAAAATCTGAATATAAATTCCCAAGTTAATATTTTGATATCACATTATTTCAAAATCCCCAAATTCGAACGCCCAAATAACCGTGATTGTACCATATTTCCTATCAAACAATAAATGATATAACCAAAGGACCCAGTCAAAGCACTTACCTATTATACTAATTATAGTTACCTTCAACTTATCCTTAATAAAAAAGCTCCAATTTCAAAATCTATTGTGTTGCAGCACAAATGATCAAAGTTATAAATATATTGGTAAAACAAAGCTACGGAACAATGCTTTGCTAGCATGGTGATGAGAAGTCACCCAGAACGAAGAAACCTCTTGTTTATGTACTACGGGATGCAGTTTGTATTTCTGATTGTAGACTTAGCGGAACAATGTTCTTCCTCTGACTAAACGCTACCTTCCAGTTTTTGTAGAGTCCATGGCCAGGTAGAGGTGAGGGAATACTGATGGACGGAGGTTCTGAGCAGGTGAGACTAAAGGTCTTTTTAAAGAACGTTGAGTGGAGAGTCACCAATAAGACCAGTGTAAAAAGCTGAGGGGCAAGCTTTGGAGCTCAATGCCTGGCTTTGCTTCTTCTCAACTACATTTCCCAGGGAAGATTTTATAATCCAAGTCTTGATCTTCTCATTTGTAAAATGCTGAAAAGAACACTCATACCTCAGAGTGCATGTGAACACTAACTGAGATACTGTATGTAAGAGCAGTTCTAGCACATAGAAGGGATGCAGTAAATCTTATTTACTGTTTAATTACTATTACTATGTTGACAGCTATTCATTCTCAGCCAGAGAAGACATTAAAGGTCTCAGTGGCTCAAGTTCAAAATCTTATAAAAAACCTACTTTTCAATAAGTTTGGTATATATTTCATTATTCTTGCCTTAGAGAGGGATCCTGGGAATGATACTCACATAATGACTAAGAATCTCAAACCCAATAAATCTTTGAGCATGCTGTAACTAAAATTTGGCAAGCATCAGGGATCTGTGACAATGAACCATTTCTATACAATGTATAACAATTTTTACTTTCTTGAATTTGCCTTAGAAGGCAAAAGTAAACCATCCTGCCTTACAATCAAATATTACTGAGATTGGGCTTCCCTGGTGGTGCAGTGGTTGTAGAGTCCGCCTGCCGATACAGGAGACACGGGTTCGTGCCCCGGTCCGGGAAGATCCCACATGCCGCGGAGCGGCTGGGCCCGTGAGCCATGGCCGCTGAGCCTGCGCGTCCGGAGCCTGTGCTCCGCAACGGGAGAGGCCACGGCAGCGAGAGGTCCGCGTACCACAAAAAACAAAAAAATATATATATTACTGAGAACTGTGAATATCCAGAGTTCTACTAAGAATGTCTACACTGGAGTTCAGTTGTGACTCATGTTGACTGAAAAAAATACACAGTCTAGAAGTTGAGAGTTAGGTTTTATTCAGCGGACAAAACTGAGGACTTCAGCCCGGGACACAGCATCTCACATAACTCTGAGCGACTGCTCCGACGAGGCAAGGTGGGGGAGCCAGGATATAAAGGAGTTTTTGCAACAAAAACCAGGTACATCAGGAACCAGGAACATCAAAAGATTACTGTTAATTAAAGAAAGCCAGACATCTCATGTTAAGGGATTTAGTGCTTTTCTATATATGCGAAGATGCAAGAGTCAGGGCCCACTGAAATCACTCCTTTGATGTGCACCTCAGCTCTCTGGGGCCAGTGTCCTGTGCTTCCTCATCCTGAGTCTCCTCAGGGTGCACCACTGGGGGTGACTGCAGTGGCTCATGAGTTGATGGCGCACATTATGTTTCCATCCTGAATTCCCTCAGGGCTCACCAAGGAGCGGTGGGGGGTGGGGTAGTGGGTAATGGCTGCAACATCCTTTGTTTACTGATATGGCAGGCAGCATTTTTAGTTCACATCCACCCGGGTGTGAAGTCACAGACAGAAGTCAGTGACTGCCAACTACCTCTGGGGGAGGAACCGTCTTGGAATAATCCAGGGGCCTGAAAAAATGCACATGCCTCGTCTTCACTCATGGAATTCTAATTCCGTAGGCCTGGGGTGGGCGGCACAGTGGGGTTTTAATGCTCTTTGTGGTAGTCTCTTGCACAGCCAGACTTGGAAATCCCTAGAAAATAAACTACTAGACAGGAAGACTTGGTTCTACTCTAACTTTACAGAGTGTCCTTTGTAACTTCTCTCCCCTCTCCCAGCCCCACTTCACACATTTTTCAATACGAAGGGGTTGCATTCCTAATATCTTCAAGATCTCTTCTGGAATCTGCCGTTTTACTTGGGACGCTAAAAGCAGATGGAAATAGCTAGAAAGAGGAAATACCCCGGTAAATGTGGAAAAGGTCAAGGCACATTTGGTAGCATTTTGGCAGGTCAGTTGAATTTTCAAAAGCTCCTCGGAAGGCTTTCCCACCCATGAAGCAAAAATGCATTATCCACACCCCTCTGTTTCTCCTTATCTTGGAGGTGGCCACCTCTGCAGCAAGGCTGCCAGTGTCCTGCATGCTGAAGTGTTCCTCAAGTTAAAGTTAATGGGAAACTGAGCTTTGGCAGGAAGGCTGCAGCCACCTCAACTCTCCTGGTCATGGGCCAGGCTGTGCAGGTCAATCTACACAGAGGGAGTAGAGCCACTTAGCTCCATCAGCTGCCTGTTGACACCGACACAGAGCAGCCAGGAAGCTGATGGGCCAGAAGTTGCAGAAATCATGCAGGAGCAAAACCCCTGTGCTTTTGGTTCTAGGCCTAGCTCAGGACATTTCCTGGTTTGTCCTGCTTTCCACTAGTCAGGTTTTGTTCGTTTCTTCCCCATTGAAAATAAAAGTTGTGACCTGGAGGCCCAAAGCCAGAACTGAGGCAGAAGACAGATGGGCTCCAGGCAAGGCATTTACAACTGGCCTCCTGTTTACATTTCTTGGGGTGAGATAAAGATGGGCTTCAGGCCGGACACTTACAACCAGCCTCCTATTTGCACTTCGAAATAGAAATAACAACAGAAACAGGGTATAGCCAGGCTTTGTCTCCTGAGGACACTTTAAGATAACAGTCATGGCAGGAACAGAGACGGGCTAAACTCTGTTTGAGTAAAGGATCAAGAGGTCACATACTTCCCATCCTTGGGGCAAGGGAGACACTGCATATGTGCAGAAAGCCTCCTTGGGGTCAAAAAGGAGGGGGCACCACCCCACAATATGTGATGCCAACGCCTCCCCCTAGGGCTCTGGGCAGGAATGCATTCTTGGAAAAAAGTTATGCACGCATATTGAAGAAGGCCCTAGGGCAGGGCAGGTGTAGAAGAAGAAACCAGATAATTGGCCAAAGGTAAACAAAGACCCAGAAGAACTGCGCTGTATAAATGATTTAACCGCCTCTTTACTGCACTCCGGGTGTGCATCTCTGCCTTGCTTCGTTCTTAGCAAACTGTTTCTCTGTGTGCTCTCCCATTTGTTGTACTGTGTCTCTAATAATAAATTCTGTACCTGTTTTTACAGTTTTTGCTTCCTTGAGAAATGCATTTTTCAGTGGGGGCAGGAGCCAGGGGAACTCTGCTTCTAGCCCCTGATTGACTAGCAGCTAGGATTCCTGGTTTTTAATCCAGGCTGCCCAGGTCCAATTCCTGGGAACTAAGATCTCACTTCATGCCACCGCTTACTGCTGCCTCTCCAAGATCAGAACTAGATTAAAAACACCATTTGTTTGGCCTCTGCAGAGTTTTTATATCACTTAAGTCAACATTGGAAAATTGAATTATTTTACATAGAAGTCCAATTTTCCAGATTCTCCAGAACAACAGTAAAGGTCTAGCAAGACGAGACCACCCACAATGTTTCAGAGCTGAACTATTAGCCGTCCCATTTAGAGGGAACATGTATACTCCAGGCTACCCCAGATTCCATCACTCCCTAAACAGAAACACTAAAGTTTAATGCCTGTGGTCATTTACTACTTTGTTCCTGATATATTTCTGTGTCTTTTAAATAGTAGAGAAATACTTTGGTAGCTACATTTCTAACCAAGGCAGAAGGGTGGAGTGAGCGGTGGCCAACCTCAGAGAGCAGCATGTTTCAGGGAAATCGGATGATGACACAGACCTTCTCACATACTTAAAATGCAAACGTGACCTGGTTCTCTTATTAGCATTTCCTGCCTTGTCCCGATAGATGTTTGACGTGTAGCCCCAAGGTCACCCACCAGTCTGCCCTCAGTCTATGCAACACAAAGATCCTATGATGTATAACGAAATAAAAAATTAAACCCCATAAGGAGCAGAATTTCAGGAGAGTTCAGATTGTTAAAGAATGCCAGTGATGTTTACTTATTTCCTTGAAGAACTTGATTTCTAATTACTTTCCTGCATGGAGATAGTAAAAGAAAATGCAAATGCAGTTTGAAAAGAGTTATTTAAAACCAAGGTCCACATTAAAAAATGCCATCACGTCCTGGATTCCCATATACAGTCAACAAGGGAACTGAAGTCCTTTTGGCAGAAAAAAAAATAATAATTTTTGATTCACTTCACTATGACAGTTCCTTTCCAAGGTTATTTATACAAGACTTTGTGGCAAGTGTGAAACATTTCAGTTCACAAAACAAATAGGAAGCTGTACTCCAGCAGGGCTTCCAAACAATGTTTCAAACATTTGAACAGGACAATCCAACAACTTAGCTATGATCGCCTAGGAAAAATTAACTGACATGAATACAGGTTGACCTGTGTTTATACCCGGTGAGGCTTAACATCTTTGGGAAATGGAAATTAAAGCAATTTCCTTCCCCTACTTTTGCTAATCAAAACCCACCAAGATCATTTTCTAACTATCTCCGCGAGAAAAATATTTCCTAACATATTTTCGGTGAATCGTAGAAGAGGAGAAGACCCATACATTGCTAATTTTGAAAAGAATATGTATTAACTGGGCAAAAGGTATTTTGATTACATTTTCTTCAACAAGGCATATCCTCACAAGCCACGACCTAAGTCAGTGCCTTCCAACAGAAATACTATAATGTAAGACACATATTTTAAGTTTTCAAGCAGCCACATTAAAATCTAAAAAGAAAATGTGAAACTACTTTTAATTAACGTATTTTAACCGGATCTATCCAAATTATTACCATTTCAACATGTAATCGATATTTAATGTATTAGAAATAGGTGAATTGCAGTGTGTGAATTATATCTCAATAAAGCTGTTAAAATTATTAGAGATATTTGACATTCCTTTTTTTCTTTTAACAGTCTTGAAAACCTTACGTGTATTTTACACTCACAGTGCATCTCAGTTTGGACTTGTCACATACATTTCAAGTGTTTGATAGTCACACATGGCCAGTGGGCACTGTGCTGGATATGTGATTTAAATGAGTCACGTGTACAATGACTTGTGCAAAGGAACTAGCACGTGCATTTAGGCTATCTCCTCTTCAGCCCACTTTTCTATCACATAATGTTCTCAGCAAACTATATTTGAAACTGTCAGGACTTTAGCCCTTCATCTTCTGTGCCACTCATAGGAGGAAAGAGAAAGGAGGAGAAAGCAGGAATTTCTTGTACCTATTCCTCAGCCTCTCTCTCTGGCTCTCCTTTCCATTTACCATCTATCCCCATTGGCTGTGCTTTATGAACCCAGATTTATATTATCGTGTTACTGAACGGTTTACATTCTTCTCTGTTCTTAGCTTAAAATGCAGAGTAATGAAACGTTTTATATTTTTCTTTTCAAAAAATGTTTACCTACTGGAGGCACCATATTTTTCTATTCTAGTTACGTTAAGAGCCCTTGGGTGCCAAAGTTTTCAACCACGAAGGCTACGTGAAATTAGACGACGTACTAGAGTTTTTGAGAGTCCTTCCAGCTCTTCATTATGTCATGAAGGAAATTTAAAGATCAGTGAGAGTCTTTCAGGACAAACAGAGAACAATTAATGATCTATCTTTCAGAAAGCAAAACAAGATCATTACTATAAAAAGCAAAATTACGGTGTGCAACTGCCTCCTCTCTCAAAATTAGGGATTTTAACAGACTTAGAGAAAACACCAGTCCAAAGGCCACCATGGGGAATCCACGGTTCCCCCCCTTATGAAATCTAACATCCTCACGATATTCCATGCTTGCCACAAACACCGTTAATTCAATGCCAAATCAATGCCTACTTATGAAGGTCTGTACTATGTACGTAGGTGACATTGTACCAGGTGCTGAAGATAAACCATCAAACAAGATAAACATCATCCTGTCCATTAAGGAAAACTACAGTCCAGTAGGAAAACTACAGTCCAGTAGGAAATTATGACTATAATTTAGGGTTTGAAGTATATTATGACATAGAGGATCTGTGCATGTTGTCTGCATCTGAAGGGGATAGAATCAGCCCAGCCAAGGGGGTCAATGAAGGTCTCTTACAGCATAAGCTGGACCTTGAAAGGTGTTCAAAAGTTCCCTAAATGAAGAGCAAGTACATGGGTGGCAGGGTGGAGAAGCATCCCTGGTGACAGGCTAGCACTGGCAAAGTCTGGAGTTGCCAGTGTACTGGTTTAGAGGAACCAAAAGGAGTCACAGAAAGAGGGGATAGAAAGAATGAGGTGAAGTGTGGGGACGCAGGTGTAACCCTGAAGACCAGGAAGAGCCTCATAAACCATGATAAAGCCTTGGTCCTTTACCCTAACTCTAACAGGAAGCTACTAAGGGTTTAAACAGAGGAAAGATGCAATTTGGGCTGCATTTTCAAGAGATCAGTCTAGCTGTAGAGTGGAGAACAGATGAGAGAAGAGGGATGCTTTCAGGGAGGCTAATCAGGCAGCTAAAAAGGCCCTTGTTTTCAAAGCCTAGTCTTGGGTGGTAAACTGGCTGCCAAGTGAATGGCGCCTGCCAATAAATCTCATTTAGTCCACAGGCCATGCTGACAATTAGGCAATTGCCTATACAAGTCTGCATTTCCAGCATCCCATGAAAGATAGCCTCGGAAACTTCAGGCCCAGTTCAGTGTCCGAAAACAACTGGCGGGACTTGAGCAGTGTTAGCCTCTTGCAGGCAGGGCCCAGGTCCTCCCACTCCTCAAGATCCCCACCTCGCCATGACACCTTATTTCTGGCCCCTTCCCCAAACCCCTTGAGAAACTCTAGTAACCGACCTCCACTAGAGAGCCACCTAGTCATCAAACTCAAGATGGGAAAGAGTTAAAGGGCCTGTGCTTCAAGAACTAAACTGGTGAGTAGTCCGTCACCTGGGCTGCCCAAGACTGGGAAAGGAGAGTCAAGGAGCCATTTCCGCCTCTGGCATCCTGAGATAAGCTGAAAAGCTTGGTTCCAGAATCATGCAAAAAAGCATCTGGATAGTACCATCCAAAACATAATGCAGTGTGTTTATCAGAGTATGTGCTAAGCTTACCTTGAAAGACCATGGTCCAGTTACATCAACAGGAGTCAATTTAAGCTGCTTCAAATAAAGACCATTATTTGGGGGTGGGGGGGGGTGACATACACTAGTAAGACAGATAAAAATATAAATATCAAAGACCTACTAGGAGTATTCAACTTATTCTCCTGATTGGACAGAAGACTTTAGACTCTTGAGGCTGGTTAGAAGGTTTAAGTCTTTGAAACAAGACAAGCCAAAAGGCATCCCTGTTTCCAAGTGCAATGTTTGCATATACTATGTGTAGGAGAGGGGCCATTCTAACAGCAGAAAAAAATGTTATGATTGTGGGTTTTAAGGAAGTGCAAGTGGCACCATTTCTTAGCCCCAAGTATGAAATAAACAGGAGGACATTTTCTCCCTGAAACCTTCCTTTTTGTTTCATTCAAGAATATGTTTGTCATGAAGATGAAAGGTTTACAAAGATCTAAGAAAGAGATTGGGATTCAATAAGTCATTTAACCTGACAGTACTTCCATGTGAATTCTATTTTCTTTAACATCTGAACGTAACTGCATTATAAAACAGGAGAATTTCTCCCACCTATTTACTGGACAACTTGCAAATTGCCACATGAACAGATTTTGCCGGAGATTTAAGTTTTCCCATCCTAGCTACTCGTTTACTGATCTTTCCTGTGTTCTCGTTCTCATCCCTGATTTCCTGTCTTTGCATTATAAGGACAGCCAGTAACTTTTTAAAATTACATCATTAATTCAACAACTATCTTGAGAATTTTCTATGAAAAAGGCCTGGGCACAGAAAGCTTGCTTTCTGGTGAGGGAGGGAAGCAAGCAGGAACAATGAACCATGGACATAATGTTGTTATCGCTATAATAGAGGTATGCTGTGGACACACAGACAAGGTGAGAGAAAAATAAGATGACGAGAGGGTCAGGGAAATTTTCAGGAGGTAATATTTGACATTTTTTAGAAAGAAAAGTTATCTACAACTTGGCAATCAAGAGACTAAATGGTGCACTTTCAAAGTTAGACTTGGACATTTAACAAACTCACCTAAGGATTATTTAACACTAGGAGAATCTGCCAGTGTTTGACTTCGCTATTTTACTAGTTCTCTAGAGCTCAGACTTTGAGAAACTATTGTTACCATGCAGAGTTACAACCTGGAGAAAAGATACTTTGAAGGTTACACTTCACTTTCTCTATAGGATGAATCCCTCTTATCTCAAATTCAAATTCATTTACAAACACCTTTTGTGGTGACTACACAGACACTTTGTTCCTTTAAATGCTCTTTGATCTAGTTTTTCTATTTTCCTTTTATGCTCATTCATTAATGAGGTGAATAAAACCTTTGACATGTATTCATTACATATTTGAATGAGAGTCGCGTTTATAATTTTTGAACAGTATACTTTGACAAAATGAGTCTTTAAGGATCAGGAGGCATCCCGCTGGAAGCCAGAATGGATTCCTTCTTTATTTTTTTAAGTGAAATATAGTTGATTTACAGTATCATGTTAGTTTCAGGTGTATAGCACAGTGATTCCTATATATATATATATATATATATATATATATATATACATATTCTTTTTCTGATTCTTTTCCCTTATAGGCTATTACAAAATATTGACTATAGTTCCCTGTACTTCTTTTAAATGTTTTCCCCAAAAGAACACAAGTACAGAGGAAAAAATAAAATAGTATGTTGAAACACAATAGTTCCATTTCTTCATTCTCCCCATCTGGGCTTCCAGAAGCCATCAATCATATTTAATGGCCTCTGCTGGTAGTCTCACTAACTCTCCTTTTGAGGCTCATATCACCCTCTCGTAATTTACCTTTTCAGGATATTATCTGTTAACTCTATGAAATATAAGGATTTCACTTACTCTTCCCTCTCCCACCTTTATTTTATTCTTCTATGGTTACATTCATAACTTTAAGTAATATACCTAAACTTTGTCTTGTTTCATTAACTTCTGGGGCTGGGGGGAAATTCTCATCTTTCCATTTTGTTAAAGATATTCATGCAGCCACCTTTCCTTCAGCTTTTGACTCTGTACCTACCATTGTCTGTCAACGTTGCCCTTACTTTCATTGTCAAGGTTTATAACATCTGTTTAACTTGCTTGTGTGTTTGCTTTATAGGCTGATTCTAAAGTTGGTAAAAAGAGATTATTATGACTACATAAGTGGTTCATTGGACAGCCAGGTAGTATACTAAGATGGCATTTATTTCTCTTTGGATTTCATGTCATAACCCTTAAACAACAAAAGTCAAAGGGATTTGTTGTTGTTATGCTTTTGATTTGGACCATGATTTCCTCCTTATATTGTTTTTGTTGCTGTTCTTGTTGAGTTTGTGGTTTGAATTGTCTGTCTCTTCTCTTCTTTAAAGATGACACACATGCTTTCTTCACATCCCATCACTTAGCTCACTGGCAAAACTCTGTCTCTCAGTAGTAATCTTCATTATTTTTTTCTTGAAGGTATCTTCTTAGAGTTTCTAGACTTCTCCAATTTTGACCAAAAACTTTCTAGACATGCACAACTGTCGTATTCGAATTTTTGGAGGGGCTCTTCACTGGCTTCATGATTTCATGGTACCTTTAAACATTCTTTCCAGAATTTCATTCTTAATTTGCAGGAATATATTCAGAAAGGGTGTATAAAAGGTCTAGATATCTTGATGGTTTAAAATGCCTTTATCTTGTTCTCAGTTACAGTTTGGCTTAGAACTGAATTCAAGGCTCAAAATAGTTTTTCCTGAGAAAATACAAGGAACTGCTCCATTATCTTCTTGAGGCTAGTGTTGCTGATGAAAAGTTTGATACCAGTTTTAGAATAATTTCTTTTTGTAGAGGTTTTCTTTTCTCCCCATTCCAGAAGCTTTTAAGGAACTTTTATTCTTAGAATTTTCAAAATTGAGGCTGATACATCAGGAACATTTTTTTACTTCCCATTTATGCCACTTGGATTAAGATGTGTAAATTCAACCAATGGTCTCTCTAGAATAGTATTTTAAACTTTGTTTGACAATCAAATACCGACAACTCCTCAAATTTACCTGTCATCTCTGCATATGCTTTTATATTTTTCTTTCATTTTTTTAAAAAAACATCTTTATTGGACTATAATTCCTTTACAATGGTATGTTAGTTTCTGCTTTATAACAAATTGAATCAGCTATACATATACACATATCTCCCCCATATCTCCTCCCATTGCATATCCCTCCCACCCTCCCTATCCCACCCCCCCATCCCACCCCTCTAGTTGGTCACAAAGCACCAACCTGATCTCCCTGTGCTATGCGGCTATCTATCCCACTAGCTATCTGTTTTACATTTCGTAATACATATAAGTCCATGACACTCTCTCACTTTGTCCCAGATTACCCTTCCCCTCCCCGTGTCCTCAAGTCCATTCTCTACGTCTGCGTCTTTATTCCTGTCCTGCCCCTAGGTACTTCAGAACCTTTTTTTTTAGATTCCATATATACATGCTAGCATACAGTATTTGTTTTACTATTTCTGACTTACTTCACCCTGTATGACAGACTCTAGGTCCATCCACCTCACTACGAATAACTCAATTTTGTTTCTTTTTATGGCTGAGTAATATTCCATTGTATATATGTGCCACATCTTCTTTATCCATTCATCTGTCGATGGACACTTAGGTTGCTGCCATGTCCTGACTACTGTACATAGAGCTGCAAAGAACACTGTGGTACATGACTCTGTTTGAATTATGGTTTTCTCAGGGTATATGCCCAGTAGTGGGAATGCTGGGTCGTATGGTAGTTCTATTTATAGTTTTTTAAAGACCCTCCATACTGTTCTCCACAGTGGCTATATCAATTTACATTCCCACCAGCACTGCAAGAGGGTTCCCTTTTCTCCACATCCTCTCCAGCATTTGTTGTTTGTAGATTTTTTGATCATGGCCATTCTGACTGGTGTGAGGTAATACCTCTTTGTAGTTTTGATTTGCAATTCTCTAATGATTATATCTTTGTTAGCAATCTGTGTATCTTCCTTGGAGAAATGTCTATTTAGGTGTCCTGCACATTTTTGGATTGGGTTGTTTGTTTTTTTGATATTGAGCTGCATGAGCTGCTTGTAAATTTTAGAGATAAATCCTTTGTCAGTTGCTTCATTTACAAATATTTTCTCCCATTCTGAGGGTTATCTTTTTGTCTTGTTTATGATTTCCTTTGCTGTACAAAAGCTTTTAAATTTCATTAGGTCCCATTTGTTTATTTTTCTTTTTATTTCTATTTCTCTAGGAGGCAGTCCAAAAAGGATCTTGCTGTGATTTATGTCATAGAGTGTTCTGCCTATATTTTCCTCTAAGAGTTTTATAGTGTCTGGCCTTACATTTAGGTGTTTAATACATTTTGCATTTATTTTTGTGTATGGTGTTAGGGTTTATTTTTGTGTATGGTGTTAGGGAGTGTTCTAAGACCATTCTTTTACGTGTAGCTGTCCAGTTTTCCCAGCACCACTTATTGAAGAGACTGTCTTTTCTCCATTGTATATCCTTGCCTCCTTTGTCATACATTAGTTGACCACAGGTCCGTAGGTTTATCTCTGGGCTTTCTATCCTGTTCCATTGATCTAAACTTCTGTTTTTGTGCCAATACCATATTGTCTTGATTACTGTAGCTTTGTAGTATAATCTAAACCCCAGGAGCTTGATTCCTCCAGCTCCATATTTCTTTCTCAAGATTGCTTTGGCTATTCGGGGTCTTCTGTGTTTCCATACAAATTGTGAAATTTTTTGTTCTAGTTCTGTGAAAAATGCCAGTGGTAGTTTGATAGGGATTGTATGGAATATGTAGATTGCTTTGGGTAGTATAGTCATTTTCACAATGTTGATTCTTCCAATCCAAGAACAGGGTATATTTCTCCATCTGTTTGTATCATCTTTAATTTCTTTCATCAGTGTCTTATAGTTTTCTGCATACAGGTCTTTTGACTCCTTAGGTAGGTTTATTCCTACATATTTTATTCTTTTTGTTGCAGTGGTAAATGGGAGTTTTTCCTTGTATCTCTTTCAGATTTTTCATCATTAGTGTATAGGAATGCAAGAGACTTCTGTGCATTAATTTTGTATCCTGCTACTTTCCCATATTCATTGATTAGCTCTAGTAGTTTTCTGGTAGCATCTTTAGGATTCTCTATGTATAATATCATGTCATCTGCAAACAGTGACAACTTTACTTCTCCTTTTCTGATTTAGATTCCCTTTACTTCTTTTCTTCTCTGATTGCTGTGGCTAAAACTTCCCCAACTCTGTTGAATAGTGAGAGTGGGCAACCTTGTCTTGTTCCTGATCTTGCAGGAAATGGTTTCAGTTTTTCACCACTGAGAACGATGTTACCTGTGGGTTTGTCATATATGGCCTTTATTATGTTGAGGTAATTTCCCTCTATGCCTACTTTGTGTAGGGTTTTTAGCATAAAAGGATGAATTATGTCAAAAGCTTTCTGCATCTATTGATGTGGTCATATGGATTCTCTCCTTCAATTTGTTGATATGGTATATCACATTGATTGATTTGCGTATATTGAAGAATCCTTGCATTCTTGGGATAAACCCCACTAGATCATGGTGTGTTTTCTTTTCTTTTTTTTTTTTTATTTATCCTTTTAATATGCTGTTGGATTCTGTGCACTAGTATTTTATTGAGGATGTTTGCATCTATGTTCATCAGTGATATTGGCCTGTAGTTTTCTTTCTTTGTGACATCCTGGTCTGGCTTTGGTATCAGGGTGATGGTGGCCTTGTAGAAAGTGTTTGGCAGTGTTCCTCCCCCTGCTATATTTTGGAAGAGTTTGAGAAGGATAGGTGTTAGCTCTTCTCTAAATGTTTGATAGAATTCGCCTGTGAAGCCATCTGGTCCTGGGCTTTTATTTGTTGGAAGATTTTTAATCACAGTCCCAATTTCAGTGCTTGTGATTTGTCTGTTTATATTTTCTATTTCTTCCTGGTTCAGTCTTGGAAGGTTGTGGTTTTCTAAGAATTTGTGCATTTCTTCCAGGGTGTACATTTTGTTCGCATGTAGTTACTTGTAGCAATCTCTCATGATCCCTTGTATTTCTTCAGTGTCAGTTGTTACTTCTCCTTTTTCATTTCCAATTCTATTGATTTGAGTCTTCTCCTGTTTTTTCTTGATGAGTTTGGCTAATGGTTTAAAACTCTGTTTATCTTCTCAAGGAACCAGCTTTTAGTGTTACTGATCTTTGCTATTGTTTCCTTCATTTCATTTTCATTTATTTCTGATCTGATCTTTATGATTTCTTTCCTTCTGGTAAGTTCAGGGTTTTCATGTTCTCCCTTCTCTAACTGCTTTAGGTGTAAGGTTAGGTTGTTTATTTGAGATGTTTCTTGTTTGTTGAGGTAAGATTGTATTGCTATAAACTTCCCTCTTAGAACTGATTTTGCTGCAACCCATAGGTTTTGGATCATCGTGTTTCCATTGTCATTTGTTTCTAGGTATCTTTTCTTTCTTTTTTTTTTTTTGAGGTATGCAGGCCTCTCACTGTTGTGGCCTCTCCCGTTGTGGAGCACAGGCTCCAGACGCGCAGGCTCAGTGGCCATGGCTCACGGGCCCAGCCGCTCCATGGTACGTGGGATCTTCTGGGTGGGACCGCGGCACAAACCCGTGTCCCCTGCATCGGCAGGCAGACTCTCAACCACTGCGCCACCAGGGAAGCCCTGGGTTTGTTTTTGTAGGTCTTTTCCTTCTCTTGTGTTTCCTACCTAGAGAAGTTCCTTTAGCATTTGTTGTAAAGCTGGCTTGGTGGTGCTAAAGTCTCTTAACTTTTACTTATCCGTAAAGGTTTTAATTTCTCCGTCGAATCTGAATGAGATCCTTGCTGGGTAGAGTAATCTTGGTTGTAGGTTTTCCCCCTTCATCACTCTAAACATGTCCTGCCACTCCCTCTGGCTTGTAGAGTTTCAAAGCTGAAAGATCAGCTGTTAACCTTATGGGGATTCCCTTGTATGTTATTTGTTGTTTTTCCCTTGCTGTTCTTAATATTTTTCTTTGTATTTAATTTTGATAGTTTGATTAATATGTCTCTTGGCATGTTTCTCCTTGGATTTATTTTGTATGGGACTCACTGCACTTCCTGTACTTGATTAACTATTTCCTTTCCCATATTAGGGAAGTATTCAATTATAATCACTTCAAATATTTTCTCAGTCCTTTTCTTTTTCTCTTCTTCTTCTGGGACCCCTATAATTCGAATGATGGTGCATTTAATGTTATCCCAGGGGCCTCTGAAACTGTCCTCAATTCTCTTCATTCTTTTTTCTTTATTCTGCTGTGCCATAGTTATTTCCACTATTTTATTTTCCAGGTCACTTATCCATTCTTATGCCTCGGTTATTCTGCTATCGATTCCCTCCAGAGAATTTTAAATTTCATTTATTGTGTTGTTCATCACTGTTTGTTTGCTCTTTAGTTCTTCTAGGTCCTTGTTAAACGTTTCTTGTATTTTCTCCATTCTATTTCCAAGATTTTGGATCATGTTTATTATCATTATTCTAAATTCTTTTTCAGGTAGACTGCCTATTTCCTCTTCATTTGTTTGGTCTTCTGGGTTTTTACCTTGTTCCTTCATCTGCTGTGTATTTCTCTGTCTTCTCATTTTGCTTAACTTACTGCGTTTGCGGGTCTCCTTTTCGGAGGCCGCAGGTTCTTAGTTCCCATTTTTTTTGGTGTCTGCCCCCAGTGTGTAAGGTTGGTTCAGTGGGCTGTGTAGGCTTCGTGGTGGAGGGGACTGGTGCCTGTGTTCTGGTGGATGAGGCTCAATCTTGTCTTTCTGGTGGGCAGGACTGTGTCCAGTGGTGTGTTTGGGGGTGTCTGTGAACTGATTATGATTTTAGGCAGCCTCTCTGCTAATGGGTGGGGTTGTGTTCCTGTCTTGCTAGTTGTTTGGCATAGGGTGTCCAGCACTGTAGCTTGCTGGTCATTGAGTGGAGCTGGGTCTTAGCGTTGAGATGCAAATCTCTGGGAGAGCTTTCGCCAGCTGACATTACATGGAGCCGGGAGTTCTCTGGTGGACCAGTGTCCTAAACTTGGCTCTCCCATCTCAGAGGCACAGGCCTGACACCCAGCCTGAGCACCAAGACCCTGTCAGCCACACGGCTCAGCAGAAAAGTGAGGGGAAAAAAAAGAAAGAAAAAAAATACAGTTATTAAAAGAAAAAAGAAAAAAGAATAATTAAAAAGTAATAAAAGAAATGGACAGACAGAACCCTACGTCAAATGGTAAAAGCAAAGCTACAAGACAAAATCACACAAAAAAGCATATACATTCACACTCATAAAAGGAGAAAGAGGAAAAATATATATATATATTGTTGTTCTCAACTTTCATCGCCTCAATTTTGGATGATTTGCTGTCTATTCAGGTATTCTACAGATGCAGGGTACATCAAGTTGATTGTGGAGATTTAATCCGCTGCTCCTGAGGCTGCTGGGAGAGATTTCCCTTTCTCTTCTTTGTTCGTACAGCTCTTGGGGTTCAGCTTTGGATTTGGCCCTGTGTCTGCATGCAGGCTGCGTGAGGGCGTCTGTTTTTCGCTCAGACAGGACGGGGTTAAAGGAGCAGCTGATTGGGGGCTGTGGCTCACTCAGGCCGGGGGTAGAGCGAGGGGTACGGAATGCGGGGCGAGCCTGCAGAAGCAGAGGCCAGCATGACGTTGCACCAGCCTGAGGCGCCGTGTGTTCTCCCGGGGAAGTTGTCCCTGGATCACGGGTCCCTGGCAGTGGCGGGCTGCACAGGCTCCCGGGAGGGGAGGTGTGGATAGTGACCTGTGCTTGCACACAGGCTTCTTGGTGGCTGCAGTTGCAGCCTTAGCATCTCATGACAGTGTCTGGGGCCTGCGCTTATAGCCACGGCTCGCGCCTGTCTCTGGAGCTCATTTAGGTGGTGCTCTGAATCCCTTCTCCTCCACTCCGAAACAATGGTCTCTTGCCTCTTGGGCAGTTGCAGAGCTTTTCCTGGACTCCCTCCTGGCTAGCTATGGTGCACTAGCCCCCTTCAGGCTGTGTTCATGAAGCCAACCCCGTCCTCTCCCTGGGGTCTGACCGCCGAAGCCTGAGCCTCAGCTCTCAGCCCCGCCCACCCGCCCCAGCGGGTGAGCAGACAAGCCTCTCCGGCTGGTGAGTGCTGGTCGGCACCGATCCTCTGTGCAGGAATCTCTCCACTTTGCCCTCTGCACCCTTACTGCTGCGCTCTCCTCCGTGGCTCAGAAGCTTCCCCTCACCATCCCCTATCTCCCCCAGTGAAGGGGCTTCCTAGTCTGTGGAGACTTTTCCTTCTTCACAGCTCTCTCTCAGTGGTGCAGGTCCCGTCCCTATTCTTTTGTCTCTGTTTTTTTTTTTCTTTTGCCCTCCTACCCAGGTACGTTGGGAGTTTCTTGCCTTTCGGGAAGCCTGAGGTCTTCTGCCAGCATTCAGTAGGTGTTCTGTAGGAGCTGTTCCACAAGTAGGTGTAATTCTGATGTATTTGTGGGGAGGAAGGTGATCTCCACTTCTTACTCTTCCGCCATCTTGAAGTTCTCCCTCTGGCGATCCTTTTAATGGGATCAAGGATTCCTGAAGTGATCTACTATATTTGACTCTTTATTTCTACTAAATTTCTCTTTTCTGTGGCCCAAGAGATTTATACTTTATTTTTCAAACCTTTCATTAATAAAAAATACTTATTTTACAAGAGATACTTCTTATTCTCTAAGAGCTCCATTCCCTAGAAGCAGAAATATAATCCATTTGTTGTGGTCACTAATTTTCTGACTTCGTTCTTCGATCACATGACATTTCTGGAGTGATGTGTTGGGAAGATTCTAGGACTCTTGAGCTGGGATTGACTACTGATGTCTGCCAAGGGCACAGGAAAGGTAGAAGGGAGCACATGTGCTAGATGTGTGCTAACCCTGCCTAGTCAGAGTGATGAGGACTTAATAAAGTCTGGAAAGCGCACAGTGCTGCAGAGGGGAAAAAAGATAATAAGAATAGATATTGTAGCCAGGACGAAAATAAGGATAGAAGACCTCTAAAATAGATTATATAGAAAGAAACATCAGGACAAGCAAACAGAAACCAAAACCAAAATAAAAAACAGCCACCCAAAATAAAAGAATTTTAAAATCCAAAAAGCACGAATAAACTAAGAGAAAATGACCTGTTTCTAAATTAAATCCATTCTGCAATATATTTAAGCATACTTTCCTCTTTCCAAAGTCTGTTGAGTACCTGCTATGTTCCAGGCAGAGCTGGGAAACAGAAGATATATTCACTTAAAAAAAAAATAGAATGTCTTAAAGATCTTCCTTTCTACTGAGGAGAGTGACTTATACAAACAATTATAATAACCTCTCTTCATAGTAAGAGTTACAGTGCAGGTTTGAAAAAAAAAAAACAATGAAGTCAAAAGGGAAGAATTAACATATGGCTCAATGGAGTCTCAGAAGGCTTTCAGTGAATTGGATCTTAAAAGATGAGGAATTTTTCAAAAAATTTTTTGGGGTGGGGCACGCATAGGGATGGCAAAAGGACCAGCAGGAGCAAAGTAGTGGTGATTTAAAAGAACATGGCATATTTTTGGACAAATGGAGAGGGTCACTGTAGCTTGTGGAAAGGCTGGGTTTGGGGAGAGGGAAGGGAAATAGTGAAGGAGATGATGTAAAAAGTCAGAATGGAATGGGAAGGGAATGGGAAAGTGTGGACAGTTCTCAGGCAATGGAGTGGTACAGTTTTCAAATTCCCATTTGATCCTCACAACAAATATATGGGATGGGCATACATCAACTCTGTAATCCTGGCTGAATCTGAGGAAAATGCTGGTATGAACATCTGAAAGTGTCATGAAAAAGAAATAGCAGCAAAGCAAAGGGGAAACAATGAGCAAGTTGAAGAGAAAACCTTTCTGAGGAGATCACGTCTAGATGTGAATTGCAGTGTACAGATTTTTAACTGATGTTAGATTTTCCTAGTTATGAAAATAACATACGTCAAATTGCAGGAAAATTTCAAATGGCCGTTTTGTCATCATTATTGATGGTGGTAATGCGGGGGGAAGGAGGGAGGATGTTTGAACCTGGCAAATAAGACCTAAAGCTATACAAGACTGGAACACAGTAACAACTCAAATTTTGTTCGTTTCTAAGGCCTTGGGTAAAATTCAACCCAACTAAACAAACAGACCTGAAAATATAATACTCAAGGGGAGAAACACAAATCTTCTCTCCAGTAACTGTCAAAAGGAGACTATTCCTAAAATGGTAGCTGTTTGAATTAGAAAACTAAGGGCAAAAAGGGTGCTGCCACCTTCAGAAGCACTAAAAGCATCAAAGAACATTAAAGCAGGTTTCTTTTAGTAAGGAGGTATGCTTTACCGCGGGGTAAAAAGTTCTGTGAATAGAGTTGGGCTCATTACAGGCATTTTAAGAGCCCAACCCAAAGAAAGTTTCTTACCCTACCAGTCTGGTTTTAAGAAAATTACTTGACCTCTCTGTTCCTCAGTTTCCCAATCTGTATAATGAGATAGTCTCTCAAGAGCTATTATTGAAGGTAGAAAGAAAAAAAAAGACCTCTAGAATATACAGAGGGAACAATTAGATAATACCCCAAATGAGGCATTCTGAATGGTACTCTGAAATCTCACGGTATAGAGTAAGTGCTACAATTCATCAAGAAGTCTTACATAGAATTTTTATAATTTCTTTAGCTCAATCTCCTTGGACCTTCGTATTCCATGTCTGAATTGATCCTTACAGGTAACTGTCAAACATGTCCAGAGAATGTTGCTGTATTAACATTAATTACAAGCTTATTTGAAATTAAATGCAACAATACTTGCTGAAATCTAGGCTTATTTGACCCAAACTCCCATCTTACACACCAGGAAACTGAAATCCAAGAGTGGACAGGTGTCATGCAGATAATAAGTAGCAGCCCTGGCACAGCCCCTAGCTCATGACAGGTTCTCACCATACATTAGGTGAATAAAGAAACAAACCAAGCCAGCTGTGGAAAGTGACACTTTGGATTCCACAGCAAGAGTCTTCTCTTTTCACACAGCAGTTCTGCTGATGCTTTAATGTTTGACACTAAGATATTTATTATCTGAGACGAAATGTCAATGCATGATGAGTTTCAGGGTAAATTCAGTGAGAGCTGAGAAAGACCTTAAGAGAAGAGCCATCCTAAGACTTGATAAGTCAGCCACTGTCCTGCTGATGTACTGGGAGACACAAAAAATACAACAAGCATCATTTCCGCATCCAAATGAAACAGACGAGTGCAGAAATGACCCATGCAAATACTAACACTTGCATAAAACCCGCATGAGGAAAAAGAGAGATGTATGTATAACTGAATCACTTTGCTGTACACCTGAAACTAATGTAACATTGTAAATCAACTATCCTTCAATTTAAAAACAAAAACAGCGTAAGAATTTACTGATAAGACTCCAAAGGAGGAAACAGACATACCACACACATGCCCCTATACACCCCAACAATATCGAAAGGGTTCTGACCCTCACTACCCATTACTACTACACCTAGTGGTAACAATCAGAAACAGTGACAAAAATGAGCCTCAAAAGCAGCTTTTAATTTCCCTTTCATAACCTTTTTGGAGGTGTTCAGAGATTTTTCTACCTTACATAGCAGGTTGGTAGTAGACTAACTTGTACTTCACAGGAAAAGCACTGTTAGCATGCACATATGTGTACCATCCCTGATTTTAAAATTTTACTACATAAACTGAGACTTTAAAAAGCACAACTAGGGCTTCCCTGGTGGCGCAGTGGTTGAGAGTCTGCCTGCCGATGCAGGGGACACGGGTTCGTGTCCCGGTCCGGGAAGATCCCACATGCTGTGGAGCGGCTGGGCCCGTGAGCCATGGCCACTGAGGCTGCGCGTCCGGAGCCCTGTGCTCCACAACGGGAGAGGCCACAACAGTGAAAGGCCCGCACACCGCAAAAAAAAAAAAAAAAAAAAACAACTAAAATAAAAGCTTATGCCCAAGTCTCATGAAAACTGTTATGACAGTACTGCAAATTGTAGAGGTGCATAAAGGAATTCAGCTCTTGACCATTCCCCAGACAATTAACCTTGCTGATATCAGTTAAACATGCTAAATAGTTTCAGGCTGGCTTTCAATCGCTCTGGACAGATAAAATGTAACATCTACATTAAATGAGTTTTTTCTCAATACAATTTCCTGCACATTAATTAAATGATTTTTTTTTTGGAAACAGGGTCAACTTCTTTGACACTTTCCAAATTCTTACAATGAAACTGATATGGTTTTTTAAGAAATGACAGCATTTTGCTTTCAGCTAAAGTTAAGTGAAGGCACAGATATACACAGTGACTCAGAGGCCACATAGGTGGAATATAATACTATTCTCTTGCTTAGGAATGTCATCGCTCATAAAATCTCGCTCTTATAATCTCCGCTCCAAAATGCCAGCTTAACATTCACACAGGAATTGTAGGGAACCAGCATATGCTAGCACTTTACAAGCATAATTTCACTTAATCCTCACTTTATATCAAATAGGCATGAGAATCATTCCCATCGCACAAATGAAGAAACTGAGGCTGGAAGCAGTTCAGTGACTTGCCAGAAAGTGGAGGAGCCTACACTTGAACCCAGGCAATCTCTTTCTAGTGCTCTCTACTAAATGATATCGCCTCTGCCAGTCATCACACACTGTTTTCTAAACTGCATGCTTTATGGTTCTGATACTACTATTTAATTTATATTCTATAATCAAGAAGGATCACACTGAGAAAACAGACCTGTGTCCGAATGCTTTAAAGCAATGATCCCAGAAGGCAGTAGTAATATTTGCTACTAACTTTTTATCCACACCCCACCACCAAAGTTACTGGGAAAATACCTAATTCATCCATTTAATAACCTCTGTCCCTCACTGGCCATCCTGGAAGCCTCTTCCCGGGGACTGTTGCCTCACAGGTGATCTTGAATTAAAATGGAACCAAGGGAACTTATGACAAAAGTGTAACATGAGGGTTAAGATATGTTTAACGGACCTACTCTGTAATTCAGCTTCTGTGACCAAGCAGTACAATTCAGAGCCAGTTACCTTACTTTTATCACTATCAGTTCCATACCGATAAATCAGGTAAGTTAGTATTATTATTCTAATACCAACCCCAGAGTTGTTCAAGGATTAAATGAGCCCACATACATAAAGAATAGTACTTTTAAACAAGGTCCTACTGTACAGCACCGGAAACTGTATTCAATATCCTGTGATAGACCACAATGGAAAAGAATATGAAAAAGAATGTATATATATATATATATATATATATATATATATATATATATATATGTATAACTGAATCACTTAGCTTTACAGTAGAAATGAACACATTGTAAATCAACTGTACTTCAATAAAATAAATTTTAAAATAATAGTACTTTTGACAATGTACTCAATAAATGGAAGTTTAAAAATTCTTTCTTTCATGCATTTTTACATACATAATTTACATATAGTGAAGTGCTTAGTGAAGGTGCCATTCAATCAGTTCTTACGAATTAAGGCACAGAACATTTGCATTACCCCAGAAATTTCCCTCATGTACCTTTCCCAGGTAATCTACCATCAGCAGCAAGTACTGATCGGATTTCTATCATCATCCATTAGTTCTCTTACATAATGTCATATAAATTAAAACATAAAGTAAGTATTTTTGTGGTGTTTGCCTCCTTTCGCTCATACTGTTTCTGAGATTTACCCATGTTAGTACGTTTATCTAACAACAGAACAGACTTCTATGTTTATCTTACTATAGTTTTTTGTGCTTGTTATCATTGGTGGATTTCTTTAATGGTTTGGTTGCTCTCTTCTTTTCATTTAATTATTATAACTTTTGAATTTTTTTATTTTAATAACTTTTTAAAAATTTATTATTTTTTTTCTCCCTTTTCTTCTGAGCCGTGTGGCTGACAGGGTCTTGGTGCTCTGGCCTGGTGTCAGGCCTGAGCCTCTGAGGTGGGAGAGCTTAGTTCAGGACACTGGACCACCAGAGACCTCCTGGCCCCACGTAACATCAATCAGCGAGAGACCTCCCAGAGATCTCCATCCTAACACTAAGACCCAGCTACACCCAACAGCCAGCAAACTCCAGTGAGGGATGCCCCATGCCAAACAACCAGCAAGACAGGAACACAACCCCATCCATTAGCAGAGAGGCTGCCTAAAATCATACCGAGTTCACAGACACGCCAAAACACACCACTGGACGTGGCCCTGCCCAGCAGAAAGACAAGATCCAGCCCCACCCACCAGAACATAGGCACCAGTTCCCTCCACCAGGAAGCCTACTCAACCCATTGAACCAACCTTACCCACTGGGGGCAGACATCAAAAACAACGGGAATTATGAACATGCAGCCTGTGAGAAGGAGACCCCAAACACAGTAAGTTAAACAAAATGAGAAGATAGAGAAACATGCAGCAGATGAAGAAACAAGGTAAAAAGCCAGAAGATCAAACAAATGAAGAGGAAATAGGCAGTCTACCTGAAAAAGAATTCAGAATAATGATAGTAAAGATGATCCAAAATCTTGGAAACAGAATGGAGAAAACACAAGAAAAGTTTAACAAGGACCTAGAAGAACTAAAGAGCAAACAATGAAGAACAACACACTAAATGAAACTAAAAATTCTCTAGAAGGGATCAATAGCAGAATAACTGAGGCAGAAGAACGGATAAGTGACCTGGAAGATAAAATAGTGGAAATAACTACCACAGAGCACAATAAAGAAAACAGAATGAAAAGAATTGAGGACAGTCTCAGAAACCTCTGGGACAACACTAAACACAACAACATTTGAATTATAGGGTCCCAGAATAAGAAGAGAAAATGAAAGGGTCTGAGAAAATGTTTGAAGAGATTATAGTTGGAAACTTCCCTAACATGGAAAGAAAATAATCAAGTCCAGGAGGTGCAGAGAGTCCTATACAGGATAAATCCAAGGAGAAACACGCCAAGACACATATTAATCAAACTATCAAAAATTAAATACAAAGAAAAAATATTAAAAGCAGCAAAGGAAAAGCAACAAATAACATACAAGGGAATCCCCATAAGGTTAACAGCTGATCTTTCAGCAGAGAGTCTGCAAGCCAGAAGGGAGTGGCAGGACATACTTAAAGCGATGAAAGGGAAAAAAACTGCAACCAAGATTACTCAGCAAGGATCTCATTCAGATTCCACAGAGAAATTAAAATCTTTACAGAGAAGTAAAAGTTAAGGAAATTTAGCACCACCAAGCCAGCTTTACAACAAATGCTAAAGGAACTTCTCTAAGCAGGAAACACAAGAGAAGGAAAAGACCTACAAAAACAAACCCAAAACAATTAAGAAAATGGTAATAGGAACATACATATCGATAATTACCTTAAATATAAATGGATTAAATTCTCCAACCAAAAGACATAGACTGGCTGAATGGATACAAAAACAAGACCTGGATATATGTTATCTACAAGAGACCCACTTTAGACCTAGGAACGCATACAGACTGAAAATGAGGGGATGGAAAAAGATATTCCATACAAATGGAAAGCAAAGGAAAGCTGGAGTAGCAATGCTCATATGAGACGAAATAGACTTTAAAATAAAGACTATGACAAGAGACAAAAAAGGACACTACATAATGATCAAGGGATCAATCCAAGAAGAAGATATGACAATTGTAAATATTTATGCACCCAACATAGGAGCACCTTAATTCATAAGGCAAATGCTAACAGCCATAAAAGGGGATATCAACAGTAACACAACCATAGTAGGGGACTTTTAACACCCTACTTTGATCAATGGACAGATCATCCAAAATGAAAATAAATAAGGAAACACAAGCTTTAAATGACAAATTAAACAAGACGGATTTAATTGCAGTTTATAGGACATTCCATCCAAAAACAACAGAATATACTTTCTTCTCAATTGCTCATGGAATATTCTCCAGGATAAATCATATCTTGGGTCACAAATCAAGCCTTGGTAAATTAAAGAAAATTAACATTGTATCAAGTATCTTTTCTGACTCCAATGCTATAGGAGTAGATATCATTTACAGGAAAAATAACTGTAAAAAATACAAAGACATGAAGGCTAAACAATACGCTACTAAGTAACCCAGAGGTCACTTAAGAAATCAAAGAGGAAATTAAAAAATACCTAGAACCAAATGACAATGAAAACACAACAATCCAAAACCTATGGGATACAGCAAAAGCAGTTCTAAAAGGGAAGTTTATAGCAATACAATCCTACCTCAAGAAACAAGAAACATCTCAAATAAACAACCTAACCTTACACCTAAAGCAATTAGAGAAGGAAGAACAAAAAAAACCCAAAGTTAGCAGTAGGAAAGAAATCATAAAGATCAGATAAGAAATTAATGAAAAGAAATGAAGGAAACAATAGCAAAGATCAATAAAACTAAAAGCTGGTGCTTTGAGAAGATAAACAAAACTGATAAACCATTAGCCACACTCATCAAGAAAAAAAGGGAGAAGACTCAAATGAACAGAATTAGAAATGAAAAAGGAGATGTAACAACTGACACTGCAGAAACACAAATGATCATGAGAGATTACTACAAGCAACTCTATGCCAATAAAATGGACAATCTGGAAGAAATGGACAAATTCTTAGAAGTGTACAACCTGCCAAGACTGAATCAGGAAGAAATAGAAAATATGAACAGACCAATCACAAGCACTGAAATTGAAACTGTGATTAAAAATCTTCCAACAAACAAAAGCCCAGGACCACATGGCTTCACAGGCGAATTCTATCAAACATTTAGAGAAGAGCTAACACCTATCCTTCTCACACTCTTCCAAAATATAGCAGAGGGAGGAACACTCCCAAACTCATTCTACAAGGCCACCATCACCCTGATACTAAAACCAGACAAGGATATCACAAAGAAAGAAAACTACAGGACAATATCACTGACGAACATAGGTGCAAACATCCTAAACAAAATACTAGCAAACAGAATCCAAGAGCACATTAAAAGGATCATACACCATGATCAAGTGGGGTTTATCCTAGGAATGCAAGGATTGATTTTCAATATATGCAAATCAAGCAATGTGATACACCATGTTAACAAACAGAAGAATAAATACCATATGATCATCTCAAAAGATGCAGAAAAAGCGTTTGACAGAATTCAACACCCATTTATGACAAAAACCCTCCAGAGAGTAGGCACAGAGGGAACTTACCTCAACATAGTAAAGGCCATATATGACAAACCCACAGCAAACATCGTTCTCAATGGTGAAAAACCGAAACCATTTCCTGTAAGATCAGGAACAAGACAAGGTTGCCCACTCTCACCACTATCATTCAACATAGTTTGGGAAGTTTTAGCCACAGCAGTCAGAGAACAAAAAGAAATAAAAGGAATCCAAACCAGAAAAGAAGAAGTAAAACTGTCACTGTTTGCAGATGACATGATACTATACATAGAGAATCCTAAAGATGCTACCAGAAAACTACTAGAGCTAATCAATGAATTTAGTAAAGTAGCAGGATACAAAATTAATGCACAGAAATCTCTTGTGTTCCTATACACAAATGATGAAAAATCTGAAAGAGAAATTAAGGAAACACTCCCATTTACCATCGCAACAAAAAGAATAAAATACCTAGGAATAAACGTACCTAAGGAGACAAAAGACCTGTATGCAGGACACTATAAGATAGTTATGAAAGAAATTAAAGATGATGGAAACAGATGGACACATATACCATGTTCTTGGATTGGAAGAGTCAACATTGTGAAAATGACTATACTACCCAAAGCAATCTACAGATTCCATGCAATCCCTATCAAACTACCAATGGCATTTTTCACAGAACTAGAACAAACTATTTCACAATTTTTATGGGAACACAAAAGACCCCAAATAGCCAAAGCAATCTTGAGAAAGAAAAACGGAGCTGAAGGAATCAGCCTCCCTGACTTCAGACTATACTACAAAGCTACAGTAATGAAGACAAAATGGTACTGACACAAAAACAGAAATATAGATCAGTAGAACAGGATAGAAAGCCCAGAGATAAACCCACGCACATATGGTCACCTTATCTTTGATAAAGATGGCAAGAATATACAATGGAGAAAAGACAGCCTTTTCAATAAGTGGTGCTGGGAAAACTGGACAGCTATGTGTATAAAAGTGAAATTAGAGCACTTCTTAACACCATTCACAAAAATAAACTCAAAATGGATTAAAGGTCTAAATGTAAAGAAGACACTATAAAACTCTTAGAGGAAAACATAGGGAGAACACTCTTTGACATAAATCACATCAAGATCCTTTTTGACCCACCTCCTAAAGAAATGGAAATAAAAATAAAAATAAACAAATGGGACCTAATGAAACTTAAAAGCTTTTGCACAGCAAAGGAAACCATACACAAGATGAAAAGAGAACCCTCAGAATGGGAGAAAATATTTGCCAACAAAGCCACTGACAAAGGATTAATCTCCAAAATATACAAGCAGCTCATGCAGCTCAATATCAAAAAAGCAAATAACCCAATCGAAAAATGGGCAGACGACCTAAACAGACATTTCTCCAAAGAAGATATACAGATTGCCAACAAACACATTAATGGATGCTCAACATTACTAATCATTAGAGAAATTCAAGTCAAAACTACAATGAGGTATCACCTCACACCAGTCAGAATGGCCATCAACAAAAAATCTGCAAACAATAAATGCTGGAGAGGATGTGGAGAAAAGGAAACCCTCTTCCACTGTTGATGGAAATGTAAATTGATACACCCACTATGGAGAACAGTATGGAGGTTCCTTAAAAAACTGAAAATAGAACTACCATACGACCTGGCAATCCCACTACTGGGCATATACCCTGAGAAAACCATAATTCAAAGAGTCTTGTACCACAGTGTTCACTGCAGCCCTATTTACAATAGCCAGGACACAGAGGCAACCTAAGTGTCCACCGACAGATGAATGGATAAAGAAGATGTGGCACATATATACAATGGAATATTACTCAGGCATAAAAAGAAATGAAATTGAGTTATTTATTGGGAGGTGGATGGACCTAGAGTCTGTCATAAAGAGTGAAGTAAATCAGAAAGAGAAATACAAATACAGTATACTAACACATATATATGGGATCTAAGAAGGAAAAAAAAATGGTTCTGATGAACGTAGGGGCATGACAGGAATAAAGACACAGACGTAGAGAATGGACTTGAGGACACAGGGATGGGGAAGGGTAAGCTGAGACGAAGCGAGAAAGTGGCATGGACATATATACACTACCAAATGTAAAATAGATAGCTAGTGGGAAGCAGCCACATGGCCCAGGGAGATCAGCTCGGTTCTTTGTGACCACCTAGAGGAGTGGGATAGGGAGGGTGGGAGGGAGACGCAAGAGGGAGGGGCTATGGGGATATATGTATACATATATCTGATTCACTTTGTTATACAGCAGAAACTAACACAACATTGTAAAGCGTTTATACTCCAATAAAGATGCTAAAAAATTAAAAATAAATAAAATAACTTCAGTAACTTTACTTCTGGTATTTGAAAAGTTTTTCCCCCCTTTCAATGCCATATATATTCACAAATACATGTGTATGTGGTTATACGGACATATAAACACCCACACTTAGATATATTAATCATTAATATTCTTAACATTTCCTAGTTTCTGGACAGGAGTTATTTTTAAAATCTCCCTACTTTTTCAGCGATCAGGGAACAGGCCTAGCAGTGGTCTTCAAATTTCAACAAAGCATCTAAATTACCTGGAGAGCCTGTTTAAAAACAGATTTCTGAACCTCACTCTCTAAGAGGTTCTGATTTAATAAGTGGGATGAAGGGCCTGAGAATCTGCGTGTCTAACAAGCTTATGTGATGTTGAAGCTGCTGGTTTATAGACCACACTCTGAACAGCATTGGCTTAGGAAAATTAAATGGTTTTTCTAATATTCAGGCAGAAGTCTTACTGGCCTTTCTAAGGTCTGAGCCCATAACCACTAATTTATACTGTCTTCACTTGAAAAGACATCTGAAAAATCTGTTCAGTGCCCAGGAGCATAGCAGCCAAGGAAGTATTATGGTCAACTGATGAACCAACATTGCCTCACTTCCTTCTTCCTTCCTGGAATTTGGGTGCTGGTCTATCTGGGGCACGTACACACTACAGCTGAATCCAGACGTGTGATGAACACACACTGCAAAGCAGGATTTCTTCTCCCCTTATACTCTGTCAACAATCAGAGAGTTTTATTTTCCCCTTTAGGGTTGATTGGCCTCTAAACCAGGAACATTTTTATGACCAAGTCCTTTAAAACTTTCTCCGCTGAATTTATATTTTAAGTACCCAGCATCTAGGTGAATATTCCTGGCAGAACACAGGCATTCTCAATTAAAGATCAACACTCTCAAAGCAAAGAACTCAGTCATCAAAATCCCAATCCAAACCCCTCAACTGCTGTAGGTTTTTAGGGCAAGCAGAGAAGAGCTTTTGTAGCTCTCCTCTGCAACAGATCAAGGACGTGTAGGCAGAGAAAGGCACTGCAGCGATACATCTATTATGTAGAATGTTTACACTTGGTGCAAGGACTCAAAAAAGGTACACTGTAGGTATTTTTGTTTCTGATTGTTAAATTACCTATTTAGCCTTTGAAACCATGTTAATGGAAAATCAATCCATAAATAGTATTTATGCCTAAGCTGCTTTAAAGATGCCCTTTGATTCCAAGAGTGAAAAATAATTTACCTCCTTTACAAAAAATAAAAATAAAAATTCCCTGATTAAAAGGCAGAGAAGAGTTTGTTTGAAATGCCACCCTCACATTTTCACCAGTCTGTCAGCACTCTGTCAGAGGTACTAGGAGCAACGTGAACATGAAAGCTCAATGCATGGGCATTGGAGGCTTTTCCATAAACCACACAGAAAGTATGTGTGCTTCATCCTCATAGGAAGGCCTATTCATGATCAACTAAAAGTATATACCACACTTATTCCAGCAGTGAGTAATTCAGAGATACAATAAAAGCAAGCCTGTGACTATAACTCATTTGACTTTCATCAGCTCTGGACCTCCTCCACCTTGTACACATGATGACATATAGGAGGTCTATGGTGCCACAAGAAGGGACCCAGGGCAACACCTTAGCTACCTTGCTCTCCCAGTTGCCAAAAGCCTTTGGATTACGAGTGGGTTTTTTCTGTTTGTTTGTTTTGTTTTCTAAGGAAATTAAAATGACAGCAAATGAGCTGTCAACTGAATTGTCAGAGACATTCTCCATTTTCTCTTGGACATGCCCTATTCAACCATATTTCTCCAGTGCTTTTAACCAGCAACATACACAATCCCACTATTCTATACAATAGGTGAACACAGACTTAAATTCTAGTAAGTCTGGTAAACAGTCTGGCTCCTAACCCTTCCTTGCTACACAACCTTAGAAAACCTTTCTACTTATCTCTCTTCTGGTTTCCCAGAACAGAAGTATCTATTTCAGATGGCTGTTATCAGTCGTACTTGTGACTTCTTTTTTCAAACCTTATAGCACAATGCCTGACTCACAACAACTATGAGTGGTAGTTTCTGGAGGATTCTCTCTCTCCTCCCTCCATCTGTCCCTCTCTCCCCACCACCCTCCACCGATATAGATCATATATACACATCATATATATATGATCTACATAACATATATATGATGTGTATATACATGTATACACACACATATATAGAGAGAACAATTATACACCACTCAACAAATTGTGTATGTGTGTGTGTATATATATATATATATATATACACACAAATAATACATATGCATGTAAGTATGTGTGTACATATATACACTACACACATACAGAATGATTATCACTGTAACCAGAAAACAAATGGGACCTCTTGACTCAACTTAGAAGAGTCTAATCCCAGCCTAGGTATGTATCCAAAAGATATATAAAGACAACCCCCCAAAAAACCTTAAGATATAATACAACGTTTTGCCAAAAGTTTCCTGTGGATGTAGAAAATGGAAATATACAGTGTATTACACACACCACTTCTTTACTTATCTCTCGACCTGAAGTCTTATCACATAGGCACAACCTCAACTTCTCTTTTCTTTCTATCAGAGACACCTGCACAAATGTCTCCTCATCCTTAGACTGACTCTCCTCTGGTCACCTCTATTACTGAGGTGGCATACTGAGGTGTCTCTATTACTGAGACAGTGCAGCCCTCAGTTTCTTCCATTGTATTTTTATCCATCTCACCACATCCAACAAGCTGGTAACAAAAGAGCAGATCATTGCTTAAAAGGAGAAAGGGAAAACGGAAAGAGAAAAAGAAAAGAGTAGATGAGGAGAACAGAAGGCAAAATGTATTTGCCTTCCAAAAAGATAAAGTCACAAGTCCATACCTTAGCAGTCCTAATCTTCTCGAATCTTGAACACGAAGTTCAGAGCAACATTGGGGTTCAGATAATCTGCTCAGGCCACCACCAAAGGGATGGTTTTCTTCACCTCCACGTGAGTTACAGGATAGCCTTCTCTAAGCCCCTGAGGACGGAGGTTTCTTCCAGATCTACAAAATCACAAGTGAAAGAAGATATTCAAAACAATAACAACAACAAACATACAACAATGATATTAGATTCCAGATCATTTGCTTTGAGGAAATTAAACAAAAGACACATTGTATTCTGACTGACATAAAATGCATAGTACTGGAATGGATTCAGTCTTGATCATACAGAATCATACAAGATCAGAAAAGGTCATAGTATATCAAGGCTGGAAGTTTTCTGAAGACAAGACTAGCCAAATTTGCTCATTTAACATATAGGGAAACTAACGATCAGAGAGGAAACGTCATTTTCCAGTGGTGATTCATTACCTGTGGCATATTACAACCAGTGAAGTAAGCGAATCTTAGTAAACACAAGCAAGTTACTTAACCCTGTGGTCGATATGAAAATGAGACAAGGGGACAGTACATCACTTCTTCATCTTGAAATCCTTGGCTTCCGAGATACCGAACTTGCCTATTATTAAGAGGGCCAGTCCCTGTTGGCTATGTCTGTTAGATCTGCTCAGTCTCCCAATTTGCAACATAAGAGCATCCTGTGACTCAACCCTGGGCCTCCTGTCGAAGCACACTCGGCCACCAGGGGGCATCTTCCAGTTCTGTGGCTTAAGGTACTGTTATACATTCACAACTGTGAAATGTGTCTCCAGGCCCAAATACTTCCTTGAACTCCAGATTCCCCTACTGATGGACTGTCCAAAAACTCTACTTAAGATCCTAATAGATATGTCAGATATCGTATGCCCAAACTGAAGTCATAATTCTGTCACCCTTCTAAAGACAGGAAAGGTCCACACGCTTCTCAGTCAGCGGCAATATCATTCACCCGTTTGTCATCCCCAAACCCTTCCAGTCAACCTTGACTCCTCTCTCATACACACCCGATGTCCTCCACGACATCAACAAATTCCCGTGGCTTTATCTTCAGAATAAATCCAGCAGCTGATCACCCTTGCCACCTCCTTTACATCGCCACCCTGATCCAAGGCAGCGTTATGGACCTACGGGGCTGCATAGCAGGTGCGCTCAAACCACAGCTGTCACTCTCAAATGGACCCTTGAGTAAGAGAGTGACTGACACTCCCCTGCTCAAAACCTTCCACCGCACTAAGAGTCAAAGTCATCACAAAAAGTCATCACCGTTATCACTGTCTTTCTCCCACTTATCCCAGTTATTCATCTCCAGCCATGCTGGTCTCCAATCGCTTCCTCCAACCTTCCTGTAACTCTGCTAGAGACTTAGGCTTTCATAGTTCCCTTCACCTGGAGTGTTCTTTTTCGCCTCACTACTTCACATCTTTGTTTCAATGGTAACTTTTCAGTGAGGCCTCTTGTAATCACCCTATTTAAAACTCTAGAGCTTCCCTGGTGGCGCAGTGGTTGAGAATATGCCTGCTAATGCAGGGGACACGCGTTCGAGCCCTGGTCTGGGAGGATCCCACATGCCGCGGAGCAACTGGGTCCGTGAGCCACAACTACTGAGCCTGCGCGTCTGGAGCCTGTGCTCCGCAACAAGAGAGGCCGCGATAGTGAGAGGCCCGCGTACCGCGATGAAGAGTGGCCCCACTTGCCACAACTAGAGAAAGCCCTCGCACAGAAACGAAGACCCAACACAGCAAAAATTAATTAATTAATAAAACTCCTAAAAAAAAAACCAAAATAAAACTCTAAAACCTGACCGCATCTCCTCATTCCCCCTTCTCTGTTTAAAACTTGCAAAAGACTTTCTGATACACTATATGGTTTATACTTATTTACCACCTGCCTTCCCCAGTAAAACATAAGCTCCATATTGGCAAGGAATTTAATCTCCATCCTTTTATATCTTCCAGCACTTCCCCCACAGCATGGCACAAAGGAGGAGCTCACTATATATTTTTGAATGAATGAATGAACAAACAGGAAGGTTAAGTAAACCTTGTCAAGGTCACTCAGATGACAACTGGCTCCAGCTAGATCTGAACCAAAAGCATTCTGTCTCTAGTGGACTTGATGCTATGTAACTGTGACTATGCTAATGTCTTCCGGTGCTGGTGTTAGAAATAGATTCGGTAGAGTCTGACATGTATTATTACAGGTATTTGTGGATTAAAAAGATGAAATGCCCAAAATTATTTCTAGAAACAGCTGGAGAGTACATGCTGCATGCACTGGAATGAAGCTGCTTACATCCTAACACTGCAATTTCACTGTTACTTTCTCCCTGCCTTTCTCAGTCTCCCCTGCCCTTTCCTCCAAGACTTTATCTCTTGTTCCTCCCTAAAATCTAAGTCCCTGCCTTACTTGAGGAAATACGAGGACAGGAATCCAAGGTTAGACAAAGAAATGTGAAGATCTGTGTTTAGGGAAAAGGTGTGGGGCAGGAATCAAAGGACTTTGGATCTGAGTTTAATTGGTCACCAATTCACCTTGTGCTTTTAGGGTGATCCCTTTACCTCCCTAGGAGTCCGTTGCTCACTGGGCAAAAATACATGGCGTACAGAGATTTTCCAACTTTAAAAAATAATTATTTTCCTTTTTGATTAATAAAAGGCTCCCTTATTCTGAGTAGTCTAAGATTGGTTAGGAAATAGAGTATAGCATTTAAGAACGAGGCTTTGGGATAATCAGAAAACTCATCTCCTGGTTCCACCAGAGTGAAACCCTGACTAAGAAATTCAATCTCTCTAAGGATCATATTTTTATGTAAAAGTGAAGTGATAGAAATACCCATCCCCTTAGAATGTTTATGAAAATGAAACAGGGTAACATAGATAAATCATTCATTACTGTGTATGACAAAAGTACTCAATGAAAGGTTGCAGCTCTTAATGTTTTATTTCTATGGTCGCAGGCTTACATATTGAACATTTCACGATTTTATCTACCTGTTATCTCACTGCCCCTCAGAGTTTGAGTCTTTCCTGCCTTGATCACATGAGGTTGCTTTTATGGCCCTGGATGTGACTTTGGGCAGCTTTCTCTGGACTATCCTCAGGCTCAGATGGATATCGTCATTCCAACTGCCCTCACAGTCTGGGGGCAGATGACAGAATTTTGTAACATGAGAAACTCAAGTTTTCTGGTTCGCTTCTTGTCCTCTTGCTGATGCCTAGTAATTTGACGATCATCTTGGCCCTAGTATTATAACAGGCTGATAATCGTCCAGCCCCAGTCTACAATTATTTCTGCATTCCAAAGCCAAGAAACACAACTCTGAAAGCAAACAATGCTATAATTCAGCACAATGATTTATGGAGTTATTAAAGAAACTGTGCAGACTGCTTTGAGAATTCAAGTCTCCAGTCTATCCAAATGTAACTTTCTTTCTTCCTAAATGATATTAAGAAACTGTCTATGTTTGGGTGGTAACAACATAAAAATGTCACCTACCTTTCAGATTTCATTATACCACAACCTAATAAAAAGTTAAGGTGCTGTAGGGAAAAGTTACTTACATTCCATTCTAAGTCATTGAAGTGCTTGCTCAGAAATGCATTTCCTAACAAATATTTACTGAGTGCACAATATTCGCCATCATTTTGTTAAGGACTGGTGATTTGGTAGGGAATATTAAAGACTTTACTGCTACCCTCGTAAAGTTTTCACTCCAGCAGCTTTTCTTTGTCTTTTGCAATTTCCTAACTTCTGCCCAGATGCGGTAAGACACGGCAACCCTCCCTACAAAGTTGATGATTCAGCGACACAGTGATAGAGTGTACTGATATAAGGAGCCTAATTTCTGCTTGATATAGAGAGAGAATTCTATAATTCTTGGTTTTCTTAGGAGACAATGTCATTTCCTTAGTTTGCTCCCCACTCCTCACCCAACACACCCCTCTTCTGAATTGATCCTGGTTTATTTACCTCCTTCAACAAAGAAACAAAAATTGTTCACCAAGGGCTTCCCTGGTGGCGCAGTGGTTGAGAGTCCGCCTGCCGATGCAGGGGACGTGGGTTCGTGTCCCGGTCCGGGAAGATCCCACGTGCCGCGGAGCGGCTGGGCCCGTGAGCCATGGCCGCTGAGCCTGTGTGTCCGGAGCCTGTGCTCCGCAATGGGAGAGGCCACAGCAGTGAGAGGCCCGCGTACCGCAAAAAAACAAAAAGATTGTTCACCAAATCCACAAGTACACGATTCATTAACGAGATGCTACGTGGGTGGTAGGGTATACAGGACACTGAGCTCAGACGACACAGCTTCAGAAATTAGCTTTTTTGAAATCTTTGGAAACTGTGATGGAATTAATGCTGTTATATGGCAAAAATAAATTGAGAAAGTATATATACTGGAAATATGGTCAAAGGGAAAAACGTCAAGATAGAACAACATGCGTCTTAAATCACCAATGTCTGCGTGGTTAGAACGCGAATCATAGAGGCAGGTGGCATGTTTGCCTGTCGGGCAGCCTTGAATGCTTCAGGGAATATCTCATTTTTCAAGGGGTATCAATTAGGAGCTGTTCTGGTGGCAGAGTGGGAACCACACCTAATGGTTGGGCATGCATTAAAAATGACTAATTTGAGTACAGAATACACATGGGCATCGATCCACAAATGCACCCAAACACACTCCCAAGAGAGGCAGGCAACCAGAGAGGGTAGGGCCAGGGAAAGCAGGAGGGGGACATAAGGGTACTGACAACTCCAAAATGGATCTTGATTAAGACTTCAGAGCGGAAGGGTGCCCGGAGAAGGGATGAATTATGAATTTAAATCTACCTACACCAGCAGGGTTGGGTCCTGCTGGAAATCAGAGAAGCAATGCTGTAGAGACTTACCTTTCCAAGAGAACTGTGATTATACATACACCACACACGCATCCAAGGCTGCGCCTCACATACCCACAAACAGCATTCTCGTTGCCAGCAATGCTTTGCAATATGTACCTTACTTCCATTTGCATATAAGGAAGTTGGCATTTGGATTAAGCAATTCGCTTGAAATCACTCAACTAGAAACGGACAGGATTCAAATTCAGAACAAACCCTGATGCTTAGTGGTATTCCCCAAGCATGCTGACAATCACAGTCGATTCTTTCCTAGATTTTCTTTCCAATTAAACCTAGTTCTGACACTTGGAAATGCCCCATTTTGAACCCCAAAGGAAGAATGCAGTCTCCTAAGAATGTAACTGTGAAAACTGGCCCAGCTCAGTCTCTGCCGAGGACAGCAAAGGTACACATACAGAAGAGGGCACGTTTCTTCCAAAGTCAGAGGAGGTCACACCACATACTGGAACAGTTGCTTCCTGAGCAGCAGAGATAGGGGACCAAATCAATTTGTAAAATATTAATTCTATTTTCTATGAGTTGACATTATTGAAACAGTGTCGGGCCCATGCAATGTCATATACTTAGGGGATCTAGGTGCTCCCCTGTAACTGTAATCACCCCCTGCTGGCTACGTATTGAAGACCTTGCCTGCTATTCATCCATAGTTTGGACACCAAACAATAAAAGTGCTAGGGAATAGCAAAATAAAATCTGTGTCCTGGGTTTTAAGGAGTATAGAACACATCGAGTGACTTTTAGATACCTGATCTCTTACCAGTGCATTAGCACCTCACCTCCTTACCTGGTCAGCCTTTTAAATTGAATGGTGAAACCAAAAGTAGTCTGAAGAAAAGTCACTAAACATTATCATGGAATTTCAGGGAATTTCTTAGCATCGGGGCTAACTGCTGGTCTGTATTCTTCTTTGCTAGTTAATAAAATATTTATCTCCAACTTCATAAAGTGGGTCAAACACTGATGGTTTGTAGGTAGTAACAGCAGTGGCTCACAAGATGTACTTCTTAATAGTTAGTGTTCATAGAAGACATTATGCCCACCCTCACCCCTCTCCGTTGGCACCTGCCCACTAGCCCTCCAAGTCTGACATTTGCTCTTTCAGATATCTAGAAATACAGGTCTCCCTTTGCTTTAGGAAATAGGTCTTTGGTGCCAGAGAAGCCATCTTTGCTCCCAGTCTAAGAGCAAGTATACATATAAAATCCCTAAATACGTCCACTCTTCGCATGATTCGCCTGTTCAGTCACAACTACCCATAAACTTCCACACTTGCCTGTGGACCAACATCGCACTTAGATACTAACAAAATTTACAGTGGCAGCATGCTACCCCACGTGACCTCAAATCCAAACAGTGGGTGTTCTGTGCTGCCTTAAACCCGGGTAACAGCTGAGTTCATCACATCCTCCTTACCTGTTAGCCTGGAGGTACAACTGGACCGCATGCTTAGATGGATCAGTGATAAAATTACCACGGGCCATTTTAAGTAACAGCTTTCCGTGTATCTCCAGAGAGTAACATGATAAAGAAAAGTATTAAAAAGCATTGCCTCAACCCCAGAACACTGGCCCCTGACCTCCTATTCTTGGTCACACACAGGTCAGATCCACTGTATTACAGCACTGTGAACACCATGGAGGGCTGCTCAGCAAAAACGTGTACAAGGAGGCTGTCAACCAGGACACAGTTGTGCCTTGATACAATCAACTCCAAAGGTAATACTGTGTTAGATCCCTGCTCAGGTTTGTTTCCTGGCTCAGCTACCTACTATCTGTATCTTTGGACATGTTATTTAACCTCTCAGTGCTTCATCTGCAAGACAAATCACAATACCTACCTCAAAGTGTTCTTGGTGAGGAGTAATTTTAACACACTAATGCTCTATTTGAATTGATACAAGGTATGTACGTTATTAAGTCATGGTGCTATGGATTTTATTACATAAAATAATACCTCGATCATCACCCCTTAAAAGGATTTTGGGATCGTAAAAAAGAGTAATATGTGTGACAATACATTTATGTCTTGCCTACTGGACCAAGTCGTTGAGAACATGAACTCCATTGTGGGTGTTGTTTATTTCTCTTAGGCACAGAGTAAGAACGCAATATAGAGTCAATGCAGAGACATATCCATCTGTGGACATAAATTAATCATTTATGACACTCTTTGCTGGCTGATTTCCCAACAAAGCTACACCATTTCTTTGCTACCACTGTGGTGGTCAAAAGGAAAGCCTGGCCTAGGGAATGACCAGGTCTTCTCCCACGCTCATGTGTTGGGTAAACCCAAATAATCTACGAATAAGAGAGGGGGAATCACAGCCCAACACCCATCCTATTAACGAAAGAACTGATTACCATCATTACTGGTAATCAACAAGAAGAGTCTCAGTGATATTATTTATTGAGCTTGTATGTGGCACACGGTGCTGAGCTTGTATTTGCTCATGAAATACTCCCAATAAACGAATGAGACAATGTTATTAGGATTCCCATATCGCGTATAGGGAAGACGGCTCAGAGTATTAAAGTAACAGCATCACAGAGTGTTGACTGGAACCTTTGAGAGTCTGATTTTTCCAGTTTGTTATTTATATTCTTACACTGCTTATGTAATTCTCTTAGGGGTAATCTTTTCATTTCATAAGAGCAAAGAGTTAATATTCCTAATATATAAAGATCTTCCGAAGAGAGAAAAGAAAAACACTAATAATTGTCTAGAAAAATAGGCAGGGGATATCAATAGGAAATTTAAAGAAAGTTAAATGCAAATAGCCTATGAACTCAGCAACACTCATAAAAGAAATGCCAATTATAGATGGGAAAATTAGAACAGTAATGAGAATAACTGTAAAGGAATAAAACAGTTCAGATATATTTAAACCTATGAATTTACAGTGATACTAAGAAAAAAAAAAAGGACCCCATGGGTCACAGGTGGAGGGTAACAGAGAACCAAATCAGTATTTTGAAAATGGCAAATAAAAGAAAATCATGCTTTTGTCCTGCCTTTCCTTGTGACCTATAATCAAATACCGATAAAAAGAAATTTCCATTTGTAGCAAAAATAAAAACAAAATTTGAATACCAGCAGTTCGTAAGCCCTAATAAAATAGTAGATATCGGTAATAATTATCAGTGGCTGCTACGGTCACAAAAGAAAGAAAATTTTACATGCCTCGTGCTGGAAGCACATTGTCTCACTTGTGAAGTAGTCTAGCCAAAAACAGAAAAACCTGAATTCGATCTGCTAGCTTATGGGAAATATGGGTGACTACAAACTTTGCTATACACATCACAGGGACACAATCAAGAACATCCAGACTGTGGGACTGTCTACGGGACAAACAGCCCTGTTGTCGTCAACAAGTAAAGTGCAAGGAAAATAAAGGAGAGTGATGAGGAACTCATGGATTAAGAGGCTTAGGAGACATGCAAGTCGATTCTAAAGGATGGAACTTATTTGGATCTTGATTTACAAACTTTATTGGATCTATTTTTTACAAAGAAAAAATAAAATCAGTAATTTTAAAAGTGACTAGATATTTGATAATACTAAATAACCATGAGTATCTTCAGTGTACTAATGGTATCGTCCTATTTATAAAAAGGATGTCACCTTTTAGCGATGAATACTGAAATATTTAGAGATGAATACAAAGAAAAGAATTGGAGAGGGCCATAGGGATCAGCCAATTAAATCATATTATTTTGCAGATGAGAGGAGAGTGGCTTGAGACACAGAAGTGGGTGGGGTCCGGTGGCTAATAAGAACCCAGGTCTCTAATGCTCAGTTCCCATAATTCAAGACCAAGCCACACCATGTGGCATCTTAAATACTTCTATGACCCTGATAAAACTACAACTTGCCTTATATCTAGTATCAGAAAACTGGTAAGAATATATAGGACACAGGAAGAGTTGTGCCTCGTGTCGGGGAGCTTGAGATGGGTAGGAGGAGTTTATTTTTATATAGACTTTATTATAGCAGTTTTAGGTTGACAGCAAAATTGAAGAGAAGGTATAGAGAGTTCCCATACATGCCCTGCCCCACACGTGCACAGCCACCTCCACCATCAACATCCTGCACCACAGTGGTATAATGGTTACAACTGATGAACCTACACTGACACATCAAAATCACCCAAAGTCCAGAGTGTACCTTAGGGTTCACTCTTGAAGTTGTACATTTTATGGACTTCGACAAATGTATCCACTATAATAGTATGATACAGAATGGTTTCCTGCCCTAGAAATCCCCTGTTCTCTATCTATTCATCCCTCCCTCGCACCACCCCCTGGCAACCACTGATCTTTTTACTTTTTCCATAAGTTTTCCTTTTCCAGAATGTCATATAGTTGGATTCATACAGTATGTAGCCTTTTCAAATTGGCTTCTGTCACTTAGAAATATGCATTTAAGTTTTTTCCATGTCTTCTTATGGCTTGATAGCTCGTTTCTTTTCAGCACTAAGTAATATTACATTGTCTGGATGTACCATACTTTATTGATCCAGTCACCTACTAAAGGGCATCTTGATTGCTTCCAAGTTTGGGCAGTTATGAATAAATCTGCTGTAAACATCTGCGTGCAGGTTTTCATGCGAACTTAAGCTTTCAACTCCTTTGGGCAAATACCAAGGAGGGGCACGATGGATGGCAGGATCGTAAGGCAAGAGTGCATTTAGTAAGAAACTGCCAGACTGTCTTCAAACGGGTTTAACAAATCAGCTCCTCAAGTGAAAACCATGCATATCCAATGTTATTCTAAAACTATCTTAGAGAGGAAGGATGTTGAGGCTGAAATTACAGATTTCAAGAGCCTCTGAGCTGTAAGTTCTGTGAGGGAAGGGAATTTTTTAGTAGGTCACTGTATTCCCAATAGTATTCCTAGTACCTAGAACAGTGATGGTACATAATAAGTTCTCATAAAATGTTTGTTAAATGAAGAGATGAATCCAAAGGAAAAAGATATTTCTTTCAGTTTTACAGCAGACAGTTGTTTGTTTGTTAAACAAGTGTAGTGAAGACTCATCTTAGGGGCCTGGTAGTGTGAAAAATAAGTATTTTTAAACAATGGATTATCACTCAGATCAAGTCTTCACCCTATAAGAGATGTGAAAGTCTGGAACAGACAGAGAAGAAAAGCAGAATGAAGCCTTGCCTCTTACTCTGGGGCATGTGCTCATTGCATGAAATGGGGGACAGAATCTTCTGCATTATTTAAATAGGCCTCTCTTCACTTGACATGCACGTACAGTTGAATTTACGTAAATTAAATGCACATAAGCTGAGGCTCCACTATAATTGCAAAACCATTGCATTGGAAATAAGTTTTCATTGAAATCACATTAGACACCAGAAAGATTAAATTAGATTTAGAAACATATTTGGCCCCATCAAGAAACAGATTACGGGGACTTCCCTGGTGGTGCAGCGGTTAAGAATCGCCTGCCAATGCAGGGGACACGGGTTCAAGCCCTGGTCCGGGAAGATCCCACATGTCGCGGAGCAACTAAGCCCGTGCGCCACAACTACTGAGCCTGCACTCTAGAGAGCACGAGCCACAACTACTGAGCCCACGCGCCACTACTGGAGCCCGCGCACCTAGAGCCCGTGCTCTGCAACAAGGGAAGCCACCACAATGAGAAGCACTGCAACGAAGACCCAACCCAGCCAAAAATAAAATAAATAAATTAAAAAGAAAAAAAGAAATAGATTACGGAAAGTTTATAAAACAATACAGATACACATCATAGGCCAGTAAAGTACCTGGCTAGGAAAGGAAACAGCCTAGTTACCTAAACCAGGAAGGGAAAGATGTCATCTAACTTCAAAACAATGACTATGGAGTCAATCAAACCTTTGAACGAAACCCCTGCTCTTCAAATTTAAGCAATTCACCTACTCATCTGGCCTCAGTTTCCCATGATATAAAAGAGGTACAATAATACCTATGGGTACTGAAAGGAGAAAAACTATATGTGACAGGTCTAGCACACTGGTTTTCAATTTTCAAAACAAACTCACAAAAAAATCATAGTAACAAGTCCTTACATCTAATATGAAGTTCTGGGAAATACAGGTTTGCTGATCCTAAGCCTTCCCAAACACAGTACTTCCCACCACAGCACAAGCTAAGCTACTATTTAATATTTATTAAGAATCCACGGAGCCCTATGAATTACAGATGGCTAAGAACTATTATCAGGCATTTCTTTAGACTTTAATGTTTTCAGAGAACCTTATGATAAGTGACTAATTTAGCTTGAATAGCAACACATCATGAATAAGACACATCAACTTGCCAAGAAACAAGCAAAACTGCCACCAAGAAGCTTACCTACAATGCCTCTCACGTGAAAGGAGAGCTCATCTACCATGAGCCACTCACCTCTTCCAGACTAAGCCACTAAAAAGAGTTCTCACTTGCCTGATGATAACAGACTTCTACCTGGTCTCTAATCAATTCATCTCTGGCTGACCTCAAGCCATTCTCTACCCTATAGTATGAATGAGCTTCTCAAGATAAACCATTTCTATTACTCAGCCTAAAATGTTTCAAAGACTTCCCACTGCCCTTAGGAAAAAATACCCAATCCTTACCATGGTTTAGAAGATTTTCTGAGACCTGGCCCTTATTTCACCAGTCTCATCTTGGATCACACTTGCACCTACTCAATGTGAACCAGCCATACTGGCCGCCTTCCCTTTACTGTGAAGAGCCATGTTCCTTCTGGCCTCAGGGTCTTAAGCATATTGGAAATACAAAGTATGATCTTTACCCCACAAACCCTCAGAAAGAGATTTTCTGGATGACTTGGAGTCTCCTCTTTTTTCTCATTCATGCGGAAGTTGGGTTCACTGGTCCAGGAATGTTCCAGATGTTCCATGGATATTAACTCCCTTCCTTCCTTTAACAGTGGAAATATATCCTCTTTGCTGGGATCATATTTTCTAATACTTTTTTCTCATTTAAATTTTCTCTCTCTCATTCTTCCCCCATCACCCACCCAAAATCTCAAGACTGTTCACAATATATTTATCCTCACCCCATATACAAGCTGGCAACCTGGATGCTTAACTCACTTCTCAAGCAGAGTTGGAATCAATTGAGCCCCTCTCCTGGAGTAGTTAGAAGAACATTGCTTATCTTTCAATGATTTTATGACAAGTTCCAGCTTCTGAAAATTACTGGATATTACTCTAAAAATAAAACATTACTTATAATTATCCCTTAGAATGGAACAAATCATTATAATAAGTTGAAAAGTTATCTTGGATATGGAGGAGAGAGTACTTATTTGAAAAAAAATTGCCAATGTACATGAAAAAAAGCTCATTTTGGAGAGGAAATAGGAGAAAAAGAAACTGCTTCATGCTTTCTGAAATTCATTATGCTGATGCTAATAACCAACCCAATGGTGTACAGTCTCCCAGAACCCTGGGAAAGAATTACACAAAGTGTGCTGTAACGAACAGACATTATAGGTGAGTGAAAAGTATTTTCTTAATTCTTGTTGGAGATGATATTTTGGATTTTTCTTGGATAGGAACTGAGACAAATAAGTTAACGTGGAAATATGGCCATTATATACAATTGCAAGGGAAGAAATAAAGCCTTATAGAAGTCTGTGAATAGGAAAAAGGAAGTATCAGTCAAAGTAATAATAAAATCAAAGTCCCATTCATATGCATTGACTCATTTCTTCTTCTTAACTAGCTTATTAGGAAGGTTCTATTATAACCTCCACTTCACAAGTGGGGAAAACAAGCAACTTGCCCAAAGTAGCAGTGCTGGATTTGAATCAAGGTGATTAGGCTCTAGAAGCCACCCTCATAACCACGGCACTGAACTGCTTCTCATGTCTTAAATCAGACATAAAGGGATATGTTCAATATTACATTGTGCCACTGACCCCCCCCAAAACCCTGGAGTTAGTAGCTCCAGATAATGCAGAAATAGACACACACAATGTTGTGTAAAGAGGAAAACTAAATCTTAGAGATCTGACTTGTACCAAATGATGCAAGATCTCCTAGTTCCTAATCCATAGGCATTCCCCCAAACCAAGGTTCCCCATTTGGAGTGCCTTTGAAACACGTGTCACTGTGTTGACAATAAGTCAGACAGTGGGTGATAAGTGATTTAGCAGAGTAAATATAGGCCCTGTGGGTTATCAGGGAGGGATAACCTTCACCTGGGGTATTAGAGAAAGAGGGGCTGCCATCTGAGGTTGAAGAGTATATAGGTGAATAAAGCATAAGAAGAGAGAAAGAGATGTGAAGATATTTCTACACAGAAAACACTGCATAGGAGAGCCTGGAAGAGAGAATGCTATGTTTTCAAGGAAGTCTCATATGGATCCATATGAATGGATGAGACATACGTTTTTAGGATGGAACATTATAAGCAATCACAGTGGAAAATCAACTGGGATGGGACCACACAGAGCTGTGCAATCTCCATGAAAGAGTTAAACAGATAAAGCTATTTTTAGAATTAAGGAGAGAGCAAGACTTCTAGCTGGCATGGCTCCCACCTACCCTCCCAGTCCACGTGCCTACTGTAACACCCCCACTAGAGAGAAATCAGAGAAGAACTAAACAAAACTGAATGACTAAGATCTGCACAGGGGCTGAAAAGAAGATGAAGCCAGAAGGTAAGACGTGAAGGGAGAAGAGGGAAGAAAGCATGTGTCCAAAAAACGGAGTTTCTACTTCCCAAGAAGGCAAGCAACTACAGTGATAAGATTCCTCTGAGCGACGAGATCAAAGGATTTTCCAGCGGTATGTCAAAGCCAGCTAGCGAGAGCCGCATGTTCCATTTTCAGGAATTTTGTGAGCTGGGTGTTCAATCGCTGGTAACTTGAAATCAGGCAGGCTGGGAATACTTTTTCCCTGAACACCAGCAAATGCTTTAAAATAAGGGTTTTCCTTTCTGAGAGCTGGTTACCAGCGCACTGTTGCCTATACTCACAGAGGATTTAGCAGCATTATTGCTGTTATTGGAGGGAGGTAAGTAGAACAGTACAGAGGAGCCATTTTTGAAGTTTCCCATTTCTCCACGTACTCTTCATGCATTGGAAAAGGTAACACAAACCCAAAGTAAAGTGCGGTGCATTTTAAGGGCTTCTGTGTTGGCTTGTCTCACTCTCAGTGAAGCTAAATACTGAACATGATCAACCCTCGTATCCGTGAGTTTCTATCCATGTTTGTAGCTATAAAGCTTTATAAAATTTATTGAATAAAAGCATTACCTTTGCTTAAGAAAGGCAACAAGGCTTGGTAGAAATTCCACCTATGGATCTCAACACTGCCAAAGATCCCATCAGTGGCCTCAATATCCTTAAAGTAAGTAAGATTAGGAGTTTTACAAGGCTGTTCCAAAGACAGAAAAGAACATACCATAAAGATCTATTCCAGACAGTATATGAAAAGTAAATACCTAAGCACTTTCATTATTATTATTTATAATTAATCACATTTATTGAATGCTTGCTATATGTGGAAGGCATCCAATCACATAAAAAACTACACTTGGTTACAAGTATTAGCCCCATTTTACAGTTGAGAAAATTCAGCCTTAAAAGTTAAATAGCTTGTCCAACGTTGTATTATTATTAAGAGACAAGAATTCTCAGCCACTGAATCCACAGCAAAATTTTTAAAACCTACAATAAGTGCCTCACAAAGATTTTTTAACATTATTAGATGTTATGGGATGCAGACAGTACAATGTAATTGTTACAATTTTGAAACTGACATTATTAAAATGAAACATGTGGCCTACAATACACCCACTTATCAAATTAGACAACATTCTTCATACTTTTTACAAGATATATAATGAGTGTCCATGTCAATTGAAGCTAATGGCCTACTTTCTTACATCTCGTACATTTCTAGCCCAATCAGTTGAGTGGTACACATACCAAGAGGCAACTATGTTTGTTCCCAAACCTGTTTATCTCAGTTATTCTTGCTTACAAAAGTGCTTGTTTCTACAATATTATAAACACCATGTAAATCAATAAAAATATGTGGAAAAACTGGACTTGCTGTTTTCATAGAGTAAGTTGAAAAATAGTGGTGCAAGGAATTCCCTGGCAGTCCAGTGGTTAGGACTCTATGCTTTCACTGCCAAGGGCTTGGGTTCAATCCCTGGTCTGGGAAGTAAGGTCCCGCAAGCCACATGGTGCGGCCACAAAGAAAAAGAAAAGAGAGGAAGGAGTGGAAGGAAGGAAGGAAGGAAGGAAGGGAGGGAGGGAGGGAGGGAGGAAGGAAGGAAGGAAGGAAGGGAGGGAGGGAGGAAGGAAAGAAGGAAGGAAGGAAGGAAGGGGGGGTAAAGAGGAAAGGAAGGAGGGAGGGAGGAAGGCAGGAAGGCATAAAAATAGTGGTGCAAATACCACTATAATATGGCAGAAAATATTAACTTGCACAAAAGACATATCCATAATCCATAAAGTGGAATCCATAAAGTGGGATCGAGAGTGGGCATGACAGAGGCAAAGGTTAACTACTTTTGGTTGACTTGAGGTTACGTGGAAGACAGAGCGCTTCATGGAAGAGGGGGTAATCGGCTTAACTTTGAAGAATGACTACATTTTGGAAAGTGGATATTACACAAATTTAAATTAATATGACCAAATAGGGACCAATGGCAGAATCTAATTTAGAAGCATATTTTGACAGAGAACTACTGAATTAGAACAGAATAATAAAGTGAGAACTGCTAGTCTTGGCAACTCATTATTCAGAGGTTTCAAACTGAAACCATGGATGGGCTGCTAGGGGTTCCATGGACTCCTTTCACTTGATGAAAAATGTGTTGTTATTTGCATTTTCCCTAAGGAAAAGGGCCTACAGCTTCTAATACAAAAAGAGATTTAGAACCACGAGCCATAAGTCTTATTCCAAAGTGAACTGATAGGCTAATGAGGTAGCTACTGCCTGTCTCCTAGAATGATAAGTATTCTAAGTTAGTTGTAACTACCAGCTTTATTTGCTTTTAAGTATTCATAACAGACACCACAAGTAATGGGCAGTGACTCTGAAAAGACAAAAAATAATTCTGGGCAGAAAAATGAAGTGGGGTGATCACATATCTCAGAAAAACTCTCAATTCTACGTAGGCCCACAAGAACCCTTTCTTCAGAGATCAAACGTCAAGGTTAAGAAATACATGCTGTAAACCCCCCCGAAAAGCATAAGCAATAGGATACATGTTTTCTAAAAATTATTAAAAAATAACTTAAGTCTCTTCACCTTAAGATATTGGATACACTAAAATAATGCATTAGGAAAGACTGAACAAATTAAAGAAAAATGCCAAAATATCGTGTTTGCACGTATTCAACGTCACTAAAAGGGGGATTCACTTTACAGACATGTCAGTGGGCAAGAAAGAGAAGCAGCAGTATCTGTCCCCAAAAAGGGATTTATGGGATACATCCTTCTAATATGTTCCAGAATTGTAATACTTTAGTAGTGCTTTTCTAAGTGGTGAACAGTTCAATATGGATCATTAGTCAGTGCGTGTTTAATTACATACCAGTATTTCTCAAAGATTAAAAATGTCTGTAGTTCAATTATTCCCACATAGGAGGTCCCATTTTCTACTCATTCAGTTTGGAACAATGCAGTCGCAAAATGTATTATTTTAGATTAAAATCTGTTTGATAGTGCTCCACAGAGCTGATTTCAAAGAGGAAAAAAATACACCTGTTTCACATCTCAGGGAGAATACTAGCTACTGCTTTATACCTTTCTGCATTCATTTTGATTCTAGAGAACAGCCATGCCCCCCTCGGCCCTTTTTCTCCATCATCACTTGCACACAATCTCAATTTTCACACAGCTAGCCTTTCAAGTCCAAGTCACAAGAAATAGCTAACCTTTCATTTAAATGATCTCAACTCTGGTTTTGAGGTCCTGTCCCTACACATAAGCAGATCATCTTCAGAGATTTGGATCAGTGCACGTAGTTACCAGCACAATAAAATTCTGACGAAATCCTATGTGATCCTTCACAAGGAGAGATCATCCTCAGGAAGAGAACAAGAAACGATAGTGTTTAAGTTCTGAATTTAAGGTAGAAGACCCAGAAAAACAATTTAAAATATATAAGTGCTGCTCAGAATAATTTACTTGATTACACGTACTGCAAGTATTTTCTTTCATGTTGTTGTAATGAACCTGACCATGAAAAAACAAATTTATGTCTGTCATCTGTTTCATTTTGAGCTGAGCTCATTTGGTGCGGAAAACCTACAGTTTAATTGCTTGATTTAAATTTGGCTATTAGAATGCATACTGAAACACTACTGTTTTAATTACGTTAATTTATAACTGAAAAGCTAAATTCACAAAGGCAATAACATTAATTATTTACGTGCCCATTAAAGCTGAATATATATTACAGAGCTAATTGGTTTCATAACTCTGCCCCAAAATTAAAAACAAGTTTGTTCACTGATTTATTTTAGAAAGGTACACATATTCTCGGCAGGTTGCTTGTTTTTATTGTATTACATGAAAATGTGTAAAATACTTTATCTGTACAACATTCCACGTTACTTCTTCCTTCCTAGGTTAAAATGCATTTTAAAAAGGGAAGGATTAGGGCTTCCCTGGTGGTGCAGTAGTTAGGAATCCTCCTGCCAATGCAGGGGGCACAGGTTCGATCCCTGGTCCAGGAGGATCCCACATGCTGTGGAGCAGTCAAGCCCGTGTGCCTAGAGCCCGTGCTCTGCAACAAGAGAAGCCACCGCAACGCACACTGTAACGAAGAGGAGCCCCCGCTCGCCGCAGCTAGAGAAAGCCCATGCGCAGCAACGGAGACCCAAGGCAGCCAAAAATAAATTAATTATTTAATTAATTTTAAAAAAGGAAGGATTAGAGTCGGCTAACATTTATTTAATGTTTATTCTGTATCATAGTTATATGCATTATCTCATTTAATCTCAGAACTGAATAAAACATGAATGAGCATTATCTCCTTTTTAAAGATGAAGAAACCAACGTTCAGAAAGATAAAAAATTTGCTAAGCCACAGAGCAAAACAATCAAATCCAGGACTTGCTCTGGAAAGAACCAAGACGTTACCGTTTATGCCTTACTATCTTATAATAATACCTGTTATTCACAGCAAATTGGACACTTGATGACTCAATACAATTCTTTAAAGAGAAGACTTGCTTCAATGTAAAAATCAAATTCTTCAATGAAAAATTTATTCATAACTCCATTTAGATATTGGCATAAAAATAACCACAGAACACAATCAAAAGCACAGAAGTCACCAATGAGTGTGTGACAGAAAACCAGAATAATACAAGGAAGAAGTCCAGCCAGTACAGTTGAACCTTGTCTCTGAAATGGGATTCAATATTAGGCAGATTCCTCTTAGACTGCAACTGAACAAGGGGGCTTACAAATTAAAGATTATACTACCCATGCTACTACCCTCTTGGGCATATTGTGAAGATCAGATGCGAAACTGGGATAAGAGCGAGCTATGAAAATGATCAAGCATTATGCAAATCCAAGTTAGTACAATTAGTATGAGACTGATTTGCAGCTAAAGAATTCCCATGGAATTTACTCTGAGTTTTCGTGCAGACTACAATTTAGCTGTATTCTCATGTAACGCGAAAGGCTTATAAAATTTCTCTAATACAGAGTAAGTTTAACCAGTATCTTGTCCAGAGAAAAACTCCATTGATTTGTGACCTAACGAGGGATGACTAGCAAACAGTCTTTAATTAATACTCAATAATGCATTATAAAATAAAGAATTCCTTCAAAAGGGCTTGGGTCATTTGTATTGGTAATATTTTAAGCAAGTGTTTTTATAACACAGGAAAGAAATCAAAATATTAAGCATGTATTATGCACTGCACACTTTAAATAACAATTTAATTGTTAATGGTTATAAAGCAATTAGGGCCATATTAATATATAATGAAAAGCGAGTCTGTGCACTTTCTAAGAGAGATTTAAATTATTCTGTGAATGTCTACAAGTCTTCCGGAAAGTAAAACAATATTCCACCTTAGCTGATTCCCTGAAACATTTCCAAATGGGCTGGATGATCTTAGAGATTTTCTGTAGTAATTTCAAACCTAATATATCATCATAAATTTATCTTCTAAGACTGCTGTGGAATACTTCATATATCATTCATTATGATGGAGTTTTGCTGAGGGATGGGGTCTAAAACCATCAGATTAGGTTTAAATTACACTTTGGCTCTTTTTTATTCAATATTAAAGCAATGTTGTATTATTTGTCTATGAAAAGACAGAGGCTATTTCTACATAGGAGAAAGAGACCATATAGATTTTTATATCCCTTCCATCACTAAAATGAAAACATTTAATTTTTTATTGTGTTAAACTAAGACATAAAGACATGAATCAATGTGTCCAGCATTTACTTAGGGCCTGCTAAGTATTAAAAGGATTTTCAAACCCTGAGATTACAAATGAAACAGTTCTCTGTAATCTCAAAATAACTTTCCGCCACCCACAGCAGAATAATATTATTCAGCATCAGAACTGGTCATGACATCCTATGGACCAATCTTTCATTTTCATTTATGGAGGCTGGGATAGAAGTGGAGGCTTACATATTACTTTCTATCCAACTCAGCTAATTATTCTGACATCATGGGAAACTAGATTTGTAGTAGCAGTCAGACCTTGAGATTTATCTAAAACTAGCTAAAATTTACCAAATCTAGAGAACCCGATCTAATTAATGAATCTTTTATAGTGATTACTATAGGAATTGCACACAAACCTTATAACAAATTAAAGCAATAGATATGGGCTTTGGATGAAACTAATAATCCACATTTTGCTTGGTAAAACATGTGGAACACTGTTGGAAAAATACATTTAATCCAACATGGTTTTTTGTCTTTTTGAACTATAAATGTTTAAAGAGAAGACTGTGATAGAGGGGAAAAATTAAACGTATACAATAGTGGGCTCTCACTGAGTCCCTGAAAGAAATGTATTTAAAAGCTTATGTATTGGAGGGACCTTGAAGATGGCGGAAGAGTAAGACGCGGAGATCGCCTTCCTCCCCACGGATACACCAGAAATACATCCACACGTGGAACAACTCCTACAGAACTCCTACTGAAGGCTGGCAGAAGACCTCAGACCTCCCAAAAGGCAAGAAACTCCCCACGTTAACTGGGTAGGGCAAAAGAAAAAACAGAGATAAAAGAATAAGGACGGCCACCTGCACCAGTGGAGGGAGCTGTGAAGGAGGAAAAGTTTCCACACACTAGGAAGCCCCTCCGCGGGCAGAGACTGCGGGAGGCAGAGGGGGGAGTTTCGGGACCGCGGAGTAGTGCACAGCGACGGGTGCGGAGGGCAAAGCGGGGAGATTCCTGCACAGACGATCGGTGCTGACCGGCACTCACCAGCCCGAGAGGCTTGTCTGCTCACCCGCCGGGGCGGGCGGGGCTGCGAGCTGAGGCTCGGGTTTTGGTTTCGGACGGAGCTCAGGGAGAGGACTGGGGTTGGCGGCTTGAACATAGCCTGAAGGGGTTAGTGCACCACGACTCGCCGGGAGGGAGTTCGGGGAAAAGCCTGCACCTGCCGAAGAGGCAAGAGACTTTTTCTTCCCTCTTTGTTTCCTGGTGCGCGAGGAGAGGGGTTTAAGAGCGCTGCTTAAAGGATCTCCAGAGACGGGCGCGAGCCGCGGCTAAAAGTGCGAACCCCAGAGACGGGCGCGAGTCGCGGCTAAAAGCGCGAACCCCAGAGACGGGCGCGAGCCGCGGCTGAAAGTGCAAACCCCAGAGACGGGCGCGAGCCGCGGCTAAAACCGCGGACCCCAGAGACGGGCGGGAGACGCTAAGGCTGCTTCTGCCGCCACCAAGGGGCCTGTGTGCGAGCACAGGTCACTCTCCACAACCCTCTTCCGCGGAGCCTGTGCAGCCCGCCACTGCCAGGTTCCCAGGATCCAGGGACAACTTCCCCGGGACAACGCACGGCGGGCCTCAGGCTGGTGCAACGTCACGCCGGCCTCTGCCGCAACGTCACGCTGCCTCTGCCGCCGCAGGCCCGCCCCGCACGCAGTGCCCCTCCTTCCCCCATCCCCCAACCCCCGGCCTGAGTGAGCCGGAGGCCCCGAATCAGCGGCTCCTTTAACCCCGTCCTGTCTGAGCAAAAAACAGACGCCCTCCAGCGACCTGCGCGCAGAGGCAGGGCCAAATCCAAAGCTGAGCTCCTGTGAGCTGTGAGAACAAAGAAGAGAAAGGGAAATCTCTCCCAGCAGCCACAGAAGCAGCGGATTAAAGCTCCACAATCAACTTGATATACCCTGCATCTGTGGAATACCTGAATAGACAAGGAATGATCCCAAATTGAAGAGGTGGAATTTAGGAGCGAGATCTATGATTTTTTTCCCTTTTCCTCTTTTTGTGAATGTGTACGTGTATGCTTCTGTGTGAGATCCTGTCTGTATACTCTTGCTTCCACCATTTGTCCTAAGGCTCTATCCGTCCATGACTTTTTTTAAAAAATTCTTTTTCTTAATAATTAAGTTTAATTGTGATAACTTTATTATACTTTACCTTCGTTCTTTCTTTCTTTCCTTCCTTCCTTCCCTCCTTTAGACAACGAATCACCCCAAATTGAGGAGGTGGTCTCAGGGAGCAAGATTTATGATTTTTCCCCCTTTACCTCTTTTTGTGAAGGTGTATGTGTATGCTTCTGTGTAAGATTTTCTCTGTATAGCTTTGCTTCCAACATTTGTCCTAAGGTTCTATCCGTCCCTTTTTTTTTTTTTTTTTTCTAAATATTTTTTAATTCAATAACTATATTATACTTTATTTTATTTTTACTGTATCATCTTTCTTTCTGTCTTTTATCCTTCTTACCCTCCTTCCTTCCTTCCTCCCTCCCTCCCTCCTTTCTTTCCTTCTTTGCTTCTTTCTTCCTTCCTTCCTTTCCTCCTTTCCTTCTTTCTTTACTCATACTTCTACTAATTCTCTCTACTTTTTCTCCCTTTTATTCTGAGCTGTGTGGATGAAAGGCTCTTGGTGCTCCAGCCAGGAGTCAGGGCTCTGCCTCTGAGGTAGGAGAGCCAACTTCAGGACACTGGTCAACAAGAGACCTCCCAGCTCCACATAATATTGAACGGTGGAAATCTCCCAGAGACCTCCATCTTAACACCAGCACCCAGCTTCACTCAACGACCAGCAAGCCACAGTGCTGGACAACCTATGCCAAACAACTAGCAAAACAGGAACACAACCCCACCCATTAGCAGAGAGGCTGCCTAAAATCATAATAAGGCCACAGACACCCCAAAACACACCACCAGACGTGAACCTGCCCACTAGAGAGACAAGATCCAGCCTCATCCAGCACAACACAGGCACTAGTCCCCTCCACCAGGAAGCCTACACAACCCACTGAAACAACCTTAGCCACTGGAGACAGACATCAAAAACAACGGGAACTACGAAAGTGCAGCCTGCAAAAAGGAGACCACAAACACAGTAAGATAAGCAAAATGAGAAGACAGAAAAACACACAGCAGATGAAGGAGCAAGATAAAAACCCACCAGACCTAACAAATGAAGAGGAAATAGGCCATCTACTGGAAAAAGAATTCAGAATAATGATAGTAAGGATGATCCGAAATCTTGGAAGTAGAATGGACAAAATGCAAGAAATAGTTAACAAGGACCTACAAGAACTAAAGATGAAACAAGCAACGATGAACAGCGCAATAAATGAAATTAAAACCACTCTAGATAGGATCAATAGCAGAATAACTGAGGCAGAAGAACGGATAAGTGACCTGGAAGACAAAGTAGTGGAAATAACTACTGCAGAGCAGAATAAAGAAAAAAGAATGAAAAGAACTGAGGACAGTCTCAGAGACCTCTGGGACAACATGAAACGCACGAACATTCAAATTATAGGGGTTCCAGAAGAAGAAGAAAGAAAGAAAGGGACTGAGAAAATATTTGAAGAGATTATAGTTGAAAACTTCCCTAATATGGGAAAGGAAATAGTTAATCAAGTCCAGGAAGCACAGAGAGTCCCATACAGGATAAATACAAGGAGAAATACGCCAAGACACATATTAATCAAACTGTCAAAAATTAAATACAAAGAAAGCATATTAAAAGCAGCAAGGGAAAAACAACAAATAACACACAAGGGAATCCCCATAAGGTTAACAGCTGATCTCTCAGCAGAAACCCTACAAGCCAGAAGGGAGTGGCAGGACATACTGAAAGTGATGAAGGAGAATAGCCTGCAACCAAGACTACTCTACCCAGCAAGGATCTCATTCACATTTGATGGAGAAATTAAAACCTTTACAGACAAGCAAAAGCTGAGAGAGTTCAGCACCACCAAACCAGCTTTACAACAAATGCTAAAGGAACTTCTCTAGACACGAAACACAAGAGAAGGAAACGACCTATAGTAGCGAACCCAAAACAATATAGAAAATGGGAATAGGAACATACATATCGATAATTACCTTAAATGTAAATGGACTAAATGCTCCCACCAAAAGACACAGATTGGCTGAATGGATACAAAAACAAGACCCTTATATATGCTGTCTACAAGAGACCCACCTCAGACCTAGAGACACATACAGACTGAAAGTAAGGGGATGGAAAAAGATATTCCATGCAAATGGAAACCAAAAGAAAGCTGGAGTAGCAATTCTCATATCAGACAAAATAGACTTTAAAATAAGGACTATTAAAAGGGACAAAGAAGGACACTACATAATGATCAAGGGATCGATCCAAGAAGAAGATATAACAATTGTAAATATTTATGCACCCAACATAGGAGCACCTCAATACATAAGGCAAATACTAACAACCATAAAAGGGGAGATCAACAGTAACACATTCATAGTAGGGGACTTTAACACCCCACTTTCACCCATGGACAGATCATCCAAAATGAAAATAAATAAGGAAACACAAGCTTTAAATGATACATTAAACAAGATGGACTTAATTGATATTTATAGGACACTCCATCCAAAAACAACAGAATACACATTTTTCTCAAGTGCTCATGGAACATTCTCCAGGATAGATCATATCTTGGGTCACAAATCAAGCCTTGGTAAATTTAAGAAAACTGAAATTGTATCAAGTATCTTTTCCGACCACAACGCCATGAGACTAGATATCAATTACAGGAAAAGATCTGTAAAAAATACAAACACATGGAGGCTAAACAATACACTACTTAATAATGAAGTGATCACTGAAGAAATCAAAGAGGAAATAAAAAAATACCTAGAAACAAATGACAATAGAGACACAACGACCCAAAACCTATGGGATGCAGCAAAAGCAGTTGTAAGGGGGAAGTTTATAGCAATACAAGCCCACCTTAAGAAGCAGGAAACATCTCGAATAAACAACCTAACCTTGCACCTCAAGCAATTAGAGAAAGAAGAACAAAAAAACCTCAAAGCTAGCAGAAGGAAAGAAATCATAAAAATCAGATCAGAAATAAATGAAAAAGAAATGAAGGAGACGATAGCAAAGATCAATAAAACTAAAAGCTGGTTCTTTGAGAAGATAAACAAAATAGATAAACCGCTAGCCAGACTCATCAAGAAAAAAAGGGAGAAGACTCAAATCAATAGAATTAGAAATGAAAAAGGAGAAGTAACAACTGACACTGCAGAAATAAAAAAAATCATGAGAGATTACTACAAGCAACTCTATGCCAATAAAATGGACAATCTGGAAGAAATGGACAAATTCTTAGAAATGCACAACCTGCCAAGACTGAATCAGGAAGAAATAGAAAATATGAACAGGCCAATCACAAGCACTGAAATTGAAACTGTGATTAAAAACCTTCCAACAAACAAAAGCCCAGGACCAGATGGCTTCACAGGTGAATTCTATCAAACGTTTAGAGAAGAGCTAACACCTATCCTTCTCGAACGCTTCCAAAATATAGCAGAGGGAGGAACACTCCCAAATTCCTTCTACGAGGCCACCATCACCTTGATACCAAAACCAGACAAGGATGTCACAAAGAAAGAAAACTACAGGCCAATATCACTGATGAACACAGATGCAAAAATCCTCAACAAAATACTAGCAAACAGAATCCAACAGCACATTAAAAGGATCATACACCATGATCAAGTGGGGTTTATTCCAGGAATGCAAGGATTCTTCAATATACGCAAATCTATCAATGTGATAAACCATATTAACAAATTGAAGGAGAAAAACCATATGATCATCTCAACAGATGCAGAGAAAGCTTTCGACAAAATTCAACACCCATTTATGATAAAAACCCTCCAGAAAGTAGGCATAGAGGGAACTTACCGCAACATAATAAAGGCCATATATGACAAGCCCAGAGCAAACATCATCCTCAATGGTGAAAAACTGAAAGCATTTCCACTAAGATCAGGAACAAGACAAGGTTGCCCACTCTCACCACTCTTATTCAACATAGTTTTGGAAGTTTTAGCCACAGCAATCAGAGAAGAAAAGGAAATAAAAGGAATCCAAATCGGAAAAGAAGAAGTTAAGCTGTCACTGTTTGCAGATGACATGATACTATACATAGAGAATCCTAAAGATGCTACCAGAAAACTACTAGAGCTAATCAATGAATTTGGTAAAGTAGCAGGATACAAAATTAATGCACAGAAATCTCTGGCATTCCTATATACTAATGATGAAAAATCTGAAAGTGAAATCAAGAAAACACTCCCATTTACCATTGCAACAAAAAGAATAAAATATCTAGGAATAAACCTACCTAAGGAGATGAAAGACCTGTATGCAGAAAATTATAAGACACTGATGAAAGAAATTAAAGATGATACAAATAGATGGAGAGATATACCATGTTCTTGGATGGGAAGAATCAACATTGTGAAAATGACTCTACTACCCAAAGCAATCTACAGATTCAATGCAATCCCTATCAAACTACCACTGGCATTTTTCACAGAACTAGAACAAAAAATTTCGCAATTTGTATGGAAACACAAAAGACCCCGAATAGCCAAAGCAATCTTGAGAACGAAAAAAAGGAGCTGGAGGAATCAGGCTCCCTGACTTCAGACTATATTACAAAGCAACAGTAATCAAGACAGTATGGTACTGGCACAAAAACAGAAAGACAGATCAGTGGAACAGGATAGAAAGCCCAGAGATAAACCCACACACATATGGACACCTTATCTTTGATAAAGGAGGCAGGAATGTACAGTGGAGAAAGGACAGCCTCTTCAATAAATGGTGCTGGGAAAACTGGACAGGTACATGTAAAAGTATGAGATTAGATCACTCCCTAACACCATACACAAAAATAAGCTCAAAATGGATTAAAGACCTAAATGTAAGGCCAGAAACTATCAAACTCTTAGAAGAAAACATAGGAAGAACACTCTATGACATAAATCACAGCAAGATCCTTTCTGACCCACCTCCTAGAGTAATGGAAATAAAAACAAAAATAAACAAATGGGACCTAATGAAACTTCAAAGCTTTTGCACAGCAAAGGAAACCATAACCAAGACCAAAAGACAACCCTCAGAATGGGAGAAAACATTTGCAAATGAAGCAACTGACAAAGGATTAATCTCCAAAATTTACAAGCAGCTCATGCAGCTCAATAACAAAAAAACAAACAACCCCATCCAAAAATGGGCAGAAGACCTAAATAGACATTTCTCCAAAGAAGATATACAGAATGCCAACAAACACATGAAAGAATGCTCAACATCATTAATCATTAGAGAAATGCAAATCAAAACTACAATGAGATATCATCTCACACCAGTCAGAATGGCCATCATCAAAAAATCTAGAAACAATAAATGCTGGAGAGGGTGTGGAGAAAAGGGGACACTCTTGCACTGCTGGTGGGAATGTGAATTGGTTCAGCCACTATGGAGAACAGTATGGAGGTTCCTTAAAAAACTACAAATAGAATTACCATATGACCCAGCAATCCCACTACTGGGCATATACCCTGAGAAAACCAAAATTCAAAAAGAGTCATGTACCAAAATGTTCATTGCAGCTCTATTTACAATAGCCCGGAGATGGAAACAACCTAAGCGCCGATCATCGGATGAATGGATAAAGAAGGTGTGGCACATATACACAATGGAATATTACTCAGCCTTAAAAAGAAATGAAATTGAGCTATTTGTAATGAGATGGATAGACCTAGAGTCTGTCATACAGAGTGAAGTAAGTCAGAAAGAAAAAGACAAATACCGTATGCTAACACATATATATGGAATTTAAGGGAAAAAAATGTCATGAAGAACCTAGGGGTAAGACAGGAATAAAGACGCAGACCTACTGGAGAACGGACTTGAGGATATGGGGAGGGGGAAGGGTGAGTTTTGACAGGGTGAGAGAGAGTCATGGACATATACACACTAACAAACGTAGTAAGGTAGATAGCTGGGGGGAAGCAGCCGCAAGGCACAGGGATATTAGCTCGGTGCTTTGTGACAGCCTGGAAGGGTGGGATGGGGAGAGTGGGAGGGAGGGAGACGCAAGAGGGAAGACATATGGGAACATATGTATATGTATAGCTGATTCACTTTGTTATAAAGCAGAAACTAACACACCATTGTAAAGCAATTATACCCCAATAAAGATGTTTAAAAAAAAAAAAAAAAGCGTATGTATTACTCCATATAAACTATAACTGCTTTATGAAAAAGAAATAAAACAAACGGTCTATTTTATTAGACAAAGCACCAGCATTGCAGGGGACCACAGAATTGGATGTAATACTGCTGAGCAAACAAAGATCAACATTATTTTACACGTGTGACTTCTGAAAACTGTCTCAGAAACTGCTAGAATCTGGATGTATACATTGGCAGGCTTGAGCCACCAAACATCTCACAACATGTAGAACAATCTCACCGAAAAAAGACGTCTAGACAATAGCCTCCTCAAGTTAGGAAAAATCAAAAACCATGAAAAGACCAATAAAGATGTTAAAAAATATATATATCAGCTTAAAATATGAAAAAAAAAACCATGAAAGAATTCTTCTAAAATATTGACAAATTCCAGGCAATCAACTAAACCATGCCCCTTCCAGCATATCACACATTCTCTCACATGAACGAACAATCAAGAAAGCTTTATTTGCATCTGGAGAGCAAATTCATCACTGGATGGAGTTATAACAGCGCAGTCAATGGAAGTTGGGGTAAACTGGAAGGTGGCGTAAACATTTTGATACACTAGCAACATTCTAATTTTCTTCTACCTTAGGCTACCAAGGAAAGACACTCAACATTTTTTTTTTTAATTTTGGCCACAGAAATTTTTTTCAAAGAAACTTAACTATTTCTGTAACATTTATTCCACAAATAGTTATTGCACATGGGCTAGGACTGTTCAAAGCCCTAGCAGTAATAGAGCTACGAATATGATGAAGAGAGCTAAAAATTCTGTGAGGTTATAAGCCGTCATTGCTCACACTATAGGTAACACCAACTCACACACACAGTTTTTTTTATACAGAGAGAGAAAGAGGCAGAGAGAGAGACAGAGAAAGAAAAAGAGAGAGAAAGTTGGAGGCACCATAGTGGATAGATCATACCGCACATTTGTAGAAACTGTAACTTAATCAAAGAATTTATGGTTCTACTCTAAGATTATCTTTGAATCTTTTTATCCATTACATTTTGTATCTGATTTTCAAAACGTCTCTAAAATATAGGACTTTACAGTTTGAATTTCAGCTACAACCTACAATGTCTTTCGGTAAATGTGCCAAGAAGGAGACAAACTGGTAAAAAATATTGCTGTGCAATTTGAGTAATTAAAGTACATTTACTGAAATGGCACAATGGTAGACTTACTTTCACTTTCAAATATAAAAGATACAGACATTTATAAGTACTCAAAGGAGAAATAAGGATTCAGCAAAGGAGAACTTCTCTAGTTCAGGAAAAGGTACATTCCTATACTCTGTACATCACCTCTGTACTAAAACAAGATGGCCCTCCTCCAGACCCCACAGCCTTCCCTAGCTTCGAACATATTCCTGTTCCACTCACCGCACAGCTGTGAGGTAAGACCTACACAAAATTAGAGATTTCACTGTAAGGACATATAAAGATTTATTCCATCCTGTTGCCTTATACTGATTACCTGGAAATGACGCATGCTGCATCATAGCCAAATGTCCAGCTGAAGCCTCAAGGGACCCACCTATCATCATTTTTCTGAATGCAATTAGATTTCCAGTGTTTTGCCTCTAAATCAAGGTAGACTGTGGCAGTCTTTGCCCTATCTACTAGTGTACGCATCACTTTGAAAGAAACAAAGGTATTTAAAGAATTTCTTGAAAAAAATCTCAATTCCCAGCAGAGCCCATCTTTCTATCACCCCTCCCTTATAGGTTGCTCAATAAATATGATAAATAAATACCATTTTTGTAATAGGAAAAATGAAGAGGCTAAATAATTAGATACCAGAATAATCGTTATTCTTGGATTTCTGATGACAAGAGGAAGAGATTCTATGAGATATACAGATGCCTAATGCTACCTATTTATGGTAAAGAAATAAATTTAAAAATACAAACATTCACATATACACATACTAGAGACGTCATATAAGGATTAATGTTTTGACAATCCCAGGACATAACACTATGATAAAGTATAACAAACAAAATGTATTTTCATGCTTTTTCTGTTTTAAGCCAATTTTATTCTTTGTTGGCTTCCTAAGGCATTAAAACAATAAATATCTTTTCTTTGGTTCTAGATTGGTCAGCACGCTAACTAAGTTGTCCCATTACTTAACGTAGGGACACTCTCATGTAAACAACTTTGCAAAAACAATTGTTGTTTTAGATTCTTCCCCCCCCCCATTTATTTGCCATTATTCTGCAGTACTATGTTAAGGCATCATTTGTAGATTGTTTTGCTTCAATACAGGGCTATGCAGATTAGAGGCAAGTGGAGAATACACACATACATGGAATAGGCCATATGTAAATGTACTGTGACACAGAAGTAATATTCTTATGAAAATCTTTACCACATAGAAAAGTATAAAGTAAAAATTGACAACTTTTCCACTGTACATACAAATACAAAAAACAGGTGGGTGTATTCGTTATCTATCGCTATATAACAAATGACTACGAACTTAGTGGTTTAAAAACAACACGCTTTCATCATCTCACAATTGTAATTGGGCAGAGATCTAGGCACAGCTTAACTGGGTTCCTCTGTTTAATCATCTTTTACAAGGTTGTAATGTAATTAAGATGTTGGTCAGGATTGGGGTCTCATCTGAAATTTAACTGAGTTAATAATCCACTTCCAAGCTCTTGTGGTTATTGGCAGGATTCAGTTTCTTGCAGGCTATTTGACTTCCTTCCCACGTGCATCTCTACATAGAGCAGTTTGCTTTATCAAAGCCATTAAAGGGCAATCAATAGAGAAAGTCTGCTAGCAAGACAAAAGTAACAATTTCTTGTATCTTAATCATAGTGGGGACATTCCATTGTCTTAGACATATACTGTTGGTTAGAAGCAGGTCAGTAGGCCAGCCCATACCTAAGAGGTGGGAATTATAAACACAATGTAGGATCATTAGGGGTTGTCTTAGATCTTAGTGGATATGTGAACAAATATGGAAGTTCATTTTCTATATGCACTTTGGCGACTCTGTTTTATTCACTTACTATATCATGGTCATCTTCCTATTCCAGCATAGACAGATTTACTTTTTTCTTTTAAATAGTCATATACTATTTATTTCATATATTTAATTAGTTTCCTATGCCATATCTTTTCAAACCTCTTCATTTTTCCTTGGCTTTTCATCTCCAGCCCCTAGGAAATGGAGATAGTCTAATACCTTTAGATTATAGAAGATTAGTTCTAGCCGGAAACTTAAAAGGGTTGATATTACTATTTCAACTTACTAATGATTCAGAAGACACACATAGTGTGGCTCCAAACATCACAAAAAGGTACAAACATTTGTCAAGTTTAATTTCTTTAAAAGTTTTATAGGAGTGACAAAAGAAGCATGAAAGAGATAGTCAGTGATTCCACAAATCTATTTTATGTAATTCTAGCATACATTTTTAAAAACTTTAGAAAAATGAGGAGGAAGCCACCCATTGCTCTTGGGGAAGTGATGGCATTTCTTGTTGCTTCTAAGAATTTTAGACTTTACACAACACAGAATGTAGATAGTCTTCTACCCATGTGATGAAGGCACTTGTTAGTCTGGTAAAATGATAGATAGGTTCAAGAGGCCCCATTTGCCCATCACCATACATAAAAATGTCTAATTATAAGCCTGATACTGACACCATAAGTGTTCCTAATTTCTTCTATAAAGGTTTTTACTAATAACTGTGAGTCCAGAGTATATTAGGTACTAGCAAAGGGCTGGACGACAAGATGAGTTATAATAAAAAAATATCCATTTGTGAGATATGGAGAAATATATTTAGATGAAAAATCTGGCACATCAACAATTATACAATGAAAAACTATAGAACACATTTCTGGTTAGGACAGAATGGCAAAGATCCATTTCTACATTCTCCATTCATGCTAAGCATAGCCAGAAACCCTGGAAATGGTATGAGACACAACCAAAGGAGAATCTCAACAGATGCAGAGAAAGCTTTCCACAAAATTCAACACCCATTTATGATAAAAACCCTCCAGAAAGTAGGCATAGAGGGAACTTACCGCAACATAATAAAGGCCATTATATGACAAACCCACAGCCTACATCGTCCTCAGTGGTGAAAAACTGAAACCATTTCCACCAAGATCAAGAACAAGACAAGGTTGCCTGCTCTCACCACTATTATTCAACATAGTTTTGGAAGTTTTAACCACAGCAATCACAGAAAAAAAAAGAAATAAAAGGAATCCAAATCAGAAAAGAAGTAAAGTTGTCACTGTTTGCAGATGACATGATACTATACATAGAGAATCCTAAAGATGCTACCAGAAAACTACTAGAGCTAATCAATTAATTTGGTAAAGTAGCAGGATACAAAATTAATGCACACAAATCTCTTGCATTCCTATACACTAATGATAAAAAATCTGAAAGTGAAATTAAGAAAACACTCCCATTTACCACTGCAACAAAAAGAAAAAAATACCTAGGAATACACCTACCTAAGGAAACAAAAGACCTGTATGCAGAAAATTATAAGACACTGACAAAAGAAATTAAAGGTGATACAAATAGATGGAGAGATATACCATGTTCTTGGATTGGAAGAATCAACACTGTGAAAATGACTATACTACCCAAAGCAATCTACAGATCTCATGCAATCCCTATCAAACTACCACTGGCATTTTTCACACAACTAGAACAAAAAATTTCAGAAATTGTAGGGAAACACAAAAGACCCTGAATAGCCAAAGCAATCTTGAGAAAGAAAAAATGGAGCTGGAGGAATCAGACTCCTTGACTTCAGACTATACTACAAAGCTACAGTAATCAAGACAGTATGGTACTGGCACAATAAGAGAAATACAGATCAATGGAAGAGGATAGAAAGTGCAGAGATAAACCCACACACATATGGTCACCTTATCTTTGATAAAGGAGGCAAGAATATACAATGGAGAAAAGACAGCCTCTTAAATAAGTGGTACTGGGAAAACTGGACAGCTACATGTAAAAGAATGAAATTAGAACACTCCTTAACACCATACACAAAAATAAGCTCAAAATGGATTAAAGACCTAAATGTAAGGCCAGACACTATCAAACGTTTAGAGGAAAACACAGGCAGAACACTCTATGACATAAATCACCGTAAGATCCTTTTTGACCCACCTCCTAAAGAAATGGAAATACAAACAAAAGCAAACAAATGGGACCTAATGAAACTTAAAAGCTTTTAAACAGCAAAGGAAACCATAAACATGACCAAAAAACAACCCTCAGAATGGGAGAAAATATTTGCAAATGAAGCAACTGACAAAGGATTAATCTCCAAAATTTACAAGCAGCTCATGCAGCTCAATATCAAAAAAACAAACAATCCAATCCAAAAATGGGCAGAAGACCTAAATAGACATTTCTCCAAAGAAGATATACAGATTGCCAACAAACACATAAAAGAATGCTCAACATCATTACTCATAAGAGAAATGCAAATCAAAACTACAATGTGATATCATCTCACACCAGTCAGAATGGCCATCATCAAAAAATCTACACACAATAAATGCTGGAGAGGGTGTGGAGAAAAGGGAACCCTTATACACTGTTGGTGGGAATGTAAATTGATACAGCCACTATGGAGAACAGTATGGAGGTTCCTTGAAAGACTAAAATAGAACTACCATATGACCCAGCAATCCCACTACTGGGCATATACCCAGAGAAAACCATAATTCAAGAAGTGTCATGTACCACAATGTTCACTGCAGCTCTATTTAGCAAGGACATGGAAGCAACCTAAGTGTCTATCGACAGATGAATGGATAAAGAAGATGTGGCACATATATACAATGGAATATTACTCAGCCATTAAAAGGAACAAAATTGAACTATCTGTAGTGAGGTGGATGGACCTAGAGTCTGTCATACAGAGTGAAGTTAAGTCAGAAAGAGAAAAACAAATACCGTATGCTAACACATATATATGGAATCTAAAAAAAAAAAATGGTCATGAAGAACCTAGGGGCAAGACAGGAATAAAGACTCAGACCTAGTAGAAAATGGACTTGAAGACACGGGGAGGGGGAAGGATAAGTTGGGACAAAGTGAGAGAGTGGTAGTGTATATATGGACATATATACACTACCAAATGTAAAATACATAGCTAATCGGAAGCAGTCTCATAGCACCTGGACATCAGCTCAGTGCTTTGTGACCAGCTAGAAGGGTGGGATAGGGAGGGTGGGATAGGGAGGGTGGGAGGGAGGGAGACGCAAGAAGGAAGAGATATGGGGCTATATGTATGTGTATAACTGATTCACTTTGTTATAAAGCACAAACTAGCACACCACTGTAAAGCAATTATACTCCAATAAAAATGTAAAAAAAAACAAACAACTGTAGTACACATTTCTGATTAGGACAAGATGACATAGATCCATTTCTACACTCTCCAATCATACTAAGCATAGCTAGAAACCTTGGAAATGGTATGAGAGACAACCGAAGGATAACTCTAATAGGTAAAAAGAAGGTGGGAAACTGGACCCCAGGATGACAGGAACAGCACAGTGGCCAGATGTTTTGTTTCCTCTTTATCCAAAGGAGGAAGGCAAGCCAAATCTGGCATTTACAACAACTGCCGACTTGGGGGTGGAGAGGGGAGAAAGGCAGCCCAGGTAGACTCATTCCTCCCTGTAATTGAGTGGGAGTTCTTATGACAACATGAAGTGAACTCAAAGCAAAAAGCAAGGAGGCTAAATTGGGAGCCCAGCCAGAAAAAAGCAGCCAAGGGGTATGGACCTGAGATCCCCTTCCTAGCAAGACATACATAGGTGGTATGCAGAGCAGGCAGGAGAGACTCCTCTCTAGAAAGCAGCCTGGTCCAGAAAACCTCTCTCCTACTCAGAAACACCAGGATGGGTGGTCAGAACTGGATAAAGGGAAATAATCACTGGAAGAGGGCCATACTAAGTAGCTGCTTTACTACAGTGGACCCAAGACACTCCTACCCTTCCTAAAAACACTGGAGTCGGTGTACCAGTAATGGAATACCAAAAACCCTTATCTCCCCAAGAGACAATAAGTCTCTGTAGTAAAGCAGCCTGACCTGGGGAAACTCTCTCTGCCCCAGTTGGCACTAAGAGTTGGGACACATGGGGATTCCTGTGGCACCAGATAAACCAAGCAGATCAAAATAATAACAGAAAGGATCTGAAAATTAAACTGCCATTGGAAACACAGCCCATAAAATTTGACCAAGACCTACGTGCCAAAACCAAACAAGGTGACTGCCTACTTTAGTAAAAGATTTAAATAGGACCTAGATTCTGACATAACAGACAGAACGTTCAGGATAAAATAAAATATTACCCATCAAAGAAGACCCAAGGAAATCAGAACTTGAATGAGGAAAGACCATCAACTGATGCTAACACCAAGGTGAATCAGGATTGTAACTATTTGACAAAGATTTTAAAGCAGTTGTCATAAATAAGCTTCAGCAATCAATTACAAATGAAAAAAACAGAATCTTAGCAAAGAAATCAACTTATAAAAGCAGAACCAAATGGAAACTACAGAACTGAAAAAATACAGTAATAAAACTGAAAAACTTTCTTCATGGGCTCAAAAGCCAAATGGAGATAACAAAGGATGAAAAATCTGTGAACTTCAGGCCAGAGTAATAGAATTCACTCATCTTAAAAACACACAAAGAATAGACTAAATAACAACAACGATAACAAAGAACAGTGCCTCAGAGACCCATAACAAAAGAGTAATGATAAAAGATCTAACATTTGTATCATTTTCTTCTCCTAAAAGGAGAAGAAAAAAGGGTAGGGAGAGTATTTTTTTGAATGTAGCTCAAAACTAATCAAACCTGGTAAAAAACACAAAACTATTTATGTACAAAGCTAAGTGAATTTTAAACAGGGTAAACAGAGAAATCTAGAACATGACACACCATAATGAAACTTGTGTAAACTAAAAATAAAATCTTAAGAGTAGCCAGAGAGAAACATTACATGGCCAGGCCTCACAGACAGCCAGGCTGCGACCAGCCCTGACCACCAGGGCATCAGCAGCAATTGTGGCACAAACACAACGAGAGGACACACACAGCCCACACTGGAAACAAACCTGGAGCACCTGCTCTGGTGACCAGCAGGGACTGTGTCATTGGGCCCAACAGGACACCATCTACATAACGACACTCTTTCAAGACTGGGAGATATAGATGACATAACTAAAACACAGAAACAAACACAGAGAATTAGGCAAAATGAAGAGACAAAGGAATACCTTCCAAACAAAAGAACAAGACGAAACTTCAGAAAATGAACTGAACAAAACAGATATAAGCAATTTACCAGATAAAGAGTTCAAAGTAATCATCAAAAACGCTACCTGAACTCAGAAGAATTGATGAATTCAGTGAGAACTATAACAAAGAGTTACAAAATATAAAAGAGAACCAATCAAAACTGAAAAATATAATATCAAATAAAAAATATACTAGAGGGAATCAAGAGCAAATTAGAGGATGCATAAGAACAGATCAGCAATCTGGAAGAGAGGACAGTGGAAATCAACCAAACAGAAGAACAAAAGAAAAAATAAAGAAAAAAAATTTAAAAATGAGGATAGCATACTAACAATTGCATTATAGGCTCCCAGATGAAGAAAAGGGAGAAAGTAGCAGAAAATCTATTTGTCTGAAAACTTTTCTAACCTGTTGAGAAATATAATATCCAAGTCCAGGAAGCACAGAGAGCCACAAACAACATGAATTTAAGAGGTCAAAACCAAGAAACATTATAACTAAAATGTCAAAAGGTAAATATAAAAAGAAAATCTGAAAAGCAGCAAGAGAAAAACAACTCGTTACACACAAGGGAGCCCCATAAAACGATAAGCTGATTTTTCAGCATAAATTTTACAGGCCAGACGGAAGTAGCACAAAATATTCACATCACCAAAAGAAACAAAAAAATTAAAACCAAGAGCGCTCTACATGTCAAGGCTATCAGAACTGAAGGATATATAAAGGGTTTCCCAGATAAACAGAAGCTAAAGGAGTTCATTACCACTAAACCAGCCTTACAAGAGATGTTTACTGGAATTCTTTAAATGAAAAAGACCATAACTAGAAATAAGACAATTAGGATAGAAAGAAATCTCACTGATAAAGGCAAACATATGGTGAAAGTACTGGATCAACTAACTATAAAACTAGTATGAAGGTTAAAAGACAAAAGTAGTAAAATCATCTATATCTAAAACACATAGTTAAGCAACATGCAAAATAAAAACATGTAAAAATATGATATTAAAAACAAAATGAGGGCTTCCCTGGTGGCACAGTGGTTGAGAGTCTGCCTGCCGATGCAGGGGACACAGGTTCGTGTCCCGGTCTGGGAAGATCCCACATGCTGCGGAGCGGCTGGGCCCGTTAGCCATGGCCGCTGAGCCTGCGTGTCCGGAGCCTGTGCTCCGCAACGGGAGAGGCCACAACAGTGAGAGGCTGCGTACCACAAAAAAAAAAAAAAAAAAAAAAAAAGGAAGTAAAAATGTAGTGCTAAAAATTGAGACAATTTAGAATGCTGTATACACAGATTGTAATACAAGAAACTCATGGTAACCAATAAACCAAAAACCTGTAACAGATACACACACAAAAAAAGAAAAAGGAATACAAATATAACAGTAAATGAGATCATCAAATCACAAGCTAAGAGAACAAGAGAAGAAAGGAACAGAGAAGAACTACAAAAACAACCAGAAAAAAATTAACAAAATGGCCCCAAGTACATACTTATCAGTAATTCTCTTAAATGTAAACGGACTAAATGCCCCAATAAAAATACATAGGGTGGCTAAATGGATTAAAAAACAATACCCATATATATATGCAGCTCACAAGAAACTCACTTCAGATCTAAAGACATACACAGACTGAAAGTGAAGAGATGGAAAAAGATACTACATACAAATGAAAACAAAAAGAAAGCAGGGGTAGCAATACTTGTATCAGGCAAAATAGAATCTAAAACAAAGACTCTAACAAGAGACAAAAAGGGCATTATATAATGATAAAGGGATCAAACCAACAAGAGGATAATGCTTGTAAATATCTGTGCACCCAACACAGGAGCAAATAAAGCAAATATTAACAGACTTAAGGGAGAAACTGACAGCAACACAATAATAGTAGGGGTCTTTAACACGCCAATTACAATAATGGATGAATCAGCCAGACAGAAAATCAATAAGGAAACATTAGCCATAAATGAGACATTAGACCAGATGGACTTAATTGTACTTAATATTACACCCCAAAACAGAAGAATACACATCCTTTACGAGAATGGAATATTCTCCAGGACAGATTACATATTAGGCCACAAAACACGTCTCAAAATATTTAAAAAGACTTAAATCATATCAAACACCTTTTTTGACCACAATGGTATAAAACTAGAAATCAATTACAAGTTAAAAATAAAAAAACCCCACAAACACGTGAAGGCTAAACAACATGCTTCTAAACAGCCAGTGGGTCAATGAAGAAACCAAAGGGGAAATTTAAAAAATACACGTTGAGAAAAATAAAAATGAAATTATAATATTCCAAAACCTATGGGACACAGAAAAGGCAGTTCTAAGAATGAAATTTATAGTGATACAGGCCTACGTCAGGAAACAAGAAAAATCTCAAATAAACAATCTAAACTTGCCCCTAAAGAAACTAGAATAAAAGGAACAAAGGAAAAGAAAACAAAGCCCAAATTTAGTAGAAGGAAATAATAAAGATTAGAGTAGAAATGAATGAAACAGAGAATTTTAAAAAATATAAAAGATAAATGAAACTATGAACTCGTTCTTTGAAAAGATAAACAAAATTGATAAATCTTTAGCCAGACTAATCAAGATAAAAGAGAAGGGGCCCAAATAAAAGAGGAAATTAATGAGAATTTACAATTAGCATCACAGAAATAAAAAGGATCATAAGACATTAACCAACAAATTGGACCACCTAGAAGAAATAAATAAATTCCTGGAAACATACAATCTTCCAAGACTGAATCAATAAGAAATAGAAAATCTAAACAGGTCAATAACTAGTAATAAAACTGAATCAGAGGTCAAAGAAATCCCAACAAAAGTCCATGACTAGGTGGCTTCACAGGGTTATTCTACCAAATATTTAAATAAGAGTTTAATATTTATCCATCTAAAACTATTCCAAAAATTAAAGAGGAAATAATACTTCAAACTCATTCTATGAGGCCAGCATCAACCTGAAAAGAAAAGCAGACAAAGACACCACACACACACAGTTATGAATTAATATCCCTGATGAGCACAGATGCAACAATTCTCAACAAAATATTAGCAAAACAAATTCAACAGTGCATTAGAAGTATCATAAATCATGATCAAATGAATACAAGGAAGGTTCAGTATCCAAAAATCCATCAATGTGACGCATCACATTAACAAACTGAGGAATAAAAATCATATGATTATCTCAGATGCATAAAAAGCATTTGAAAAAATTCAACATCCAATTTTGATAAAAACTCTCAAAAGAGTGGACATCGAGGGAACATACTTTAACATAATAAAGGCTACATGTGACAAACCACAACTAACATAATACTCAATAGTGAAAAGCTTAAAGCTTTACCTGTAATATTGGGAACAAGACAAGAATGCCCACACTTGCCATTTTGTCATTTTATTCAACACAGTACCGGAAGTTTTAGCCACAGCCATCAGATAAGAAAAGGAGATAAAAGGCATCCAAATTGGAAAGAAAGAAGTAAAACTGTCACTATTTGTAGATGACATGACACCATATAACTGCGTGTGTGTGTATATATACAATTATATATATGTGTGTATGTGTGTATATGTATGTGTATATATATATATGAACCCTAAAGACTCCAAAAAACTATTAGAACTAATAATTCAATTTAGTAAAGTTGCAAGACACAATAAACAGAAATCTGATGCATTTCTGTACACTAATCACAAACTATCAGAAAGATAAATAAAGAAAACAATCCCATTTACAATCACATCAAAAAAAAAATCCCCAAAATACTTAGGAATAAATTTAACTAAGGAGGAGAAAGACTTATATTCTAAAAGCTATACGACAGTCATGAAAGACAGTGAATATAACACAAATAAATGGAAAGATATAGCATGCTCATGGATTGGAAGAATTACTAGTTTTAAAATGTCCAAACTACCCAAAGCAATCTACAGATTCAATGCAATCCCCATGAAAAACCAATGGCATTTTTACACAACTAAAAAAAATAATCTAAAATTTGTTTAGAATCACACACACACAAAAAACCAAATAACCAAAGCAATATTAAGAAAGAACAAAGCTGTAGGTATCATTGTCCCTGACTTCAAACTATATCACAAAGCTATAGCAATCAAAAGTGTATGGTACCGACACAAAAACAGACACATAAATAAATGGAACAGAATAGAGATCCTAGAAATAAACCCATGCTCATATGCTCAATTAATTTAGGACAAAAGAGTCAAAAATATCAGTGGGGGAAAAGACAGTCTCTTCAATAAATGATATTGGGAAACCTGGACACCTACATGCAAAAGAATGAAACTGAACCACTTTCTTACACCATATACAAAAATAAACTCAAAATGGATTAAAAAATTAAATGTATGACTTAAAACCTGAAACTCCTAGAAGAAAATATAGGCAGTAAATTAGCTATATTTTGGCACTGGTCTTAGCAGTATTGTATTGGCTCTGTCTCTTCAGGCAGGGCAACAAAACAACAATAAACAAGTGTGATTACATCAGGCTAAAAAGTTTTTGCACAGTGAAGAAAATCATCAACAAAAGCAAAAGGCAACATACTAAATGGGACAAAATATTTATAAATAATATATCAGATAAGAGGTTAATATCTAAAATATATAAAGAACTCACACAACTCAATAAAAAAACAACAACAAAATCTTATTAAAAAATGAGCAGAAAACAGAGCTACCATATGATCCAGCAATTCCACTTCTGGGCATATATCCAGAAGAAACCATAATTTGAAAAGAAACATGCACTGCAACGTTCATTGCAACACTATTTACAATAGCCAGGACATGGAAGCAACCTAAATGTCCATCAACAGAGGAATGGATAAAGAAGATGTGGTACATATATGCAATGGAACATTAGTCAGACATAAAAAAGAAAAAAATAATGCCATTTGCAACAACGTGGATGGATGTAGAGATTCTTATACGGAGTGAAGTCAGTCAGACAAAGACAAATATCATATAATATCGCTTATATGCGGAATCTAAGGCTCCAAATGAACTTATCTACAATACCAAAACAGAGTTACAGATGCACAAAATAAACTTATGGTCACCGGGGGATAAGGGGTGGAGGGGAGGGACAAATTAGAAGATTGGGACTGACACATATACACTACTATATATAAAATAGATAACTAATAAGGACTCAGTGTATAGCACAGGGAACTCTACTCAATACTCTGTAATGGCCTATATGGGAAAAGACCTAAAAAAGAGTGGATATATGTATTTGTACAACAGATTCACTTTGCTGTACACCTGAAACAAACACAACATTGTAAATCAATTATACCCCAATAAAAATTTTTTAAAAATGAGCAGAGGACCTAAATAGACATTTTTCCAAGGAAGACATATAGATGGCCAACAGACACATGAAAAGATACCCAACATCATCAGATAAATGCAATTCAAAACCACAATGAGATATCACCTCACACCTGTCAGAATTGCTATCATCAAAAAGACCACAAATGACAAGCAGGTGAGGATGTGAAGAAAAGGGAACGCTTGTGCACCCCTGGTGCACTGGTACAGCTACTATGGAAACATTATATAGAGGTTCCTCAAAAAATTTAAAATAAATCTACCATATGACCCAGCAATTCCACTCCTGGGTATTTATCTGAAGAAAACAAAAACACTAATTCTAAAGACATATACACCCTTACGTTTATTGCAGCACTGTCTATGATAGACAAGATATGGAATCAATTGATGTGTCTATCAACAGATGAATGGATAGGAATATGAGATGTGTGTGTGTGTGTACATATATACTTTTATGTGAATATATACATGTATGTATATATATACATGTGTATATATATATATATATATGTGTATATGTATATATAAATATTATTCAGCCATTAAAAAGGATGAAACCTTGCCATTTGCAACAACATGAATGGACCTAGAGGGTATTATGCTAAGTGAAATAAGTCACACAGAGAAAGACATATACCATACTATTTCACTTATATGTAGAATCTAAAAAAGAGACAAATGAACATATGCAGAATCTAAAAAAGAGACAAATGAACATATGGAGAATCTAAAAAAGAGACAAATGAATAAACAAGACCAAACAAATGACTCTTAAGTATAGAGAACAACATATGATAGCCACAGAGGAAGAAGTAAGGTGTTCTGACAAAATAGGTAAAGAGGATTAAGAGGTACAAACTTCCAGATATAAAATAAATAAGTCATGGGGATATAGCACAGCATAAGGATTATAGTCAATGATTCTGTTATAATCTTGTATGGTGACATGGTTATTACACATCATTGTAATCAATTCATAATGTATACAAATGTCGAACAACTATGTTGTAAACCTGAAACGCATAGGTCAACTATACTTCAAAAAAATAAGGAAAAAGCATACACTCAAAACAATATAAATAAATCATGATGAAATTTATAAAATGTTGAACCAACCTGTAGTAAGGTGAGAAAAAGAAAAACAGGGAAACGTGGAAGACAAGTGAAAAGTAATAAAATGGCATACTTAAGCATTAATGTATTCATTCTTTTAAGTTTCCATACATTCTTTATATTTTTTAAATTGAAGTATAGTTGATTTACAGTGTTGTATTAATTTCTGCTGTACAGCAAAGTGACTCATTTATATACATATATACATTCATTTTTATATTCTTTTCCATTATGGTTTATCCCAGGATATTGAATATAGTTCCCTGTGCTATACAGTGGGACCTTGTTCTTTATCCATTTTATAGGTAATAGTTTCCATCTACTAACCCCAAACTCCCAGTCAATCCCTTCCCCACCCTCCCTCCGCCTTGGAAACCACAAGTCTGTTCTCTATGTCTGCAAGTCTGTTTCTGTTTCATAGATAGGTTCATTTGTGTCATATTTTAGATTCCATATATAAGTGATATCATATGGTATTTGTCATTTTCCTTCTGACTTACTTCACTTAGTATGATAATCTCTAGTTGCATCCATATTGCTGCAAATGGCATTATTTTGTTCTTTTTTATGACTGAGTAGTATTCCATTGTATATATGTATCACATCTTCTTTATCCATTCATCTAGCCATGGACATTTAGGTTATTTCCATGTCTTGGCTATTGTGAATAGTGCTGCTATAAACATAGGGTTGTATGTATCTTTTTGATTAGTTTTTGTCCAGATATATGCCCAGGAGTGAGATTGCTGGATCACATGGTAATTATATTTTCAGTTTTCTGAGGAACTTCCATACTATTTTCCACAGTGGCTGCAACAACTTACATTGCCACCAACAGTGTAGGAGGGTTCCTTTTTCTTAACACCCTCTCCAGCATTTGTTATCTATAGACTTTTTAATGATGGCCATTCTGACCAGTGTGAGGTGGTACCTCATTGTAGTTTTGATTTGTGTTTCTCTAATAATTAGTGATGTTGAGAATATTTTCATGTGCCTATTGGCACATGTGCCTGTATGTCTTCTTTGGAGAAATATCTATTTAGGTCTTCTGCTCATTTTTTGATTGGGTTGTTTGTTTTTTTGTTATTGAGTTATATGAGCTGTTTGTATATTTTGGAGATCAAGGTCTTATTGGTTACATCATTTGCAAATATTTTCTCCCATTCTGTAGGTTGTCTTTTAGTTTTGTTTATGGTTTCCTTTGCTGTGCAGAAGAAGCTTTTAAGTTTAACTAGGTCCCATTTGTTTATTTTTGTTATTTCTATTGCCTTAGGAGACTGACCTAAGAAAACATTGATACAATTTATGTCAGAGAATGTTTTACCTATGATTTCTTTTAGGAGTTTTATGGTGTCATGTCCTATATTTAAGTCTCTAAGCCATTTTGAATTTATTTTTGCATGGTATGAGGGTAGTTTCCATACATTTTAAAACAGCCTTATTAAAATACAAGTCACATACAATTAACTTTACCCATTGAAATTGTACAATCAATGACCACGAGTATATTCAGAGTTGTACATCCATTACTACAGTCAATTTTATTATTTTTTTGTTTGTTTTGTTTTGTTTTGTTTTGTTTGTGGTACGCAGGCCTCTCACTGCTGTGGCCTCTCCCATTGCACAGCACAGGCCCTGGATGCACAGACTCAGCGGTCATGGCTCACAGGCCCAGCCGCTCCGCAGCATGTGGGATCCTCCCAGACCGGGGCACAAACCCGTGCCCCCTGCATCGGCTGGCGGACTCTCTTACGCCAGAACAACATGGTACTGGCATAAAAACAGACACATAGATCAATGGAACAGGACAGAGAGCCCAGAGATACACCCACACACTTATGATCAATTAATCTATGACAAAGGAGGCAAGACTATACAATGGAGAAAAGATACTCTCTTCAATAAGTGGTGCTGGGAAAACTTGACAGCTATATGTAAAATGATGAAATTAGAACATTTCTCATACCTTGTACAAAAAATAAACTCAAAGTGCATTAAACATTTAAATGTAAGACCAGAAACCATAAAACTTTTAGAAGAAAACATAGAACACCCTTTGACATAAATTGTAGCAATATTTTTTTTTTTTGGCTGTGTCTCCTAAGGCAAAGGAAACAAAAGCAAAAATAAACAAATAGAACCTAATTAAATTTAAAAGCTTTTACACACTAAAGGAAACCATTGACAAAAAACAAAAAAGACAACTTACTGAATGGGAGATTATATTCACAAATAATATGACTGATAAGGGGTTAATATCCAAAGTATATAAACCGCTCATACAAATCAATAACAAGAAACCCAACAACCTGATTAAAAAATGGGCAAAAGAACTGAACAGACATTTTTCTAAAGAAGACATACACATAGCTATCAGGTACATGAAAATTTGCTCAACATCACTAATCATCAGGGAAATGCAAATCAAAACCACAATGATATATCATCTCATACACATCTTTTCACGTGCTTATTGGTCTTGTTTATATGTTCTTTGAAAAATGTATTTAAATAATTTATCCATTAACATTATTTTCATTATTTAGTTGTTACAGTTCCTTATATAGTCTAGATACAAGTTCCTTTTCAGATATATGATTTACAATATATTTTTTTCCAATCTGCGATTGCCTTCTGATTTTCTTGACAGTATCTTTTGAAGCACAAAATTTTAAATTTTAATTAAGTATGGTTTATCTATTTTTTTAACTGTTGTGTTTTTGGTGTTATATCCAAGGAACTATTCCTAATTAAAGGTCTTGAAGATTTATGCCAATGTTGTCTCCTAACATGTTTATAGTTTTACCTCTATTTATACGCATTTTGTGTTAACTTTTGTATATGGTGTAAGGTTTGGTTCAAACTTCATTCTTCTCATATGGATAACCAGGTGTCCCAGCATAATTTGTTGAAAAGACTATTCTTTCTCCACTAAATTACCTTGGCATCCCTATCAAAGATCAGTTGACCATAAATGTGTAAGTTCATTTTGAGACTCTCAATTCTATAGATCTAGATGTGTATCCTTAAGCCTGAAGAACACTTTCTCGATTGGTCCCAGCACCACTTATTGATTTTTAAAAACATGGCTTGTACTAAATTTTGAAATCAGAAAATTTGTTTCTTCCAACTTTCTTATCCTTTATCAATATTTTTTGTAACACAGAGCATTTTGCTTCTTGTAAATATTTACCCTAAACTGAAATGACATAAATACATCAATCTAAACAGATTTGTAGAGTAGAATAAAAGAAAAGTTCACAGCACAACTATACGGTGCTTATAAGAAATTCACTTCTAATCCAATGACAAAGATAAACTAAAAGGAAAGGATGGAAAAAAGATATAATGTGTCAACATTAATCTAAAAAAGTAACAGTGGCTATGTCAATATCTGATAAAGTAAATTTCAGAGCAAAGAAAATTACTAGAGGCCAAAGGGAAAATACCTTTTGAAAAATATCTACCAGGAAGATTTTAATATCAATTAAAAATGAGTATGCACCAAACAATAGAGCCTCAGAATACATAAAACAAAACTGATAGGATTAAAAAGAGAAGTTGACAAATCCACAATTATGGCACTCTACACCTCCCTCTCAATAACTTATAGAACTACTGTACAGAAAACCAGCGAGGATATAGGTGATCTGAACAATGCAATCAAATAGACTTTAATTGATGTATATAGAACACTCCACCCAACAATAGTAGAATATGCTTTTTCTTCAAGTGACCATGGAACATTGGCCAAGATGTAACATTTAACGGACAATAAAACAAACCTCAACAAATTTTAAATAACTGATCATGTATAGACTTTATTTTCTGACTATATGGAATCAAACTAGAAATCAGTAATAGAAAGATAACAAAAAAATCTCAAAAAGGTGAAAATTAAATAATACACTTATGAAGAATCTATGAGTGAAAGAATTCAAAGGAATTTAAAAAACAGAGCTAAATGAAAGCAAAACACAGCATATCAAAATGTGTGGTATAGCTAAGGCAGTGCTAAGAAGGAAATTTATAGCAATTAATGCTTACATTAAAAATGATGGAAGGGGGCTTCCCTGGTGGCACAGTGGTTGAGAGTCCGCCTGCCGATGCAGGGGACACAGGTTCGTGCCCCGGTCTGGGAAGGTCCCACATGCCGCGGAGCGGCTGGGCCCGTGAGCCATGGCCGCTGAGCCTGCGCGTCCAGAGCCTGTGCTCCGCAACGGGAGAGGCCACAACAGTGAGAGGCCCGCGTACCGCAAAAAAAAAAAAAAAGATGGAAGGTTTCAGGTCAATAACATAACTTCTCATTTCAAGAACCTAGAAAAAGAAGAGCAAAAAACCTCAAAATAAACAGAAGGAAGGAAACAATAAAGAGCAAAAAATCAATGAAACTGAAGATAGGAAAGCAATAAAGAAATGAAGGAAACAAAAATCTGTTTCTTCAAATCAGTCAGTATAACTGATAAACCACTAGCAAAACTGATACAAGTAAAAATGGAGAAAACACAAATCACCAATATGAAAAATGAAGTAATGGATATCGTTACAAATCCTGTGGCAATTAAAAAGAGTATACTACAAACAACTTCATACTCAAAAATTTGGCGACTTAGAAGAAATGGATCAATATGTGGAAAACCACAGACTACCTAGGGTAGGCAGAATAATGGACCCCCAAAATGTCAACATCCTAATCCCTGGGAAACTATGAGTATGTTATGTTATATGCCAAAAGGGAATTAGCTCTGATGATTACGGTGACCAGTCTTGAGATGGAGAGGGTATCATGAATTGATCCATGAATTATCCAGGTGGACTCAATCTAATCACATCAACTTAGAAAAAGTGGAAAACCCTTCCCAGCTGTCGTCAGAGAACCACAAAGATGGCAGTGTGAGAAAGATTCAGCCTAGTGTTGCTAGTTTTGCAGGGGGCCATAAGCCAATGAAAGCTGGCATTCCCTAGAAGTTGGGAAACGCAAAGTAATACATTCTTCCCTAGACTTCCAGAAAGGAATGCAGCCCTGCCAGCACCTTTATCTGAGCCCAGTGAGACACACATCACACTTCTGATGTACAGCAATATAAGATAATATACTTTTATTGTTTTAAACCACTGTTTATTGTAATTGGTTACAGCAGAATAGAAAACTAATACACTACCAAAACAATCAAGATGGACTAGACTATCTGCACAGCCCGAAACCATATGAATTGAATACATAATTTAAATGCTCCTGTAAAGGTATCTCCAGGCCCAGATGGTTTCACTTGAGAATTCTACCACATATTTAAAGAGGAATATCAATTTTACACAATCTCTTCCATAAAAGAGATGTGAGAATACTTAACTCATTTTATGAGGCTACTGTCACTGTGATACCAAAATCAGACAGTCCAAAAAAAGAATAAAAGAATCAAAACTACAGACCAATAACTCATAAACTTAGATGAAAAAATATAAACTTAGATGCAAAAATATAAACCTAGATGCAAAAATTCTAAATAAAATATTAACAAACCAACTCTAACAATATGTAAAAAGAATTAACATACCATGACCAAGTGAGATTTATTTCAAAAATGCAGGGCAGGTTCAACTTTCCAAAAAAAAAAAATCAATGTAATCAAGTATATGGACAAGCTAAAGAAGAAAAATGGCATGATCATACCAAATGACAGATGAAAAGCATTTGACAGAATCCAGCATCCATTTCTGATTTTAAAAACTCTCAGAAAGTTAGGAATAAAAGGAAATCACTTCAACCTGATAAAGAACATCTACAAAAAAAACTATATATGACATCATACTTAATGGTAAAGACTGAATGCTTCCCTGAAAGGTTGAACACAGTACTGGAAGTTGTAGCTATTGCAACAATGCAGGTAGAAGAAATAAAGAGCAGACAGGTTGTAAAGCAAGAGATAAAACTATCTGTATTTACAGATGGCAGCACTGTCAACACAGAAAATCTCAAGGAATCTACAAAAAAACCCCATAGAAGTAATAAATGAGTTCAAAAGGTCATAGGTTATAAGATCTACACAGAAAAATCAATGACATGTCTATATACTAACAAATTACATACAGAAACGGAAATGAAACACACATTACCACCCATAATCCCTCTAGAGAAAGACATACATAGGCAAAACTGTTATGTACTGTATCTATATACTAAAAACTACAAAGTGTTGATGAAGAAATTAAAGAGGTCCGAGATAAATGGAAAAATATACTGTATTCGTGGATTGCAATATTCAACATAGGAAAGGTGTCATTTCTCCCCCAGTTTATCTATATACTTAAGGCAATGCCTATCAAACACAAAGTGTTTTGGTTTTTTTTTTTTTTTTTTTGGTTTGTTTTTGTTTTGTAAACACAGACACGTTTATTCTAAAATTGAATTGAAAAGACACAGGCTCTTGAGCATCTAAAGTAATACTTACAAAGAAAAATGAAGTAGAAGTAGGAGGAGTTATTCCACCTGATATTAAGGCTTATGAGAAAGCTACAGTAATCATGACTATGTAGTATTGTTGGGGGGATAGACACAAAGATTACCAGCATAGAATACAAGACACAGAAATAGATCCACAGAGACTGCCTCAACTGATTATTGACAAAGATACAAAATCAATTCAATGGAGGAAAGATAGTCTTTTCAACAAATTTTGCTGGAACAACTGAACACCTACAGGCAAAAAGATAATCATGACCCAAACCTCACACCTTATGCCAACATTAACTCAGAATGACTGAAACGTAAACCAAACCTGTAAAACTTTTAGGAAAAAAAGGAGAAAATCTTTGAATAGGACTAGCACAGGAGTTTCCTAAATTTTATATCAAAAGCACAAGCCCAAAAGGAAAAACTGGTCAAATGGGCCTCATTAAAATTAACCACTTTAGTTCTTGGAAATTCCACGTGAAGAGGACTGAAGGACGAACTACAGACTGAGAGAAAATATTTGCAAACCACATATCCATTGAAAGACTAGTGTCTTGAATATATACAAAAGTCTCATCGCTCAACAGTAAAATAAAGACAGTACAATTAGAAAAAGGGCAAAAGAAATAAACAATTTCACCAAAGAGGATATACAGATGGCAAACAAGCAAATGAAAAGATGTTCAACATCATTATCCATTAGGGAAATACAGATAAAACCACAATGACATAACACTGTACACCTAACAGATTTGTAAAATTAAAAAAAAATAGTGACAACAGCAACTGCTGGCAAGGATGCTGAGGATCTGGGTGACTCATACATTGCTGGTGGGATTTTAAATGGGCACAGCTGCTTTGGAAAAACAGCTCTGCAGTATTTTTTTGTTTTGTGTGTGTGTGTGTGTGTGTGTGTGTGTTACACGGGCCTCTCACTGTTGTGGCCTCTCCAGTTGCGGAGCACAGGCTCCGGTCGCGCAGGCTCAGCGGCCATGGCTCACGGGCCCAGCCGCTCCGCGGCATGTGGGATCTTCCCGGACCGGGGCACGAACCCGTATCCCCTGCATCGGCAGGCGGACTCTCAACCACTGTGCCACCAGGGAAGCCCGCTCTGCAGTTTTTTAAAAAAAATATTAAACATACAACTATCATATGACCCAACAACTTTACTCCTGGGCATTTATTCCATTTACACACTCCTTGCATATTCCAAACAAATGTAAACTTATGTTCATAGAAAACACTGGTGCATGAATATTCATAATGGTTGTATCTGTAATACCTAAAAACTGGAAATCAGCCTAGTTGTCCTTCAAGGGATGAATGGTTAAAACAAACTGTGGTACATGCATACCACGGAATATAACTCAGTAATAAAAAAGAACAACCTGATACATGCAACAACTTGGATGAGTCTGCAGGAAATTATGCTGAATTAAGGCTAATCACAAAAGGTCACATACGGAATTATACTGTTGAAATGACAAAAATTTTGAAAATGGAGGACAGGATAGTGGTTGGCAGGTGTGAGATGCAGAGCATGTGGAGGAAAGAGATGGGTATGGTTATAAAAGGGCAACATGAGAGCTATCGTGAGATTGAAAATGTTAAGTATCTTGCCTATAAACGTGATACATGAACTAGGTGATGAAACTGTATAGAACTTAGCACACGTACACACACACAGACACACACACAGGTGTACATGAGGACAAGTAAAATTGCAGAAGTCTGAATAAGATTGGTGGAGTATATCAATGTCAATATGCTTCTTGTGTATTACAAGAATACTATAACTTTGCAAAATATTACTATTGAGTGAAACTGGGAAAAGTACATATGGGATCTTTCTGCATTATTTCTTACATCTGTATGTGAATTCATAGTTATCTTAATAAATTTTTCAATTAAAGGAAAAAAGTAAATGATAATAGTATAGGAAGGTGCTCAAAGAGAGACAAGGCCAGAACATTTTCTCTTCTAATGCTTTCCCTAGAGTTTGGCACTTTCCTAGAATAAGGTAACAGAAAGGAGCATTTCGGAGGGTTTGAGTATTTTTTTTTTTTTTGGTAACATCACTCAAGGCTGGAAAACATAACCAGATGTTTACATATAAGAAGGTACAGTTACAATGACAGTGAGAAATTAATCTTTATAACTTTGAGATATTGGTTGTCTTTTAGATGCTTTACTCTGAGGCCAAACCACAGAATTCTTAGAAATCTTGTCAAAACACAAACCATCTCCCTTTATGCCCCTCTGTCTAGGAGCAGAAACTGACCTGGCTGAGAAGGACTGTAAGCGCACAGTAGGGCTAAGACACAAAGGGAGATGGGATTTCAGGAGAGGCCAATTCTTAGAAGGTAGAAGTGGCTGTGGGGAGTGGGGAGTGAGCAGTCAGGAAAGCAAATGAAGATTTAAAGAATGTTTTGGGGAAGGTGAGAGGAAGAATCTCTGCCCTTCTTGTCTGTGTGGGTAAAGGCAGGAAGCACTAGATGATAAACCCCCAAGAGTGGAAGATGAAGGTTCCACAGCAGTGAATGGCACGTGGGGACAAGCTGACTAGGCCAGAGATGACACTTCCATATTCCTACTGCTCTGGACTCGGAGTCTGGATAGAAATTTTAATCTTAAAGAAAAGAATGAACAGAATATCCCGTGGGATTTATTAGGGCCTTCCTGCTAACTGCAGGAATATTTTATTGCTGAATTGTCCTCCTTCCAGCCCCATAAGAAAAGAGGGCTGGGATTAGAAAACTAAGTTACTGGGAAAAGGAGGAAGTGGGCAATTGATCATGCTCTGAGGTATAAATCAGGGGTGGGAGGGCATCACAGAGCCCTGACATCTGAGATGGGTCTTAAACAATAGGAAGGAGGGGGCTTCCCTGGTGGCACAGTGGTTAAGAATCCACCTGCCAATGCAGGGGACACGAGTTTAAGCCCTGGTCCAGGAAGATCCCACATGCCGTGGAGCAACTAAACCCGTGCACCACAACTACTGAGCCTGTGCTCTGGAGCCCACAGGCCACAACTACCGGGCCCGTGTGCCACAACTACTGAAGTCCAGGCACCTAGAGCCCATGCTCCACAACAAGAGAATCCATGGCAGTGAGAAGCCCGAGCACCACAAACAAGAATAGCCCCCGTTCGCCGCAACTAGAGAAAGCCCACGCACGGAAACGAAGACCCAACACAGCCAAAAATAAATAAAATAAAATTATAAGAAAAAAAAGAATAGGAAGGAGTTTGCCAAGTGTGATTTATTTTTAATAATCTTTACAGCTCAGGAGACTGGAGCCAAATATTATCAGAGAGAAGTCACAGTAAGCCATATATCTTACTTGAAATTTGCTTAATTGGCTTCAGTTCCCTCAAGATCCAGAACGGGACAGAAGCAGTGAGGGAGAGGACAGAGAAGGGCAGTTATCCAGGTGTTTTCATAGACATTATTTCCTCCTTCCACCTTTTCCCTTTCATATATAACCCTATCATGTAAATACTATATCTCCCCTTGGGCAAATAAAAAATTCAGACTCAAAGGAGGGAAAGTGAGTTGGCCAAGGCCACACCCTCTGAGGTAGAAGAATATTTAACATGCAGATTGGACCCCAAACTCCAGGCTTCTTCCACCACCATCATACTGTGACTGCAAAAGATATGTTCTTATATGAAGGGATGGGTTACAGGTGTGATGCAAGTTATACAACAAAATGTGTACTGAAATAGTGCATCGTCAGGGCCTCAAGAGCAGCAAAAAGGGGAAAAGGAGGCAAACACACTGAGAATTGCTGAAGATGAACTTCACCTCTGCCACATTTCAGTCAAGGCATTCTTTTCCATCAGGAAAGATTATTAAATGTTTACAGGAGACCCCAGAAGAGCAAATCTAATGAGTCCAATATTACGTTTGAAGATAGCAATGTATGGTGGTAAAGTGAGCAGGTTTTGGAATCAGATTGGCTTGAGTTTGAAACCTGGTTCCTTTGGGAACCAGCTGCACCAGCTTCCTGCTCTGAACCACTACTCAACCTCTGCTCATCCCTTATTCCATCCACTGCTGGAACAATCAGTTTCAAGCAGGCTTTATCAACCTTCACAGCGATGCAAACTGACAGCATCTTACCTTGGGCCCTTGACATATACCTGGTACAAGTACTTGTCCCAGGACTTCACTGACAGTGTGGTGGGAAAAACCAGTGGGAACCCCCCTGGCACTGAGAAATGTATAATCTACAAGTCAGTGTAGGACAACAACCAATGAATAGATGTTTCCCTTTCATCGCCGAGGTGGATGGTTTTAAGATACATTTCTTAAAGCTCCTCAGACTATCCTTCCAGCAAGTTCAAAGAACAGACTTCCCCGTGGTGTTCAACTCCGTAACAAGTCACATACTGGTTCTTTCCTTCACTCCTTGTCACTCCACTCCAGGCAATCATTTCCTGGGAGACTACCTTTGTCTCACTGCTGCTTTCAGAACCCAGCCCAAGAAACTAGCTATATAACTTGAGCAACTTCCTTTACCTGCCCCAAACATAAAGTGGAATTAATAATTATATTTTCCTACAGTCTTATAAGTTTTAAAGAGATATTACATATAAAGCATTTGGCCTGATGTTGAGCCCATGGTAAACAGTCAATAGATGACAGTTATTTTATTCCCTGGTTCCTCTGTAAAGTCACTGGACATCTTATATGGAAGCCCAGGACATACATCCCAGAGTATCTCCAGCAAATGCCCAAATGCGAGCTATGACATACCCTACTTTTTAAAAATATTTTGAAGTTTATTACCCAGATACATAGTGCCCAAGTTTAGAGTGCTCCATTATTGTAAAACCTACAAAAGTTTGAATAAAATTAAAATATTCGAAAGGTAAGAAGGAATTGTGGAAGAGTAGGATTATTTACTGCTGATGTACTACCTACATTAAATCAACAAGAAATGCCAAATAAACCAAACTTTGTCACACAGCTAGCTAGCAATTCTATAAAGTCTGGGGACTGGTTTCAGTCTTTGACATTGCTTCAGCAGAATGCCTGTTTTTCTCACTGCCATCCTCCCCAGATTTCTTAGGCATTCTTTCGAATCCTCCTGTTGTGTTGGGAGGTTTATTTTGAACGGAAGAAGGTAGTAAAGCTTTATGCTATACACTACGTAAAATTATGGTAAATGAAACACCTATTTGGAATTGTGAAAATGAAGGTTATTCCCAGAAGCTCTTGGAAAGAAAAAAAAAAAAAAAAGCAGTGAAAGGGGAGGAAAAAATCCTCCTCCTATATCGAAGTGAAGATACATGGAGGAAGGAAAAAGCATACAAAAAGAAACCTGTGAGTTTTGAAGCAACCTCAACAAAACACAGATGGCACAGAACAACCTCTTTAATTTTCCAAGAGACCTAAATCTCTCCATGTTTCAGCACACTGACCACAAAAGAGTTCTGCCCATCCTTGGAGCTTCTAAACAAGCTTGTTTCATTTTAAAGCGAGCACCCAAAGCCAAAATAAATCCTACTGGTCTATGATATTTTGCACAGCAAAAGGACAAATCTGGAGAAGATTTCAGATTTGAAAGATGAAACCAATCAGTATAGAATTCTGTCTGCGTAGAAGCCCCAAAGCCTACAACAGCTTTTGAATTGCTATTCAGATTGTCATCACAGTCACCAGCTTAAATCTGGAGATGAGTTGCATGATGAAAATGAAGATGATCCAATGGACTCTTCAAATTATTCTGGCCAGCCGTGAGATCTCACTAACTTGGCCTCTGTGAGATTTGCTCTATCACATTTTGTACTGTTCATACCACTGTCACCCCAATACCCATCTTAATTACCTCATATTTGGAATAATACAAAGGCTCTTAATAAGGCTCCCTTGATCACCATTTTCCTTTCTATCCACCAAAATTAATCAGAAATTCTTCTGTCATATTATCGTTGCACAGTATCAGTAGAACAGAGTCCTTGGGCTGTAAAGTGATGTAATGGAGGTGAGGTCTGATGAGATACAGGAGATAGGCCATCTCATCCTAACTTTACCATCTATACCCTCCTGAAAGTTTCTACAAGCCAGTCTCTTGAATCTCAATTATGAAATTAGAAAAACGGAAGGTGGGGGCATTATGGCCATATCCTATGGAATTTTACAGTTGAAGAGGCATTTCAGACCACTGCAGGTGGAGAGGAACGTTAAGAAAGGAAGGTTCTTGGTCAGACAATGGTTTCAATGAGATTTCTTTTTTTTTTAATTGAGGTATAATTGACATAACATTTTATTAATTTCAGGGGTACAACATAATGATTCGATATCCATCTATCAATGCTATTTTTAAAGAATTCTATCAGTGACAACTATACGCATAAAGATAACTGATAGTCTGAGAACATGTCAGCATTCCTTTGGGAAAAAGAGTCGAGTCTGAGGTAAATTAACAGCTAAAAAGGAGAAAGTAAAAGATAAAAAGACAGCGAAGTGGGAAACCATTCACAGATTAGTTTAAATGGCAGCCGTGGATATTTTATTTTCTACTGGCAAGAACCACAAGAATAACTTCTACTTCTTACGTATGTACTCTTTCTAGGCACTACACTTCTAAGCCTGTGAAGTGGCATTGTTGTTTCTTTGTTTTACAAATGGAGAAATCCAGGCTTAAAGAAGGCAAACCACTTTGTCAATGCTTCAGAGCAGCTAAGTGGCAAAGCTGAGATTTGAAACCGAATCCTGTTGCCTCTGAAGCCCGTGGGGCTGAAAATCATTACAGTCTTTTACCTTGCCAGCCACTGGCAACACACACGTATGAAGAAAGCCAAATCCAGGTGGTGCTCCAATCTCGCAAAGTCTGATGTTTGCTGCAAGCGTGGATATCTAAAGTACTTTTCTGACAAAAGTTTAAAATAGCTTGACTCAAGATTTCCCAGACTTTTCTCCCGCACCCCTCAAGTCCTTAGTTCTAAGGCTGCATTCTTGCAGTGGACCACAAAGCCTCTTCCCACAGGGTAAATTTCCTTTAGCAGAGGAAGAAGCTAAATAAATGGGCCTTCCCTTTCCTGGTTTCTCTCTTCTATCTACCGGGAAACTACCCTAATTTAATTAACCTGTGTTCCTCTAGTTTAGGCTTGGTTTTGATCGCTAAGTCTCCTTACTTTCAGCTGAGCCAGTAATCAGTGGCATCTCCCTGAAAACAACAAATTTATTGATTTTAAAAAGAAAACCCACACTTGTAGAAATTTGGAAACTATTGGGCAGCACAAAGAAGAAAATAAAAATCACCTATAACCACTGTTACATTTTGTAGAATACACTTCTCATCGTTTTTTCTAGGCAAGGGTGATAGATATTTATAAAATAATTTTTCTCATGGAAAATTGCAAAAATATAAAAAAGTAGGCAGCCTAGTGTTAAGAATCCAATGCATACATCACTCTGCACAATTAATAATTCATGGCTAAACTTATTTCATCCACAATCCTACCCACTTTCCCCCTTCCTCCATGATATTTTGAAGCCATCCTGGACGTTAGAGCATTTCAACTGGAAAAAGCCCATTATGCATTTTTATAAAATAAAAAAGCTTTTCAATAGTAATAATCTAATACCATTATTTCACCTACAAGTTTAGTAGTTCATTCGGACTTCCCTGGTGGCGCAGTGGTTAAGAATTCGCCTGTCAATTCAGGGTACACAAGTTCCTGGTCTGGGAAGATCCCACATGCCGCAGAACAACTAAGCCCGTGCACCACAAATACTGAGCCTGCGCTCTAGAGCCTGCGAACCACAACTACTGAGCCTGAGTGCCACAGCTACTGAAGCCCGTGCTCCTAGAGCCCGTGCTCTGCAACAAGAAGCCACAGCAATGAGAAGGCCACACATCGAAGGAGTTTCAAGATGGCGGAAGAGTAAGATGTGGAGATCACCTTCCTCCCCACAAACACATCAGAAATACATCTACATGTGGAACGACCCCTACAGAACACCTACTGAACGATGGCAGAAGAACTCAGACCTCCCAAAAGGCAAGCAACTCCCCACATACCTGGGGAGGGCAAAAGAAAAAAGACAAAAGAATAGGGACGGGACCTGCACCAGTGGGAGGGAGCTGTGAAGGAGGAAAGATTTCCACACACTAGGAGCCCCTTCGCGGGCAGAGACTGCTGGGGTCAGAGAGGGGAAGCTTCGGAACCACGGAGGAGAGCGCAGCAACAGGGGTGCAGAAGGCAAAGCGGAGAGATTCCCGTACAGAGGATCGGTGCCGACCGGCACTCACCAGGCTGAGAGGCTTCTCTGCTCACCCGCCAGGGAGGGCGGGGGCTGGGAGTTGAGGCTCGGGCTTCAGTCGGATCCCAGGAAGAGGACTGGCGTCGGGAACACAGGCTGAAGGGACTAGTGCGCCACAGCTAGCCGGGAGGGAGTCCGGGAAAAGGTCTGGAGTTGCGGAAGACGCAAGACACTTTTTGTTGCCTCTTTGTTTCCTGGTGCGCGAGGAGAGGGGATTAAGAGCGCCGCTTAAAGGAGCTCCAGAGACTGGCACGAGCCGCGGCTATCAGCACAGACCCCACAAACGCGCATGAGACGCTAAGGCTGCTGCTGCCGCCACCAAGAAGCCTGTGTGCAAGCACAGGTCACTATCCACACCTCCCCTCCCGGGAGCCTGTGCGGCCCGCCAATGCCAGGGTCCCGTGATCCAAGGACAATTTCCCCGGGAGAATGCACAGCACGCCTCAGGCTGGTGCAACGTCACGCCCCCCCCCCCCCCCCCCCCCCCCCCCCCCCCCCCCCCCCCCCCCCCCCCCCCCCCCCCCCCCCCCCCCCCCCCCCGGCCTGAGTGAGCCGGAGCCCGCGAAGCAGCTGCTCCTTTAATTAACCCCGTCCTGTCTGACCAAAGAACAGATGCGCTCAGGCGACCTACACGCAGAGGCGGGGCCATTTCCAAAGCTGAACCCCGGAAGTTGTGCGAACCAAAGAAGAGAAAGGGAAATTTCTCCCAGCAACCTCAGGAGCAGCGGATTAAAGATCCACAATCAACTTGATGTACCCTGCATCTGTGAAATACCTGAATAGCAACGAATCATCCCAAATTGAGGCAGAGGACTTTGGGAGCAGCTATATATATATTTTTCCTTTTTCTCTTTTTATGAGTGTGTATGTATATGTGTCTGTGTGTGATTTTGCTTGTATAGCTTTGCTTTTACCATTTGTCCTAGGGTTCAGTCTGCCCGTTTTTTTCTTTTTTTTTTTTTTTGCGGTATGTGGGCCTCTCACTTCCGTGGCCTCTCCCGTTGCAGAGCACAGGCTCTGGACGCGCAGGCTCAGCAGCCATGGCTCACGGGCCCAGGCACTCCGAGGCATGTGGGATCTTCCTGGACCGGGGCACGAACCTGTGTCCCCTGCATCGGCAGGCGGACTCTCAACCACTGTGCCACCAGGAAAGCCCTGACCGTTTGGGTTTTTTTTTAGTATACTTTTTAGCGCTTGTTATCATTGGTGAATATATTTTTTTGGTTGGTTGCTCTCTTTCTTCATTTTTTATTACTTAAAACTTTTTTTAATAATTTTTAAAATTTTAATAACATTTATTTATTTTCCTTCTTTTTTTCTCCATTTTATTCTGACCCATGTGGATGACAGGATCTTGGTGCTCTGGCTGGGCATCAGGGCTCTGCCTCTGAGGTGGGAGAGCCACGTTCAGGACATTGGTCCACCAAAGACCACCCAGCTCCACGTAATATCAAACGAAGAAAATCTCCCAAGGATCTCCATATCAACACCAAGACCCATCTCCACTCAACAACCAGCAAGTTACAGTGCTGGACACCCTATGCCAAACAACTAGCAAGACAGGAACACAACCCCACCCATTAGCAGAGAGGCTACCTAAAATCATAATAAGGTCACAGACACCCCAAAACACACCCCCAGACATGGACCTGCCCACCAGAAAGACAAGATCCAGGCTCATCCACCAGAACACAGGCACTAGTCCCCTCCACCAGGGAGCCTACAGAACCCACTGAACCAACCTTAGCCACTGGGGGCAGACACCAAAAACAACGGGAACTACGAAGCCGTGGCCTGAGAAAAGGAGACCCCAAACACAGTAAGTTAAGCAAAATGAGAACACAGAGAAACACATAGCAGATGAAGGAGCAAGGTAAAAACCCACCAGACCAAACAAATGAAGAGGAAATAGGCAGTCTACCTGAAAAAGAATTCAGAGTAATGATAATAATGATCCAAAACTTGGAAATAGAATGGAGAAAACACAAGAAACGTTTAACAAGGACCTAGAAGAACTAAAGAGCAAACAAACAGTGATGAACAACACAATAAATGAAATTTAAAATTCTCTACAAGGAATCAATAGCAGAATAATTGAGGCAGAAAAACGGATAAGAGACCTGGAAGATAAAATAGTGGAAATAACAACTGCAGAGCAGAATAAAAAAAAAAAAAATGAAAAGAATTGAAGACAGTCTCAGAGACTTCTGGGAAAACATTAAACACATCAACATTCAAATTACAGGGGTACCAGAAGAATAAGAGAAAAAGAAAGCATCTGAGAAAATATTTGAAGAGATTACAGCTGAAATTTCCCTAACATGGGAAAGGAAATAGGCAAGTTCAGGAAGCGCAGAGAGTCCCAGGCAGGACAAACCCAAGGAGCAACATGACAAGACACATATCACTCAAACTATCAAAAGTTAAATAAAAGAAAAAAATATTAAAAGCAGCAAGGGAAAAACAACAAATAACACACAAGGGAAATCCCCATAAGGTTAACAGCTGATCTATCAGCAGAACTCTGCAAGCCAGAAGGGAGTCGCAGGACATATTTAAAGTGATGAAAGGGAAAAACCTACAACCAGGATTACTCTACCCAGCAAGGATCTTATTCAGATTCGATGGAGAAATGAAAACCTTTACAGACAAGCAAAAGCTAACAGAATTCAGCACCACCAAACCAGCTTTACAACAAATGCTAAAGGAACATCTCTAGGCAGGAAACACAAAAGAAGGGAAAGATCTACTATAACAAACCCAAAACAATTAAGAAAATGGTAATAGGAACATACATATAGATAACTACCTTAAATGTCAATGGATTAAATGCTCCAACAAAAAGACATAGACTGGCTGAATGGGTACAAAAACGAGACCCATATATATGCCGTCTACAAGAGACCCACTTCAGAGCTAGGGATACATACAGACTGAAAGTGAGGGCATGGAAAAAGATATTCCATGCAAATGGAAATCAAAGGAAAGCTGGAGTGGCAATTCTCATGTCAGACAAAATAGACTTCAAAATAAAGACTATTACAAGAGACAAAGAAGGACACTACATAATGATCAAGGGATCAATCCAAGAAGAAGATAGAACAATTTTAAGTATCTATGTACCCAACATAGGAGCACCTCAATACATAAGGCAAATACTAACAGCCATAAAAGAGGAAATCGACAGTAACACATTCATAGTAGGGGACTTTAACACTCCACTTTCACCAAGGGACAGATCATCCAAAATGAAAATAAATAACGAAACCCAAGTTTTAAATGATACATTAAACAAGATGGACTTAATTGATATTTATAGTACATTCCATACGAAAACAACAGAATACAGTTTCTTCTTAAGTGCTCATGGAACATTCTCCAGGATAGATCATATCTTGGGTCACAGATCAAGCCTTTGTAAATTTAAGAAAATTGAAATCATATCAAGTATATTTTCTGACCACAACACTATGAGACTAGATATCAATTACAGGAAAAAAAATCTGTAAAAAATAAGAACACATGGAGGCTAAACAATACACTACTGAATAACCAAGAGATCATTGAAGAAATCAAAGAGGAAATCAAAAAATACCTATAAACAAATGACAATGAAAACACGATGACCCAAAACCTATGGGATGCAGCAAAAGCAGTTCTAAGAGGGAAGTCTGTGGCAATAAAATGCTACCTCAAGAAACAAACATCTCAAATAAACAAGCTAACCTTACACCTAAAGCAATTAGAGAAAGAAGAACAAAAATCCCCACATTTAGCAGAAGGAAAAAAAATCATAAAGATCAGATCAGAAATAAATGAAAAATAAATGAAGGAAACAATAGCAAAGATCAATAAAACTAAAAGATGGTTCATTCAGAAGATAAACAAACTTGATAAACCGTTAGATAGACTCATCAAGAAAAGAAGGAGGAAGACTGAAATTAATAGAACTGGAAATGAAAAAAGAAGTAACAACTGACACTGCAGAAATACAAAGGATCATGATAGATTACTATAAGCAACTATATGCTAATAAAATGGACACCTGGAAGAAATGCACAAATTCTTAGAAATGCACAACCTTCTGAGACTGAACCAGGAAGAAATAGAAAATATAAACAGACCCATCACAAGCACTGAAATTGAAACTGTGATTAAAAATCTTCCAACAACAAAAGCCCAGGACCACATGGCTTCACAAGCCAATTCTATCAAACATTTAGAGAGGAACTAACACCTATCCTTCTCAAACTCTTCCAAAATATAGCAGAGGGAGGAACACTCCTAACTCATTCTACGAGGCCACCATCACCCTGATACCAAAAACCAGACAAATAAGTCACAAAGAAAGAAAACTACAGGCCAATATCACTGATGAACATAGATGCAAAAATCCTCAACAAAATATTAGCAAACAGAATCCAATAGCACATTAAGAGGATCATACACCATGATCAAGTGGGGTTCATCCCAGTAATGCAAGGATTCTTCAATATATGCAAATCAATCGGTGTGATACAACATATTATCAAATTGAAGAATAAAAAACATATGATCAGGGAAGGGTAAGCTGGGACAAAGTGAGACAGTGGCATGAACATATATATACTACCAAATGTAAATTAGATAGCTAGTGGGAAGCAGCCGCATAGCACAGGGAGATCAGCTTGGTGCTTTGTGACCACCTAGAGGGGTAGGATAGGGAAGGTGGGAGGGAGGGAGACCAAGAGGGAAGAGATATGGTGATATATGTATGTGTCTAAATGATTCACTTTGTTATAAAGCAGAAACTAGCACACCATTGTAAAGCAATTATACTCCAATAAAGATATTTAGGGGAAAAAAAACCATAAGATCATCTCAATAGATGCAGAAAAAGCTTTTGACAAAATTCAACACCCATTTATGATAAAAATTCTCCAGAAAGTAGGCATAGAGGGAACTTACCTCAAAATAATAAAGGCCAGGGCTTCCCTGTGGCACAGTGGTTGAGAGTCCGCCTGCCAATGCAGGGGACGCGGGTTCGTGCCCCGGTCCAGGAAGATCACACATGCCACGGAGCGGCTGGACCCGTGAGCTATGGCTGCTAAGCCTGCGTGTCCAGAGCCTGTGCTCCGCAGCAGGAGAGGCCACAACAGTGAGAGGCCCACGTACCACAAAAATAAAATAAAATAAAATAAAGGCCATATATGACAAACCCACAGCCAGCATCATCCTCAATGGTGAAAAACTGAAACCATTTCCTCTAAGATCACTAATAAGACAAGGTTGCCCACTCTCACCACTATTATTCAACATAGTTTTGGAAGTTTTAGCCACAGCAATCAGAGAAGAAGGAGAAATAAAAGGAATCCAAATCGGAAAAGAAGAAGTAAAGCTGTCACTGTTTGTAGATGACATGATACTATACATAGAGAGTCCTAAAGATGCTACCAGAAAATTAGTAGAGGTAATCAATGAATTTTGTAAAGTAGCAGGATACAAAATTAATGCACAGAAATCTCTTGCATTCCTATAAACTAATGATGAAAAATCTGAAAGTGAAATTAAGAAAACACTTCCATTTACCATTGCATCAAAAAGGATAAAATACCTAGGAATAAATCTACCTAAGGAGACAAAAGACCTGTATGCAGAAAACTATAAGACACTGATGAAAGAAATTAAGGATAATACAAACAGATGGAGAGATATACCATGTTCTTGGATTAGGAGAATCCTTGAAAATGACTATACTACCCAAAGCAATCTACAGATTCCATGCAATCCCTATCAAACTACCACAGAACTAGAACAAAAATTTCATAATTTGTATGGAAACACAAAAGACACTGAATAGCCAAAGCAGTCTTGAGAAAGAAAAACAAAGCTGGAGGAATCAGGCTCCCTGATTTCAGACTATACTACAAAGCTACAGTAATCAAAACAGTAATGGTACTGTCAGAAACAGTAATGTAGATCAATGGAACAGCATAGAAAGCCCAGAGATAAACCCACGCACATATGGTCACCTTATTTTGATAAAGGAGGCAAGAATATACAGTGGAGAAAAGACTGCCTCTTCAATAAGTGGTGCTGGGAAAACTGGACAGCTACATGTAAAATAATGAACTTAGAATACTCCGTAACACCATACACAAAAATAAACAAAATGGATTAAAGATCTAAATGTAAGGCCAGACACTATACAACTTTTAGAGGAAAACATAGGCAGAACACAGTATGACATAAATCACAGCAAGATCCTTTCTGACCCACCTCCTAGAGAAATGGAAATAAAAACAAAAATAAACAAATAGGACCTAATGAAACTTAAAAGCTTTTGCACAGCAAAGGAAACCATAAACAAGACCAAAAGACAACCCTCAGAACTGGAGATGTATTCCTTTAAAACTGGGCCACTGTGACTGGTTGATCATAGGTAACAATCTTCAGATCCATATTCATGTATAAGATGCGATTTCTTTTTAACATAATTTCTAATAATGTCCCTGCTCTTTTTTTTTTTTTTGCGGTACACAGGCCTCTCACTGTTGTGGCCTCTCCCGTTGTGGAGCACAGGATCCGGACGCGCAGGCTCAGCGGCCATAGCTCACAGGCCTAGCCGCTCCGCAGCATGTGGGATCTTCCCGGACCGGGGCATGAACCCGTGTCCCCTGAATCGGCAGGCGGACTCTCAACCACTGCACCACCAGGGAAGCCCTCCCTGCTCTCAATGGGATGCTTGAGCATTAACTGGAAGGAGAGACCGAATAAAATACAGAGTTTTGTTTTTTTTTAATCAGAGCTTTTTATAACATGTTTCTAGTTTTCTCTGACGTCATTTGGAAGAGACCCAATTTAGAAGTGTCCTGCGTAGAAGTCAAAGACACAAGTCACACCTTAAAGAGGAGCTATGGTTATAACACATCTCTGCCAGGTCTATCAGACACTACTCTACTTTGTCCCTTTAAAAGAAAAGAAAAAAGGAAAAAAAAAAACTAGCCTAGGGTCTGAATCCATCTTTGGGAGAAAAACAGATAAATGGAAGCTGGCACTGCTACCGGCAAAGCACTGGAGAAAGGCTTTTCTCACATACCGCCAGCAGGCAAACATCTTGTAACTCCTCTGAGCACAGAACTCTGGTTTTAAATTATTCTTGACTCCTTCTCTTTCCTCACAGGGTAAGGGGGAGAGTGGTCAAAATAGCTTCATTTGGAAACATACTTATGAACCCTGTGTGAAAATAAATAAATAAATAACAAGCATGTTGCCCAGAGTTTTCTAGTTTAAACTATATTTGAGGCAAGAGGATCTGGCCCAGCTGCACGTTTTGATTATATTTTAAGAAAAAGAAGTCTAGTGTCCCTCTTTTTCTGTATTTCTAACATAATATAGAATTGCATACACTGCAAATCAGAATAACTTGAGAGCTAATTTTTCCTGAGAAACAAAAATACTATTTGGAAATTAGAAAAGTGAGGAGAAACGGAATCATGAATATAGGCAAGTACATGAAAAAGAAAGGCCTTTGGGAATTCATGAATGTCCTGGTCGAACAAATACAAAGGTATGCTAAAAGATGTGTGAGATACACCACTACAGAAAATCCTTGTTTACCTAGAATCCAAACATCCAGATGTCTGGAGTTGCACTTCATTTTTTGTGAGAAAGAGTTAACAGGATAATCAGGTTATGAGCCTGAACACTGCAGAGCCTCCAGAACTTAAAAGCTCTACACTCACATCAACATTTCCAGTTTCTTCCTTGACATCTTCCCCCTGATACATCAAAGGCATCTGGAATTTAGCATCATCAGACCGAAGACCTGATTTCCCCTCGCAAACTGGATAGTTTTTCACTCTTCCCTCATCTCAGTAAATGGCCCCAATATTTACCAAGAGGCTTAAGTCAAAACCCAGGAGTCAGGCCAGCTTCAGCGGCATGTGACCAGCGCAATCACACGGAGCCACACGCTCAGAGAGGTCCTGCACTTGAAGTTTAATGCCCTGTGGTCGCTGTCTGGCATTTCTTAATTTGATCTTCTAATTTGCATTTTGTAAGTGAAATCTGATGGAACGGTGAAGCACCCCAAGGGCTTGGAGCTTTGACTCACATGTGGAGCTGCCTCTCGCCACCTCCCTGCATCCCAGGACAGGTTGTCAGTCTCCTGTTTCTCGTTCCCTGGCATCCTGAGTCTCCCCCAGACTCCCCCTTCCTGTTACCGCCCAGCTGCCCTCTGCCCATGACGGTGACCAGATCGTGCTGGTGGCCGGCAGGGGCACTGCACTTTGCAATGGGGACCTGAGGGAAGGTACATGGAGAGTCAAGGTTAAGCACACTCAGCCACTGGTGTCTCAACAGGGCACAGTAGTGGCCATCACTGCTCAGGGCTGGCAGTGCCGTAATGCATTTGCGGGCTACCTGGCAGGGGGAAACCTCTTGCCCACCCCCGCATCCAGGTACCAAATGCATCCTGGCGCAGAGGCTACAACACCTCAGGGGGTGCCTGTTGGCTATGGTTGAGGCAGCAGGCCTGTGGAAGGGGGGATTAACTTCCCAGTCCCCAGTGGGGGGCACATGTCCGTCCCGCATTGGCGAGACAGTAAACCCAGCAGTTGGTTGATTGAGCCCATACCAAGCTGTGGGGCAGAAACCGGGGGTGCCTGTGAGGGTCTGGACTTTGTCCTGCAAGTATCCCCATGACCGAGGGAGAGTGACATTCAATAGCAAATAAAAAAGCATCATGACAGATGCAGAGAGAGACCATGGATGAAAGGCAACAGTTTTACATTTTAGAACTTTTAATGACACTTTTTTTTTTCCTGCTCTTTGAACAAGGAACCCCACATTTGCATTTTGCACTGGGCCACACACATTATACACCCAGCCCTACAAGGAGTCATCATTTGGAAGTCCATATTTTCTGTCTACAACTCTGCTGTTTCCATCACCAAAATAGATTCCACGTTCACATCTCTCCATCTGCACCTCTCCCCTCCACCACGTCATAAAACCTTCCAACGAGGCCTGGCCCCTAACGTCTCCTCACAACACCCGGAGTGATCTTTTAAAGGCTTTAAAGGCTTTAAAGGCTCAAAGGCTTCCCATCATACTTAGTAGGAGGTCCAAAGTCCTACTCAAGACCTACAATGTCCTACCTGATCTGGTCCCTGCCAAATCTCCCCTCTCTTCCATAATATTCCAGCCACTCTGCTTCCTTCCCACCACCTGAACACATCAGTCTGCACCCCTGCCCCCTCCCACCCAGGACCCCTTCCTCCTCTCATAGCATCTCACATCCCATTCCTTCTGCTCAGAACCACAGCCCTTTCCCAACTCCACCCAATACACGGTGCAGGCACTAGGGCGTGCAGGCAGGGCTGGCTGCTTCCAGCCTACAGGCCAATCCTCAGACAGAACCTCCCAGATGTCGTTCCTCAGTCTTCCTCCTACACTATGCTGTTCCCTTCAGGCCAAGTGTGCTGATTGAGGTGTTTGTTTGTCTATTTCTTAACTAGTTTCTGTCTGCCTGCCTCCTGAAAGCTTCATGAGGACAATATGTCTGTTTTCTCAACCAGTCTCTATCCAGGAACCTAGCAGAGGACTTGAGCATAGCACTCAGCAATTAGCTATTAAATTAACAAAAACTCATTACAGTTATAGTATTTGGTGTATTCATTTCGGAAGTTGGAAACCTGGGTATATTATGTGTAGTTATTAAGTTTACCACAAAGGAGACAACTCCTGTCTCTCCCTATATCGTCAAATATAAATTTGCACATTAATTTTTATGTCTCAACCCAATCATTGAACTGTTGACTAGGGTATCTATGAGTCATGTTTTCATGGAAGAAGGGAAACACAGTGTTACTTTGGAAAGAGTAAGCTAAATTTTGAGATGAATCAGAAATTATCTAGAGGGATAAACTCAAAATCAAACGAGCTTTCTCTCTCCCTCCCTCCCTTTTCCTTCCTTCTTGCCATCTTTCCTTTGTTTTTAATAATAGTCCAGAATATCCATCCCTCAAATTTCATTACAAAGTTTAAGAAAGCAAATAAAATTGCTTTTTAAGTAAATTGTTCACTATTTATTTCAGCTGTTCTTTTAGTTTCTGGTAAAGGTTTATGTGGTTAAGCTGAATAATGGTCCTCCAAAGATGTCCACATCCCGACCCTGGGACGGAGAATATTTCACCTCACAAGGCAAAAGGGTCCTTGCGAGGTGATGAAGTGAAGGATCTTGGGATGGGGAGATTATCCAGTTTGGACCGGTGTAATCAAACAGATCCTTATAAGAGGGAGGCAAGAGGGCCAGAAACAAGAGACTGGAAAATGTTACCTTGCTGGTTTTGAAGATGGAGGATGGGAACAGGAGCGAGGAATGCAGAGGTAGTCTCTGGAACTTAGAAAAGGCAAGAAAATGGATTTTCCCCTAGAGCCTCCAGAAGGAATGCAGACTTGCTGATACTTAATTTTAGGACCTCTACACTGCAGAACTGTAGGATAGTACACTTGTGTTGTTTTAAGCCACCAAATTTGCGGTCTTTGTTGCAGCAGCCATAGGAAACTAATATGGCTAATGATTAAGGACAGTTATATAGTTTATGCTTTTACATATAGTGTAGAGCAGAAGCATAGGTGAAAAAAAGCCAGAACATATGATCTACCCTGCTGTTTCCTAAACTTGCCTAGGGATCAGAGTCATGTGGGGCATTTGTTGTGAACACGACACCCAGGACTCCTTCCTTACACACACTGGGTCAAGAATTCTGGTCCAATACAGGAAATGAAGCCCAAGAAAGTGAAATGATGTTCCCAAGGCTGCAAGGATAGTCATTAGCTAGTCAAGAGCAAAACTCTGACCCTCAACCTATAGTTCCAAGATTACTGTTCCACACTGAGCTTTTATACTGATCATGAAAGGGCCTTACAAACAATTTAAAGGGATTAGAGCATAATTTTATGTTTTTTTAAAGATTAAGATGTTTCAACATATCAGGTCATACATAAAAGTGGGAGGGGCCTATGTTAGATTAAAGAGTCTTAAGGACCTATTACTGACGGAACGTGTCGTCCCCCCACCCCCAAATTCATATATTGAAGCCCTAACCCCAGGGGGACTGTATTTGGAGATGGGACCTCTGAAGAAGTAATCAAGGTTTAATGACGTTATAAGGATGAGGTTAGTGTCCTCAGAAGAAGAGATGCCAGCAAGCTTGTGCCTGGGTTCTCTCTCTGTGTAAGTACACATGGAATGGCCACGTGAGCAGACAGGGAGAAAGTGGCCATCCACAAGCCAGGAAGAAAGCTCTCACCGGAAACTGACCGTGTCGGACCTTGATCTGGGACTTCCAGCTTCTACAACTGTGAGAAAATAAATTCCTACTGGTTAAGCCACCCAGTCTCTGGTATTTTGTTATGCCAGCCTGAGCTGAGTAAGACAGGACCATAATAACCAGATGCATGTGTGGGCCTGAATTGGATACTGATTTAGGCAAACCAGACTTAAAGGGCATATTTGACTCAATTGGGGAAATCTGAATGAGGTCTGGGTATTAGATGAGATGAAAAGTTATAGAAATGGAAAAGTAAAGTTTATGAACTGAAAATACACAGATTACAAAATAATATGTATAGTATTATCTCATGCTGTGAAACAATACAAAAATGTGTGTATGTGTGTATATATATATATATATAGATATGTATGTGTGTATATATATGTATATATACATATATAATACATCTGGAAAGATACACATTAAAGTGTTATAGTTTGGAGCTCTCAGTGCTGGGAATGTGAGTAATTTTTAAGTTTACTTGTCTGTATGCACTAATTTTCTTCCATATATATGTACTACTTCCATACAAAATGAAATACCATTTAAAAAATTGATGCCAAGTCCTCCTTTAGGAAAAAAAAAAATCCTGTCAATTTATGGAATCTTTCTGATCTTCTTCATGCCTCACACTGAACCATTTTCACTGTCCCATCTTTCTCCCAGTGGACCAGCCACAATTATGATCAAATAGCTGTCAGTAAGGAGAGCTGCTAATAGATACCCTGCCGCATAAAAAAGGAAAAGCAACAAGCGTCGTTTGCCCACTGGGTCCAAGCTTCCATTCATTTATAGTTGAGGCAACTCATGATTCAATCTAATTCAAACAAGACTTGCTGGGTGAATTAACCCATTCTCCCTAGGAAAGTAGTCCTCTAAATAATGTAGTATTTACATTAAAAAGGTATGTAAATACCATCTTCTGTTCTGACATCAAAGTATTCAGGAAACCATTAGACATGGCAGTAGAGGGACATAACTGAAATACAAAGTTTTAATTTTATTCCATTCAACAGCCTTTACTGAGTATCTAATGTGCTCAAAGCTCTAGGCTGGAACACTCCACTCCCTCTTACGTGAAATGTTTTAGTCTTTCTTCTTCACCGCTTATCTGAATTTCACCTCTTCTAAAACACCTAACCCAGATTTCTCCAAGAAGTCTTATCTGATTTCTCCAGGCCAGAGCAAATATCCCACTTGTCTGAAAATGCAGGATGCATAATATCTCTTTGAACCCATATAAGCCTTCAGCCCTCAGTTATTTAAATATATTTTTAACTTCTCTCCCTGTAGGGCCTGTAGACTGTAGGGCCCTGTGGGGTAGAGTCCTTTTTAAAAATCATCAATATTTTCCACAGCATTTTATACTCAGTAGACACTGAATAAATGCTTGTTGATTAACTGACAGATCTGGGATTTGCCTTTCTCTTGGTCCAAAACTGCAGTACAAAACTGATAGAGTACAGTTAATATCTGTTGAAATAGATGCCAATTCTTGGTCTCTAAACACAGCAGTGATCCCTTTCTAAAGAGTCTTGGATTTTACCCTGTTTTCTAACTGGCTCTACAAAGGGCAGGGCTGGTGTGTTAAGTTACAATACAAAGAAGAAATCTCTTCCTTCCAGTCTGTGCCAGATGCGTTGAAAAACTGAATGAGAACCGGAGGCTTCCACAGTCATGCACCAGGTGACAAGAAAGAAGCTTTTTCGAAGGAGTAAAACTGCGCTTTCTCTGCTAAGAGAGCATCTTAAGAAGCAAGAAACAGCCAGGGTGAAAGTTGTGTCTTTGCCCCCACTTTTCCAGTGCTGAGCCAGGAAAATGAGATACTGAAGACGTGAAATGTTGCCAAACCCCTGAGAAATAAGGCATTTGCTACTGGGGATGCAAGAGGGTTGGTGACATTTAATTGAGGAATTGCCCAATTTTCCATCTAGTTGAAGGCAATGGATCTTAGCAACGAGATGGCTCTGTTCCACGCTCTGAGGATGCAGTTAGAAACACGGGAAGCTTCATGTCTTGACTCTGGTTCTTCCAGAAAGACACTTAGAGTATGTTACATTTTGAACCTACTCTACTATGCAGCCGAAGCTGATCACATAAGACATGGGCTGTGGAGTTACACAGATTTGTGTTAAATAACTGGCTCTGCCATTTATTAGCTATGTGGCCTTGGACAAGTATTTCTCTTTGTTCCTTAATTTTGTGATCTGTGAAACAGACACTCTCATATAATACATATACGTACACACACATCACAATGATTGGCTAAGGCAAGTAATTTTCAGGGCATCTGACACACACTTCTTTAAAAATGGAGTTTCTATTATTATTCTATACTGTCACCAAGGACACTCTTAAATCCTTATAAATTCATAATCCTTAGTCTACTGAACTTCCAGCCTTGGAGGAAACGGTCTACCCGAGGCAGTTCTACGGAAGATCAGAGTATATTAGAACCACTGGAACAGTTGCATCCAAGGCTCTCAGTGTTACCTCACTTCAGTTTTACAAGTCTCTAGACTGGTTGCTATGCTATTCCTCATGTTGATCAAGTGCTTTATACCTTTGCCTTGTCACCTATTTATTGCCTATTCCTAGCATGTCCTTGGCTGTCATTCTCTATATATAGCCAAGTCCCATAACCCTTCAAAGCTTAGTCCAGGTCACTGTCTTTGTGGAACTGTAAGCCACAGAGAGAAGCTACCGTTTTTTGACTAGAACCTCCCCATACAGTATTTTGCTATTACTTCCTTTTCACATTTATTTCATTCCATTTTCCATTTGATTATCTATTTAACAGGCAAGCTGTTTTGCATCTCCAGCAGCAAATGCCTCATTTCTCAAGGATGTATCTTTTTACAGAGAGTACACCCTCTGCAAATGTGTATATTTCACACCTAGAAAGTGCAAAAAGATACATGGGTCTGGGGGCTGCGCGGTTGAGAGTCCGCCTGCCAATGCAGGGGACGCGGGTACGTGCCCCGGTCCGGGAGGATCCCACATGCCGCGGAGCGTCTGGGCCCGTGGGCCATGGCCGCTGGGTCTGCGCGTCCGGAGTCTGTGCTCCGCAGTGGGAGGGGCCACAGCAGTGAGAGGCCCACGTACCGCAAAAAAAAAAAAAAAAAAAAGATACATGGGTCTAGATCTTTTTACATAATTGGTGCTCAATAAATGGCTGATGAATAAATAAATAGATGAAGAGCTTCCAGCCTATTTTTGAATCAATTAAAGAACCTGATCTATTCTGTAGGAGGAACATCCATCCTCCCCCCTCCTAATTTCCACCATACTTCTTCTGGTATTGCTACTTTTCCCCATAAAACAGCAACATCTGCTCTTTTGGAAGTATTGGTAAGAACACTTCTGTCTGTCCTCCCACCCTGTCTCACTCATTCCTGCCCAAATGAGGAAGAAGGAAATATCTCACCAGTAAGGTAAGAAAGGGGCCCAAGGGCTTCCCTCGTGGCACAGTGGTTAAGAATCCTCCTGCCAATGCAGGGAACACGGGTTCGAGCCCTGGTCAGGGAAGATCCCACATGCCACGGAACTAAGCCCGTGCGCCACAACTACTGAGCCTGCGCTCTAGAGCCCGCGAGCCACAACTACTGAGCTCGCATGCCACAAGTACTGATGTCCACGCGCCTAGAGCCCATGCTCCGCAACAAGAGAAGCCACCGCAATGGGAAGCCCATGCACCGCAATGAAGAGTAGCCCCCACTCGCCACAATTAGAGAAAGCCCGCGTGCAGCAATGGAGACCAAATACAGACAAAAAATAAATAAATGAAACAAATAAATTTAAAATAAAAAAGAAAGAAAGGGGCCCAAGTATCAGGCAACCAACCCATTCCAGAGGCTCAGCATGCCACCATATGGGTAAGTCAGCCTGATTCAGAGGCACTATTGGTCTAGGCCATCAGTGCTAACCCAGCTTGCCCATGAGTCCTATGTGGACTTTTCACCTAGTTCACAACTTATAGAGGGATAAGGGCATGACCTGCCTCTATGTAGACATCTGATAATACTTTTCCAAGTCCTGACATTGAGCTAATGCTGGGAAGGGTACCAGGAAGAAATAATATTTCAAAATATGGCATTTCTCAAGGAAAACAGAATATTCTGCAGTTTATACATCAGAGGGATGAAAGAAAACCCCCAAGAAGCTGTAACCCTTCTTTGAATTGAAATTCTAAATATGATGTTTTATTAATAGGCTACTATAAAATCAAATGGGCCTCCAGCCAGTGCATTCTTAAATTAGAGGCTTACACATCATTGGAACAAGCTCCACCAGGATGGCACTATATTCAGTAGAGGATGTTAAAAGTCCTCAAATAATTTGACGTAAGGCTTAATAGTAGGTGCCCCGCCATAAAAGATTAAAAATGTCATCTAAATGGAAATAAGGGCATGCATCTTCCTACACTCATAGGAGGTTTACACACAACTAGATGACAGATCCTGACCACAACACAACACATCTTTGAATTCATTTACCGCAATAGCAAATGCAGAAGAGTGTAAAGTGGTGGCTTTTCACAGACACCAATTTTAATTCAACAAGGATCTAATGAGTTTCTGCTTGGTATGCAGTATGCTAGTAGAGCAGGATCCCCCTAGGCATCAAAACACATGTTGTCTAGCTTGTTGTGTACTCCATACTGGTATTTTTGTTTGAATTCCTCTACTGGATAATTATAATCAGGGGCAGATCCAGATTTTATGGGGCCTGAAGCTTATACAATTGGAGAGTATGCTCTTTAAGAAAAAGAATACAAAATTATAAACACAAAATCAAGTGGACATTCTTGGAAAGGGTTCCTGTAAGCCAAGACACTGAGGCTTAAGATGCACTAGCTTTTCAGTAAATCTTCGTCTGCTTATAGCACTTAGTCCTTGTCCCAATAAAATCCTCTAGCTAATGGTATGGTCGATACCTGCCAAAAAGACTCTGCAAGTGATGAAACACAAATGACGGTGAAGATGATGATGAATATGATAATGACGAAGATACGGTGAAGATGATGAATATGATAATAATGATGAAATGATGATCAAAAAGAAGGAGGGGGAGGAAGAGAAGAAGATTTATACACACAGCATATCTCTGTGTCGCTTCATGCTCTTGCCACTGGCCAGTGGAACTCCGTATCAGAAGCCTAGAAGACAGCGCTCTCCTAACTCAACTGTCTTGTAGCAGCTCTCTGCTACTCTCTTCCACACACAACCCCTTGTCTGGAGCCTGCTGCCCCAACAAATGGCCTGACATTCACTATAACTTATCTTCACAGTGCACCATTCAGAAGAATCTGAAGGGACCGTACATCAATCTCTTTCATTTCTACAGTAGTTTAGAGGATTTTTTTTTCTTTTATACCAGAGTCATCACAAAAGCCAACTGAAGTTTTTCTGCAAATATATCTCCTGTGATATGTTACTTCTCTTTCTTTCATGATTGTGAAACAGAAAAGGAAGACAATTTTCTCTATAGTAAAAGGAGGTTCAGTGGATACCCAGGTGTAAAGGCTAAAAGGAGAAAACATAGGATTATTTCAATCTAGTTAAGTTAGGTTTCCAAATGTTGCTTTTCCTTAACAGCTTAGTTGGTTTTCAGAGAAATACTTTAACTACCTAGTTTTCATCTCATGATTTATTTATTCAATAGGTAGTTTAAATGTGTACCATGTGCTTGCAGTCTGTTAGATGCAGGTGATCTAGCCATGAATTTGTAAGAAATGGCACATGCCTAGACATCATGCAGAAAGAAACCCTCCCCCAAGAAACATACCACTCACCTTATCGGTGGGGGTATATTGCATCTACGTTTGGTACTAGGATGCTGAGGGGTGGGCATACAGGGATTAAAAATAACAAATAGCATTTGAGAGGCTCTTTTAAAATGGGCAATAAAGTTTGGCAGTTACGCATCTATATATTAGTGTGTTGTAGGGAAAAAATGAACATGAAAGGCTAAGTGTGCTGGTTGTTTCAGTAGACAGGCACAGGGTACTACCGGGGGAGGGGGGGGCAGAAATAGATGGACTAATTAGTTCTTACGGGTAGGTGGTGGGGGAGACCATAATGGAAGAGTACATATGACCTAAAGATGGCATCCCAGTACTATGTGTGTATGGGGACAAGAATGCCACTCTCCAGGCAGATAAACAGGTCCTGTGGCAGGGAAGTGCATGATGCATTTGGGGAAAGAAGAGGATAACTGAACTGTAGAGAGAAGGTGAGCCCGGGAAGGTGGGCAGAGGCCAAGTCTTGCAGAATTTTATAGCCCATACCAAGGATTTAGCCTTTTACCTAATATATGCCATTTTGCACATTTGTGAAAACAGATAGAAAAAAAGACTAAAACAGCCTCTACGTGTAGTATGGTGGATGGAAAGAGATCTTGTTAGGATCTTCCAAGCCTTTGGTACAAACCCAGAGAAAAGATCCCCAAGGGTGAAAAATGTTTCTTATCTCCATATTCCCCAAGTCTAACAAGGTAAGTAAAAAAGTAAGACTCTGGGGGCTTCTCTGGTGGTGCAGTGGTTAAGAATCCGCCTGCCAATGCAGGGGACACAGGTTTGATCCCTGGTCTGGAAGGATCCTACATGCCGCGGAGCAACTAAGCCCGTGCACCACAACTGCTGAGCCTGCGCTCTAGAGCCCGCGAGCCACAATTACTGAAGCTTGCGCACCTAGAACCGGTGCTCCGCAACAAGAGAAGCCACAGCAATGAGAAGCCCGCGCACCGCAACAAAGAGCAGCCCCCGCTCATGGCAACTAGAGAAAGTCCGCGTGCAGCAACAAAGACCCAATGGAGTCAAAAATAAATAATTAAATTAATAAATTTATTTAAAAAATAAAAGTAAGACTCTGGGTGGGCATGTTGCCTCTGTACATTTCGGTTTCCTTATCTGTAAAGTGAAACCTTTGCCATAGGTTTGTGTCTGTGTGTGGCCCCATTTTTTAAAACTTATTATTTTGAAATAATTTTAGATGTGCAGAAAAGTTGTAAATATTGATACAATACAGAATTCCTGTATATACCTCACCCTGCTTCCCCTAATATCAACATCTTACAGAAGCATGGTATATTTATGAAAACTGAGAAATCAACATGGGTGTAATACTTTTCACTACACTGCAGACTTTAATTAGATTTCATCAGTTTTTCCATTAACACCTCTTTTCTGTACCAGGACTCAGCTCAGGCCACCTCACTGCATTTAGTTGTCATATCTCCTTAGCCTTCCCCAATCTATGACCGTTTCTCCATCTTCCTTTGTCTTTCATGACCTTGACACCTTTGAAAAGCAGTGGCTAGGTATTTTGTACAATGCCTCTCCCCATGTTTCCCCACGGATAAACTGAGGATGTGGATTTTGGGGTAGAATACTCTCTCCTTGGCCATATGATTTTGAGTTTTGCACAGCTCTGTACTTATAAGAAAGTCATTTTCCCCTGGTCTCTACCCTCTTCTTCATTCTACCAGGTGCAGGGTCATCTGCACATCAGACCTGAAGGAAGCTTAAGATAGACAGTCACAGGAAGTCCTCTGTCCTACCTAGTTTTCTTTTTAGGAGCCTCATTAATCTTTAACCCTCCTTAAACATTATTTATCCTCTTCATTTCTTCTATTTTTCCCTTCTCTCTGTACCCTGAAGCCACTACAGATGCAATATGTCTACAATGACAAGGTAAGTATTATGTTCTGTGGAAGAGTTTTCTTTTTAATGTGATTATTTTTTTGTCTCTAATACCCCCAGGGAATCTCTTTCAAGGTAGCCTAGTCTATCTACACTGGCAGGGAATTAGCACGTGCAAGACCTGTGCCTGCAAATTTTCTAGACCTCACTGTTTGCTCTTTAAAAAGACAATGACTCATTCCCAATTATCTTTTCTCTTGAAGACAGAATTGTCTCCCTGGATTTAAATCGCACCCATCAGTGTGCTACCCAATCTTTGGATGGAAATCTGTAAAGTTGGAACACAATAGAAGCGAGATTTCTTTGTGCCTTAAGATAAGTCTCTTTCAGTTTGTACAGGTAACTTTGACTTTAGGTAAATTTGATGGGCAGAATCGCCCGCTTTCAGAGTTAGGAAATTAGGATCTGAGAACTGTGAAGGTGTCATTAGGTGAACTCAAAGACTTGGAGAAATGCTGGGTGTCAGGGGAAACACTGAAGAGAAAATTATTGTAGTTGTACTGCTTTAAAAGTTCCATCACACTTGCTTTCACTTTCTTGAACACATGGTGCTTTCCTCTGCCTCAGGGCCTTTGCACATGCTGCTCCTTCCACCTAGATAGCTCTCCTCCCCATCTTCCTTTTTTGCCTTCCTTGGGAAAGCCTTCATCCACCAGACTAGGTCAGGTCCTCCTTCATATGCTTTCACAATTCCATGTGCTTCTCTCCTTCATAGACTTTGAACACAGTTTATACTTACACATGTGTGTTGTAAATTAATAACCATGACGTCAGCTAACAATTTCTGGGCACTCTCTCCGCATGCCAAGTGCTGTACCTCTCATTCAGTCTCCAAAATAAAACTCTGAGGAGCCTGAGCTACAACTAGATCAATGTCTGGCACGCCAGTAAACTGCAAGTGACGGGAGGACAGGTTCAGTGTTTGTTTTGCTCTACCCTAAATCACTGGTGTCTGGCAAAGAGCCTGGCAGGAAAAAAGATGCTTGGTACGCATTTATTAATCAAACACATGCCTGCAGCATGAGTTAGCAGGAAAAACACACGCTTCAGCGTCAAACACATCCAGTTTCAAATCTCAATTCTATGATTGGCTAGCTCTATAAACTTAGACAAAGTACTTCCTTTCTGTAGGTCTTAAGAGTCCTCATCCATGAGAGATAATGGGACCTCACTACAAAAGCCTTCAAGGGGATTAAATAACATAGCTGAAAGCATATAGTCATGCTCTGCGTGAACTAGATGGCTTCGTTACTCCTTTGCTATCCTGTCAGTACCTTAGTTCATTTGGATACTTTGCTCACCAAATGCTATGCTTCAATATAATGACTTCGGGTTCCTCCTATGATGTTATTTCAAGAATGAAGATGGGTTTATTAATGCTCAGGGGAACACATGTCCAGTGGAAACTGACAGGAAATCATCATTTTACAATCTATTTTATTGGTTTCTAAAGAGGCAAACTGCATTCTGTTCCACTCTTGCAAAACCAAGAGTTCTGGTTTATAAACTCACCTGCTTTAACCACTTTATTAAAGTTTTGGTAGCAGGTGGAAGTTGTACTGATAGATGGCAGAATTGAATCCCAAATTAAAAGATGCAGGAGATGAAAGAGACTCATGATATCAGCATTTCAAAGTAGGAAAGCAAACAGAAAGACTCACAAAGAAAAAGTGTAAAAAACACCTTAGACATTCCTTTGAAATACCTCAATTTCCAAAAATAACAGAATGGTTATCTAGTGGTATCCATTATGTCCTCCTAATTACCTTATGAAATTTATGCTGGACACATGTAGAAGTCATGAAAAATAAAACTGCCAATAAAATATGTGAGACTAAGGAGTGCTCACAGACAGAAAATAACAAAACTTGCTTACATTTATTAAGCATTTACGACATGCTAGGTAGGCTCTGAACCAGACATTTTAACTGATTTCATTTTCATTGTGCCCTGTGACATACTTATTCAACAAATATTTATCAAGTGCTTGCAATGCATCAGCCACTATGCTTAGAACAAGACAGACAAGATACCTGCCTGCACAAAGCATGCATCTAGGAGGGAAGACATACATTAAACAGTTTCTTAACGTTTACTGCATAACTTAGGGTGACCAACTTATCCCAGTTTGCCCGGGACTTTCGGTTTCAAGACTGAAAGATCTGTATCCTTGGAATACACCCTCAGTTCTGGGCATAGGAGGAGAGCTGGTCACCTAGCAAAATGACAAAAGATATAATTAAATATAGTAAGCACTATTATAAAGAAGTGCAGGGTTATATGAACTATGAATGATTAGCTCTCTTTTGACAGTTGAAGAAACTGAGCTTTACAAAAGTTAATATGCCCACGTAGAAAGTAGGGATATGAAGCCCAGTTGTTCTGACTCCCAATTGCATGGCCTGATTCCATGTCTGAGTCAAAGAAATATCTTCTGATACTTTAAACTTGAGAGTACAAATCTAGACTTGCACTAATTAATGAAATGCTTCCAAAAGGTTTGGTGCAGGAATAGTCATCAGAGCAAGGAAAGAAAGAATTCAGAGCAAATCCCTTGGGTCTGGACCCTGAATGCAACTCCATCCCTATTGGAAATGCATGAAAAAGAAACAACTGCATACCCTCTGCCATCCCCACCCTGCAGCTGTGGGTGGCTCAGGAACAAACAAAGGAAAGCATTTTGCAGCTTGACTGCAGTCTTTTGTGGGAGACAAATTGTGTTTCTTCAAGGGTAAGGAGTAAGGTAGGAGAGGGTGACTGTTAAAAATTGGCAAGGCATACCTAAATACCTCTGGGCAGTGGAGGAAAATGCCCCTGCAGGGGGTTTCAGCAGACTGCACCAGCTTGTTTCCATTAGAAAGATGCAGTTTTCCCTTGGTATAAACTCAGTGAAGGAAGGATTGTGTCTTGCACTGAGCAGTTCTATTTCGCTGGCATCCTTTACAGGAGACACAAAACCAAGTGGTCTACAAAATTCGCAAGGTGGGGCAGTAAAAAGAGACTGGGTTACGAATTCCCCCATCACGTTAGCTCCAATGACGGCAGGGTCTTTGGACTGTTTTGGTCACTGCAGTACACAGAACTATATCTTACACAAAGTAGGCACTCACTAATATTGGATGGATGGATGGATGGATGGATGGATGGATGAAGAGATAAATGAGTGGATGGATAAGGAGATAACAGTCCTAGTTTCTAATTTGTGAGTGTAAGACAGCTACTTTACCTCCCTGGGCCTTAGCTCTCTCATCTATTAAATGGGAGAATTTAACTGCATGACTTTTATACCTTCCAACAAAGTTCAGAGTTTATGCTCCAAGGTGTATACTTCAGGTTAAGAATCCATCTGTAGATAAAATAATTCTCAGTATCAGGATATATTTCTAGATGCCCAACTACAGAAGAATAGTTCAATATATTATGGCATACTCATAAAATAGAAAAGTAAATTACCACTGACATTGATATAATAGAAGCACATTTATTGACAAGGAAATTGCTCATGGTACTGTTAATTTTTTAAAGAGTTATAAAACAGCATAAGCAGTACAGTGTAATCCATATGTGTATAAATGTGCAGGCTGAGAGAGAAATCTGAAAAGATATATACTAACATCTTAGCAGTGCCTATCACTGGGTAGTGGATTTACGGATGAGTTTATTTTTTTACGATTATTTGTATCACCTAATTTTCCTCTATGATTATGTTGTTGTCATATAATATAAACAGATATAATGACCTAGCACCTATTAAGCTCCTAGATCTTCACTGGTGAGGTGCTGTAATATAGGAGTTAGGACATGGGGTCTGGAATTGGACAGCCTGGTTCAAATCCTGGTTAAGCCCCTTAGTTACTGTGTGACCTCAGGTAAGTTACTCAACCTCTCTTAGCTTCACTTTCCTCTTATATAAAACAAACAGTAACACCCAACTCACAGATTGGTGCTGAAGTTCAAAATTGGTAATCTATGCAAAGTGCCTGGCATACCTTATACATTTGATAAATGTTAGTCATTATTATACCAAATACAAAGAGAGGTTTTTTTTTTTTATACACCTGCCAAATGACATAGTCCTCAGAGAGTTTTTAATTTGGTGAGAATAATAAGACTAACACACAAGAAACAAAAAGAAAGCATTGCAATAACCACCCAGAGCAAAAGATGTGGAATAACTATTGCTTCTCTCTCCCTGAATCTTTACAGGTGATGAGATGCCAAGACCACGTGGTAGAAATCTTCTGCCTCATCTTCACGCCCACCACCACTCCTCCAGCTCTTGTTTATCTTTTGTCTGTTCATTGCATTAAGCTCCAAAGGGTTTCTTGGCTTAACGTCTCTTCAAATTCCCATCTCTCTATGCCAGAGGCCCTCAAAGGGGAGGTTCCCAGAGTAATAGCACTAGTATCACCTGAGAACTTGTTAGAAATGCAAATTCTTGGGCTCCACCAAAGAGCTACTGAATCAGAAACTGTAAGGATGGAGCCCAGTAACCTGTGTTGTAGAGCCTTTTCTGGATACGATACTGTCAGATCAGTTTTCCCAAAGGATACATACTCCTGTCACTCTCTACTCTCCAGTTCTCTCTGCCCATTGAGTAAATGGTGCTAGATTTTCTTATCCTGCTGCTGAAGGTTTTCCCTCTAAGATTTTGCCCCAGTCTACTTCTCCAAGCTCATCTTCAGCTACTTTTAACACTCACAAAATGCTCTAGAAAACTAAAGCACCTAACTCTCCCTGGACACAATCTATGTTAGGATTCTATTCATATATGTTATGCCTTTACTCATGCGAATTCCTAAAAGTGTAATGTAATGTCTTCTTCCTTCCCATCTTTGATGTTTAAACCCCACTAAACCTTAAGACACAGTGCCCACCCATGAAACTTCCCCCACTATACAACCAATCCCCTACAGAGATGACTGCTTTCTCCTCAGAACATCCAAAGCATTAAACTGGCCCAATCTTGCCTCATTTCTTCCCTTGGAACCATCATGATGCATTAGTTTCCTAGGGGTACCATAACAAACTACCACAAACTGGGTTACTTAAAACATTAGAACTGCATTCTCTCACAGTTCTGCAGACTAGAAGTCTGAAATTAAGGCGTTATCAGGGCCATGCCTTTTCTCTCAGGGTGCGGTGTTTCTGGTAATCAGAGTTCCTTGGCTCATAGAGACACCACTCCACACTCAGCCTCTGCAGTCAAAATGGTATTTCCCCTGGGTTTCGGTGTCCATTCTCCTCGTCCTGTAAGGACTCCAGTTATATTGGATTAGGATCGACCTCATCTCAACTTGGATACATCTGCAAAGACCCTATTTATAAATAAGGTCACGTTCTTTGCTACTGACAGGATTTCAACATTCTCCCCAACGTACGGGGGAACACAATTCAACCCATAGTAATGTGCATATATGACACAGCGCCCCTAACTCATAGCAGGCTCCTTGAAGGCAGGTACTCTAGCTCATTCCTATTTTCCCTTCCCTATGCATCCTCCCCAACTCTTGCACCCAATCTCCCCATGGGACCTCGTTCTGAAAAAGAACTCCTTTGGCATATTATGGTTGAATGGATGGAAAACTAAAGACAGGAGGCAGAAGGTAACTAAGCATTAGTTACATTAACTAGTAACTAAACACTAAATTGTGTGATGTGGTCTATTCAGTTGCGGGGAATTGGGAAGTCAGAGAAGTGGGTCTATGAGGGATGGGGTGCTTAATAAAGGCTTCTTGGAAGCAGAGGGGCTTCTTAATGAATGGATAGGGCTTGGGGAAAGACAGAAAAGAGTACAAGTTTCCAAGTAGGAAAACAGTATGAACAAAAGATTGTGGAAAACGAAATTAATTTTTTTTTTCCTGTATCAACAGAAACAGAGCCCTGGCAAGCAGATCTGGAATGAAAGGTGGACACTAGGCAGAAATGGGAAAAAATCCATTGCTTGTTCTTATTAGTTCAGTGATCACTGTTTGATTTCTCCTCTGTTTCTCCTGCTTGTTTATTATACCCTAGCTGGACTCTAAATTCCATTTCTGAGAGAAGATAATTGAGTTGGCAGCCACATGTGCCTGTGGAACCCTGGACTTCATTCTCCTGACACCAATTATCTTCCTGTGCTAGAGGGCAAGCTAGAGAGTGAGGATAAAGACCAGGTCTGGTTACATTACTGTAGTATCTCCAATGCCTGCCATATAAATAGGCTTAATACACGTATCTTGAATGAATGACAAGATAACTATAAGAATGTCCGCATGTATCAATACATGCATGTGTGTGTGTATGTGTGCATGTGTATTTATCAGTGGTTATTTCATTCCATTAACTATAGCTTCCTGATGACCGGAAAGTAACCATTCCATTATTGCCTTGGGTTCCTAGGCAATGTTAATTGCTTATTTGACTCAGTTTTTTGTTGCTTAGTCCCCAAACTTGTTTATATTATTAATCCATTAGACGGGACTTGCATTTATTTCTGTTTTTTTTTATATAGTTCATTTATTAATTTATTTTATTTATTTTTGCTGCGTTGGGTCTTCATTTCTGTGCGAGGGCTTTCTCTAGTTGTGGCAAGCAGGGGCCACTCTTCATTGCGGTGCGCGGGCCTCTCACTATTGCGGCCTCTCCTGTTGCAGAGCACAGGCTCCAGACGCACAGGCTCAGTAGTTGTGGCTCACGGGCCTAGTTTCTCCGCGGCATGTGGGATCTCCCCAGACCAGGGCTCGAACCCGTGTCCCCTGCATTGGCAGGCAGATTCTCAACCACTGCGCCACCACGGAAGCTCTATTTCTATTTTATAATCAGTTGAATATAGCTTTGTTTGATCAACATTAAATACACCAAAGAACACTAATGCAGAATCTGCTTGTATTCAAATTCAAAGCAGATGATGAGGTCGAAAATGGTGACCTTTTTGAATGAATTCTTAAATTGAATTCTTAAATTGTGGTGTAAAAAGATCACAAAAGCCTAAAAGATGAATGGAAAATGTATGATATTTTGCATACTAGTTTCCCCCTGAATTTCCTCCAGGATACACACTTGAAGTGTATTAAACAAGCAGTACATACGGTTTGTGATTTTGTGCTGAGTCGTATGTCCTCCTAATGGGTAGCATTAACACTGACAGTCTTTCCTTGACAAGCAACAGTATGTTTGGGACAGCATCACGCTTTATTCTCTTCCTTGGGAAGGAGGAGTATTAAATTTTTATTTTGTGATTTAGACAAAATATTGAATCTCTTTCAAGGAAAAATAATTCCCCCCAAACTTCTCAGATCTCATAATGTATGGTACCTACGTTTTACTGACTCGTCTAGTACCGCCACCTTCGTTATGCAGAGAAGCTTAAGAAAATCAAAAATAATATTCTGATTGATAGAACTCACCATCATTATCATCACAGCAAGTATTTGTTGAAGAATTCCTATATACTAGACAGAGTTTTCCATACTCATTAAGGCAGAGCATTCAGTTCCCTAATTTAATCATCATGATAATGTTATGAGCTAAAAATTATGATTACTATTGTTTTACACAGGATGAAACTGAGGTATGAGAGGATAAATAACTTGCCCAACGGCACAAAGGTAGTAATTCAAGGAGTCAGGTTTCAATTCAGGTCTGGCTGACTCTGGAACATATGTGCTATTTGCTGAATTATTTTTTTACTCATTTTTTAACAGAAAAAGTTAAGCCATAAGAAAATCAACTGATTTTTGGGAATTGCCTGGTGGTGCAGTGGTTAAGAATCCTCCTGCCAATGCAGGAGACACAGGTTCGAGCCCTGGCCCGGGAAGATCCCACATGCCACGGAGCAACTAAGCCCGTGCACCACAACTACTGAGACTGAGGGCCACAGCTACTTATCTTCGTGGCCAACCAAGTTTATTTGCTACTAGATAGATAGACAGATAGATAGGTGATAGATAGTCAGCTGTACAACTATTTTTTTTACATGAATCTTGACTGATGTATTATACAAAAATACAAAAGTAGCACAATCTTAGCTCTTATTTGCTCATTCACTCATTTATTCATTTTTAAAATATATACTCAGCATATTGAGTACCTATCACATATGATGTTTTAAGGAGAACATGTAACATTTAAAAATGTGATCCCTCCCATCTAAGGGAGAGACTGAAATACTTATCATCATGATATCTGCTATTCAATTGTCATCATATTCTAGTAAAATTAGAATCAGTATCAGACCCATAAAAGTTGTGGGACAGGAGGCATACTCCTATTGGCAGCATTCTGTTTCATTTGCCCCCAGGTGGACAGGTCTTCAGAGAACCTTTCCATTCATTCAAAACTCATTCTTAAAGCCTTTCTTCACACTAAGGTGTTAAAGCTGAAATAAAGTACCTGCCTTTCTAGAAAGCTTGGTATCCAACTTGGATCTGAACACTTAAAACAGATTATACACCAGAAGGAGAGTTTGAAAAATCACATGGGAATGAATAAGGATTGCTTTTGATGGAAAGGGCCAAAATGCTTTTCTGATATTTTTATAATCGCATTGCATTTGCTGAGCCCGTTTGAAATACCAAAGGGATGTCACCAAAATGCCTTTCTTCATCTGAGAAACAAAATGGGCTGGTTAACAGTAGATAAAACCAGGTATTCAGGGATTGTGAATTAAGCTAAGGGTCTGCAAACTATGATCCCCATGGGCCAAATCCAGCCTGCCACTTGATTTTATAAATAAAGTTTTATTGGAACACAGCCACACTAATTCATTTACATATTATCTATGTTCAAGGGCTAGTTCTGGGGTGAGTGCAGATTCAACCCCATCTTCTATACTCCCATGGTGGCCATCAACAATCACTTAACCCAGAAATTATATAAGATTCAGAAAAAAACTGAAGTAAAAATACTTGTCTTTGTGGAAGACATACAAATGGCCAGTAGGCACATGAAAAGATGCTCGACATCAATAATTATTAGAGAAATGCAAATCAAAACTACAATGAGGTATCACCTCACACCAGTCAGAATGGGCATCATCAGAAAATCTACAAACAACAAATGCTGGAGAGGGTGTGGAGAAAAGGGAACCCTCCTGCACTGCTGGTGGCAATGTAAGTTGGTACAACCACTATGGAGAACAGTATGGAGGTTCCTCAGAAAACTAAAAATAGAATTAGCATATGATCCAGCAATCCCACTCTTGGGAATACACCCGGACAAAACTATAGTTCAAAAAGATACATGCACCCCTGTGTTCATAGCAGCACTATTCGCAATAGCCAAAACATGGAAACAACCTAAATGTCCATCAACAGATGAAGGGATAAAGTAGATGTGGCACATATATACAATGGAACACTACTCAGTCATAAAAAAGAACAAAATAATGCCGTTTGCAGCAACATGGATGCAACTAGAGATTATCATACTAAGTGAAGTAAGTCAGAAAGAAAAAGACAACTGCCATATGATATCACTTATATGTGAAATCTAAAATATGACACAAATGAACCTATCTATGAAACAGAAACAGACTCATAGACGTAGAGAACAGACTCATGGTTGCCAAGGGGGAGTGGGAGAGGGAGAGGGATGGACTGGGAGTTTGGGGTTGGTAGATGCAAACTATTACATTTAAAATGGAAAAACAACAGGGTCCTAATGTATAGCGCAGGGAACTGTATTCAATACCCCATGATAAACCTTAATGGAAAGGAATATAGAAAAAGAATGTCTATATGTGTATAACTGAATCACTTTGCTGTACAGCAGAGATCACCTCAACACTGTAAACCAACTATACTTCAATTAATAAAACTGAAGAAAAAAATGCTTGTCTTTGTGGCCGGCTACAAATAAATAATTTTAAAAGTTTACTTATTATCAAATAAATATTTACTTATATATATTTTTTCACATTAGTCAGCAGAACAACAATTTTCACATGATAGCAGCAGAGCTCTGTCACGGCAGAAACCATATGCCAGGCAAAGTCTAAAATATTTATTATCTGGCCTTTAAAAAGAAAAAAAAAAGTTTGCCAACTCTTGCTCTAAGCCATCAGTCAGATCCTTCCCAAACAGCTATACTCCACTATACCTGTACTCTTTGGCAACTGCCCCTTCTGAATAGGTTACCTCAGGAACTCTAATAGAACCCATGTACTAGGAAAAACAAGGTAACAATACTCTTGGAATCAGATTTGCGCTTGATATCACCAGGAGGTTGATGATTGAACTGAACTAATTTCACTTAGGTCTTTCTAAGGACAAAGTTCTTTGCTAACTTAGGCTCAAAGAACTCTTTCATATAAAAAAGACAGTTTGTAAGTTGAAAGTGTATAGATCCACACAGTGATATGTTTACACTTGGGATCTGCCCCCTGCCACATGTGAGACCGCTCGCTCCTTGTTAGCCCGGGAGTGCAGACTAAACAGTGCACCCCTTGTCTCCATCAGGCTCCTTGTTTTAGGATTTCACACACTCCTTTCACCCAGAACATGGATCTCAAGTTGTTTCTATACACTTTAAAGGGTGATTATTAGATTAATATTTGTTGTCGAATAAACTATAACCTTTATGAGAACTGTCGCCATGTCAATTTCTCATTCCCTAACATATCCCTAGAGCTTACTACAGTGTGGGGCACAGAGTAGATCCTCAACAAGCATCTTTTGACCGATATTTATTGTCTATCCAGCAACAAGTACTTACTGCTGCTTACCATACACAATACTAGGTTGCATGTTTCTTTTAACCCTCCTCAGAGCCCAGCAGTGAGGCTCACAGTTATCGGAAATTCAGTGACTCTTCTTTGATAAACTGAAAGTCCAATCAAGTTTGATCTAACAGCAGACAACAAGAGCCACCATCTCTGCTACTCACTTTTTAGATAATGATGTCACCCAGCAGCTCAAAGAAACTTGGTGACAGCTGTTATTTCACGAGTGATAATATTTTCATCTCTTAGCCTTCTAAAATCAAGGGCTAGTAGACTGTTTAAACAGCATGAACCATACTACCACCAGACGGCAGTTCTTTCCTTGACACCCAGTAATCACTTCTGCTATCTTCCAACAGTTTGCTTTGCCTTTTCTGAATGTGCTCTTTGCAGACACTGGAATTCGGCTAGGAATGGTAGTGGCAAGCAGCACGCTTTTAGCAATTTCCATGATAATAAAGGTTTACCAATAAGACTACCACAAGGGAGATGAGAAAAAATGATGCTAGAAGCAGCAGTGAGAAAGGAAATGTAGAAATTATCTATCTCAGTGTTTATCAAAATATGTTCCATGGAATAGTCATGCTGTAAGTTGCTCCACGAAGGAAAGGTTCTATGAGCAAGTGAATTTGGGGGAAACTGCAAAGAATGGGCCCATTTTGAAGATGGGCAAAGTGTGTTACCATGTTCAAAGCGTCAAAAAATTTCCTACAGTTATATAAGAAGGTGACACAATTTGACTCAAGTAGTAGCGATTGATAGTGCTCATCCATATCTGGGTTTTTTCTACCTTTCCTAAGCAAAGGAAGAGTCTCAGCCCCTTGCCATCTGGCGGCGCCCTATGGCTAGTTCCAATCGATGAAATGTTTGTGTGACTAGTGTCGCTTTCAAGTCGAGACTAAGAAAAGCTTCGGTGTGAACTTCCAGCTCTATTATTTCCTATGCGAAAACCATGAGCATCATCCAAAGGCAGAGCCATTTGATGGAAATACCACGGGGTCACTGTCACCACGTGGAAGCCAGCTGCTCTGGAAAGTTCCCCAGGTACCACAGGACTTTGAAAAAGCAAGAAAAAATCCTTTTCCAAATTAAGCCACTGATACTTGAGAATTCATTTGTTACCACAGCATAGCCTATCCCAATTTACCAAGCACTTCTTAAATTGATTTGTCCACAGAATTCTTTACTCTCACAAAAAGAAATAATATCACAAAGAAAAATGATTACAGGGAAATACTTTGGGAATCACTATGATACCTAAAAGAGAGTTTTTGTTTTTGTTTTCCCCAGGAACCATGGCTATAGCATTTTGAGCAAATATAGTCCGACCTGAAAGAGAGACAGAGGGAGAATTCAGAGAGGCAATTCAAAAGTGGAGGAGAGGTACTAGGCCAGACACGTGGGTTGGAAATCCCAAAACCAGAGTTCTGCCTCCCTACAAACTTTCTCAGTGTTGCAGACCCAATGTTTCTTCTTTCAACAATCCATTTAGCAAGTATTCATTGTATACATCCTGAGGGCACTGCATGGTCTGAGACACAATTTGTGATTGACGCTTTACCTCTGCCTTCCTTGATTACTCACCCTGGTGGGTTATCTTCTCCACTGAAGTTGCATTGCCTGTCTGTCTCTTGGCATTTACCTCAAACTGCCCTGTCTTGATAGCCATCTATTCACTTCTACAGAGGAAAGGCTAGAAATGTCATAGCTTCCTACCCCTCCCAATACTGAGGCTGCCACATCGGGAACCCCAGAAAGCCCGGCCGTGGCCACAGCTGCTTAAAACATTATCACTATGGGAGCCAATGGCAGCAGCAGGAAACCACGGGGGAACTAGATCCATGTGGTGACCCGTGCTAAGAGCCTTTTCTACTGGGATGTTCGACGCTGTATTCCAACCAGAAACCCAGCTGGACCTCGTCTCTTGGGAAGTCTGAAAGAAAGACAGCCAGGCAAGTGGTAGCCACAGAAGAAGCAACTGCAATTCAAGTGGAAGCTGAGACATGCATAAGGAAAAGCCAAGCTTATTAGACAGCCAAAGATGTACTGAGTCAATAACACTGCTGGTCATTCTGCATGATGCTCCAGAGCTCCACGGCTCCCCGCTGTGGCAACAGTTGCTTAAATGTTCTCACACATCCTCTAGGTAACTGAGCCCATCTCAATCCCTGGGCACCTAAAGGAGCCTAGCCAGTACTTACCAAACTCATATTCCAAGTTGCTTGAGCCTGGTGACTGGGTGCTTGTCCTCTTACTAAGTCCTCCCTAGTGCTCAGCACATAGTAGATGCACAACTCGTTAATTTTAGAAATGGTACAGAGATACCTATTCAATCTCAGCTGCAGACAGCTTTTAACGAGCTAGAAATGTTTCTGACCTTTTGGAGCTCCTATTCTTATAAAATAAGAATAATGTAAAATAAAGTATAATTGTATGTAAATATAAAATAATAATGAAAATTTAAAAATATAACTCTACTATTTGATTGCTTGAGTGAGAGGAGTATTAAGCACAGTTCTTGGCAACACTGGGACACTGTTTTAACGGGGAAAGCAAGGCATAAAACAACTAAAGAACCGTGTGTGTCACGTGGAGTCAAACTCTTCCTTCTTTAATATCTACCATTTACTATGCCAGGCACACTAGTGGGTGCTTACATATGCTTTCTAATTCAATCTTTCTAAGAGTCCCAGGTCAGAGATGTCATCATCCCTAATTCACAGGTGAGGAAATACAGGCTCAGAGAGTTTAAATAATTTGCCCAAAGTATGTGAGTCACAGAGTCATAATTCAAATTCTGTTTTTCCCTAGCTCTTTCTAAGTTTGCGCTCCTTCCACTGTGCTCCACTTAGGGGAAAACGATGAGCTTTTTAAGCCAGGGAACAAAGCAGTGACAGCTGGGGTAGAAAAGCACACTGCTGTACCATATTTTCACCGTGCAATTCATAGTAATCTGACAGCAAAAGATTATTTTCCAGAGTGACTTTCTCATAGTAAGGAAAAAAGTAATTACTATCTGATTCTACCTCTATCTTTTTATTTTGGCATGACAAAACAAGGGAGAAAGAAAAAAAGAAAAGGCAAGATTGCACTGAGTATTACGTTTTAAAACAATTAAAAATACTGACTGGAAGGTAATTTTGTCCCATTTATTTCTTTCAAAAGAATAGGTCCAAATGTTTACCACAAAAGAAATCCCTACCCTACCTCCCGTCCTGAAAACCAATTTCTATCCATTACTGGGAAAGTATAACAAATCTATGTAAACCCACTTATTCTATAATTGAAGTTATAAAATGTGTCATGTTTATATACTCTGATAATATTGCAAAAAGTTAAACCTTGAGAAATTCTAGAGTTATTATTGCTTCAAAGGAAAAAATATGTATTATCTTATTTTAGAGGTCACAGTTGCCCATCGACAATAATTCTGTTGCATGATATTTAAATGTTCTAAGAGTAACAATAACCAGGATATAATTTCACGTTTCTACTGGCCTAAAGGTGAGCTTATTTTGGGACTTAAAGTCTCTGAGGTATTTTTAGAAGCTGCTGAAATCACTATACAATGAAAAAGATAAAACATTACCAGCGTTTACTCGGCAATAAACTTCAGCAATTATTTGGCAATAAAAAAGGAAAGGATACTGACACATGTTACGTGGATAAATCTTGAAAACATTACACTTCGTGAAAGAATCCAGACACAAAGGTCACATCTTGTATGATTCCATTTATATGACATGTCCAAAATAGGCAAAGCCATAGAGCCAGGAAGTATATTAGTGGCTTTGAAGGGATGGGGGGAGTGAGTAGCTGGAAATGAGGAATGACAGGTGATGGGTACTGGGTTTCCTTTTGGGGTGATGAAAATATTCTGCAATTGACTGAGGTGATAGTGGTACAACTCTGTGAGTATACTAAGAACCTCGGAATTGTACACTTAAATGGGTGAATTGTATGGTATGTGAGTTACATGCCAGTAAAGCTATTATAATTAAAAATCATTACCCACAGTGCCCAATGGCAGCCTCCCCTTGAACCACTTTTCTCATCCCTGGTGCTGAGATCACACGCCTTCCTCCAGCTCCTGGGGATCGCACCCACGCCTGGCCAGTCCTGCCATTCCCACCACTCAGCCTGCACCCTTCCACCTCTGCTGCTACCTCTAACCCATCACCCAGTGCCCACACCTGGGTCAACTCTCACCCTGGAGCATCACATTGCTACCCTCATGTGACCACAGGAAGCCTTCCCTGACTCTCCAGAATCATCCCTGCAGAGCACTCATGATCTCTTTGTGCACCCACACATTTATTTAGGGTTTCAGTATTGTTCAAGGTGTTTCTACTCTTGCTGCTTCCTCCAGAGGGTAGCACAACACCTGGCATATAATACATGCTCAGTAAATAGTTCAGAAATGAATGACTTCTTATTTAAACTTTTTTTTTAATCATAAAAGGCCTTCCTCTCCCCCTGTTTGTTTTCCTATAAAAGAAATGTAGTTAGAATTTCTCTTAAAAACTTGCAAATAAACTGTGTATTCAGGGATGTACTAATGGATCTATGGGTATTAACCAAACACAAAACAGATCTATTTTTTCCCGGAAGATAGATGTCCTCTTCCAGAAGATAGATGTCCTCAAGGAAAATAACAGGGTTGTTAAGATAATTTGTGGCTGAAAGGAGAAATGTCTTTTCTTTATATGACCAATGTTTGTTTTATTTTCTGTGAAGGTTTGCCCTTTGCTTTGTTCTAGGCATAATCACTCAGCAAATATCTCCAGAGGGCCAGCTGGGCGCAGAGGAGAGCACAGCAGTTAGGAGTGAGTTCAAATGCAGCCTCATAAATTGAATTCAAATATAACCGCCTTCTTCTGCAAGCTACTTGACCTCTTTCAGCTTCAATTTCCTCATCAATACGATGACAATAATAATACCCAACTCCATGGGGTTGTTCTGAGGACTAAATGAGATACATCTAATATATAGGATGGATAAACAACAAGGTCCTACTGTATAGCACAGGGAACTATATTCAATATCCTGTGATAAACCATAATCTAGAAGAATGTGAAAAAGAATATATGTATAACTGAGTCACTTTGCGGTACAGCAGAAATTAAACACAACATTGTAAATCAACTATACTTCAATAAATTTAAAAAATAAAAAAAATGAGATACATCTATAAAGCAGTTAGCATAGAGCTTGAGGAATACATGCTAATGATGATAACGACAATGACCCCTGCTATCAAGAAGCCTGCAGGCCTTTGAGGGAGGGGATGGCGATGAAGAGACACCATTAAAATAATTATAATATAATTCAAGATAAAAAACAATCTCATTGCCAGGATAAATTCTACTAATAATCTTTGCAAAAGTTCTCCAGAATAAATATTTAAGAGTGTTTTCTATAACAAACAGCATTGTTTACAATAGACTTTTAAAAAGCAACAACTGAAAACAACTAAACTATCCATTAAGACAGGATCAGTTAATTAAATTATGGTGTGCCCATATGATGTGATAGAGTGTAGTTGTTAAAAATACAAAGCAAGCTGTTTAAAAACTGAGGAACGGTGCAGCCCTGTTCTTAGCGCCCTCAATTTTTTCTAACGTTCCTAATTTCATCTTTAATTAAGGAGAAAGAAACAATGGCATTCCTCATTTATTCTTCAAAAATCATTCAATAAAGACATTGAGGGCTTCCCTGGTGGTGCAGTGGTTGAGAGTCCGCGTGCCAATGCAGGGGACACGGGTTCGTGCCCCGGCCCGGGAAGATCCCACGTGCCGCGGAGCGGCTGGGCCCGTGAACCATGGCCGCTGAGCCTGCGCGTCCGGAGCCCGTGCTCCGCAACGGGAGAGGCCACAACAGTGAGAGGCCCGCGTATCACACACACACAAAAATAATAAAATAAAGACATTGATATGAAAAAATGAAGAGGAGGTATACATGCTCAGTATTTAAAGATACTTCAGATACATTATTAAGTGAAAAAGGAAACAATAAAATAATAGGTACAACATAAACCCTCTTGTGTATCTGAAAATATACAAAAATAGGCACATATAGTAGGTCACATCTAGTTGGAAGACTCAAGAACTGTTTTACAGTGGATTCGGGCAACTGGAGATGGAAAACTTGAGAAGGCACTTCCAGGCTGAGAAAAGTGTGGGCACAAAGACTTGGAGGTAGACACGCACAGGGAGAGAGAGGCAAGAGTGTGCAGATCCCAGAGGCAAAGGGTCAGGGAAGGTACACAGGTAACAAGATTTGAGCTTTGAGACAAGAGTTAGGCTGATTGTGTAGGACTTTCAATGGCAGATCTGGGCATCTGGACTTTGTCAGGTAGGTACTGGGAAGTTATGGTAGACTTGTAAAGAGGGAATACTATGATCAGAGTTGCAGATTAGCGATGCCCACGTGGAGGGGTATGTACAGAGGAGTGGAGAACAAAGAATGAAGTAATGCATTTAGGAGGCAACTACAGTTGCCTGGTTCTCCCTCTGCATTTTACAACTGCCATGTTGACAAAGCTTCAGTTTTACTTCCTAATATATGTATGTGCTGCTTTCACATGAAAAAAGCCACATTAAGGGAGTCAGTGATTCCTTTCCAAAATTCCCCATAGATGTTCTACACAACCTAAAATTACTGGTCTCCATTCAGTAATCAAATTCTCGGCAGATACCATTTTTCAAAGAAATGTTATTCTGCCTGTTAAATGAAAGGAAGTGAGATCATTAAAACAGTTCCCTAAGTAATGCATTTTAAATAAAAGGCTCTTTTGAGTCTTTGGGAAAAAAAATCTCAAAAGTTAAACTGAAACATCCAAGGAAAGCTCAAATTAGTATGTTAATTCTGTCAACATTCAAGGTTCTGAGCCCAAACCTAGAAGTAACAGAGCATATGGTGATTTACTGCTCCCTAGCTATAATTTTAACTACTTTTGTTGAAATCACAAAAGAAATGTCACGACTGAAGTTTTCATCACTCTTTCAGTGTGAAATATGCAAGTGTTATAACTTCTCTGTTTTGTTTTAGAAATAGGTTTATTATACTAGGAGCCATCAATGATTTTCATTAAATGTGTCAAATGAGGTTGAGTTAGGAAATAAGTGATGGATTAATATGCAGCAATTTTGTCTTTACAGCGACAAATGTAATGTCTCTCTGTGGACATTATGTACTTCCCTGTCTGACAGATTTTTTTCATAAAAAAGACAATGAACCTTTTGAATTATAGGTAAATGAAATTACATGGTTAAAACTCAATGAAACTCTAAGAAAAATGAGACAGCATCAACTGCTGAGATTTAAGTTTTCTATTTATCAGTTACCACTTGAGAAATTGCCATCAGTGCTTTGGTGAGGAAAAAAGTACATGCCTGTGTATGAATGCTGACCTAGGTCCATAAAAAGGGAATTTGACAAAATTACACATACTCTACCATTCTGTGGGTTAAAGAGTTTTGAAATCTTTGTTACCCAGAACTTAGCTTTATGCTCAATACCACTAGGTGAATGGGAGCTATGCATTGGATGCATGGATAGACGGATGATGGAGAGAAGGATAATGGATTGAGGAATGAGCACTACTCCACTCTATGGTCTTCATCCCATTAAGAAGAATTCACCAATATACACGTACATAAACATATAATATAAAAATATGATGTTTAAAAAATAAACACTATCTATTAAACTCATAAGGTATTTGTATCTAACGCCTATCTGTTTATCTATCTATACATCTATCTTTCTTTAAAGACACACATATTAAAACACCTCAGATATAGTTATTTCTACATTAACTTTAAAAAACACTGAGTTAGAGATCATCTTTTAAAAATGTATAAATGCTAATTCTGGGGTATAATGTAGGTACTATAGGTACAAAATTTATTTTTCATTTTAATGATGGAGTAATATAGGCATTCCCAGGAAAGTCACAAAGAAGATGAAACTTTCCACTGTCACAACTAGCATCTTAATTTAAATTGCAACATGAATCGTAAGATAGGAAATTATGATCCTTTTTTGTTGTTTTGTTTTCTTCAATACAATAAATGCTATATAATTATATTATGGCTAATGCAATAAATCATGAAAAGATATAGAGGATATAAAAATAAGAAAAACAAAATGGATGCATTCAGTTTTTGACATGTTACTCAAAGGGAATGTGACAAGTTGGATGGATACCAATAACTATAAAAATCAATAGTTTTCTTATATATCAGAAATAACTGAAGAAATAAGAAAAACTGATGGGAAAATATTCTAATTACATATAATATTCTAATTATAAAATTCTAAATATTCTAAATATTCTAATTATAAAAAATTGATGGGAAAATATTCTAATTATAACAATTAAAAGTACAAAATATTTAGCAATGTCCTCAAAAGAAATAGGTAGAAATATTATGGAAAAAATTAGAAAACATGAATAACTATTAAAAAAATGAAACGATACAAATTCTGGAAGAAAATGTAGATTATTTCCTCTATAACCTAGGAATAGAGAACAGCTTCCTATTTATGAGTCAAAAGTCAGTTGCAGTAAAAAAAAAATAAGAGATCAGTGCATTTGAGTACATAAAAATAATAAAAATTTTAATGTGTCAATTATATCTGAATAAAGCTGGAAAACAAAGTTTTTGCACAGAAAACAACACTATAAGCAAAGTCAAAACACAAATAAAAAATTAAGAGAAGATATTTGCAATAATACCCCTAATATTATTTTTTAACATTTTAAATTTTTAAACATTGGGGAAATAAAAACACAAAAAAGTTATAGAAAAGAAGGCAAAAGATATTTTATAGAAAGTTTTCAGAATGGTTTTTAAACATATGAAAATGTGTTCATTTTCACGTTTAATAAAAGAAATGCAAATTTCTCAACCATAGGATTGGCAAAAATTCAAAGCTTGACTATATAATTTAGTGGTAAGGCCATGAGAAAACAATCACTCATATATTTATAGTGGAAATTCAAAAATACCACCCCAGTGGAGGAGAATATGCACGTGTATTATAAACTCCATATGTTTTGATTATTTGATCCAGAAATCACATGAGAATACACCTGAACATACACCTTCAATGATATAAAAAAAATATAAATCCACAAAGTCATGCATTAAAGTACTATGTGCAATTGCAAAATATTGTCAATTATCTTAAGTTTCCAAATGCAGGCCATTAGTTGAAAAAACTACGGTATATACACAAATGGGGAACCCAGCATCCATAAGGAAGACGAAGGGAGATCTCTATGAACTGCATGGAGAGTCATTTTCAAGATACATTTCAGTAAACAGAGCAAAATAAAAGAGATTATAAATAACATGTTACCTTGTGTGAGAAACAAAGGAAACTAAGAAAACATACACAAATCTGCTTATTTTGCATAAAGAAATACAGAAAAAGTAAATCAGAAACCAATCAAGGGCTTGGGAGGAGTTATGAGTTTTAAGGGATAGAGTGACCCTTCAAAACTATACCTTCTTTGATATAGTTTTGACTTAGAGTCACGTCAATATTCTATGTATGCAGAAAATAAAATTAAAACAGCAAGGATAAGGATAAAACCTAAAACTAAATACAAACAGAAGCAAATGAACTCAACTACGTTTTAAGTGAATAACAACAATAGTGAGGGGAGCAAAGAAAACAAATCCAGGGAAATGTTAAACACAGTACTTTGACATGTATCTTCAGTCTTGTGAAAAAAAGAACTGCAATGAAATATTGAGCTCTTTGTGGGAGGTTTGTTTTTCATAGAGGTAAGGTTCTGAAACTATTTTATGGGCACTGCTGAAGTGAGCAAAGAAGTAAATGTGTTGATGTTGGGATCAGGGTCTCAGTGTGAAGGAAGGGAGATTAATGTACGTGAAATAAGAACATGTTGTAAGTTCTCTGCTTTGTTTCAAAAATCAGGTTATTGTACTAGAAGACATCAGTGAATTGTCAAAGTTAAGGAAGAAACCTTTGGGACTGAATTGGTTTTGAAATATATGTATTTCCTTTTGCCATCTGCTAAACAGGCTTATAAGCAATATTGCCTCAGTAGTAATGAGCCACTCAGAACCCAGGTTCTGGCTACTAAATACCATTCCCCACTAAGAGAACCAGGGCTCTTTGAAGAAATGTCTGTCTCCAGAGCTGGAACATCTTTTGTCAGAAAGTAGGAAAATACACGCTCAAAGGATGATGGGTATATCAAAAGGACATAAGAATCACTTTCAGCTGGCTTCTACTGGCCACATCTGGTACCAATTTAGCATCACAATAACTAAGATCACTAAGGTATTTTAACCTATTGAATAAATAAGAATCCACGGATCCATACTGAAAATAAATGGACAAAATAATAAACAAATAAGAGAAAAGGCAGGGTTCTTCCTTATCTTAGAAAACCAACTGATTAATGCGGAGGGAGTAGGGGAATTAGAGAAATCACCATTTTGCGACCAAGTGAAGGTGGGTTCAGACCAGAATCATCAAAAATAATGATCTCCTCAAGGACTGTTTCTTAGCTGCAAGGGAAAAAGTACTCAAAATGCAGGGAAGAAACTGCACGGCACCCTGACTGGTACCACAACTAACATTATCCATGAACAACAGGTAGACATCGTGTGCCCCCGGATGCGATATCCTGGGAAGGACACAACATTACTTACATAAGTTCTGACTGAAAATGCACAACCTGAATCTTTCTTATGAGGAACCATGTTTGCAGAACACTACAGAGAATAACTGGCCTGTATTTGTCAAAAATTTCACTATCATGAAAGCCAAGAAAGGTTGAAACACTCTTCTAGACTAAAGGAGACTAAACAGGACAAATATAATAATCTTGGACTAGATCCTCTACTAGAGGAAAAAAATGCTATAAAGGATATTATTGAGACAATATTGGACAAATAGGAACAAAATTGAAATATGGAATGTAGAGGAGATAAAAATATTGTATAACTATAAATTTTCCTGAAATTGATCAATTATTCAATATATAGTGTGACTATATAAGAGAATATCCTTGTTCTTAGAAGTTAAATACTGAAATATTAAGGGATGTGATGTATGCAATCCACTCATGTGAAAAAAAATAATAAAAATAAATCATAACATCAGTTTCTCAAAATAAATAATAGTACACGCATAGGGATGATAATAAAGCCACGCAGTTAAATGTTAAAGAAAACTGAATCTGGGTAAAGCATATATAGGAGTTGTTCGGGCTATTCTTGCAACTTCCTATAGATTTAAAATTATTTCAAATAAAAGTAAGAAAAGAAAGACTCTATATTTCATTGGAAGAAATAAACAGTAAGACAAGACAAGGAAACTGAAAGAACAGACTAAAAAGGATAGTCATGCTCTACCAGATATTAAAGCTCATAATAAAGTTTTAAAAAATTACAGAGGTGTACTACACTTCAAGGATTGATGAACAGATCAAAGAAAGAAAACTAAAGCGCCGGGGCTTCCCTGGTGGCGCAGTGGTTGAGAGTCCGCCTGCCGATGCAGGGGACACGGGTTCATGCCCCGGTCCGGGAAGATCCCACATGCGGAGCGGCTGGGCCCGTGAGCCATGGCCGCTGGGCCTGCGCATCCGGAGCCTGTGCTCCGCAACGGGAGAGGCCACAGCAGTGGGAGGCCCGCGTACCGCAAAAAAAAAAAAAAAAAAAAAACTAAAGCTCCCCTCACCCCACCCCCCGCCCAAAGACACTATCATTACATATGTCAAAGTTGAAACTTCTATCTCTTGGCAAAAAATTCATGTCTTCAATAAGTAATGCTGGTACAATTTTATAATGATTTGAGAAAAAAATTAAGCTAGATCCTTATCTCATAAAATAACTAAAACATATCAGGTACAAATAAGTGAGTATAAACAAATGAAAATACACACACACATGCAATAAAAGAAAAATACTGAAGAATAAAGATCTAACTTAAGAATTAGGAATGTCTTTTAAAGAATGAGACAAATTATAAAATTAAGGAAAATGTTAATTATTCTGATATAGAAATAAAAGATGGCTGTATGTAAAAATGTAACCATAAATAAAATTAAGAGCACATAAAAAATTCAAAAAAATATTCATATCAGTTATGGCAAATAAAAGTTTAACCAATAATGATATACTCATTGGTCAAGTGGCATGAACTCTAAGTTGAGGGCCAGTGGTAGAGTGAAATGCCTGCTCTGTAAGGCATGGATGAGTTGACAGCACAGAGACTTGGGGGTCTTTAGCAAATAAGAGCCAGTAAGGGTCCATCCAGCCACAGAGCTTCATGGAATTTTTACCAAGTCAAGGGAGACCAGGATACAAGTTACACTAATCAAAGACTCCAACACCAACCCCAGGTAAGTGATAGGACTGCATCACAGCAAACTGCGAAGTGAGGAATTCTGCCTTGGAGATCAAGGGGACAGAGGACTCCTACTTGTCCCAACCTGCATTCAGTCACCCAAGTCACTGCTACTGCAAGTGTGGTCCATGGGCCTGCAGCATCACCTAGGAGCTTGTGAGAAATGTAACATCTCAGGTCCGCTCCACACCTACTGACTTATTTAATGCATTTTAACAGGATCCCAGATGATTCATAAGCATCTTAAAATTTAAGTACTGAATGAGGCCACACCCTCAACTCCTATATCCAGGCACTATCTCAGAAAGAGAAATGGGGGAGAGGGTGTTTGAGATACAGAATACCTTGACCAGAGATCAGAGCCCTTACTGCTTAGCTGGGGAAAATTATTAACTAAATGTCCAATCTAATTTAAAGTTTGGACCATAATTTAAAGAATCTAATTTGTGCCCATGCACCTGTGTGTTCTTGCAGGATTGACCTGACAGCAAGAAAGGCACAGAGCATGGTGAGGCACAAGCAGGCCATGGGTGATTATTAAAGGTGGTGAGCAGGACCAGAGGAGATAAGCAGGAATTTGAATATCATTGATCTTGTGCTCAAATCACTGAATCCACTGCACATGCTGGAGTGAGGACTGGATTTCCTTCTCAAGCTCCTGCAGGGCCAAAATGGCATTAATAGTTGGAGGAAACTATTCACTTTCCCTTCTCATCCTGAAAGATGTTTACAAAAAGACATCAGTGGAAATCAAATGGGGACTTTCTCAGTTGATCAAGATCTAGGTTCAAATTCTTGCTCCACTACTTATTTTTTTTAATTAAGGTACAGTTGATGTATAATATTATATAAGTTGCAGGTGTACAACAGTGATTCAAAAATTTTAAAGGTTATGGTCCATTTACAGCTATTGTAAAATATTGCCTATATTCCCTGTGCTGTACAATAGATCCTCGTAGCTTATTTATTTTATACACAGTAGTTTGTACCTCTTAGCCCTTTACCCATAAATTTCCCCTCCCCCAAGCCTCTCTCCACTGGTGACCACTAGTTTGTTTTCTGTATCTGTGAATCTGTCGTGTGTCCATCTACAGATGAATGGATAAAGAAGATGTGCTTTATATATACAAAGGAATACTACTCAGCCATAAAAAAGAATGAAATCCTGCCATTTGCAAGAACATGGTTGGACTTAGAGGGTACTATGCTAAGTGAAAGTCAGACAAAGAAAGACAAATACTGTATGATATCACTTATAGGTAGAATCTAAACTATAAAGCAAACTAGTGATTATTGTTCCACTATTTGTAAGTTATGTAACTGAACCATAAGTCACTTAAACTCTCTGAGCCACAGTTTCCTGATCTATGGTGTGTGGATAATACGCATCCACAATTCTGAATCAAAAGATCTGAAAAATGAAAGGTTTTCAGAACTTATTTGGTAGCAAACCTGACCTGACATGAACTCACTGGTGGTAAAGTTGTGACCTGAACCAACACAGGACCATGGATAGTCTTTACTTATTCCATTTAGGATGATGATGTATACATTCCACATGTTTTTCTGACATCAGAAAAGCACATGGGGACTTCCCTGGCGGTCCAGGGGTCAGGACTCTGCACTTCCACTGCAGGGAGTGTGGGTTCGATCCCTGGTCGGGGAACTAAGATCCCACATGCTGTGCTGGCATGGCCAAATAAAATAAAATAAAATCCAATGTCTAATTGTTAGAAAAAAAAAACACGTGATTTGATGGCAGTGTTCTGCCCAAGATCCCAGCAGAATATGTACATTGTATAGCCTTTCTAAAATTAAAAAAAAAAGTTCTAAATTCTAAAACACATCTGGCTTGTAGGGTTTGGATAAGGGATTGAAGACTGCAAATCATTACAAGGATTTAATAAATGAAGTGTCTAATTCAACATCTACAACAGAGTAGATGCCTAAAATAAACTCATTTCCTCCTCTCTCTTTCTTCATCCCTAAATCTCTCACTTAAAAAGAAAGCCACCATGGTAAAGATTCATAAAAATGCATATTTTTAATCATTAAACTTTTAATGTCTTTCTCTAAGATATGCAAGCTAATCACAATTCTGTTTGGTAAAGAAATGCAACTGAGCATAATGAAACTACGTGAATGAGCTATAAACATGAAACAAGCCATAACAATATATATCACTAACAACATTTTCTGGGAAAGGCAGTCATGAGTCGTATGTAGTTAACAACGTGAGGTTTGGTATCAAGCCTCTCTGGGTTCAAGTCCAGGCTTTGCTTCCGACCATCTGCATGACAGGTAGTAAGTTACTTAGATAAGCAAGTTAATTCACCGAGCCTCAGTTTTCTAAACTATAAAACAGGCATTTAAAGTTGCCCCCAACCCAAGTTTGTGCCAAAGATTAAATGAGATGATGTATGTAGAGCACTTAGCACAATGCTTGTCATCTTACTGTGTGGTAACAGTAACAACTTAATAATTGAAGCTGTTATTCTTACAGATTAAAGTTTCAGCCAACTAGATACTATAATCACCTTGATTCATTCGGCATCAGCTGCATGAAAAAGCATTTCAGTTCCACATCTGATTATGCACTGAGTAAAAATATATTTATAAAGTTAATTTATACATTAATTGGGTTTTTACACTAACAAACAGGTTGTGAGAGCTGCCTAACATGTGTTGACATCCTAACAGCTATTGGGCATATTCTCACACTAAATTATAATTTTGTAAATATTTTGTCTGCCAAAAGCCACAAAGTAATTACTGTATTATACTTCCAACTGCTAAATCTTCACCTGAAGATTAAGATACTATGTAATACACAGAGAATCGAATTGCTACTTTGAGTAGATTTTCTGCAACAACCCCAAAGTTATGGGAAGTGCCACTTACTCACTCTATCTAAACTTGGGAAAAATTAAGAAACCAAAGACACCCATTTGACTTTACACATTAGCACATTTTAATTAAATCTCTCAGAGTCTATAATAATATATGTGGATCTAATTAACTAACTCATCAAGCTTCTAAGTGGACCAAAGAGTAAAATATTTGAACTCATGCAAAGCAAGATCATTAAAGAAGAAAATTTGTCAAAATTTATTGGAGTCTATTTGCTGGAAAACTGGCCTTTTTGTCCATGCTGAGCCTTGGCTTTCTGAAAATATAGATCCCCATTTAGAGAAGCCTGAGGAATCCTCATTTCAAAGGTAGTAGATTAACATTATAGACAGTTGTTAGCCTATGAATAGACTGCTATTCAAAGGTTCAAAAGGTGTCAGCTGTAACTCAGAGGACAGACTGAGACAGACAGTTCAAGAGAGCTGTAAAAGCCTGCAGAGGAGAAACTGGCAATTCTTAATGATCTATGACAAAGATAAACAGTTTGAAGAAGCAAGCGGATTTGTTGGCAGCATGTGGGCCGGATATAACCTACTTGCTTGCTTATTCCTTTAATCAAATAGTTATTGTGTATCTAATGTGGGCTGGACACTGTACTAGCAATAAATATCCAGGAGGTCTGGGAGCAGAGAATATGGGTGCCAAACACAGAAGCCAAGGACTAAAACATCCCCAAAGATCTAAGCGAGGAAGCTAAGGACTAAACTCAGGGTTGTCAGAAGTGCAGTCCAGTAGCATGGAAATTAACTGAGTCACATGGCCAAGGTCCTGCATAGATGCAGGTGTATATAATGGCAAAGATCAAGCTAAATTAGCATCCACTGCTGTGGGGATTGGAGAATTGAACGGCAGGGCAATTGGGTGAGGCATTATAATTTGTGAATTTGGTTGTTTGGAACCCACAGGGTCATTTGACCTGTGAAAAAGTCCACAAACATATATTTCATGAAAGTCTCACGTACTAATCTAGTGGTGGTGTTAAAGAACCTTCCCTGCATTTTTAAGTGTTTCATAGGGGGGAAGGTGTATGTGACATCAGGGGACACATCTTCCACCACCTGCTGGACCGACCTGGCAGTGAAATTAGAGACACTTCTTCCCTCTCTCCAGTCACTGGCCACACATTCAATGTCCATGAAAAGTTTCAGGCTGATCTCACACCTGCCCTCCATTCCAACTTCTTTATTAACCTCAGATACCTCTAAAGATGGTCCAGTGTAATTTCCAAAGGGTTAAAACCATGACTCTCATATAAATACAGAGCGAACACATACTGAAGTTTTTCTTTAGCTCATTCTTGAGAGAACAAGCAAGTTGGTTTGTATGGGTTGAACTGTGTCCCCCAAGATGATATGTTGAGATCCAAGGCCCCAGTACCTCCAAAGTAACCTTATTGGGAAATAGGGTCTTTGCAGATGTGATGAGTTAAAGTGAGGTTGTGCTGGAGTAAGGTGGGCTCTAAATCCACTCTGACTGGTATTCTTATAAGAAAACATCCTGAAGGTCCAGAGAGAATACCAAGTGACACAGGAGCAAAGACTGGAGTGATGTAGCTGCAAGTCAAGAAACACCAAGGGTTGCCAGGCGACCCCAGAAGCTAGGAAGAGGCAAGGATGGATTTCTCTACAGGTTTCAGAGGGAGCACGGCCTTCCGACACCTTTATTTTGGACTGTGAGGATGTGAGTTTGGACTCCAGAACCATAAGACAATAAAGTTCTGTTGTGTTAACCTCCCCAAAATGTGGCAATCTGTTAGGGTAGCTCTAGAAAAGTGATATCCTGGGTAAAGCTGGCCTAAAGAGCATTTGAGAAACTGGGTATTTATCACCATTTGGGGGAAAAAAAAGAATCTTGGAATAACATTGTCAAAGAAACAAAACTGGTTTATGTTCTAGAGGGCAGTAAAATCATTACCTTGGTGGAGACAAACTTTCTCTCCGGGATGAAGTTCTACAAGTTACCATGTAACTTCACCAAGCCTGAGACTTTAATCAATGGCATATGGCAAGCCAAACAAGTCATACCCCCTTAGATAATTAGAAAACCCACTGGTGTGCCCATTTGAAAATGCTCCAATATGACCTCAAAAGGACTTACTCCCACACCCCTCCCACCAGTCTTTTTACATAATTCCCAAGATTTGCACCATTTTTCTTGACAAGTCCCTTATTCACATGCCTGCCCCCCTTGAATCTGGGGTTTTACTAGCATGCTACCCTGGCCACCACTCACCTACTTGCTGACTGCTTGCAGATGAAGCTCGTCTCCCTGCCCACCACCCGCAGAACTCTATTCTTGTCCCAATCCCGATAATGATCAAGCTCCTCCCCTTTTAATATAATTAGCTCTTTATCAATTCTAGTCCACTTCTCAGGTGGACAGGAGGCTTAGCGAGATGCAGCTTATTTCAGGAGGAAACAAACAGCAAGACCTCATGACAGAATCTGGGAGGAAGTACAGCCCATTTTAATGTGAAAATGTAACTGCTTTTTCTTTGATGCTTGAAGAATGTGAAATGAAATACTCTCTCTCATCTGCCAGGAGGGTGTGAAGATTTAGGCCACCCTGCCTTCCAAGAAAGGATCCTACCTTGCTAAGGATTTAGACTCAAGGTTGAATGGGCCAGCAAGGTCTGTTATGAAAGAAAAAGGAACCTGGGTGGGGGTCTGTTCAGCATATTTACCACGCAGTGTGGCAAGAGAACTTAGCAAGCAGCATGAAAGCTGGTGCTGCAAAACACAAGCGGGGGTCTGGAGGTCTCCAGCCATGCCCGGGGTCAACATTTTAACTAATTGGGGGGTTGGTGAGGGGAACTGAGGGATCCTGGGAAAGAGATCAGGGCAGGCAGTGGAAGGGGCACTTGGAGAGGGAGTCTTAGAGGCCACTGATTAACCATCATGAAACTATTTCAATAGATTCTAAAAAGGTACAGCTGCATCAGCATGCACCTGCTAAGTATCGGTCCTGAAAAATTACAAAGGTTGAGCAGAAACAGAACAGGAAGTAGTTTGGTAAAATGAAGACGGGAAAAGGATGGACTTCCCAGATATCCCAGGACAACCAAGAATCCAAGAGAAGGATATTAGGGTCCTTGGCTTTTGGGGAGGGGGTGTCAGAACTCTCCAGAACACAGGTATTTCTGGTGGTTGGAGAGCACAAGTTTGAGAACCCCTCAGCTGGAAGAATGATCCATGACACCCTAGTACAGTCGATTTCCATTTTAAAGCTTAAAATAAAATAGAATCCATTCATTTATCTTTTATTTTTCCCCACTAGGCAATGCAGCCCAAATAAAGGATGAAAATCTAGGGATACATTTTTATATTTTATCTTGGGGTGGTGGAAGTTAGGGAGAATGATTTCTCCTTTCAAGTGTCAAGTGAACGGAATCAAATTTTTCTGGCTTTCAGCTATGGTAAATGATTAGATACATAGCAAAGCTCAGTATAGTGGTGGAGTTTTCATTGCCTGAGAGGAAGAGAGGCTTAAATCCACCAGACAATTCATTTGTAACAAGCTTACAACTGCTTGCAAGAAGGCAGTAACTATCCACCCTGCTTGAACAAGTCAGTGAAGGAAAGAAAAGCTTTTGACCTCAAAGGAAAAAAAAAAAAAAAGGGATTTGTCATTTTGACTTTGGTTCTGAATTCAAAATCAATGCCAAGATAGAAAATGCCATGATGCATATAAACGCTGTCAGTGACCTTCTTTAGAAAATGGGGTGAAACATTAGCAGTCACTGGAGGAATTCGGGTCCTACACACAATCAGTAAGGATCCTTCATTCCAACAACAACAATAGTAGCAGTTCCCACTGATTGAATGTTTATTCTGCTAGAGATGGTGCTAAGGGCTAAATCTGCATTCTCTCAATTGATCGCAAGCCACCCGACGTACTTATTCTTCCCCGATTTTACAGGTGAAGAAGGTACAGATACGACAGGTTATGTAACTTGCCATTAATAAATGGAGCAGCTGGAGTTCAAACTCAGGCCCATCTGATAACAAAGCCCAGGATCTCAAACATTGATTATGCCAGACTATTACTTAATAGCTCAAAAAAAATCTGTGGGGCGCCACCTAATGACGCATCCTGGACTGTAAGTCCAAGAGAATGAGTAAGCCCAAGAAGCTACCCCTGACATTAAAAAACAAACAACCCAAAATTGAAGACTGCTCTTGAAAGCTACCTAATTTTTATTTTAGTGTGATTTGATTTCCTTCCTTGAGATCTTTCTTCATTCTGCTAGAATACCCTCAGTGAACTACGGACTTGGCCCAAACTGTCCAAATGCAAACTGGAAAGCAAGACCAATCAGAAGTCCATTAGGAGAAGGATGAAGGGGAAGTGGCTGAACGCTGCCAACGCCAAAAGACTATCGGGATGCTTCTCGGGTGTTTCCGATGTCTTCAGTGTCAGGTGCTTCCTGAAATGCTGTGACTCTAGACTGAGTTTCCCTGTCCACCTGTGAATCCCCCTCTCTGCAGCTTTATCCTCAAGCCTTTGAAGGTTTATGCCAAAAGTGGCTCCTATCCTCATGTTGCTGACTCCAGGCCCTCCAGCTAGTTAGTGCTCACCACGCAATGGAAGGCCATCTGACCAGGCTATGTGGTTCCTCTAACTCCCTAGTCCCTTCCCTATTGGGAAGCAATGGCTTTTCTTTCATCTGTATTTAGGTCTGTGCCATGACTGCTCTCCCAGCCCTGTGTGGTCACAGAACCAGAGACAGGAAGGGGTACAATCTGGGAAAGGAGGATTAATTCATTTTGGCTGGAGCCAAGAAATACGTATGTATTTATTTATTTTATTATTATTATTTTTTTGCAGCATGCAGGCCTCTCACTGTTGTGGCCTTTCCCGTTGTGGAGCACAGGCTCCGGATGCACAGGCTCAGCGGCCATGGCTCACGGGCCCAGACGCTCTGCAGCATGTGGGATCTTCCCGGACCGGGGCACGAACCCGTGTCCCCTGCATCGGCAGGCGGACTCTCAACCACTGCACCACCAGGGAAGCCCTGTATTTATTTATTTTAAGAGGTGGACTCCAACAAGGATTTACTGTATCACACAGGAGATTATGCTCAATATCTTGTAATAACCTATCATGGAATATAATTTTCCAAAAAAAAAAAAAAAAAAAAAAAAGCTGAATCACCACGCTGTATATCTGAAACTAAAATATTATAAATCAACTATACTTCAATGTAAATAAATAAATAAATAAAAATAAAGGAGGTGGGCTCATTCCCCCAGCTTATAGAACATTTGTACTGCATCATAATGGTTTAAAATTCTTTGAACAGGTCACATGACAGAAAGGTATGAAAGAAGATCAAGCTTCAAACTTTGCTTTATCTAAGCGAGATTTTTTTCTTTCCTAATCAAGACGAAGCTTGGAAGGGTTGAAAGAGCTCAAACTCTCTAGGGAAGTTGATCTGCATTTGAGCTGAGGTTCCACCACTAACCGGCTGGGTGATCTTGGGCAAATGACTACTTACTGCCTTCTGTCCCTCTCCAGGTCGGTGATGGAGACAATACTAGTACTTATATCTTCTGGGTGGCTGTGATTATACAATGAGACAACATATGAAAAGCACCTCATATAATACTACGAACACTGTGGTCATTCAGTAAATTGGAGGGATCATCATTATCATTATCATTAATAGTAACAGCAGTGGTACTGTTACAGAAAGGAGCAAGTTACAAGTGTTGGATATACTTTGAATAAGAGTTACCCCCCAAACGCAAATATTATATTTAAGAACTACATATATTTGTATATTTTTAAATAAGCATTGTCTCTAGCTACGAATATCAAATAGCATCTTACCCTGAAACAAGGACTAGCATAACTAATTAAGATGCTTTCCAGTTATTTATTCTTTGAAGATACCAATTCAAGACAATTGCTTAATCTTCCTCTTTCTTAATCTATTTAAGCATGCAAAACATAAATGCATTTCCCTGAGACCCTAATAATATGAAATATGAGATAAGGCCACTTGCTTTCAAATGAAAACAAAATCTATGTTTCTATCTTTGTTCCTAATACAGTGACTAATGGAACCCTAATGCTTTGCTCTTCCACTTGAAAAATATCAAAACATCTTTAATATGCAAATCAAGGCAAGAGCTTGCGGGGTCATCTGCAGCAGGTTTTTTTCCCCTCTTATAACAGTAACTGGAAAATCTATGGGGGCCCTGAGGATCATTACTTTAAAAATAACTCTACCACTAACAAAAAATCCACTGGCTTATCCTTAGTCACATTTAGAAATGAAATTTAGATATTGAATAGTATTGATTTCAATTCAAAAGCTGCTTTGACCATCTCCATATCAATCCTCCTGACTTGGAATGAGGATGGGTGGAAATCATAAAGTCATTTAGCGTGTCAAAAATCTTGGCAATGTGCCCAGGTGTATCAAATACTAGATGAAGGTACTTTGAGTTCCCATTTCCACTGGGTAACCGACTGACTTCTCATAAACCCTTCAGTCGGTCTCAGCCCAGGTCAGACAGCTCTGAGGAGGAGGGAAAGGAATTTGAAAATACACATCATTAGAACTGATGAGAAGGACCTTTCAAGGTGGAGGTTAGGGGTGCGGGAGTGTGAATTAAATTTCCTTACAATTGATGTAATGACCTCTAAAACCCTTGTTCACACTCCCAGGGTTTTTCAACACATACCTCTTCCTTTCTTCATTCAACAAATACGTATCTAGCTTTTACCTTGTGCCAGCATGCTGCTAGGTACTGGGATTATGGTGATGAACCAATACAAAAGAAAGCCTTAGAGAGCTTAAATGCTATTGGGGAAGGCAGAAAGTAAACAACTGATTGTACAAATAAATACATAACTGTAAGTTATGATACCTACTATGGAGGAAAATCATAATAGCATGCTCTGAGAAGGAGTAATAGGGAAATTGATTAGATGGGGCGGGACTCTACAGAGGAAATGACATTTAAGCTAAGTTATGGGGGTAAGTGGGTTTTAGCCAGAAAGGAGAAGCAGTCCAGGCAGAGGGAAGCTGTATGGCAGGAAACTGGAAGTCAGGAGCGATTAGGGATGAGTGATTAGCAGGTAGCGTGAGCGACTCCTGAGGGATGACGCTATCCCAGTATGAGTGTGTTTTGGTGCAGACTCTTCTGCAAAGCTCCCTTGGATCATAGCAAAGATTGCAGAGCTGATTCTAAGTAAAAAGGGAGTAATTTTAAGCAGGGAGGTGACATGAATAAAATAAACAGACAGTAAAAATCGACTAGAGTTTTCTAGAATATTAGATATACTATAGTGTTTCATTTGATTCCCACCCCGACCCCGTCCTGGAAAATTTCTAGAGTGCAGCTTTTCCTCTTGCTGGATGGTGCAAGGCAATTTTTGATCAAGAGTGGTTCCTTGTCCCAGATCTCCTGCAAAACAATCAGCCAAGGCAGTTGTTAAAAATGCAGAAGTCTTCTGCAGACCTCCTTGAATCAGAATCTTTTGGTTATGGAGTCTAAAAATCTGCTCTGTAAAGGAGCACTCTGAACAATTTCAGCATACTCTAAATTGGCATGGACCCAGAGGTACTGGATCCAGCAGGTACACCACGGGTTGGACAGAGAAGATTCACTGAGAAGCAAAGCGTATTCAGGGCAGGCTGGCATCACAAGGATGATATAACAGAAGCCAGGGGGGCACAAGCAGATAAAGACTCCAGGTGGGACCTGACTGGGTGGTGCAGCTCTCCTCCAGCAGCATAGAAGGAGCATGCCCACAGGACATTTCATCCTCAAAACACAACAGCTAGGCTACCCATCTGTATTAGTTTGCTGGGGCTGCCATAACCAAGTACCACCCGACTGGGTGGCTTAAACAGTAGAAATTAATTTTCTCATGGTTCTGGAGGCTAGAAGTCCAAGATCAAGGTGTCAGCAGAGTCGAATTCTTCTGTGGCCTCTTTCCTTGGTTTATAGATGGCCATCTTCTCTCTGCATCTTCACATGGTCTCTCCTCTGTGCCTGTCTGTGTCCTAATCTCTTCTTATAAGAGCACCACTCTTATTGGATCAGGAGTCACCCCTAATCACCTCGCTTTAACTATAATAAATTACTTCTTTTAAGACCCGTCTCCAAAGGCAGCCACATTCTGAGGTACTGGGGTTAGAACTTCAAAATATGAATTTGGGAGGGACACAGCCCATAACACCATCTGACACTTCTTTTGCTGAATTTCAAGCGTAGACCCCGTATATCAGGATAATCTTTCTGCACCTCTTTCAATTCTGGGTCTCACGGTCAGTCAAACCAATCGTATCTTCTGACCTAACTAAAGCTCCTCAGAAGTACCTATTTATAAGTGGCCTGACAGACTGCCGAGGGGGACTTTTCTGATAGTCCCTTCATCCTCACTGGTACTTCTGGGTCAGTCATTGAGGGTGGGGCTCTGCCTGAGTGCTGGCATGCTATTTTTAAATTTTAATTCAAATAGATCAGTCACTCCTACTGTTTCTTTACTCATAATCATCTAGTCCTCATCTTAATATATTTCACTTAAAAATGGAATTGCTGCTGGGCTTCCCTGGTGGCGCAGTGGTTGAGAGTCCGCCTGCCGATGCAGGGGACGCAGGTTCGTGCCCCGGTCTGGGAGGATCCCATATGCCGCGGAGCGTCTGGGCCCGTGAGCCATGGCCACTGAGCCTGTGCGTCCGGAGCCTGTGCTCCGCAACGGGAGAGGCCACAGCAGTGAGAGGCCCGCGTACCACAAAAAAAAAAAAAAAAAAAAAATGTAATTGCTGCCCAAGATCATATATGTATCTAATAGAAAACTAATACTCGGCTCAAGCCAATTAGATGTTCAGTAATACCTCTTACAGAATATAAGTATTTGGAGATTGAATTGTTAATTAACAAGAATATTGTTTATATGGAAAACATTAACTGTTCAAAATTGAGAATATGAGGTAGAAAGATGCTATTCCGACCCAAAGCTATTCTCAATACGAGAGTAAAATGTGATTATATCATTTTTCAGTGAATCAATGGAATAGAAAACACTTTTTTCTAAGGAAAAACAAACTTTAATGAATCACTGACAATGTTCTGAAATTTAGCCAGTTACCAATAAAACAAACGTGCCCAATTTTTGATTGGGATTGACATATATACACCAATATGTATAAAATGGATAACTAATAAGAACCTGCTGTATAAAAAAAAAACATAAAATTAAAATAAATAAGTTTTAAGAAAGTAGTGACAAAAATCTTTCCACCCATTTCAATTGCATTTTGTTTTGAAGACTTTTTTCTAATCTTAAAATAATTTATTTACACAGCTGTTTCAGCTCTCATTCATTCATTCATTCTCCCATGGAGAATGTGGGATAATGCCGTGGCCTTTCCTCACTGCCAGACGTAACCATTTAAACAAAAGCTCCCAGAGCACATCTCTGGCACACACAAAAAAAGTTTATGAGAAGGAAGTTATGTCAAATACCAAGCAAGCAGTAGACCTTGCAGCTTGGCCAACAAAGCCCTTTCTTATTTTATGATTTGTCCATGGCATCTAAATGATAGGCGTCACTTGGATGGTTCCAGTGAAAGACAACAAGCTCCAAAAGCTTGCATGGGAAGTAGCAGCGGTTGGATTCTCAGCCATCATCCTCTGATCCAGTCACCTTTAACATGTGGTCTCTGGATCAGCAGCGGCATCATGGACTGGGAACTTGTTAGAAATGCAAATTAAATTCTCAGGCTTCACCCCAGATCCTCTGAAATGGAAACTCTAGGCATGGGGCGGGGGAGCCATTTATGTTTTAATAAGTCCTCCAGTCAATTTTGATTCCTGCTCAAGGCTGAGAACCACTGGTCTAGTCCAAAGTCAGAGTCCTAAGTTTCCTCTAGGTGCATCCCGCATTGAGTATGGAGATGGAGTGAGGGCCGAGGAGAGTGGGGGGAAGATGATGGCAGGGAAGTGGGGTGGCAGAATGTGGACCCAAGAGCAAAACCAATCATGGCACACCTTAGGCTCTGGTACTGACATCAATATGGGTACCTTTCTCTTACCTGTTTCATAAATCAGGGCTTCATATATGGCTTCATCAAAAAAAAATCATTTTTCTGTTATTGTTTTTTAATTTAAAAACCTGCTGTTACAGGCAGTACATCCCTTAGAACAGGTAAAGAACTGCCTTGAGCTTTAAAAATCCTCTGCTCAGCCCTCCTCTGACCACAAGTATCCCCAGACGGACAAGGGAACATGCCCAACTAGGGCCTAGGACCTTCCAGACTCTGTTCTGCATTTGGGGTACCAGAACTGCCAGCCCATACATGCCCACGTCTGCTTCCCAGGCCTGTGCTGATGGCCTCTTGCCCGGAGCCATCTCGAGGGTAGACTATGCCATGTGTGTGTACTCTAGGCCCAAGAGGTCATGTATTATATCTTATTTTTTACTTTTTAAATTTTCGGTAGCTTGTGATGTTTTAACATCTTAAACAACAACAACAACAAACACACAACTTTCTGGCTGGAGACGGCCTGTGACTCCTGGGGCTAGCTGCTTCTTCAACAGCAAAGGACCCAGCCAGGTGTATGCCTCTGACATGCAAGCCACCCGATCCTGAGATTATACCCCAACCGCTGCCTTATCTGACTCTCGCACACTATGGCCTAAATCATCCCAGGGTCAGGTACTGGGTGATCAGAGACAACGTCTATAGCTTAGACACCTCGGAAATTTTCAAACCAGCCAATTCTAAACATTTACCCTGTCCTGCTTTGCCTTTCCAGTGGAAACCTCAATAAAGGCCACGGCCTCTATTTATCACTCCTACTTTCTGCCTCTTGACCACCACAGTGTTTTCCCCTGTGACCCTAAGTGGCACGTGGTGATTCCCTCTCTGGCACATAAAAGTACAATTAACTTCTTCCTTCCATAGCACACAAGGCCCCTCACAGTATGATACGCACCCAAGTTGGAAAGAGCAGCCTGAAGCCCAGGGCTGAAGCAACAAGTACCTCCATGTTCGGGCTCCAAGAACCCTAAATTCAAGTCATTGTGAAGGTGTATTTGTCAAGATAGGGAGATAAAACCTACTCTCATTAACAGTTTGTTCACTTGATTTATAACTTATACCCCTAGTAGGTGGGCGTCCATTTGTACTCCTGCCTCAGCTACCACAAAGTTTAGGAGAGAGCCTGGTTAGAGGGTAGGAAAAGTCACTGTGTTTCGGTGGGTTGCTTGTAGTAGTATTGTACTGTATTGAATTGTATTGTATTGTATTTTTTTATGAAGTAGTGGAAAGTTCTCCCACCTACCTTCAAGGAAGGGTGAGTATCTAGAAGAAATGGGAACACTTCTGCATTCAGTCTGTACCAAGGTACCTTTAAGGAAGAATAAAAACACTTTTCTGTTGCCAAGGATTTGAAGTCAAGCTCCAATAAAGCATTCTGTTTTTCAGAGGACTTATGAAACTCTGTCACTGGGGTAGGGATTTTGTCTTATTTATCACTATATCCTAAGTGCCCAGCCAGGAGCCTGGCACAGAATAAGATCTTTTCTGTTGTTCTTGCTCCTGAACCATTGTCAGCATCATTTTTAAACCATTATTGAGATGTGATTGGCATGTAAAAAGCTGTACATATACAACTCACTGAGTTTGAGGATAAGTATACCCCCATACCCATGAGACCATCACCACTAACAAGGCCATAAACATATCCATCATTTCCCAGCATTGCCTGTCACCCCCTCATATTATTATACTGTTTGTGTGTGTGGTAAGAACACCTAACGTAAGAGCTACCGTCTTAGTAAAATTTAAGTATACAATACAGTACTGTTAGCTATATCTGTTATACTGTTAGTATATACTGTTAGTATACTGTTAGTACATACTGTTAGTATATCTCTATGCTATGTTAGTATACTGTTAGTATATACTGTTAGTATACTGTTAGTATATACTGTTAGTATATCTCTATGCTATGTGGTAGAGTGGATCTCTTATTAATTTATATAACTAAAACTTTGTATCTTTTGACCGTCACTTCTACCCATTTTCCCCCTTCTTCCAGGCCCTGGCAACTACCATTGTACTCTCTGTTTCTATGATGTGACTATTTTAGATTCTACATATAAGTGAGATCATACAGTATTTATCTCACTGTGTCTGGCTTCATGTGTCTTTGCATAACGCTCTCCCGGTAACTCATGTTGTTACAAATGGCAAAATTTCCTCCTTTTTTAAGGTTGAATAATATCTCATGCTATGTATATACCACATTTTCTTTATCCATTCATCCAGTGATGGGCACTTAAGTTGTTTCTATATCTTGGCTATTATGAATAATCCTGCAACAAACATGGGACTGCAGCGATCTCTTCAAGATCCTGATTTCAATTCCTTTGGATAAATACTCAGAAGTGGAATTTCTGGGTCATATGTTAGTTCTATTTTTAATTTTTTGAGGACCTTTCATACTGTTTCCCATAGCAGCTGCACCAATTTACATTCCTACCAACAGTGCCCAGGGTTCCCTTTTCTCTACACCCTTGCCAACACTTCTTAACTCTAGGATGTTAGGATGACTAGTTAAGTCATCCTAACAGATGTGAGGTGATGGCTTATTGTGGTTTTGATTTGCATTTTCCTGATGATTAGCGATGTTCTTGATAAATGTTTCTTAAATAAATGAAAGAAAAACAAATCGCGGAGGAACCAGTTCAAAGGATCAAATTACATTACATCCACCTTAACAATCATGTATTGCCTCTCTGCTGGGCAGGGCACCCCAAGATGGAGAGGACACCAAAACCATCCTTGAAGCATTTACTATTTAGCAGAAGAGACAAAAACATGAACCAGTGATTTCTATGGGAGCTGGTGAAGGCACAGCTGTTTATCCTGTTTGTCCAAGGCAATTGTTTATCAGTCTTTGTCTCTAAAATTTACTGAAAACCCTGGGGTAACATTCCCAAAGGGATTAAAAGGGCAGGGTCCTAAATGTTGGCAAACTCGTCATAGACACTAAGGTTTCTTTATCCAGCACAAGTCTGGGATCATTGCTCATTCTGAGTGTGGGATGGCAGTAGGAGGGGGGTATTAGTTGCAGGTGAAGGTATCAGAGATTCAGATACACCAATTCTACATACTAGATTTATTTGGTTCTCTTAGTATTTTCAGAAGTGTGTGATCCCACAGCTGCAAGTAAGACATGGTCACTGCTTGAACATTCACTTCCAATGAGACCATCAAAGAAAAACTAACAAAGTCTGCATTTTGTCCACTTTGCAGCCACCCTCCACTGTACGACCTGTCATTAGGGGAGCCCAGCAGATAAGTCATAAACAGTATAGGCCAGTGTTTTTACTAAGCTTCCTGCAAAATTCCAGGACTTAGCAAGCTTTATAGAGTAGAAAGACATTTGACATACAATGATTTGTACATTACAGGTATTTTTCCACATGAAGCCCTGCAAGATGCAGTTATCCGAATGGCAGACCTACAATTCAAGGCTGACAAGAAAGATCTACACCACAGAGGAAAATGTGCCACCAACGGATGAGGAAATGAGTGGATTATCTTTTACGGTGATGCCATCGGTGAAAATTCTTCACATTTTTCTGATTACAATGTAAGCTAATACGAGAAGCCAGAGAGCAGAGGTAATTGCTAGTCAGCAATTTTCTCAGGAAACACCTCCGTGGAATTTTAAATAAGCTTTGGATTGAACTAAAAATTGCCTTTTCCTAAGTTATTTTCTTGCCTGATCATAAAAGATATTTTAGAAATTATTTTTAACTCACGTGTAGGTAACATGACCAGATCTGTCACTGCAGGTCACAGAGCTGATTCGCTGACTTTAAAATTCTACATTTGGCCAACCCCTGTTATTTTTTTTAAGATAGAGGAACTTATTTTCATGAAGTTTGATGATTATGTTAAACTGCAATAACTTCATCACTGTAAAATTATTATGCTACACAGATCTTCATACTTATGAGAAGCATCGGCATCTCCCATGCCCGAGGCAAGGCTGTCTTCTTAACACACAAGATAACCCAGTCTTACCTAGATATAGGCAGCCCCTGATACATGAACACTCAGTGCAAACAAGTTTCCTTCCAAACCTCATATCCCAAGGTTGTGCATTTTAAAATGTTGTGCCTAGACGATGGGGAAGTTCAAATTCAATGTAAGACTTGTGCAACTATTAACCTAAAAAGGGACTCCCTGTAACACAAACTTAAAAGTCAATAACAAGTTGGTAGTTTCGAAGAGCACCCCTCCACAGTGTCTTTGGAGGGCACTAGGGGAGGTATGCATCCTTGATATTCTAATTTTAAATGATAGCATTCTCCCTATGGGGAAATGCCTTCTGAGATTCAAACAAATGACATATCTTTTGGAACACAATGCATTTGGAGGTTGAAGACAAGCTCTAGTAGCGTTAAGACTTCCTCATGAAGTACAGACAACTGCTTTTCAGGCAGGAAGCAAAATCTCTGGTAAGATTGAAGGATTCACTTAAAATGGACAGAGGAATACATTCCCTTATGTTTTACATTTTGTCTTCGTTGTTGAAGTGGGCTCCATGTTGAACAGTGTTATCCACAATGAAATATTCACTTCCAAGATCATTATTCTAACTCCTGTATTCCGAAACAGGCTTAGGATAAAAAATTGAGGAACACTGAAGTACTTATGTAGGTCTTCCAAGCTCAACAATGAAATGTAGAATATTCCTAACTCTCAGGGTTTGATAGATCAGTAGCCTGGCTTTCTCACTGTACTGGGAGTCAGTATAACGTAGTGACAGAGAACAGGGACTCCAATTCCACCCCTTATTAGCTGGGTGACCTTGAGCTTTCTTTCTGTGAAATGGGATTAATAGTAGTATTCACTCCCTTAGGTTGTTGCAAAAATTAAATTAGTTATTACCTGCAGTATTCTTAGAGTATCACATAGCCAACGCTCAATAATAGCTCAACAATGATTACTACATTCAGTAGGACCACTTCCCCACATAATCAATCTCCTCACACAACCTCTCAATAAGAAAAATAGACTTGAGAAGTGACAAATTTTAACTTCTTCCAAAAACATGGATATAATAACTTGCTATTAAAAATACAGAGGGCTTCCCTGGTGGCACAGTGGTTGAGAGTCCGCCTGCCAACGCAGGGGAGGCGGGTTTGTGCCCCGGTCCGGGAAGATCCCACATGCGGCAGAGCGGCTGGGCCTGTGAGCCATGGCCGCTGAGCCTGCGCGTCCAGAGCCTGTGCTCCGCAACGGGTGAGGCCACAACAGTGAGAGGTCCACGTACCGCAAAAAAAAATAAAGTAATAAAAATACAGAAATATAACACGAAGGCATATATGTAAAAATATATATGTATATATTCAAAGGCTACCAAAAGATAAATTTTATATATACAAAATTTATATATATATCATATTATTATATACATTATATAGTATATATAAATTTTATATATCTATATAAAATTTATCTTTTGTCAGCTTTTGATTTTCAAATGCCTAATAAATAAAATTAAAACAAACCCCACTTACACATTAAACAAACATACAGACAGAAGACAGGACACTGCTGGTTTTGAACCCATTTCATCGCTGAATGCTGATATAGAGGGACAGAGCATGGCTTGCTACCACACAAATAAAGCCAGCTAAGAAATCCGCAGATCCCACACACTTACCAGGCTGCAGAAATGTGCTCCTGACCTGTCTTGTGGAGCAGAGGGAATTCTCAGTCTTCTGAGTGCTGACAGATGGCTTTTAAGTAACGGGGATGGACTACAGCTACAGAGCCCAACTCTTACCAGTGCATTTATCACTAAGAAGTCTGGCCGAGGACCAGCGTCAGTGTGGCTTTTCAGGATCAGAGGCTTCAGGGAAAAGGATGAAGGTTGGGCTGTAGGGTCAAAGGGCTTGGGTTCAAATCCAGGCTCTATCTCCCAAGGGATGCTCAGCCTTGGATAAGTTATTCTCTAGCCCAAGGATCTCCCACATGGCTGTGAATGAAAATGGTACCCATAGGTATATGACAAGGATTCAACCTGAATCAAGTCAAGTTCAACACAACTCCTGGCACTAAGTCAGTGTCCATACGAATTCCTGTGTTTCACCTACACTGCTGCAGCCTTGCTGTCCTTATTGTACCAAGATTCCCATGACAATCTGTATTAGCATAATTATAAAACAACTGTGGAACCAGTCACAAAATGTTTCTAAATTCACAGTTCATCTGAAGATAAGAAGACAGGAAAGCAATTATTGATTATGTCTTACAAATAAGAAAAGCCAGGTGTTTGGTTTTCTGAAACCCCAAAGCTAGAAAGAAGGAAGGCTAGAACATAATTCCAAGGAATGTAACCAGAACTTTTCACTCAGAGTAACTTTTACTTAATAGAACCTATAACACTGTGTCTACACCAAATATGACCTTGCTTCCTGCCATCAGTGGAGAGAGTGATGTCTCACTGTTCTTCAAATTCAAGTCCTAGAAGAGGTAAAATATAGATGCAGCACCAACAAGCACCATAAGAACAGCGTGCACTTACATATGTTGTTACATTAAATGCTTTATATGTGAGACCTCAGTTAATTTTCACAACACCCCCAATGACATGGATACTGCTAATAGGCCCATTTTCTAGATGAGAACACTGAGGATTGGGGAGGTTAATGAGTTCCCCAATGTCACACAGCCAGAGGGCCAAACTTTAAATCCAAGTCTTTCTGGACTCCAGGGTTCTTAACCAAAACGAACTGGGTCTAGCATGCCTCCAGTGTGTGGTGGTGGTGTTTTCTGTTTTTTTTTTTTTCCCTCTGGAATGGTCTCCATTACCCCTCAGGAGAGATGCACAGGGTGAAAACCTTAGGGCAGACTGTATTTTCCAAGGAGGATCACTATAATATCTCTCATTCCACATGCTCCTTTTTTCGATGTAAACTTGATAAAGGAGGTGGTTGAGGTATGGGCTGTAGATTGGTTGCTTTGCATAGGAAAGGGCATGTGTCTGCTATCTCTAAAAATTAGCTAACCCTTAGAGCACAGTCTCTCCAGCATCGGGAAGGCTCCAGACGTCAAATCAGAAATACAGAAAATAAAAGGGCATATTCCACAGACGATTCCAGCCCCAGCCATCAACTTAATTCCAGACTTAAGATCTTCCCAGCTGAGGCTCCAGACATTTCATGGCAGAGAAAATCTATCCTTGCTGTGCCCTGTCTGAATCTCTAACCAAAAGAACCATGAACATAGCGAGTTGGCTGTTTTACACCACTACATTTTATAATAGTATGTCATGCAGTGGTAGATAACCAATACAAAGTTTTGGCTTGACTGATGATAATTTCAGTCAACTCTCATTCATCTAGCCTTGTGGAAGGGGGAATTCCTCAGTACGCCGTTTCTCTTGGCATTACATTTTCACCAATTAGTGCTCATGAATGATATGAAAATGTGTTTAAGTTATTTTTACCTCTGCCTGCAGGAAGAGTTCTCATAGATCAGTGATGCTAATTTTTCAGTGTTCTCATGAAATTTTCCCTTATTAAAAAGAGAAGAGACAATGGTGAAGTAGAAGGACATGTGCTCACTCCCTCTTGTGAGAGCACCAGAATCACAACTAACTGTTGAACTATTATCAAAAGAAAGACACTGGAACTCACCAAAAAAGATAACCCACATCCAAAGACAAAGGAGAAGGCGCAGTGAGACAGTAGGAGGGGCGAAATCACAATAAAATCAAATCCCATAACTGCTGGGTGGGTGATTCACAAACTGGAGAACACTTATACCACAGAAGTCCACCCACTGGAGTGAAGGTTCTGAGCCCCACATCAGGCTTCCCAACCCGGGGGTCCGGCAACAGGAGGAGGAATTCCTAGAGAATCAGACTTTGAAGGCTAGTGGGATTTGATCGCAGGACTTCAACAGGACTGGGGGAAACAGAGACTCCACTCTTGCAGGGCGCACACAAAGTAGTTGTGCATCAGGACCCAGGAGGAAGGAGCAGTGACCCCAGGGGAGACTGAACCAGACCTACCTGCTAGTGTTGGAGGGTGTCCTGCAGAGGTGGGGGGTGGCTGTGGCTCACGGAAGAGACAAGGACACTGGCAGGAGAATTTCTGGGAAGTACTCCTTGGCGTAAGCCCTCCTGGAGTCTGCCATTAGCCCCACCAAAGAGCCTGTAGGCTCCAGTGCTGGGTCACATCAGGCCAAACAACCAACAGGGAGGGAACTCAGCCCCACCCGTCAGCAGACAAGCAGATTAAAGTTTTACTGAGCTCTGCCCACCAGAGCAACACCCAGCTCTACCCACAACCAGTCCCCTCCCATGAGGAAGCTTGTGCAAGCCTCTAAGATAGCCTCATCCACCAGAGGGTAGACAGTAGAAGCAAGAAGAATTACAATCCTGCAGCCTAGGGAATGAAAACCACAGTCACAGAAAGATAGATAAAATGAAAAGGCAGAGGACTATGTACCAGATGAAGGAACAAAATAAAACCCCAGAAAAACAACTAAATGAAGCGGAGGTACCTTCCAGAAAAAGAATTCAGAATAATGATAGTGAAGGTGATCCAGGACCTTGGAAAAATAATGGAGGCAAAGATCAAGAGGATACAAGAAATGTTTTAAAAGACCTAGAAGAATTAAAGAACAAACACCTAGGGCTTCCCTGGTGGCGCAGTGGTTGAGAGTCCACCTGCCGATGCAGGGGACACGGGTTCGTGCCCCGGTCCGGGAGGATCCCACATGCCGCCGAGCGGCTGGGCCGGTGAGCCGTGGCCGCTGAGCCTGCGCGTCCGGAGCCTGTGCTCCGCAACAGAAGAGGCCACGACAATGAGAGGCCCGCGTACTGCAAAGAAAAAAAAGAACAAACACCTAGAAGAACTAAAGAACAAACAAACAGAGATGAACAATACAATAACTGAAATGAAAAATACACTAGAAGGAATCAAGAGAAGAATAACTGAGGCAGAAGAACAGATAAGTGACCTGGAAGACAGAATGGTGGAATTTACTGCCAAGGAACAGAATAAAGAAAAGAGAATGAAAAGAAATGAAGACAGCATAAAAGATTTCTGGGACAACATTAGACGCACCAACGTTCACGTTATAGGGGTCCCGGAAGGAGAAGAGAGAGAGAAAGAAAGCTAGAAAATAACTGAAGAGATTATAGTCGAAAACTTCCCTAACATGGGAAAGGAAAAAGCCACCCAAGTCCAGGAAGCGTAGAGAGTCCCAGGCAGGATAAACCCAAGGAGAAACACGCTGAGACACATAGTAATCAAACGGACAAAAATTAAAGACAAAGAAAAAGTATTGAAAGCAGCAAGGGAAAAACAACAAATAATATACAAGGGAACTCCTTTAAGTATAACAGCTCATTTCTCAGCAGAAACTTTACAAGCCAGAAGGGAGTGGCATGATATATTTAAAGCGATGAAAGAGAAGAACCTACAACCAAGATTACTGTACCCAGCAAGGACTGCATTCACATTCGATGGCGAAATCAAAAGCTATGCAGACAAGCAAAAGCTAAGAGAATTCAGCAGCACCAAACCAGCTCTACAACAAATGCTAAAGGAATTTCTCAAAGTGGGAAACACAAGAGAAGAAAAGGACGTACAAAAACAAACCCAAAACAATTAAGAAAATGGTAATAGGACCATACATATCAATAATTACCTTAAATGTAAATGGATTAAATGCTTCAACCAAAAGATATAGACTGGCTGAATGGATACAAAACCAAGAACAATTTATATGCTGTCTACAAGAGACCTAGGGACACATACAGACTGAAAGTGAGGGCATGGAAAAAGATATTCCATGCACATGGAAATCAAAGGAAAGCTGGAGTAGCAATTCTCATATCAGACAAAATAGACTTTAAAATAAAGACTATTACAAGAGACAAAGAAGGACACTACATAATGATCAAGGGATCAATCCAAGAAGAAGATAGAACAATTGTAAATATTTATGCACCCAACATAGAAGCACCTCAATTCATAAGGCAAATCCTAACAGCTGTAAAAGAGAAATTGACAGTAACACAATAATAATGGGGGACTTTAACACCATAGTTACACAAATGGACAGATCATCCAGACAGAAAATGAATAAGGAAACACAAGCTTTAAATGACACAACAGACCAGATAGATTTCATTGATATTTACAGGATATTCTATCCGAAAACAGCAGATTACACTGTCTTTTCAAGTGCACAAGAACGTTCTCCACGATAGATCACATCTTGGGTCACAAATCAAGCCTTGGTAAATTTAAGAAAATTGAAATCGTATCAAGCACCTTTTCTGACCACAGTGCTATGAGATTAGAAAGAAATCACAGGGGAAAATATGTAAAAAACAAAAACACGTGGAGGCTAAACAATACATTACTAAACAACCAAGAGATCACTGAAGAAAGCAAAGAGGAAATCAGAAAATACCTTGAGACAAATGACAATGAAAACATGACGATCCAAAACCTATGGGATGCAGCAAAAGCAGTTCTAAGAGGGAACTTTATAGCTATACAATCCTACCTCAAGACACAAGATAAATCTCAAATAAACAATCCAACTTTACACCTCAAGGAATTAGAGAAAGAAGAACAAAAAACCCCAAAGTCAGTAGAAGGAAAAAATTCATAAATATCAGAGCAGAAATAAATGAAATACAAAGAAAGAAAACAATAGCAAAGATCAATAAAACTAAAAGCTGGTCCTTTGAGAAGATAAACAAAATTGATAAAGCTTTAGCCAGCCTCATCAAGAAAAAGAGGGAGAGGACTCAAATCAATAAAATTCGAAATGAAAAAGGAGAAGTTACAAAGGACACTGCAGAAATACAAAGCATCATAAGAGACTACTACAAGCAACTCTATGCCAATAAGCTAGACAACCCGGAAGAAACAGACAAATTCTTAGAAAGCTATTACTTTCCAAGACTGAATGAGGAAGAAATAGAAAATATGAACAGACCATCACAAGTAATGAAATTGAAACTGTGTCAAAGTCTTCCAACAAACAAGTCCAGGACCAGATGGCTTCACAGGTGAAATCTATCAAAAATTTAGAGAATAGCTAACACCCATCCTTCTCAAATTCCTCCAAAAAATGGCAGAGGAAGGAACACTCCCAAACTCATTCTATAAGGCCACCATCAACCTGATACCAAAACCAGACAAAGATACTACAAAAAAAGAAAATTGTAGACCAATATCACTAATAAATATTGATGCAAAGATCCTCAACAAAATACGAACAAACAGAATGCAACAACACATTAAAAGGATCATACACCATGATCAAGTGGGATTTATCCCAGGGATGCAAGGATTCTTCAATATATGCTAATCAATCAGTGTGATACACCATAATAACAAATTGAAGAAGAAAAACCATATGATCATCTCAATAGATGCAGAAAAAGCTTTTGACAAAATTCAACACCCATTTATGATAAAAAATCTCCAACAAGTGGACATAGAGGGAACCTACCTCAACATAATAAAGGCCATATACGACAAACCCACAGCACACATCATTCTCAATGGTGAAAAACTGAAAGCATTTCCTCTAAAATCAGGAACAAGACAAGGATGTCCACTCTCGCCACTATTATTCAACATAGTTTTGGAAGTCCTAGCCATGGCAATCCGAGAAGAAAAAGAAATGAAAGGAATCCAAATTTGAAAAGAAGTAAAACTGTCACTGTTTGCAGATGACATGACACTATACATAGAGAATCCTAAAGATGCCACCAGAAAACTTGTACAGCTAATCAATGAGTTTGGTAAAGTTGCAGGATACAAAATTAATGCACAGAAATCTCTTGCATTCCTGTTCACTAACAATGAAAGATCAGAAATAGAAATTAAGGAAACAGTCACATTGACCACTTCAAAAAAAAAGAAAAAAATACCTAGGTATAAACCTACCTAAGGAGGTGAAAGACCTTTAGTCGGAAAACTATAAGACACTGATGAAAGAAATCAAAGATGACACAAACAGATGGAGAGATATACCATGTTTTTGGATTGGAAGAATCAATATAGTGAAAATGACTATACTACCCAAAGCAATCTACAGATTCAATGCAGTCCCTATCAAATTACCAGTGGCATTTTTTACAGAACTAGAACAAAAAATCTAAAACTTTGTATGGAAACACAAAAGACCTCGAATAGCCAAAGGAATCTTGAGTGAAAAAATGGAGCTGGAGGAATCAGACTCCCTGACTTCAGACCATACTACAAAGCTACCGTAAGCCAGACAATATGGTATTGGCACCAAAACAGAAGTATAGATCAATGGAACAGGATAGAATACCCAGAGAAAACCCACACAACTATGGTCAGCTAATCCAAGACAAAAGAGGCAAAGTTATACAATGGAGAAAAGACAGTCTCTTCAGTAAGCGGTGCTGGGAAAACTGGACAGCTGCATGTAAAAGAATGAAATTAGAACACTCCCTAACACCATACACAAAAATAAACTCAAAATGGATTAAAGACCTAAATGTAAGACCAGACACTATGAAACTCTTAGAGGAAAACACAGGAAGAACACATCTTTGACATAAATCATAGCTAGATTTTTTTTGGACCCACCTCCTAGAGTAATGGAAATAAAAACAAAAATAAGCAAATATGACCTAATGAAACTTAAAAGCTTTTGCACAGCAAAGGAAACTATAAACAAAACAAAAAGGCAACACTCAGAATGGGAGAAAATATTTGCAAACAATTCAACAGACAAAGGATTAATCTCCAAAACATATAAACAGCTCATGCAGCTCAATATTAAAAAAACAAACAAACCAATCAATAAACGGGCAGAAGACCGAATTAGACATTTCTCCAAAGAAGACATACAGACGCACATGAAAAGCTGCTCAACATCACTAATTATTAAAGAAATGTAAATCAAAACTACAATGAGGTACCACCTCACACCAGTTAGAATGGGCATCATCAGAAAATCTACAAACAACAAATACTGAAGAGGGTGTAGAGAAAAGGGAACCCTCTTGCACTGCTGGTGGGAATGTAAATTGATACAGCCACTATGGAGAACAGTATGGAGGTTCCTTAAAATACTAAAGATACAATTGCAGTATGACCCAGCAATCCCACTAATGGGCATATACCCAGAGAAAACCATATTTCAAAAAGAGACATGCACCCCAGTGTTCACTGCAGCACTATTTACAATAGCCAGGTCATGGAAGCAACCTAAATGCCCGTCAACAGATGAATGGATAAAAAAGATATGGTACATATATACAATGGAATATTACTCAGCCATAAAAAGGAACAAAATTGCATTATTTATAGAGATGTGGATGGACCTAGGGACTGTCATGCAGATTGGAGTAAGTCAGAAAAAGAAATATCATACATTAACGCATATATGTGGAATCTAGAAAAATGGTACCGATGAACCGGTTTGCAGGGCAGAAATAGAGACACAGATGTAGAGAACAAATGTATGGACACCAAGGAGAGAAAGCAGGGGTGGTGGTGGTGGTGGTGGGATGAATTGGGAAATTGGGATTGACACGTATACACTAATATGTATAAAGTTGATAAGTAATAACCTGCTGTATAAAAAATTTTTTTTTAAAAAGCAAAGAGACAAGCTGCAATTTCTAAATCTGTACCATGTGAGGCAGCTCCCATCAGAAAGTAATGACAAATGCATGATAATATGCGTCTTCCATTTTATCCCAATAATATGTTACTTTATATTTAATAATCATTTTTGGTCATAAAATCTAGAAGTTGTTTTGGGTTCAGAACAGGAAAGGATGAGTCAAAGATGACTGCAAAGTGTTTCTGATTCTGTTCATACTTAAAATAGTCACTCAACAAATTTTTATAGAAACCTACCATACACATGGCACTGTGGTATGATGTTCACTTCAGACAACATAGGCACACTTCCCAGGGTATACGCTGTTCTCTTGAACTAAGGGAACTAATTTATCCCAAAAGAATCCATTGATTTGTTTCTTCATAACCCTGAAAGAAGACCCTGCTGTATGCCCAAACTATTTAGGTCCAGACATTCTCAAACTGTGGTTGAGCATCTGAATCAACAGGAGGCCTTCCTGAAAGAGATCTATGCAAAGATGGTGGTTTTCTTCAGTACACATGAGACAAGAGGCAATTTTCAAAAAACCTTTCCTCAATATCAAGAGGAAACCATAATAATAATAATGACAACAACAACAGCAGCAGCAGCAGCAACAATACTAGTAAAAAAAATAGTAGGATTCAAAAGCCTAGATTAAAAATAGAACTTTCCAGCATGGTGATTATACCTAATAACACTGCATTGTACACATGAATGTTGCTAAGACAGTAGATTTTTTGTGTGTGGAATCAATGAACACTGTTCTAAATTGTTGCCAAAATCTGTTTGTGAAAGTTCTTTGTATGACTGATGTGACGTTCCTCCAGATTTCAAGTCATTCTGGCTATTAAACGCCACTAGCTTGATTGTACAAATTCTGGGTGCCCAGTTTCGTGTCTGCCGGGGACACTCTGTTAACCAAGCACTGAAAGGCAAAAGTCAGTTGGAAAATTAGCAGATATCTTTCCTTGAACACCTGAGCCTGTTTTTATAGGGTTTTATAGGGCAGGGAAGCTGCTCACACAATTGGATGGGATGGGACCAGGTTACTGTGCTTCAATTTTGGCTTTCAACCAGCTTTGTACTGCTCTCCGAGAGGTTCTGCATACCATGTGGAGGCTTCATGCAGTGCTTTAGGTGCTTTTGACCTAGATGTATCGGTTTCTGTTGTTTACATCACAGCTTGGAAATGAACAGCCATGATGGAATCTGTGACCTTTTAAAACGTAAATATTTTGGACTGTGCCACTGACCGGGATGTGAGACCCTGTGGTAAATTATCTCATTACTTAATCAGATTTTAAAAATGTGTATTTAAAACTTGCTGTGAAGAATAGAACTGCTCACAGTAGTGGGGATACAGAGTAAAATGTGAAGGAAAAATGTGAAAAACAATCACAAAAATATTGCCCTCTTTAAGGTGAGAGACCCATTTCTTACAGGGAGAGATGGCTCAATACACTGTTTTTTTTCTTTTTTTGTGATACGCGGGCCTCTCACTGTTGTGGCCTCTCCCGTTGCGGAGCACAGGCTCCGGAGGCACAGGCTCAGCGGCCATGGCTCACGGGCCCAGCCACTCCGCGGCATGTGGGATCTTCCCGGACCGGGGCACGAACCCATGTACCCTGCATCGGCAGGCGGACTCTCAACCACTGCGCCATCAGGGAAGCCCTCAATATATTTTTTAACTGAGATATAATTGACATATGTTTCAGGTGTAGGACATAATGATTTGTTATATGTATACACTTGTGAAGTGATCACCACAGTAAGTTTAGTTAACATCCATCACCACACATAGTTAGAAATGTTTTCCTTGTGATGAGAACTTTCAAAGATGTACTCTCTGAGCAGCTTTCAAATATACAACACGTTACCTGTAACAACAGTCACCACGCTGTTCATTACATTCCCACAAATTACCTTATAACTGGAAGTTTGTACCTTTTGACCAACTTCACCCATTTCGCCCAGCCCTCCCACTCCACCACCTGCCTCTGCCAACTACCAATCTGTTCTCTGCACGTATGAGTTGTGTGTGTGTGTGTGTGTGTGTGTGTGTGTGTGTGTGTTTTAAGGTTCCACATGTGAGATTATACAGTATTTGTCTTTCTGACTTATTTCACTTAACATAATGCCCTCAAGGTCCATCTATGTTGTCTCCGATGGCAGGATTTCTTTGTCTTTTATGGCTGAATTATATTCCAGTGTGTGTGTGTGTGTGTGTGTGTGTGTGTGTGTGTGTGTGTGTGTATGGTAAATACTGCAATTAACATGGGGCTGCAGATATCTTTTCAAGACAGTGATTTCATTTTCTTCAGATGAATATCCAGAAGTGGATGTTGGATAAGATAGCAGTTCTATTTTTTAATTTTCTGGGGAACCTCCATATTGTTTTCCACAGTGGCTGCACCAGTTTACGTTCCCACTAACAATGCACAAGGGTTCCCTCTTCTCCACATCCTTGCTAACATTTGTCATTTTTTTGTCTTTGTGATAATAGCCGTTCTAACAAATGTGAGGTGATATCTCACTGTCAACACATCTTTAAATCACAAGATACTACACCTGTGGTGAAGTTCACGGCTGAGGGTCAAAGGTTTCTGGGTCTTACTGGGGACCCTCTTCACCCTCAGAGGCACTTTTGGGAATAAAGGACTATATTTGATCATTTTTAAAAGACTTGAGCTCTCAAAAATCTTAAATTGCAGTTTTAAAAGCACAAACATGAATTTCAACACATCTGATAACTATTTTATTGTTAGAACTTCATACTGGTCCTTCAGAAGAGAATGCCTGTGGTCAGTACACACACATGGATATCAATTCAACTTCAAGGTCTTTGTTCCCAATAAAAATGTTAGCCCTATGAAAGCAAGGAAGGATATATTTCATTAAAGCTTTAGGAAGGAAAAGGAGTGATGGTGATTATAGCTAATGATACCATATTATACACCTCAATGCTGCTAAGAGAGTAGATCTTAAATGTTCTCAATACAAGAAAAAAAAACAGTAATTATGTGACAGGACGGAGGTGTTAGCTGACGCTACAGTGGTGATCATTTTGCAATACAGAAGTGGATCAAATCAACACGCTGTACACCTTAAACTTACTCAATGTGATATGTCAATTATATCTAAGTAAAGCTGGAAAAACAAAATTTTTTTAAAAATGGAACTTTTATCACATGCCAAAAGGCCCTTGAGGACTGCAAACTGACATTCATTCCTCACCCTCCCTAACATCATTATCTGGCTTTATTTGGCCCCGGTGCCCAGTTTGTGCCTGCCCTTCAGCCTCATCCCACTCCTCCTATGACAGGATGGACCTCCTCTGACTTCCTCTGAAGCACTAAGCTCTTTCAAGTCTTGAGGCTTTCCTCATCCTGCAACCTTTTCCCTCACCCATATAGTAGTTTGTATCTGCTACTCCCAAACTCCTAATTTATTCCTCCTCCTCCCCTTTCCCCTTTGGTAACCCTAAATTTGTTTTCTATGGCTATGAGTCTGTTTCTGTTTTGAAAATAAGTTCATTGGTATCATATTTTAGACTCCACATATAAGTGATATCATATGATATTTTTTGTCTTGAGGGTGACGGTGGCCTCGTAGAATGAGTTTGGGAGTGTTCCTCCCTCTGCTATTTTGGAAGAGTTTGAGAAGGATAGGTGTTAGCTCTTCTCTAAATGTTTGATAGAATTCGCCTGTGAAGCCATCTGGTCCCTGGGCTTTAGTTTGTTAGAAGATTTTTAATCACAGACTCAATTTCAGTGCTTGTGACTGGTTTGTTTATATTTTCTATTTCTTCCTGGTTCAGTCTCCGAAGGTTGTGCTGTTCTAAGAATCTGTCCATTTCTTCCATGTTGTCCATTTTATTGGCATAGAGTTGCCTGTAGTAATCTCCCATGATCCTTTGTATTTTACGCTCCTTCTTCGTTTCTAATTCTATTGATGTGAGTCTTCTCCCTTTTTTTCTTGATGAGTCAGTCTAATGGTTTATCAATTTGTTTATCTTCTCAAAGAACCACCTTTTACTTTTATTGATCTTTGCTATTGTTTCCTTCATTTCTTTTTCATTTATTTCTGATCTGATCTTCATGATTTCTTTCCTTCTGCTAACTTTGGGGGTTTTTCTGTTCTTCTTTCTCTAATTGCTTTAGGGGTAAGGTGAGGTTGTTTATTTGAGATGATTCTTGTTTCTTGAGGTAGGATTGTATTGATATAAACTTCCCTCTTAGAACTGCTTTTGCTGTATCCCATAGGTTTTGGGTCAACATGTTTTCATTGTCATTTGTTTCTAGGTATTTTTTGATTTCCTCTTTGATTTCTTCAGTAATCTCTTGGTTATTTAGTAGTGTTTTGTTTAGCCTCCATGTGTTTGCGTTTTTCACAGATTTTTTTCCTGTAATTGATATCTAGTCTCAGAGTGCTGTGGTCGGAAAAGACACGTGATAATGATCTTAATTTTCTTAAGTTTACCAAGGCTTGATTTGTGACCCAAGATATGATCTAACCTGGGGAATGTTCCATGAGCACTTGAGAAGAAAGTGTATTCTGCTGTTTTTGGATGAAATGTCCTTTAAATATCAATTAAGTCCATCTTGTTTAATGTATCATGTAAAGCTTGTGTTTCCTTATCTATAGTCATTTGGGATGATCTGTCCATTAGTAAAAGGGTGGTGTTAAAGTCCCCTACTATGATTGTGGAATTCCCCTTTTATGGCTGTTAGCATTTGCCTTATAAATGGAGGTGCTCCTATGTTGGGTGCATAAATATTTACAATTGTTATATCTTCTTTTTGGATTGATCCCTTGATCATTATGTAGTGTCCTTCTTTGTCTCTTGTAATAGTCTTTACTTTAAAGTCTATTTTGTCTGATAAGAGAATTGCTACTCCAGCTTTCCTTTGATTTCCATGTGCATGGAATATCTTTTTCCATGCCCTCACTTTCAGTCTGTATGTGTCCCTAGGTCTGAAGTGGGTCTCTTGTAGACAGCATATAAACGGTTCTTGCTTTTGTATCCATTCAGCCAGTCTATGTCTTTTGGCGGGAGCATTTAATCCATTTACATTTAAGGTAGTTATCGATATGTGTGTTCCTATTACCATTTTCTTAATTATTTTGGGTTTGTTATTGTAGGTCTTTTCCTTCTCTTGTGTTTCCTGCCTAGAGAAGTTCCTTTAGCATTTGTTGTAAAGCTGGTTTGGTGGTGCTGAATTCTGTTAGCTTTCGCTTGTCTGTAAAGGTTTTAATTTCTACATCAAATCTGAATGGGATCCTTGCTGGGTAGAGTAATCTTGGTTGTAGGTTTTTCCCTTTCATCACTTTTAATATGTCCTGCCACTCCCTTCTGGCTTGCAGAGCTTCTGCTGAAAGATCAGCTGTTAACCTTATGGGAATTCCCTTGTATGTTATCTGTTCTTTTTCCCTTGCTGCTTTTAATATTTTTCTTTGTATTTAATTTTTTTTTTTTTTTTTGCGGTATGTGGGCCTCTCACAGTTGTGGCCTCTCCCATTGTGGAGCACAGGCTCCGGGTGTGCAGGCTCAGCGGCCATGGCTCACAGGCCCAGCCACTCCGCGGCATGTGGGATACTCCCGGACCGGGACACGAACCCGTGTCCCCTGCATTGGCAGGCGGACTCTCAACCACTGTGCCACCAGGAAAGCCCTGTATTTAATTTTTGATAGTTTGATTAATATGTGTCTTGGTGTGTTTCTCCTTGGATTTATCCTGTATGGACTCTCTGCGCTTCCTGGACTTGATTGACTATTTCCTTTCCCATATTAGGGAGTTTTCAACTGTAATCACTTCAAATATTTTCTCAGTCCCGTTCTTTTTCTCTTCTTCTGGGACCTCTATAATTCGAATATGGGTGCATTTAATGTTGTCCCAGAGGTCTCTGAGACTGTCCTCAATTCTTTTCATTCAGTTTTTTCTTTATTCTACTCTGCGGTAGTTATTTCCACTATTTTATCTTCCCAGCCACTTATCCGTTCTTCTGCCTCAGTTATTCTGCTATTGATTCCTTCTGGATAATTTTTAATTTCATTTATTGTGTTTTCATCATTGTTTGTTTGCTCTTTAGTTCTTCTAGGCCGTTGTTAAATGTTTCTTTTATTTTCTCCATTCTAGTTCCAAGATTTTGTAACATCTTTACTATCATTACTCTGAATTCTTTTTCAGGTAGAGTGCCTATTTCCTCTTCATTTGTTTGGCCTGATGGGTTTTTACCTTGCTCCTTCATCTGCTGTGTGTTTCTCTGTCTTCTCATTTTGCTTAACTCACTGTGTTTGGGGTCTCCTTTTCACAGGATGCAGGCCCGTTGTTTTTGGTGTCTGCCCCCAATGGCGAAGGTTGGTTCAGTAGGTTGTGTAGGCTTCCTGGTGGAGGGGACTGGTGCCTGTGTTCTGGTGGATGAGGCTGGATCTTGTCTTTCTGTTGAGCAGGCCACGTCCGGTGGTGTGTTCTGGGGTGTCTGTGCCCTTATGATTTTAGGCAGCCTCTCTGCTTATGGGTGGGGTTGTGTTCCTGTCTTGCTAGTTGTTTGGCATAGGGTGTCCAGCACTGTAGCTTGCTGGTCATTGAGTGGAGCTGGGTCTTAGCACAGAGATGGAGATCTCTGGGAGAGCTTTCACCATTTGATATTACATGGAGCCAGGAGGTCTTTGATGGACCAATGTCCTGAACTGAGCTCTCCAACCTCAGAGGCACAGGCCTGACACCCGGCTGGAGCACGAAGACCCTGTCAGTCACACGGCTCATAAGAAAAGGGAGGGGAGGGCTTCCCTGGTGGCGCAGTGGTTGAGAGTCTGCCTGCCGATGCAGGGGACATGGGGTCATGCCCCGGTCTGGGAAGATCCCACATGCCGCGGAGCAGCTGGGCCCGTGAGCCATGGCCGCTGAGCCTGCGCATCCGGAGCCTGTGCTCTGCAACGGGAGAGGCCACAACATTGAGAGGCCCACGTACCGCAAAAAAAAAAAAAAAAGGGGGGGGGGGGGAGGAGAAAAAAGAAAGGAAAAAATAAAATAAAGTTATTAAAATAAGAAATAAAATTATTAATAATAAAAAAATTAAAAATAAAAAAAGGTATAGAAAAAGAAAAAAGAGAGCAGCCAAACCCAAAAAAAAAATCCACCAATGGTAACATGAGATAAAAATGATACTAAAAAACAAACAAACAAACAAAAAACCAGACAGACAGAACCCTAGGACAAATGGTAAAAGCAAAGCTATACAGACAGAATCACACAAAGAAGCATACACATACACACTCACAGAAAGAGAATAAGGAAAAAAAAATATATATATATTAAAATAAAGGAAGAGAGCAACCAAATCAATAAACAAATCTACCAATGATAATAAACTCTAAATACTAAACTAAGATAAACATGAAACCAGAAACACGTGAGACGCAGAAAGCAAACCCCAAGGGTACAGTTGCTCCCAAAGTCCACCACCTCAATTTTGGGATGATTCATTGTCTATTCAGGAATTCCACAGATGCAGGGTACAGCAAGTTGATTGTGGAGATTTAATCCACTGCTCCTGAGGCTGCTGGGAGAAATTTCCCTTTCTCTTCTTTGTTCGCACAGCTCCTGGGGTTCAGCTTTGGATGTGGCCCTGCCTCTGCGTGTAGGTTGCCTGAGGGTGTCTGTTCTTCACTCAGACAGGACGCGGTTAAAGTAGCACCTGATTATGGGGCTCTGGCTCACCCAGGGCGGGGGGAGGGAGGGGTACAGAATGCAGGGCGAGCCAGTGTGATATTGCAACAGCCTGAGGCATGCTGCGCGTTCTCCCGGGGAAGTTGGCCCTGGATCATGGGACCCTGGCAGTGGCAGGCTGCACAGTCTCCAGGGAGGGGAGGTGTGGACAGTGACCTGTGCTTGGACACAGGCTTCTTGGTTGCTGCAGCAGCAGCCTTAGCGTTTCATGCCCGTCTCTGTTTTCCGCGCTAATAGCCACAGCCCGGGCCCGTCTCTGGAGCTCGTTTAGGCGGTGATCTGAATCCCCTCTCCTCCCGCACCCCGTAACAATGGTCTCTTGCCTCTTAGGCAGTTCCAGACTTTTTCCCGGACTCCCTCCCGGCTACCTGTGGCGCACTAGCCCCCTACAGGCTGTGTTCACGCAGCCAACCTCAGTCCTCTCCCTGGGATCTGACCTCTGAAGCCCAAGCCTCAGCTCCCAGCCCCCAGCCCCCACGCACCCCAGCAGGTGAGCAGACCAGCCTCTCGGCCTGGTGAGTGCTGGTCGGCACCAATCCTCTGTGAGGGAATCTCTCCGCTTTACCCTCTGCACCCCATGGCTCTGAAGCTTCCCCCCGTCCACCACCCCTCTCCACCAGTGAAGGGGCTTCCTAGTGTGTGGAGACTTTTCCTCCTTCACAGCTCCCTCCCAGAGGTGCAGGTCCTGTCCCTATTCTTTTGTCTCCGTTTTTCCTTTTTTCTTTTGCCCTACCCAGGTACGTGGGGAGTTTCTTGCCTTTTGGGAGGTCTGAGGTCTTCTGCCAGCATTCAGTAGGTGTTCTGTAGGAGTTGTTCCACATGTAGATGCATTTCTGATGTATCTGTGGGGAGGAAGGTGATCTCTACTTCTTACTCTTCCGACATCTTGAAGGTCTCTTCTCCAGTATTTATTACTTGTAGACTTTTGAATGATGGCTTTCTGACCAGTGTGAGGTGATACCTCATTGTAGTTTTGATATGTGTTTCTCTAATAATTAGCAATGTTGAGAATCTTTTCATGTGCCTATTGCCCATCTCTATGTCTTCTTTGGAGAAATGTCTGTTTAGGTCTTCTGCCCATTTTTTGATTGGGTTATTTGTTTTTTTGTTATTGAGTCGTGTGAGCTGCTCGTAAACTTTGGAAATTAAGCCCCTGTTTGTTGCATTGTTTGCAAATATTTTCTCCCATTCTGTGGGTTGTCTTTTCATTTTGTTTATGGCTTCCTTTGCTGTGCAAAAGCTTATAAGTATGATTAGGTCCCATTTGTTTATTTTTGCTTTTATTTCTATTGCCTTGGGAGACTGACCTAAGAAAACAATGCTATGATTTATGTCAGAAAATGTTTTAGCTATGTTCTCTTCTAGGAGTTTTATGGTGCCGTGTCTTATATTTAAGTCTTTAAGCCATTTTCAGTTTATTTTTGTGTAGGGTATGAGGGAGTGTTCTAATTTCATTGATTTACATGTGGCTACCCAGGTTCTAAAAAGCTTTTCTTAACAATCCTCTACATGAGATCAAGTCCTTTGAGTGTAGGAAGAGAATCTAACAGAGGCAAACCTCAGAGACAGTGTGGGTTCAGTTCCAGACCAATGCAGTAAAGAGAGTCACACAAATTTTCTGATTTCCTTGTGCATATAAAAGTAATGTTTACATTATACTTTAGTCTATAAATTGTGTGATAGCATTATGTCTAAAAAAATGTATACATCTCACGAAAAATACTTATGGTTAAAAAATATTCACCATAATCTGAGCCTTCAGTGTGTTGTGATCTCTAGGCAATAGTAACATCAAAGATCACTGATCACAGATCATCGTAACAAATATAATAACGAAAAAGTCTGAAATGTTGCAAGAAGTACAAAAATATGACACAGAGATACAATGTGAGCAAACGTTGTTGGAAAAAAATGGTGCTGATAGACTTGCTTAATGCAGAGTTGCCACAAACTTTCAGTTTTTAAAAATAAAACCCCACAATATCTGAAAGTACAATAAAGTGAGGCGTGCTAAAACCGGGTATGCCTGTCTATCTAAGGGCACTGCCTGCTACGATCCCAAACACTTTGGTAAGCACTCAATAAATATTTGGTACACCAAAGTGAGTAGTTTGGTTTTAATTTTCTGTAGAAAATGAGGAACCTCGTTTCATGTTTTAACATAAACATGTAAAGTGTCAAAAAGTCAAAACAGTTGTCTGTCTTGGCTTACACTTAACATTTTTAACGTATGCAGCAAGAATAAAGACAAAGAATAGCAGTGAAGCATATCTAATCATCTTTTTTTTAACCATCTCAGAGGTATTTCCAGCATTCTGTAACTAGATATAGAAAATAAAGTTTCTGAAGGAAGGGAGATGATAGTTATAAATGAACCGAGAGTTCCAAAGAACGCATGTCATCGCATTCTTTATGCGAAAAATAATCTTTATTCAAAAGAGTTTCTTCCTAGGCACTGCTTCCTTTCCCCTTCAGCAATCTCTTTAAAGTCTCTTGATCACACCACCTGCTCCCTCCTGAGCTTGGGGTTACACCTGTGAAATAGCAACCTTGGCTGGCAGCTACCTGCTGTTGGCTGTGAACTCCATTCAGTGTGATCCCTTTGAGTCTGAATTCAAACTCAGTGCCATGTACCTCAGTATGCTGTTTAAGAAAAAACAGCTTGGTCCTTAAGAGATTAACCTGCCAATCACAGGAAGATGCCTCATACCCGCCAGGCACAGGCAACCTATACAAAGCAGTGAAAGCCTTTAAATGGAACTTTGAAATATCCAACCATTTATTCCCGTGTGTGTGTGTGTGTGTGTGTGTGTACGTTATAACTGTGTATATATTGTGTTTACTCATGAAATGAGACTTGTTTTGCTCAGATAAAGCTCTAAAAAGCATAGTGCTTTACATTTAGGTAGCATTTTATACCTTCAAAGCCTTTGTGCAGATAGTAAACAATTAGACAAAGAGGATACGATCCTTGACTTGGGAAGTGATTTACATTGAGGTTCTCAAAGTTCACATGGGCCTGGAAGCAGAAGCATCAGCATCACCCAGGAGCTTGTGAGAAATGCAGAATCCTGGGCCCTATCCAGAACTACTGATTCCCCAACTTTGGAGATGGGTTTTACATGTCCTCCAAGTGACTGTGAGACATGCTCAACTTTGACAACTGCTGGCTTGGAGAAAGACACATAGGAGATTTCGTACGGTGCTGGTGAAGACCACAGAAAATGCTCACCAAGTGTTAGGGCTGAAACCTGGCTCCTCCACTTACTTCAGCATCTTGTTCACTGACATGGTCTCAGATCCCCCATCTCAAAAATTGGAGTAATAATAATACTTACCACAAAGAGTTGCTGCAAAAATTAAATGGTAAGATGCATGAAGTGCTTGGGATAGCATCCAATAAATATTAGCAATTATTGAATGGGTCAGATCCATTAAATAGAGAGACTGGAAGTTGGGAAAGCCTTGAGGCCAAGAGGGTAGGAAAATTCTAAAATTGTCTATGACTAAAAAGAGTAGAAGCCAAGAAATAAATAAAATGACAATGTACCCCAATGTTCATAGCAGCATTATTTACAGTGGCCAAGATATGGAAGCAACCTAAATGATGAATGGATTAAGAAGATGTGGTATACATATATACAATGTAATATTACTCAGCCATAAAAAGAATGAAATTTTGCCATTTGCAGCAAAATAGATGGACTTGGAGGGTATTATGCTAAGGGAAATAAGTCAGAGAAAGACAAATACTGTATGATATCACTTATACGTGGAATCTAAAAAATAAAACAAACTAGTGAATATAACAAAAAAGAAGCCAACTCAAAGATACAGAGAACAAACTAGCAGTTACCAGTGGGGAGAAGGAAATGAGAGGGACAATATACGGGTAGGGGATTAAGAGGTGCAAATTATTACGTATAAAATAAGCTATAAAGATATATTGTACAACATGGGGAATACAGCCAATATTTTATAATAACTATAAATGGAGTGTAACGTTTAAAAATTGTGACTCACTATATTGTACACCTGTAATTTATATAATATTTTACATAAACTATACTTTAAAAGAAAGTAAAAATAAATAAATAAATAAAATGAAAAGGCGTGCATTCACTGCAAGGTTAAGTCTTATTTTTATACTTGATTCGTGTGGAAATCCCAGCCTACCCCACAAGCATCACAAAAGTATCTGATGGGACTTCCCTGGTGGTGCAGTGGATAAGAATCTGCCTGTCAGTGCAGGGGACATGGGTTCAATCCCTGGTCTGGGAAGATCCCACATGCCACAGAGCAACTAAGCCCGTGAGCCACAACTACTGAGCCTGCGCTCTAGAGCCCGCGAACTGCAAATACGGAGCCCACGGGCCTAGAACCCGTGCTCTGCAACAAGAGAAGCCACCACAGGGAGAAGGCCGCGTACCGCAACAAAGAGTAGCCCCTGCTCGCCACAGCTAGAGAAAGCCCACGTGCAGCAACAAAGACCCAACGTACCCAAAAATAAATGAATAAATAAATTTTTAAAAAGTCTGATAACATCATATAAGATCACCCAAGTGCTTTCCTTATCTAACACAGATGGAGGAAGAGTAAGCAAAGATTAACATATTTTTACAATTTTATAACAGTACTGCTATTTTGCAAGTCTTTATTATGTTACATCCAGAAATTCTATGGCTGCCTTGTTTCAGTACCATTATTGATATTAAACATGCTGCTGTGGCTCCAGAAAAAATAAAACAAGTATGTTTTTGTGCAAAACAGCTCAGAGGGAAGCAACACTATCTCAGAGCTGCTCAGAGCCCTTAGTTTAAGAAACGGCGAATCCTCCCAATTGCACAGCTTTCACGCATGCTTTTTTGCTACATGGAAACAAGTCAAAGGCATCAAATGCTGACTCTGACAGCTGTTGTCTCTCATTTTCAACCTGACATAATGAGTTTCAAGACTTCAAGGCTGCTGCCCAGAAGCGGTGGTGAGGCCTGAGTAATTGGTTTGGAAGAGTGAAGAAACTGAACAAAAGGAAAGAAGGAACAAACATGGTCTCATTCTTACTCTTGAGCTATCAGTCTGGAATTTCTTTACTCCTGGTGGAATTCTGCAAGTCAAACCATGATTCTTCATAGTGCAAAATATGCAAGGATGTATTCGTCCTGTATTATACATGCCCAGCCTAGCGACACAAAGAGATGAGGTGGACACGCGAGGGTGGCTGATCAGAAGAATCTTACTCACCACCTGTTGAGGGTGTCATACTATTTCTTGCTTCCTCATAAATTAAGAACATTCCCATTACACTGAACTATATTTATTTAAAGCTACATTGTCTACTTACAGAATGCAAACTAAAATTCATTGCTTTTGAATCCTGTGCTATCATTCCAGTAAGAGGAACTGGTAATTTGCGCGTTAAAATTCCGCTTGCCAATACTGAGATCCACCATATTCGATTAGAAAGTAGATTCCAGGGGTGAGCGAGGGAGTGATAATTGTAACCTAGTATGATAGAAAATATGCCATTGGTATTAAGTGAAACAAGGGGTTGGCAAGCAACGGCCCACAGGTCAAATCGAGCCAGCCACCATGAGCTAAGAGACATTTTCTCATCTTTAAATGGTTGAAAAAATGATCTAAAAATAACATTTCATAACTCATGAAAATTATGTGAAATTCCAATTTCAGTGCCCATAAATAAAGTTTTATTGGACTGTATACATATTGTCTATGGCTGTTTTGATGTGACAACCACAGAGACAGTATAGCCTATGAAGCCTAAAATACTTACCACCTGCTATTTATAGAAAAAAAATTTGCCCATGCTTGAGTTAAACAAAGAGCAAAAGTGGAGATGGGTCTACTGTTTCTATCTTTCGCTCTTATATTTTCTTGCCAATTGCAAAGAAACATGCGCTCTTGAGAAACTGCAATAATTACAAGAACAGGGACAGCCGCATCTACTCAATGCTTCCAGTGTTCTGGGGAAATGAAACATGCATTATCTCACTGAATCCTCACATCAGTCTTGTGATGTCATTATTATTACTCCCATTTTACAGAGGAGGAAACTGGAGCTTAAAAGGCTTAAACTTGCCTGGTTAATGATTAAGGCTTATTTTTTTACTCCCTGCAAACATCATTTAACCTTCAAAATATCACTAACTCCATCTCTAATAATTTTGAATATCTACCTTTCTTTTTGGACAATAAAAAATTGGGAAGGACACTATGATGGAGACTAAAACATAAAGTCAGTTTGACCAATGAAGGTGAAAAGCGTACATGTGACAGTTGGCACTATTAGTTGTCTATCTATTACCTAGCTCCCTCTTTTCTGTTAAAAGACCCTGACTCCATTCAAGGTGGATCTGTACTTATTCCTTTCCAAGTCTCCCTGACAGCCAGAGTGACCCTGGACATGGTTTGGGCCAAGGAGATGCAGGTGGAGGTCTGTTGGGGGCTCTTGGAAAATATTTTGTTCTAATAAAAGGAAAATTTACGATTGGAACCACTCCTGTTTTCTTCTTCTCTATGCTTTAAAAGTGGATGTGGTGTCTTGAATTACAGCAGTCATCTTGTGATCATGAGGCAACATGCACAGAAGTAAAACAAAGAACTGCAGAGATGCTGCTTCTGAACCAATGACAGCAGCTGCCATCTCCAGATTTCTTTAGGTCATTTAGGTCATTACCTGCAGCCATCCCTAACTGATAGAGCTATACAACAAAGCACACAAATCTAACTCATCTCTACATTCAGTCCTTCCTGTTTCCTGGATGAACTGTCCCCAACACAATATATTTCAAACGCTTATGATATTTCTAAATAAACAAACAAACGCTCTATACTTAACCCAGCTAGGCCTTTATTAAAACACAACATGCATTCATTTGATCTTTCATTCTCTCACTCAAAAATTACCTTTTAAGAATCTATTACTACATTTTTTTCCTCTACGAGTTTTAGAGTATCTGCCCTTACATTCAGGTCTTTAATCCATTTTGAGTTTGTGTTTGGTGTTAGGGAGTGTCAGAACACTCTCTGACATAAACTGCTACAATGCCTTTTTTGATCCACCTCCTAGAGTAATGAAGATAAAAACAAAAATAAACAAATGGCACCTAATTAAACTTAAAAGCTTCTGCACAAATGGCTCATGCAGCTCAATAACAAAAAAAACTAACAACCCAATCAAAAAAATGGGTGGAAGATCTAAATAGATGTTTCTGCAAAGAAGGCACAGGGATGGCCAAAAAGCGCATGAAAAGATGCTCAACATCACTAATTATTAACGAGAAATGCAAATCAAAACTACAATGAGGTATCACCTCACACCGGTCAGAATGGCCATCATCAAAAAATCTACAAACAATAAATGCTGGAGAAGGTGTGGAAAAAAGGGAACCCTCCTACACTGTTGGTGGGAATGTAAATCGGTACAACCATTATGGAGAACAGTGTGGAGGTTCCATAAAAGCTAAAAATAGAACTACCATGTAATCTAGCAATCCCACTCCTGGGCATATATTCAAAGAAAACCATAATTCGAAAAGCTACATGCACCCCAGTGTTCACATCAGCACTATTTACAATAGCCAAGACACGGAAGCAAACCTAAGTGTCCATCGACAGAAGAATGGATAAAGAAGATGTGGTACATATACACAGTGGAATATTACTCAGCCATAAAAAGGAATGAAATTGGGTCATTTGTAGAGATGTGGATGGACCTGGAGATTATCATACTAAGTGAAGTAAGTCAGAAAGAGAAAGACAAATATCATATGATACCACATATATGTGGAATCTAATAAAAAATGATACAAATGAACTTATTTACAAAACAGAAACTGACACACAGATTTCTAAATCAAACTTAGGGCTACCATAGAGGAAATGTTGGGGAGGATGGCATAAGTTGGGAGAATGGGATTAACATATACATACTATTATATACCAAATAGATAACTAATAAGGACCTACTGTACAGCACAGGGAACTCTACTCAACATTCTGTAATGACCTACATGGGAAGAGAGTCTGAAAAACAATGGAGATTATCTATCTATCTATCTATCTGGTTCACTTTGCTGTACACCTGAAACTAACACAACATATTACTACAGATCAGGCACAGTTATTTATAGACACTAAGGAAAAGAAGGTCTCAGAACTCAGAGAAAAGGAGAAAGGCTTTGGTACCAGAAAGTCTAATTGCCAGGGATCATTTCTGTTACCGTACTCTGGATAGCCATGTGAAGCAACCATAAACAATCCAGTCTCTTGAGTCAAAAAGATCCAGGTTTGAACTCATATGCTGCCACTTACAAGCTGGAGAACTTATAAGAGTTACTTAACTTGCTCCTGAGCCTGTCTCTTCACCTCTAATGTGGGAATCATTATCTCCACTTAAAAGGTCGGTGGGCGATTAAGTGAGACTGTGCAGCTGTGGTACCCAGCACAGCCTGACACAGAGTCAGTTAATGGAAGTTGCCATTATTACTGTTAGCAGCATACCAGGATATGAACAACATATATTTAAGTGTTGATGAGGAAAAGGGCTGGGATGGGAGAAGACAGATATGAACCAGAGAAGGCAGTCTGGAGAGAGGGATTTTTCAGCTAGAAATGGAAAGATGAATAGGAGTTGGCTGGAGAGAAGTAAGAGGGAGAGTGGAATATTTTGAGCACGGATAACCGTCTTAGGGGGACAGTGTTTGGCAGAGAGGGCAGATGGAGGAAAGGCATGAGCCCTGAGAACTGGCAGGCGATGACACTGAAAGGCCAGGTTGCAGCCAGATGGTGAGAGGCCTTATATATACCAGGCTGAGTCTGGTGCTTTATCCCATAAGCAAGGAGCAACCTCTGAAGGACTGTAAGCAAAAAAGTGACATAATCGGATCTCTGTTCTAGATGGATAATTAGCAGCAGAATGGGAGGTGGACTGGAGTGGGTAGAAACCTGAGTAACAAGAGCCATTAGAAGGTTACTTGTACAAACCAGCCAAAGGGTAATGAGGGACCAAACTAGGAAAGTGATACTGGAGCAGGGAGCAGGTGGAAGAGGGTGGGTTTTAGAAATATTTGGGGACTCTGTGTTGTCTTGATTGTGGGGTTGAGGGGCTATTAAATGCTATTAGCTAAGACAGGAATGTTCAGGAAGGATATTAATGAATGAAAGTTCAAATTATAAGAATATGGTCTTTTTGGGAAGTTAGCTATTTCTGTCAAGTCCTCACTCAAGAGTCAACCTAATTCTTCTTGAATGCCACCCAAGCCTGCTTTGTCTTGTGACATCAGTGCATGGGAATAAGGCCTGGCCACGTTCCGTTCTTAACAAACCATTACGAACACTTGTGAAGGCACCTTAATGAGAAAGATGATTTCCAGCACCTCTACTGATAATTTTAAAAGGATTTTGCAGTCAAGAAATATGACTCATACACCCTATTATCCACCGCGCTGCTGCCATGCCTAGTGTGGGGCCTTGCAAATGGTAAGTGCTCAACAAAGGGTTGTTACTTTGATTTGATGGAAAATCACACTTCTTAAGCGTCAACTTTAAAGTCTTCAGTGATCACAGTGAACACTCTGAAGAGACAACTGCGGAAGCAGGTCTCAGAAGGAAAGAACATGGAGCTGTCTGCAGGAATCTAGGCTCTCAGTGATCTGTCTACTCCTCCAGAGACAAAATACGGCATTCTGTGGCCTGAGTTCCGAACACTTCCCTGGGCTTCTATGCATGATCAGTTCTCAGCCTTTGACCCAGCTTTGCATGCTCGTCTCAATGTGCATCCCTCCCACCGTTCAAAATGGTACATCAGAGTCACAAGCTGTTCCAGTGCACATGCTCCCTGCATTAATCCTGGCGCGCTTGATGCCATGCTCATCACAGGCCATGGGAGTCTTCTTGTACTTTTTCGCATCCCAAACTTCTCTTGTTCTGTGTTCTCACTCACCATTTCCCACGTGCTCTCTAGAACCATGGTTCCATGCACATTAATCACACAGGCTGGGGGAATATGGGCACAGTGAAATAAGTCTGGTAAATAATGGATCCTTTTCCTATGCTAATATGCACTGAAAATGTTCAGAAACAGAAAAGCCTTCATAATATTTCCCACACTGACCTGATAATGGATGTTTTAAGTGAGTGTACATCTCCAGGATGGATAAACGAAAAGGTAAACCGACCTAAGCACAATTACCAAAGAGTATTTGCTCATGGACTTCCCTGGTGGCGCAGTGGTTGAGAATCCGCCTGCCAGTGAAGAGGACAAGGGTTTGATCCCTGGTCCAGGAAGATCCCACATGCTGCGGAGCAACTAAGCCCGGGCGCCACAACTACTGAGCCTGCACTATAGAGCCCACGAGCCACAACTACTGAGCCCACATGCCACAACTACTGAAGCCCGCGCACCTAGAGCCCGTGCTCCGCGACAAGAGAAGCCACCACACTGAGAAGCCTGCACACCACAACAAAGAGTAGCCCCCGCTCGCTGCATCTAAAGAAAGCCCGAGCGCAGCAACAAAGTCCCTCAGTGCAGCCAAAAGTAAATAAATAATAATTTAAAACAAAATCTTTGGTCATAAGATACAGGGAATGAATGAATGAATGAGAAAGAAAGAGACAGAGGGAAGGAAGGAAGGAGGGAAGGGAGGAAGGGAAGGAGGGGAAAAAGGAAGAAAGGTAAGTCAATGGAATGATTGAAAAAGTTACCTGTATTTTTTTTTCTCTGAAATAATTATCTCCCCTCCATTCCGGACTGCATCAAGAGAAGAGGAAGGACATCAGGGGTCTGAAAACACAGGAGGAAATTCTGAAGGGCCCAAATTTAGGAAACTCCCCTTTACAGAAAGACTATTACCTTGGGCAAATACCCAAGAGGAGGCATTCCTGTGAAAGAGGAAAAGCATTCACAAGTAAGTGAGGGGTAACTCCAAAGGGACAGCCATCTATTGAAGCTGGCAGCTGTCTGCCACGAAACACACTTCTCTCCTTTGTCCATTTTGTGAACCTGATTCCGTCAGCACTCCTGCTCTGTAAGGAACCGGTGCACTAATGTGAACTGCTACCACTCGAAAGTAATGGACTGAGAATGCCATTATTTGAAATTGTTTGAGGCCATGCAGTCCCAACTTCATTAGCTCCATTTCTAGGAAACCTATCTACCAGATTCTGTGGCACCTGCAGAAGTGGAAGAAATCCACACCAATGCCACTCTATCACAAATGCCATTCTCTGCATTAAGATAAGTCACACACACACGGATAGGTATTTGTCTTATGGTAGGCAGGAAAATGGTCCCCCAAATATGCCCATGTCCTAATCCCTAGGATACATCAATATGATGAGATTATCCTAGAGTATCCCGATAGGCGACTGAAGAGCCTGAAAAGCAGAAGAAACAGGAAAACCAGGAATCAGAGAGATGAGGCAGAAGGGGGAGGCAAAAGATTATAAGCACAAAGAGAATTCATGACCATGGGCTGAGAGATGTTGGTTCCAGGAGCTAAGAGCAGCCCCTGGCCCACAGCCAGGAACCACACAGAATTCTGCCAACAACCCGAATAAGCCTAAAAGCAGACTGTCCCCCAGATAACAGCCCAGGCCTATCAACACCTTCACTTTGACCTTGTGAGATCCTATGCAGAAAATCTAACTGAGCCACTCCATGCCTAGGCTTCCGACCCACGGAAAGAGCAAGACAATAAATAGGTACTGTTGTAAGCCATCAAATTTCGGGTTATTTGTCACTGCGGCAATAGAAAACTAATAGAGGATTTGTGTGCAAGTAACCCAGGAATATTAATGATCCAACACTGGATCCATACAACTTGGGATCCATCCAACAGTGGATGCATCCAACTATGTATTTTTGGAGCGTCTCACCTACTCTGGTCAGGCACCTGGTGGTAAGCTGTACGTGAACTAAGCTCACAGTGATGAACAAAAGCAGGCATCTCCTCCACTGCTTTCAGTCCATTTGGGGACAGAAACATTAAATAAACAACATTTACATAAATACATATGCAATAGTAGACTGTGATAAGTCAATTGGAGGGGAGGTGCTTGGCGCTAAGAGTCTCTATCAGAGGCTCTGGTGGGCGTGTGTCAGCTAAGACTTCCCTGACAAACTGACAAGCTGAGATGGGCAGTATATGTAGGAAGGATGTGAAGGTGCAGAGATTTGGGGGGAGAAAGACCAGTGAAGACTTTGAAGCAAGAGGGAACAGAAAGTGAAAATGCTGGGGTCGCAGGATTAGGCTGGAGAGGGATGCAATGGCTAGATCAGGAGGGTGTTATAAGCCATTCTAAGGATCTTCCATAAAGAAAATATAAACATGCACCATGCTTCAAAAGGAAAGGGACTGTTTACTGATTAATGCAAAGGAATTCTTTGTTGATTAATAATTCTAGAAAGTGTTGTATTCATGAATTGATACTCAGGCTGTCCCCTGTGAGCTGCAGGCTTACAAAATTTTAATCCACAGCTTAGGAAATGAAAAATGAAGTACAGAGCCTGCCCTTCAAACATCAGCTCACCCAGAGGTTTAGACAAAGCCCCAAATTTGGCATTCAAAGACTGAGAGATGCATAGAAGGTGATTTAATCTCTCTGAGATTCAGTTTACTCATCTGCAGAATGGAAATGATACTTTCATGCAAATAGAAGACACACCAAAAACTTGCTGAGTAAATAAGTGAAGGAATTCCTGCCCTGTCTGACTCAGGATCAAATGAAAACCAAGCATGTGAACGTGCTTTGTAAAGCAGAATATATTTTACAAATATGAATAATAATTATTATTAAGCGACAATGTCTTCATACAAGAGACTGCTTAATGTTTCTAAAGAGAGAAATAAGAGTTGTGTTAATGACGCTGACAAATGGACTGGAACAGGTCAGTGAAAAAGGTCACGGAATTTTCACCCACTTATGCCTGGAACAGCAGTCACCTGCCATGGACAGATTAGGAGGGTGTCAGCAGAGGGACAAGCAGTCATTCTGGATAAGGCCCCAGGTTTCTATGTAAACTTGCTCTAACTAGAACAATTCAAATGCCCCAGTAACCCTAGGGGTTATTAACGTAACACACGGTTATCATTAAAGTAAAAATCTGCCCCAAATTGCCATCAGTACAAGTTTGACGTTCTTTTAAAACATAATGCTTGTAGGTTCGCCTAAAGCCTTCCTTGGAAACCTGAGAAAATGTTGTTTCTATGGGGGCTCTCTTTCTGAAATCTTCATTCTGGCCAAGACTTTCAGCCTAAGTAGTTTCACATCACAGAGAGGAAACAGTACTGCTAAAAGCATGAGCTGCGGAGTCCAACAAGACAACTGTGTTTGAGTCACAGCTCTGCCAGCTAGTAGGAAAGTTACTTAATTGCTAAGACAGTTTCCTCATCAGTAAAAGAGTGAGAGGACCTAACACACATGGCTGTGCTTTGTGCAGTGGCTAGCACAGAAAAATACTTGGCAAATACTATATATTATCATCATTGCTATTACTGATCCACATCGCGTGTGAGAACCTTAAAGCGTGAATTCTTTTAAGACAGAAAAAAAATGTTGAGAAAACAAGCTGTATCTCGCTAATTATTCAGCAGTCTATTTCTTTTGTCCCTACTACTAACAAAGAAAAAAACCCAAAAAACTGAAACCTGCCAACAAAAGGTTTCCTAGCTGAGCTCTTTGTCTTCACCGGGGGGGTTGTCTGTTCAAGGCAGAAACGAAAACTGCAAAAATTCAGGGTTGTGTCAAGTACAGAAACCAGCACATCCTTACTTCAGAGCCCAATCTCAACTGCTGGTATTTGAAATACTTTGGAGATAGGAGTCATCATAATTTCAAAAAAGCCTTCCCCTCAGAAAGCAGCTAGACCAAGTCATTCATCCGCAGTAACACAGCTGAGGGCTCAAAGCAAGCCCAGAGTTCAGGCATGTGGTAATTAGGTCTCTAAATTTACTCCACTGGCTGGGAAACCTGTCAAAGGAACTCTTATCACGGGCAGAGTTAATTACACATAAAATGACAGAGCAGACACACTGGGAGACAAACGGTAACCTGGAGAGAGAGAAGGCCAGCGGAAGGGCAGCAAGAGGCCATGTTCACGTGGCCTCTATGAATATGAAACCATACCAGCCCCACAAGTACAAATGGGTCTACTGGGATTGGAAAATAGTGTTTTCAGGGTCCAAACAGATTTATGTTGGGTTCATTTCCAGAAAGCTGAAATATACTACAAAACCAATAACCTGGAACTTTCTAGTGTCTGATTTACTTCCTCACCAGTGCAAAAAGTTCTTTACATTCTTCTTTCATTTCATTCATTTGTTCAAACAATATTTACTAAGAATGGGCAAGCATCAGACACAAAGCTTGACGTGGAAAGACAGGCAAAGCCCTCCCTTTGTGCCACTGACAGTTTGAGGGGAAACGGGAATCAAACAGCAAACCACAAATGGATAGGTGCCTCAGAGGAAAAGAACAGGGTACTATGAAAGGTAGGTTTGGGGCAGAGTGAATAATTTGAATTGGGAAAGAAAGTGGAAGGGGGTGATATTTACATTTTGGACTGGAAGCAAAATAGGCATTCAGTACACTAAGAATGAGCAGAAAGGTGTTCCAGAACAGAGGGTTTCAGGGTCCTCTATTTCCTTTCGGTCTCTTCTATTCTTCCTTCTTTCCTTCCTTCCTTCCTTCCTTCCTTCCAGCCAGACCTCAGACTGTTGGTTTAGAATAGCCCATGTACTGTCAGAGATAAAAGGAGGATGTAAAATAAGGGAAATGTTGTCCTTGCCTTTTAAGAGTTTTTATCTCGTTGAGGGCAGCAAAGCTTCTGTGTATGTGAAACAAACGGTAAACGGTGCCAAAGAGTGCATGGGAGAGACCCAAACCAAGCAGCCTGGGGCTCGGTCTCCAGGCCACGCAGCCCTTCCCTGGCTGTTGTCAATCTCCTTACTGACACCCCACCCTCTCGTCACTGGGCTGGAGGGTTTTTCCCGGCTGGGTTCCCTCTCCTCCATCCCCTGGACCATGGAGACCACGTCTGCCTGCTGTCACACACCTCTTATGAGCCAGATGGAATCCTTCGAAAGTGAACAAGGATCCAGACTGAGCCTGAGTTTGCTGTGTCTCTTTGGATTTTGTGAATTGGACCACTGGATTTTCACATGGTGCCATCCTTAACTGCTGGGTCCCTGCCACTGACCATTCTTTCTCAGTTTAGAAGCCATCTGTAACCCCAGTATGCAGGGCACATGGTACTGATATCTTCTGAGGCAATGATTTTGTTTGCTTGTATATTTTGGGGGGTGAATTGTCTTTGTATCCTCCCACCACATATGAATGCTTTCTTTTCAAATATGAATAAATTCAATATTTTTTTATTATACACAAAAAAGGAGTTATGGAACTAGTGATCACATTTGCAGTCCATGCACTAAGTGACCTTTGACAGGTAGGTGTCTGTGCAGCTCATAAGAAATCTTCAGTAGTCCACATCAGTCGTCATCACCAGGAGTCCACGTCACGGTCATATAACTCTCATCTGAGCCAGCCCCAATGGGCACCCCAAGCACCAGCGCACGGAATACCAGGATGGGCATTACCCAGAGCCCATTACAGCCCTCAACTGTAAACCCTCTCTGAGAATTACCCTTGTGAGCCTTCCTACTCACAATGACTGGTCCAAGCAGGGGCATCAGAGCTCAGTTTCCTCACCTCACCTAGGGACAATGGCAGAGAGCCATTGCAGCTTCAGAACTCCCCAAGGGGTTGGCAGAGGCTTCTTTGAAACTGTATCGCATTCGAACTTGTCCATCTGCTCAATCTTTCTTTCCCTTTCCTTCCACAAGTACTGAACACAACAGCCCTCTTTAATTAAAGTAATACATATTAATCTCAGAGTCCAGTTCCTGGGGACCTAATCTACCCCAACCAGAGAATGGAGAAACAGTTGTGTGGATTCTCCCAGTGAATTCATCTTACACCTCCAGCACTTACTGAACACTGCCGTGTGCCAGGTACTGTGTTCCCTTAAGAAGCTTATAGCTCTGGCAATACCTATCAAATTACCAAGGGCATTTTTCACAGACCTGGAACAAAAAAAATTTTAATTTGTATGGAGACACAAAAGATCCCAAATAATCAAAGCAATCTTGAGAAAGAAAAATGGAGCTGGAGGAATCAGCTCCCTGACTTCGGACTATACTACGAAGCTATACTGTCATCAAAACAGTATGGTACTGGCACAAAAACAGAAATATAGATCAATGGAACAAGACAGTAAGCCCAGAAATTAGCCCATGCACTTATGGTCAATTAATCTACAACAAAGGAGGCAAGACTATACAATGGAGAAAAGATGATCTCTTCAGTAATTGGCACTGGGAAAACTGGACAGCTACATGTAAAAGAATTATAACATTCTTTAACATCATACATAAAAATAAACTCAAAATGTATTAAAGAATTAAATGTAAGACCTGATACAATAAAACTCTTAGAGAAAAACACAGGAAGAACACTCTGACATAAATTGCAGCAATATCTTTTTCGATCCATCTCCTAGAATAATGGAAATAAAAACAAAAATAAACAAATAGGACCTAATTAAACTCAAAAGCTTTTGCACAGCAAAGGAAACCATAAGCAAAACAAAAAGACAACCCACAGAATGAGACAAGATATTTGCAAATAATGCAACTGACAAGGGTTCAATCTCCAAAATATACAAACAGATCATGCAGCTCAGTATCAAAAAAAAACAACCCAATCAAAAAATGGCCAGCACCCCAATATTCACTGCAGCACTGTTTACAGTAGCTGAGACATGGAAGCAACATAAACGTCCATCGACAGGGGCTTCCCTGGTGGCGCAGTGGTTGAGAGTCCGCCTGCCGATGCAGGGGACACGGGTTCATGCCCTGGTCCGGGCAGATCCCACATGCCGTGGAGTGGCTGGGCCCGTGAGCCATGGCCGCTGAGCCTGCAGGTCCAGAGCCTGTGCTCCGCAACAGGAGAGGCCACAGCAGTGAGAGGCTCACGTACCGCCAAAAAAAAAAAAAAAAAAAAAAAAATGGCCATCAACAGACAAATGGATAAAGACAATGTGGTACATATATACAATGGAATACTACTCAACCATTAAAAAGAATGAAATAATGCTATGTGCAGCAACATGGATGGACCCAGAGGTTGTCATACTGAGTGAAGTAAGTCAGACAAAGAAAAATATCATATGATATCGCTTACATTGCAGAATTGAAAAGGAAATGATAAGAATGAACTTATTTACAAAACAGAAACAGACTCACAGTCTTAGAGAATGAACTTATGGTTACCAGGGGGTAAGGGTGGGGGGTAGGGATAGTTAGGGAGTTTGGAACTGACACGTACACACTGCTATAAGAGGGAGGGGAGATATCTATACATATAGCTGATTCACTTCACTGTACAGCAGAAACTAATACAACATTGTAAAGCAATTATACTCCAATAAAAAATTAAATTAAATTAAAATAAAATAAGACACAACATAAAAAAAATAAATAAAATGGATGACCAACAAAGACCTCCTGTATAGCACAGTGAACTCTACTCAATATTATGTAACAACCTAAATGGGAAAAGAATTTGAAAAAGGATAGATACATGTGTATGTATAAATGAATCATTTTGCTGTATGCCTGAAACTATCACAACATTCTTAATCAACTATACTCCAATATAAAATAAAAAGTTTAAAAAAATGGGCAAATCTTTCCTCCCATTCTGAGGGTTTTCTTTTCATCTTGTTTATAGTTTTCTTTGCTGTGCAAAAGGCTTTTAAGTTTCATTAGGTCCCATTTATTTATTTTCGTTTTTATTTCCATTTCTCTAGTAGGTGGGTCAAAAAAGATCTTGTGATTTATGTCAAAGAGTGTTCCTCCTATGTTTTCCTCTAAGAGTTTTATAGTGTCCGGTCTTACATTTAGGTCTTTAATTGATTTTGACTTTATTTTTGTGTATGGTGTCAGGGCGTGTTCTAATTTCAGAAAATATTTGCAAACAAATCAATGGACAAAAGGATTAATCTCCAAAATATGTAAACAGCTCACATATTTTGGAGATTAATCCTTTTTTGCAGGTCAATATCAAAAAAACAAACAACCCAATTGAAAAACGAGCAAAAGACCTAAAAAGACATTTCTCCAAAGAAGACATACAGATGGCCAAGAGGCACATGAAAAGCTGCTCAACATCACTAATTATTAGAGAAATGCAAATCAAAACTACGATGAGGTATCACCTCACACCAGTTAGCATGGGCATCATCAGAAAATCTACAAACAACAAATGCTGGAGAGGGTGTGGAGAAAAGGGAACCCTCCTGCACTGCTGGTGGCAATGTAAGTTGGTACAACCACTATGGAGAACAGTATGGAGGTTCCTCAGAAAACTAAAAATAGAATTTACCATATAACCCAGCAATCCCATTACTGGGCATATACCCTGAGAAAACCATAATGCAAAAAGACACATGTACCCCAATATTCATTGCAGCACTATTTACAATAGCCAAGACATGGAAGCAACCTAAATGCCCATCAACAGATGAATGGATAAAGAATATACAATGGAATATTACTCAGCCATAAAAAGGAACGAAATTGGGTCATTTGTAGAGATGTGGATGGACTTGAGACTGTCATACAGAGTGAAGTAAGTCAGAAAGAGAAAAACAAATATCGTATATTAACACATACATGTGGAATCTAGAAAAATGGTACAGATGAACTGCTTTGTAAGGCAGAAATAGAGACATGAATGTAGAGAACAAATATATGGACACCAAGGGGGGAAAGCGGGGGTGGGGGTGGGATGAATTGGGAGATTGGGATTGACATATATACACTAATATGTATAAAACAGATAACTAATAAGAACCTGCTGTATAGCACAGGGAACTCCACTTCATTGTATGGTAGAAACTGACACAACATGGTAAAACAACCATACCCCAATTAAAAAAAAAAAAAAATGGGCAGAAGATGTGGACATTTCTCCACAGAAGACATACAGATGGCCAAGAGGCACATGAAAAGATGCTCAACGTTGCTAATTATTAGAGAAATGCAAATCAAAACTACAATGAGGTATCACCTCGCACCAGCCAGAATGTCCATCATCAAAAAGTCTACAAACAGTAAATGCTGGAGAGGGTGTGGAGAAAAGGGAAGAACCCTCCTACACTGTTGGTGGGAATGTAAATTGGTATAGCAACTATGGAGAACAGTATGGAGGTTCCTTAAAAAACTAAAAATAGAGCTACCATATGATCCAGCAATCCCACTCCAGGGCATATATCCAGAGAGAACCATGGTTTGAAAGGATACATGCACCCCAATGTTCACTGCAGTGCTGCTTAGAATAGCCAAGATATGGAAGGAACCTAAATGTCCACTGACAGATGAATGGATAAAGATGTGGTTACATAGATACAATGGAATATTACTCAGCCATAAAAAAGAATGAAATAATACCATTTTCAGTAACATGGACCTGGAGATTATCATACTAAGTGAAGTAAGTAAGACAGAGAAAGACAAATATCATATATCACTTATATGTGGAATCTAAAAAAAATGATACAAATGAACTCATTTACAAAACAGAAACAGACTCACAGACTTAGAAAACAAACTTATGGTTACCAAAGGGGAAAGGTGGGGGGTAGGGATAAACTGGGAGTGGGGTTGACATGTATAGACTACTATACGTAAAACAGATAACCAACTAGGACCTACTTGATAGCACAGGGAACTCTGCTTAATATCCTATAATAACCTAAATGGGAAAAGAATTTGAAAAGGATAGATACATGTAGATGTATGACCGAATCACTTTGCTGCACACCTGAAACTAACACAACATTGTTAATCAACTATACTCCAATATAAAACAAAAATTAGAAAAAGAAGCTTATAGCTCTACTATAGAACTTGGAGCCCCTTTTTTCCCACAGCTGTACATCCATCCATTAGAAACTTGTCTACAAAACGTAACGCACTAGTTGTTATTCCAAAGGGTTTGACCCTTAATATCCAATGTAGCTGCAGTGATCCAATGTGGACCATCTGTTGCTGTCAATCTGTGCAGGCAAGAGAGTTAAAATCCTAGGAGAGCATAGAATCACAAGCTTCCTGCATTCACAAATAACGCAGCAGCATTTTCAGCCCAGCTGTGAAGCACTGCACGACTAAGAAAATACAAGTCCCCAAGAAGACACACTGCGCTACACGATAATGAAGTCAGGACGAGGCCAGCTTTACGATCTAATCGGTCATCCGAGAGGCCAGTTTTTTAACCAGGTCTCTAAATAGAGATTTCCTTGCTGTAAATACTCTTTTAAAGGCAGCTTTGTAGCTCCAACACTTTCCACCTTGACTCTTCTTTTTTTTTTTTTTTTTAACTCCAACGCCCCCTGCCCCATTCTCTCCAAAGAAATAGTTCTGCTCCTGAAGATGAATTTTGTAAAAATAACATGAAATGCTTGTATTTATAGGGTTGAGGACTAACAACGTGTATTGCTTTAGAGCTCAATTAAGAAGGCGTAGGCATGAAAGGGCTGGGTTGATATTTATACCTGGTGAAGGCTGAGTCTAGATAAGAGAAGCAAAATCAACACGAATCTTTGTCATGTATGAGTTAAAAGCAGAATCCACCATGCACTACAGATTATTTAGCACATTTCATCGGTGTAATAACTCTGCATCATCCTTCTTGCTTAAAGGGAATCCAGTGACACAGTTGCCATAATGTCATGAAGACATACACCATGACTTGTGTCTTCATTAAATCAAAATGTCATAATTGGCCAGGGATTTTTAAAATTGCTTTTCCTTTCCTCCAATGTCCCACCCTACCCCCACTCTCTTACTTAATATTTTGATGCAGACACTACAACATTTTGATGTAGGACACCAGTAGGTGAACTTACTGATTCAGAATTGTTTTCTAGAGATGCTCTGGAATCTGCACTTTTAGGAAGCCCAATGTGATTGTTATGCATGATAGTGTTTTGGAACTAATCTTTTGACAAGTGAAACCACAATTGGAACCCCCAAATACAAATGAACTATGCCATATTCTGGTCCTTTCATAGATGTACGTATTCCGACCACTTATATGGGGCTGCCCCCCGCCCCATGAAAACATCCACCATGACCTTCAGCTCTTCACTCTTTACTTCCTTGGTTTCCTGGTCTTTTGGCCTCCACACCTTGACTCATAATAGTAACCTGACATTTCCCTTTCTTTCTGGTGGCCACTCTGGGTGAACTTTTCGCCCTTCAGATCCAGGCAACATGACATAGGGAAGAGACAAAATAATAAGGCCACAGTTGGTGGACTAGCTGAGTTCTCTTCCTGTCCAGTCACCACATCAATAGAGAAAACTGCATTCATTTATTCACTCATTCATTTATTCCTTCATTTATTCAATATACATTTATTGAACACCCATTACCCACCAGACACTTTACTACACCCTGAAGATACAGCCATAGAGAAAACAGGCTTGGCAGTCATCATGGTGTTTATATTTCAGCAAGCTTTAAAATAATTAGTTAACTGTTTAATTAAACTTGTGAGTACTATAGAGAATATTATGCTTAGTGAAATAAGTCAGACAGAGCAAGACAAACACTAGATGATATCAGCTATACGTGAAATCTAAAAAATAATACAGATGAGTGTATATGCAAAACAGAAACAGACTCACAGATATAGAAAACAAACCTGTGGTTACCAAAAGGGAGAGAGAAGTGGGACAGAGGGAGAGAGGGACAAATTAGGGGTATGGGATTAACAGATACAAACTACTATGTATAAAAGATATAAGCAACATGGATATAGTGTATGGCACAGGGAATTAGACCCATTATCTTGTAATAACCTATAATGGAGTACAATCTGCAAAAACACTGAATCACTATGCTGTATACCCAAAATTAACATAATATTGTAAATCAACTATACTTCAATTAAAAAAAAAAGAGTGATTATGGAGTTCTATGAAGGATATATAGCAGTGGATCTACTTAAGTATGGAAGAGACAGGAAAGTCTCTGGGGGAGTAGTATTTGATGTAAACATTCCACAATGGGCAGGAGTCAACAACTTGGCTACGAGTGTGAGATGTGGGTGAATGTGAGGTTGGAGTGATACTAAGGTGTTCCCTGCACAGGAAGCAGTGTGTGTCAACACCCCAGGAGCAAAGGTGCTTGACCAAGTGGCTGGAAAGCTAAGGAGAGACTGGCGAGAAAGGAGGCTGATATCCTAGATCATGCCTGATCTTTACACTAAAGATTCTCTTCTTATTTTAAGAACCATGTGAAGCCCTGGGAAGGGGAATTATGGGATGCAATCTGCATGTCAATCTCTCTGCTCAGATGTAGAAGATGAAAGTAGGGGCAGCAGGGAGAGCTTTCAAGAGGCTATGGCAGGTGGAAGACGAGTAACTGAGAGGACAGCGGCAGGCAGTGGAGGTGGGAAGAAGCGTGCAGTTTGGGGATTTAGGAGAATTTGGTAACTGATGAAAACATGGGATGAGGAAGAAGGTGCTGTCAAGGGTGATGCCCAGGGAATGGACGCGTCGCTTTTCCCTTGTGAACCCTCATTCATAGTCTCTCCTCTGGGGAGGAGGGGCAGCTGAAAGACACTAAGAGAACAGATTCCAAATGACATGTGCTCTGCATACCCCTCAATGCCTTCATCTACAACACGAAGAAAATGAGAGTAATTACTGCCTGGCATCACTGGGAAGGGTAAATGAGTTAATACACGTCAGCTGCTGAGGTCAGCGTCTGGCACCCCATAAGCTCCCGTCACTATTACCTCTTCCTGCCTTGGCTCGTGTGGGAGAAGTAACAAGGTGTGTTAGTTAAGAGCCTGGGCTCTAGAAGCAGTTATACCTCACTCTGAATCCCAGATCTGGAATTTTAGCTATTTACTATTTAGCCATTATATCATTTTAGCTCTATTTTCTTTGTATTGATAATAAAAGAAAATTTAAAATTTCTCTTTAGGCCTATGTTTGTTTTTTTATTTCTTTTTCCAAATCTAAACTTTTTCAAATGTCCAAAAATATGGAAAATAATGTATCAGGCACCCCGTACACACTCTCAAATTTAACAAATGTTTGCATTATGCATCACACCTACCTTTAAAGAAATAAAGTGGTGCAACACCCTGTTAAAGAACTCTCTCCATGGACTTCCATTTCTTCCCTTCACGGAAGTAACCGTTATTCTGAAATTGGTGTGTATCTCTCTCCTACAGGTTCTTAAAATACTTTTACTACATATGTATATGTTCATCATAATATATAGTATTGTTTGGTATGCTTAAAATTTTCATATAAATGGTATCCTACTGGGACTAAGCAGATTTTTTTCTCAGGAAGAACGAATGGTTTTAACATTTGAAAATCTATTGCTAGAATTTATCATAACACAGATTAATAAGGAAATAACACAATTATCTGAATATATTACAAGCGTTTGACACATATTCAATACCCATTCATGATAAAATGCTCTTCAACTTGCTAATGTATCATGTCACAGCAAAAATTCTTAACCTGGGCATTACTGACATTTTGGTCCAGAAGATTCTTTGTTGTGGGGGATACATGTACATTGTAGGATGTGTAGCCTCCTGTGCATGACGATCAAAAATGTCTCAGGGGCTTCCCCAGTGGCGCAATGGTTAAGGATCCGCCTGCCAATGCAGGGGACACGGGTTCGAGCCCTGATCCGGGAAGATCCCACATGCCGCGGAGCAACTAAGCCCGTGCGCCACAATGACTGAGCCGGCGCGCTAGAGCCCGCAAGCCACAACTACTGAGCCCATGTGCCACAACTACTGAAGCCCACATGCCTAGAGCTCGTGCTCCACAACAAGAGAAGCCACCGCCATAAGAAGCCTATGCACTGCAAGGAAGAGCAGCCCCTGCTCGCCGCAACTAGAGAGAGCTCACGCACAGCAACAAAGACCCAAGGCAGCCAATAAATAAATAATAAATAAATTTTAAGAAAACATCAGGCTTCCTGACTTCAGACTATACTACAAAGCTACAGTAATCAAGACAGTATGGTACTGGCACAAAAACAGAAATATAGATCAATGGAACAGGATAGAAAGCCCAGAGATAAACCCAGGCACATATGGTCACCTTATCTTTGATAAAGGAGGCAGGAATGTACAGTGGAGAAAGGACAGCCTCTTCAATAAGTGGTGCTGGGAAAACTGGACAGGTACATGTAAAAGTATGAGATTAGATCACTCCCTAACACCATACACAAAAATAAGCTCAAAATGGATTAAAGACCTAAATGTAAGGCCAGAAACTATCAAACTCTTAGAGGAAAACATAGGCAGGACACTCTATGACATAAATCACAGCAAGGTCCTTTTTGACCCACCTCCTAGAGAAATGGAAATAAAAACAAAAATTAACAAATGGGACCTAATGAAACTTAAAAGCTTTTGCACAGCAAAGGAAACCAAAAACAAGAGCAAAAGCCAACCCTCAGAATGGGAGAAAATATTTGCAAATGAAGCAACTGACAAAGGATTAATCTCCAAAATTTATAAGCAGCTCATGCAGCTCAATAACAAAAAAACAAACAACCCAATCCAAAAATGGGCAGAAGACCTAAATAGACATTTCTCCAAAGAAGATATACAGACTGCCAACAAACACATGAAAGAATACTCAACATCACTAATCATTAAAGAAATGCAAATCAAAACTACAATGAGATATCATCTCACACCAGTCAGAATGGCCATCATCAAAAAATCTAGAAACAATAAATCCTGGAGAGGGTGTGGAGAAAAGGGAACCCTCTTATACTGTTGGTGGGAATGTAAATTGATACAGCCACTATGGAGAACAGTATGGAGGTTCCTTAAAAAACTACAAATAGAACTACCATATGACCCAGCAATCCCACTACTGGGCATATACCCTGAGAAAACCATAATTCAAAAAGAGTCATGTACCAAAATGTTCATTGCAGCTCTATTTACAATAGCCCAGAGATGGAAACAACCTAAATGTCCATCATCAGATGAATGGATAAAGAAGATGTGGCACATATATACAATGGAATATTACTCAGCCATAAAAAGAAAGGAAATTGAGCTATTTGTAATGAGGTGGATAGACCTAGAGTCTGTCATACAGAGTGAAGTAAGTCAGAAAGAGAGAGACAAATACCGTATGCTAACACATATATATGGAATTTAAGGGGAAAAATGTCATGAAAAACCTAGGGGTGAAACAGGAATAAAGACACAGACTTACTAGAGAATGGACTTGAGGCTATGGGGAGGGGGAAGGGTAAACTGTGACAAAGCGAGAGGGAGGCATGGACATATATACACTACCAAACGTAAAATAGACAGCTAGTGGGAAGCAGCTGCATAGCACAGGGAGATCAGCTCAGTGCTTTGTGACCGCCTGGAGGGGTGGGATAGGGAGGGTGGGAGGGAGGGAGACGCAAGCGGGAAGAGATATGGGAACATACGTATATATATAACTGATTCATTTTGTCGTGAAGCTGAAACTAACACACCATTGTAAAGCAATTATACTCCAATAAAGATGTTAAAATGAAAAAAAAAAATAAATGAAAACAAAAATGTCTCCATACATTGCCAAATGTCCCCTAGGGACAAAATAGCACTTGGTTGAGAACCACAGTGTTAGGCAATTATGTAATCCCTATGAGACTCAGTTTTCTCACTTACAAAATGGAGAAAATAACAGGACTAACACTATAAGGAATCTGTGCAATAAAATGATATTACAAAATGATATGATATATTTATGATGTGTGCTGGCAGTTTCCCAATGAGCCGTCAATAAATGTACTTGCTTGATGGTGGTCGTGGTGATGGTGCTGATGGTGATATGCATGTGGACAAGGGCAGGATAATATCGTTGAAATATAACAGGCATGTTTTTGGTTTTGTTCTAAGGGTTTCCTTCTCTCTCAGCCGCTCTTCACTCATCAGAGAGGCCCTCTGCAGTCATATCCTCCAGGACGGATGATGCAGAGGAGCTAATTACCAGCCTCAGGGAATAAATGTGGCCTCACTGGCCAACAGAATAGATTTTGGAGAAAGGTGTGATGGTGGAAAGTTTTTATACCTGGTCTAGAACAAATGTCCTGGGCTGAGAGGAAAAGGAGGGGTAAGAGTGCTGCAAAGAGGGCTTCCCTGGTGGCGCAGTGGTTGAGAGTCCACCTGCTGATGCAGGGGACACGGGCTCATGCCCCCGTCCGGGAAGATCCCACATGCCGCGGAGCGGCTCGGCCCGTGAGCCATGGCCGCTGAGCCTGCGCATCCGGAGCCTGTGCTCAGCAACGGGAGAGGCCACAACAGTGAGAGGCCCGCGTACCGCAAAAACAAAAGCAACAACAAAAAAAGAGTGCTGCAAAGAGGATCAGAGGTCAGAGGGATCCCTGAGATGAGGGTCAGACCTGGAGGGCCCGTCAAAGGCAGACAAGGCCACCTCAAAGAGGCCTCCCATCTTCTGTGGGGCATCCCGTCAGGGTCCACTATCCATCTTCCACATCCCTGGGAATGAGGCAAGCTCCCACACCCCATTTACTGTGTTTACATGAACAGTGCTTATCATCCCACTGAGGCTGCCAATAGCTGACCGCGCAGGCTCTGTCCATCAGGGAACGCCACACCTACCACCAGCACCGTGCACCTGAAACCTAGCAGGACCCTGAGGGGCCCTCCCAAGTACTAAAGCCTTTCTGTGCTCCCCATTTCTTGTTTGTAGGAAAAAGGTTTCAGCCTCCCAGACCTTCCGCGACTTCCAAAGGGCAGATTCAAACAGGTACTAATTAGGAGGGTGAGGGAATACAGAAAGAAACGAGAGTGCAGTGACGTGGGCCTGGGCCTGGTTCCTCCTCGGGGGATGTGCATACGTATCTCTGAGCTATTCTGCAGGAACTAACACCCCAGCCCAGGTGGGGGATGGTAACTCCAGCCTGAGCACAAGCAGTGGACCCCAGACTGGTTGGAACCAGAAGGCTGATGACTGAGATTCCTGAGACACCACCCAGTTACCTTCCCACCAACCATCAGAGGAAGGTCTTACTCCCTGCAGCCCTACCCACAAAGGTTGCCTATGAAAACTCTTCCTGGAAGACCATCGAGGAGTTCAGGTCTTTTGAGCATGAACGGCCCCATGTCTCCTTGCAATAAGCCTTTCTCTGCTCCGAACTATGACGTGTCAGTCTGTTTGGCACACGAACTGGGTTCGACAACATTCTCAGTGCTGCTATCTGTCCAGGGAGAGCCACACCTATCCGTGCCCTGGACACTGATGGATACCTCATGTTTCATGACCTGGGAAAACAGGCTTCCTGGACATCTAGATGGCCCTTGACACCCTGGAGAAAGCGGATGTGAGGATGAGAAAGTCACCTTGCACCCGTACCTCACCCTTACAAGGGATACGACAGAACCAGCCCAAGACCCACACTGCTGCATTACAATTTTGTAGTGGTTGCTTTTTATCATGATGACTAATATTTGTTGCTGGGCAAGTAACAAAACTTGCCTAAGTCTCAATTTCCTCCACTATACGTGAGCCCGAAATCCCTCAGCTCTAAAATTTTATGATTTCTCTCTCGACTTTTCCACAGGTTAACTGTTCTTCATAAATATGTAGTAACTGCTTGAGAAATATTCAGATGTCATCAGTTTTAAGTCATGAAAGACTGAGATGTAAAAAATAAAATAAAAATGAAAAGTTGGGCTACTTTAACAGACAGCGTGAATTGACTGCCAGAGAACTTGCTTATAAAACGTCAAATTAATGGCAGTTTTACTCAGTTTTTATTCACCTCCCTCACTTTCATCTGCTATGATTTTTAAATAGTGCCCGCACCTGGGGCCAGAGTGTACTGACGTTAAAACAGATCACCCACACTTCAGAATCAACAGTGAAATGAACATCAGAAATGAGAAAATAAGTGATCTTTAGGTAACGGCAGTTGCAGGCACTACCCCCCTCTTTTATAGGTAAGAAAACAAAGGCTTTGAAAAGTTAAACAACTGGTCTCACATAATTATTAAGTGGAGAAGTCAGAATTCAAGGCCAGGCCGGCCAGATTTCAAACTCCACACTCATAATCAGAGAATACTCAGGTACAGATTCTGTACATTTTCTTCCATGTGTCATTTATACTCATACTGTCTCACTAACTTGCAGATTTAGTCGAATGGCCAAATACCGTGGCTTTTCTTTCTTCTCTCACCTGATCATTTTTATTCAGATCACTTTCATTTGGAAAACCCATCACCATTTACAAGTTTGGGTTGAGCCTACAATTTCATACATTAGAGAGAACATTGGAGCAAAACAAAAGCGTGAAACTTTCTAAGGATTTAAGTTACCTCTGTTCTTTTGTAACTGAGCCCCTGACTCTCCCCTTCTCAGAGTAGAGCTAAATTCAAAGGGGACTGTATTAAAAAAAGAGTCATTCATCTTTCAGAGCTAATTTTAAACGGTTAGAAAATGAGAAAGTCTGTGCAAATATGCTATGGGTTATTAAATTCTGGTTTGGACTACACTGCAAATGGGTGTGGGTAAATATCACCCATAGAATGATAATTACTCCGGGACTTCCCTGCTGGTGCAGTGGTTGAGAATCCGCCTGCCAGAGCAGGGGACACAGATTTGAGCCCTGGTCCGGGAAGATCCCACATGCTGCAGAGCAACTAAACCCGTGCGCCACAACTACTGAGTCTGCACTCTAGAGCCCGCGAGCCACAACTACTGAAGCCCGTGTGCCTAGAGCCCGTGCTCCGCAACAAGAGAAGCCCCCACTCGCCACAAGTACAGAAAGCCCACGTGCAGCAACGAAGACCCAACGCAGCCCAAAATAAATAAATAAATAAACAAACAAATAAATAAATTTATATTTAAAAAAAAAGAATGATAACTACTCAAGTCCGAGAACTCCCATATTGCCAAAGCTCCACCCTGAGTGGATTTCCAACTTGAACTACTGTATAATCAGTTTCTTACTTTTCATTACAATAAGGTCATAAACTAAGAAAGAAGATTGACACATTTGAATATATAAAACAGTTTAAACTGGTATGGCAAAAGATACCATAAACACAAGTTAAGAGTGAGGGAAAAAGGATTGACAACATATGTAACATACATAGGGTAAATATTTATAAAATCTAAAGCATTTCATCAAAAAACAAAACAACCGAATTAAAAAATGGTCAAAGAGCACAAAGATGTAATGACAAAAGCATTAGTGACAAACAATCATGTGAAAATATAATTGAGATCACCGTTAACTAAGGAAATGCAAAATAAATGAAAAGTAAAACAGACATGCAATTGTTTTAACTTTCAGATTAACAATGACTAAAAATGCACAATATCTTGTGCTGGTAAGAATGTAGGGAAAGAGGCACCTTTTACACTACTGTGGAGGGTAATTTTGTAATATCTATAAAATCTTAAACACACCTACCTTCTAACAAATCAACATCATTTCTGGGTAGTTTTGCTATGAAAATACTAGATATCTGCTTAAAGATACATATATATTTTCAATAATGCTCAAAAGGATATTAAAATTTGGGGGAAAAAATGAAATGGCTACTATTAGGGGATGGGATGCAATAATCATAATCCATCCTTAAATAAACTACTATGTAGCCATTAAACATAATTAGGTAGATGTAGATACACTGGTATGGAAAGACCATAATATACTGTTCATAATACAGTTTAGGCAACAAAAGTAAAACACTATTATATTCCATTAGTAGTGATAATAATTATTACAAAATAATAACCACTGCAAATGGTTACTGAAAAACGTCTGAATGGATATAAACTAATCTGCTAATGGTGTTTATCTTAAAGATAAACATAAGGTTGTGACTAAAGAAAAATTTCACTGTGTAGTGTAAACATTTCATATTGTTTGTCCCTTTGACAATTAGCCTGTATTATTCTCTCCTTCAGTTAGAAAATGGCCAGAAAATATTTTTTAGAGATTTGATGATTTAATCATTTCACTTTGAAAGGCTTCTAGAATATACTAGAGCAAGTGAATAGACGTGTATTCTAGGAATGATCATTCTGTATCTAACTAATGACAGTTCAGAATTCAAGACAGTCATCTGTTTGAAGGGGTTTAACTGAATCTACTTTAACAGAGTGGGTTTTTTCTGTAAGACTGAGGAACACCTGATGAGAAAACATTATTCATTTCTTCTAGGTGCCAGTTTAGCCATATAAGAGGGCAATAATGATTCCTGCATCACTTCTTAGGATAGCGGTGTAAAGCCAATGAGTCCGTATAGGTAAAAACAGCTGTAAATTGAAGGACACTCCATGGGTATGATGAATTCTGTAACTCTGGACAACTCCCAAGTAATACTATACCAGTATTTCTTCAAAAGATACATCATTTACTTTAGTATTGCCCCTGTGACCCAGTATCTAAATTGCATCTGCAAGCATGCTTGTGGTCTCCGGATGCAACATCATTAATCAATCATAGGCAAACTCTTATGAAACAATAGGTCGATCAGAGGAAAAGAGGGGCCAGAAAAATTCCAATGTCTGGGAATTACACTTAAAAGAGCAGAGAGTGATATTATCCATATAAGTCATACCTCATTCGAAACTTTGTTGTAACCTCCCATGTTGGGGTGCTATAATTTTTAGTAGGAGCTGTCCTGACATTAGTCACCTCCTCCAGATCCTGTAAGAGACGATGACTATCCAAAACAAATCCGCTAAAGACAGACTAGAAGAGTAGAACTTTGCTGCCAGACAGACCCAGCTTACGTGGGCTGTTGGGTTAGTAACTCATGGCAAAGCCAACAGCAAGCCAACACTCATGTCCACTTTCTCCCTTACTTTCTTCCTCTACAGAAAAGGCAAAAACTAAATACCCACTTCCTCAGTCTTCCTCACAGAAAGGCATGGCCAGGGGACACTGATCTTCCCAACAAGACTACAGAGGCAATCTGTCGAGGCTACTTTCTTCCCTGCTAAGAGATAGATGGGATGGAACAGGTGCCTCTCCTCCTTCCTTGCTCCTACCTGGAATGCAGACATGCCTCCTGCAGAAGCCATGCTAAGTCTAAGAGGAGAAGGCTGAGAATATCACAGAGGTGAGTGCCTTAACATCACCTAGTTGCTTAATCAGAGTCAGGAGCTGCCGACTTCCCCAGAGTTCTTCTCACTTTAGAAAAATATCATCTATTTGTTTAGGTGACTGTTAGATGGCTGTTCTGTTACTTACTACTGAAAAGCATTTCTAATGCATACTAAACCATTTTAATGCATACTTAGTGTCAGTTTACTCATCTGTAAAATGGGAAGAGTAATGATTACATTGCAGTGATATACACACACATACACAACATCTGTGTAAACATATATGATAAAATCTGTGATATATTCACACATATTCAAATCATTGCTCAAGGGATAGTCCTCAGAGAGGCCCTAGCTGAAAACTCTATGTAATTAGCATCCCTCATCATTATCCGCTTTATTTTTCTTCATACAAATTTGTATGAAGAACAAAAATATCAGTTTTTGTTTCTCCACTTGTTGTCTGAGACTCTCCACTAAAATGAATCTTCCATGAGACCAGAAACTGAGTTTATTGCTGTTACTCCAGCACTTAGAATAGTGTTTAGCACATAAATCATATTCAATAAATATTTATCAACTACTGAATGAACAAATTAATGTATGTAAAATGTTTAGCATATAAATGCCTTAATAAATGATAGTGGTTTAGCTGTTGTTAAAACAGCTAAATAGTGAGTAATGGTTATTGCCCAAGCAACACCCACTGGGAGAGACAGAGCCTGAGGGCAAGAGGTCATTCCATCTACCTTGGAGATGTAGCACACACATGTATATAAAGATATATACACAGATGTTCACAGCAACACATCTTCTGTAAAAGCAAAATAACGCAATTTAAATGTCCACAGATACCCTAAATAAATTGCGGTACATCCATATCATGGAATAATGTGTTCATCCTGACAGAGGATGAGTCAGTGGATGGACAGAATGCAGTGAAGCCTAGGAGAGCAGAATGGGAAGGCTCTTTCTATGGATCAACCCTTGTTTTAGGTAAAGGAGATCTTTCACACCTGGATTGCTCTAGATTGGGACTGACACTCCTCGACTGTTTTGAGGCTCTGCCTTGGAAGAGTCTGTGTCCTGTGGTGTTGTCCACCAAATCTATATACTGTATATGTGTGTGTGCGCGTGTGTCCTGTTAACTAAAAGGCTTACAAAGACAATGCACAAACTTTCATTTTTCAAAAGGAAGAACCACTTGTTGAAATGAAAATACTGCAAAGGATCTTTGAGATTATCATATTTGGCTTCCTCTTTTATGGAGCAAATAGCAGGCTTAGTGAGATTATAAGTAAACTTGGTGGTCATAAAGATATTGAATGATACTGTTGAGAGTAATAATACTTTCTAAACAATACACTCTTGATGGCCCACTGGGTGGCAGGTGCCGATCTAGACATCTTACACACACTAGCTCCCTTCATCCTCATGACCACTCCAAGAGATATGTTATGGTCAACACTGCTGTAAGGAAGCTTAGAAACAGCCCACTACCGGAGATCTCAAAGGCTCCTATGTCAGAAGCCCAGGGTTCAAACCCAGGCTGGTCTGACTCCAAATATCATCCCATACATCATGTGTGCTATCCTCACCCCACATGCCTTCTGCACAGTACAATGAAACAATCCAAACTCAATATCCCTTGGCCGTTCTTGAACACATTCATTTTCACTTTTATGGGAGATGATCCAAAAGTTGATCACCATGAATTCCTTAATTTACTTAAAAAAAAAAAAGTCACAGTTCTCTCCATCTGTTGGGAAGGGAAAATTAATAAAGTAATCTTGTTCAGGCTTCGGACACAGAAGCAGGCCTCTGACCGACCTGTGACTCTACCTAGACGGCATACCTGCTTGCACACCTAACAACTGCTGCTAGCAAGTGAAGCGGCACTTACGATCAGAAAGGGAGTGGGTCTTGGAATTTCTTGAGCCCTGGGGACCTGGCCAGTCCCCCAGCGTCTGGAAAATCTTGTGACCCACATGGTGAAACCAACAGCATTGTTAAAATAAATCCAGAGCTGCATTTCGGCACGCAGACTGATGATATATCCTTTTGCGGCCTGGAATTATAAACAGAAGCCAGAGCTCCAATCTGAAGTCTCAGCCGTGGGATGGACGCACCGCCCAGGACCCTTCCCAACTGGGGCTCCAGATTGCTGTCACTCAGGACTTCCCAGCTGCTGTCTGGATCTGGAAGCAGGTGTCGGCCCAATTTGGTGATGTATACCCTGTTTTGTTTCTCTAATATTCTTATTCCTTTCCTTCTAATGACTATATATTAAAATTAAGTTAAATCACCTTTCATTAAGGAATTGATTAAAGCCAGTTATTTGTGTGAAATGAGTGGTTATTTTGACAGCGAATCCAACGAACCTTAAAACCGAAAGGAGGCTTTCAGCAAAACACCATCTTGAAGTATGCATGTTCACCTCTGCGGGGTTTCTTACAGGCAAACAAACACAAATCACCATTAGGTTTCAATTCTGATTCAACGATTTTGCCCAACACAACTCCATGGGCCAAAATTCACACGCTCTTGCAAATCTGTATCAGTTAGCAGTCTCTACATAAACCATCTTTAGTCCATCATTAGGATGACCAGTCAAGAGGTTCTAATAATGTAATTGTTGCAATAAAAACTAGATGTCTATCCTAGAGATCTAGCACATGTATGCATAAAAAGACATTAGACACAGATGTTCACAGCTACAGCTTTTCCGTAAAAGTTAAATAGTGCAATTTGAATGTCCATCAATATGTGGACAATCTACACAACAGAGTGTTAAGTGAAAAAAAAAAAAACAAAAACCACAGAAATAATAATAAGATATGATCCCATTTACTTAAAATGATCACAAAGCAACACATATATATTGTTCTCTGCACCAATTTATACATGTGCGTTCATGCCAAAACATCTGCAAGACACACACGTTAACTAGTATTAATGGGGCAAGGAATAGGTTGAAGGGTGGGGATCGAAGTGTAAAATTCCTCTGTTCATTATAGGAATTTTACCCCCCATAATTATTAATTTATATTTGTATAGTAAAAAAATGACTAAAACCATAACTATGAGGAATGAGTGGAGCCTGAAACTACCAATGTGCCATGTGCAACATATAAGCAAATCTCCCACCTAATTCCAAGTTTCCTTTCATGAGAAACGTCTCAAGTACTAGACAGTTATCATTGAGGAAACTAAGCAACTTATTTTTAAATTTAGAACATCCACAGAAAATACACATTTTGATCCTACGCTACCTTGGCTTGGCTCTGACAAAATGATGATCACTTTAACCCCTGTTTCACATAAAAACGGCAACCACCACCACCATCACATCCCAACCACAGGCTGAAGCAGTTTATCTGTTTGTGAATAATCCCAGGGAAAAAAACCCAAAAACCTTTATAATTATTTACATTCCTTCTTGAAAAGAAAACAAGAATGCTCCTTGGAAAGTTACAATACATTGAAGGAAGAAGGTGAGACACAGAAATCACTTCTAACAATGTTCATTTATAAGGAAGAAACAAGGTGTCTGGGAGCTTTCCTCCTTAAAGGATCTCTGTGACTCCTATTTCCAGAAGCTCCACACCATCTCCACCAAATTAAGAGGAAATAGGTTAAGGAGATCAAGGCAGTGAAAGCAAATTGTCCATTCACTCCTGGCTGCCTCAGAAGTCATTACTGAACATATTCCAGAGGTTAATAAATAAAAGTGATTTGGTGTGTGGTTAAGAGCATTAAAGGAACATGGAGCACCTTTAAAGAGCACTGTGCCGAGAGAAGAGTATTAAAAAGTGAGGTATTTCCTCTCTTCACATTTAAACGTGGTGGCTGGAGAGAGCAACTGTACTTGAAATGGATAGGAGTAATTTTCCATCATTACGGAAACCTTAAACCACCTCTGACTGCTTACACCGTCATCTGTTAGCATCCTAGTAAATTGAAGTTATTTGTTCCAAACAAATAGAGAGGCCGATGGTAAAATGGAGCCATTTAAGGCTGCAAGAACACACCTATAATTCAATTTCATGGCAGCTGGTTGCACACATGCTCCTCTACCTCCGCTTATGACATAGGAAACTTCCCTCCAAGTGTAACAACTCTTCTCTCGCTAAGCCGAGAGCTCAAGGCGATAAGTGGACCTTAAACGGACAGAGACACTCATCACAGCCAAGGGATAACTCAGCTTCGGTTCCCCGCGCAGCTTGACATCCACGAGGTGCTGAGGCTAGCATGGAATTATTAAACTCTCTCAACTACAAGGGTGAAACAAAGAAGGATTCTAGAAGAAGCGCTCCGGAAAAAAAAAAAAACCTCACCAATTATCACAACAAATCTCCACTATGCAAGACAATAAAGAAGGAGCTGCACAAAATATATGTGTGTGTTTGTATGTACACATATGTACATATTTAGAAAACCTAAACTATCCTTTGTAAAAGAACTATAAACAAAACACAAGACAGCTAATAGCAACAGCTGGTTAAAATCTGATGGGTGGAATGAAACCTTAAGAGGTTAATGAACATTTGGTGACTGTCTGCTACCCAAAGCAAAGCAGTATTAATATTAATACTGAGTGAGCAGGTACCCTTGTGCTAACCAACTTCAGTGAATTCTCTAAAACAACTCCAAGAATTTAGGACCACTACTGTCACTCCCATTTTAAAAATGAGAAAAATGAAGCCCAGACAGGTTTCATACTCACCCAAAGTCACACAGCCTGTAAGAGGCTAAGCAGGCGATTCAAACCGTGGCAGAGTGATCCACACCTAGATGCATCCCACAGTGTTCTGCAACTTGCTGATGTGGCTGAAGGGAATGTTTTCAAAATGCTGTCATGAAAACTTCTGACGTCTGGCTAGTGTTTGTAAAGCGCTACCCCACACAGGGCCTTACTAATCTCTTGTAATCGTAAGAAAGGGTATGATTACCCTCATTTTACAGTTGAGGACACTGAGACTCAGATAAAGCCAAGGGACTTGCCCAAAGTTTCACAAGTGGCAAGGGAAGACACAGAACCTGATCCCAGAGCTTGATACCAAAATTTGCCTTCTCTGTAGGTCTGAGATTGATATACATGTTGACGTTCAAGATGCTAAATTCAAGTTGGTGTGAACTCACAATGTCTGGGTGGGCATTTATTTTATTTTATTTTTTTTTGCGGTACATGGCTTTCTCACTGTTGTGGCCTCTCCCGTTGCGGAGCACAGGCTCTGGACGCGCAGGCTCAGCGGCCATGGCTCACGGGCCCAGACGCTCCGCGGCATGTGGGATCTTCCCGGACCGGGGCACGAACCCGCGTCCCCTGCATCGGCAGGCGGACTCTCAACACTGCGCCACCAGGGAAGCCCCGGTGGGCATTTATTAAAAGAGTGGCGGTTCGATTTGGATTTGATAAGAGTATATACAATGCAAGACTTCCAGATACTTCTCTTTTCATCAAGAAGTTTCTCGAGGTTTGTGTTTTAAGTGAGCGTATGCTGTTTTAAAAGGTTGAGCAGATTTGCAAACATTTACCCATGATTTAAAAAGTGGTTTAACTCAAAGAAGCAAAACTATAATTTCAGGAAGAGAGCACTAGGCAGGGAAATTCCATTTTCTTCAAGTCCTCCTACCCATACTTATTAAAATTAACCGAGAGATGTAGCAGTAGAAAGAATCACAGTGAGATATAAGAAAGAACTTCTCTATTTTAATGGCTAGAAATTTATCAATTGTGCATCATTAACTGCAGGCAGGATCTGAGCTATGACAGACATGGAGGTGAAAACCACCCCTAGCAGGGGAGCTTCCTCTTCTTCTGGGAGGGGACCAAGGTCATGAAGCAGATGCCTCTGCTACTGATGAAGTAGACTGAGGGACAGGATGCATCAGAAGAGAGAGCTCTGAAACGCTGGTATAGCATCATGTACCATGAAAGTGTACTTAAAACAAAGGAAAGGATTCTGCAGCAAGATGTAGCCTCAGGTTCACAGACACCAGGGAGAATATTTAGGATCACTACACTCAACTTCTTTTGTATAGGACAAGACTACATAGACTGTCTGAATATCGTTAAAGTAACCACTGGGGATTCTGACCCCATTCTCTGAAATTTGCCTTTAACAGTCTTTACCATCTTACACTCAGGCAGCCGTGAACAATTCCAGAATCTCCCTGTTTGGCCAGAGGGGGTCGCTACTATGCTCCAGGGTTGGTTGTCCCAGGGCTCAGAAGGAATGCTGAATCTACACGGACATTCATCTGTATGAGTAGCTGGGGTAAGTTAAGCATAGGCAGGAGTTGAATGACCTTTCCTTAGCAGAGCTGGGCAGATATACCAGCTGCTGGCCCATCAGTAGAGATGCAGGAGCTCTGGTCACATGATACAGGGGAACTGCATGGCCTTTGGAGTCATAATTTTGGAATCCAATCCTAGCTCTGTCACAGATTGGCTGTGCATTCCTAGTCCCTTGTTAGAGGCCCAGCATCCTTATCTATGCAACAAGGAACCTTAATGCAGTGTTTATAGATGAAATTAGCAAATCTATATTCAGTGCTGAACACAAAAGATAGCCCATCATAGATACCCATGAAAAATGTTTCTCTTCTTTCCTTCCCTTCCTACCTTCATGGCAGAAAGGAAAATGATGAAGGATGTTTAAGCCAAAAGGAAATACCCAACTGTCTTAAGGGAAAACACCACCCTGGTCATAGAATCACAGAAAAGCAAAAGAGATCTAGTATGTACGTAGAGGGATTTACTCTGACTACAGCATTAAGTGACTGTAAAAGAAAGTAGTCATTCATACATGCTGGTATCTTCACAAAAAGCCTCCATGGAAATGAGTTCAAGTGCAATGAGTGTCATGGGGCTATGAAATAGGAACAAAATCTGAATATCTGCAATGACATGCACCAAAGCATCAATCTTTTGGTGCTTTGATTTCAGGTGATTTTTAGTTTTCTGACTTCTTCGGATCACTTTCATTTAATATGAAAAAGATGAATCAGTTGTGAAAAATACAATAAAACACTAAACTTTTATATTTTAACAGAGCACCTACTGAATACATCACTGCAAGAGCGGAAAGGAGAATAAAGAAGGCTGGGGCTCTTCCTGAGTAACGCGTCACCTTTATCAATCACAGAATTTTGTAATTCCCTGAGTCTCAGTTTTCTCATCTCCAGGATGGAAATATAAGAATAATGATATTTTTTTCTTACGGGGAGGGTGTGAGGATTAAATACGACAACACACGAAATATAATTAGAACGTTTAAAATGGAGGTAGCACTCAAGAAATGTCATCACCACTGTTATTCTTCTAGATCATTTTGTGAGCCAAGAGGGCAACTCCCAAGCAAAACAAAGAAACTGAGGGAAACTGATACACGGTATGGCAGATTTAATGACTTTTTGACTCATTTCAATCAGACACAGTTATAACTAGATAAGTGTTTCAGGGAGATATCAAATAATTGATTTACTAAAATTATGAATATCAATTTCAAAGCTTCTTGATGGAGAGTATGTGCCTTAAGATGCTATATTATTCCAGCAACACTGCCAGTGTCTGGAACTTTTGTTTGTTTCTTTGTTTTCCTTTTCAATTAAAGTCAATACATTTTTGTTGAACATCCACGATGAGCAGGCTGATAAGCTGGTCACTACGGAGGATAAAAAGACAAGCTTAGGAATTGCCTTAACGCTGCGTAACGTACTTTTTTCAATACCCACGATGACAGAAAAGCTTTGCCCTTGAATGTCAGCATTGATTATCGGAAACAGTTCAAATTAGTGCACGGCCAAGAGCAGGCAGGTGACTACACTGAGTAATAAAACTCTGGCCTGCTCTGGAGTCAGGTTTTCCCATGTGCCTCAAAATAATTCTGAACGTAATTTTTCAAAGGGCTCTTTGCAAACGAGCATTGGCAGCACTGCTGGAATTGGTGCGTGTATCACTAAGGTGACTACTTTAAAAAGACAGCATTAAGATTTCAAGATTTAAGGGCTGGTGGTTTCATCAGGAACCAGTTCTCTTAAAAGAGCTGCAGCAGGGCCCAGATATTCTACTCCCTTTGTGTCTTCCCAGGCCACTTAGTCCTGTGTTCTGCACACACAGGCCAAGTCCAATCAAACACCTATTCTACCATTCTACCAACTGTGAAAGAGGCCCACAGGTGGTGACCCACGCCTTTGCCCCCCTAATTTCTCTAAATGGTTCAGGGCACTTTTTTATTTCAGTCTTGCCACACTCAGATGAAGCATAACCCATTGCCTTCTGCTGCTACCGTATATCCTCTTGATCCTACCTCGGAAAGCTCCCTAGCATGCAAGCTCAAAGGGCTCCTAGAAGGCCCAGGAGCTGCAAAGAAACTGCTGCAACAGTGTCTAGAGGGTACTGGGAGTCCTTACTATGATCCAGTTGAGGGAAAGGACAGGAAGAGTCCTGTCAGTGCCAAGGAAGAGTCCTGTCAGTGCCATTTGCATGCCAAAGCCCCCATACACCCGAGACCAGTAATTAAGGAGAGGGCTCTGGAGGGAATGACTCAGAACAATTTCCAAAGATAAACAGACGCGTGAAAGGTTCTCACAGACACCTGATAGGACGATCTTCCTAAGTTCAGTAAGGCATCAGGGGTTTATAATCAAATATAGTGATTGAGAAAATAAGCTCTTAGACAGACGAGTTTAAATTCTGACTCTACCCCTGATTGCTATGGGACCAGGTACACATCATGTCACCTCTCAAAGCCTCAGTTTTCTCATCTGTAATATAGGGATTCTAATAGTTCCTACCTCATTAGATATTACAGTGATTAAATGCAATAAAGCATTTGACACACAGTAAGCACTTAACAATTATTTGTAGTTATGATGACTATTATTATTTAGAAAGTCTTCAGACCGTAACGATTTGCTTAACGCCTTCTATCAACCTGTCAAACAACTCCATGAGTTTTTCTTCTTAAGAAACGTGCAGAAAGCCTCTACCATACCAAATACCATTCTGCTTTCGTGTGTTTAAAAAACCTTCCTCTTTTCATCGAGAACCTGCATTATTCTATAAAGGCTTGGATTAAATAAGGATTTAAAAAATTATTCTGCAACAGACAAAAAACAAAAATATCCCACACTTGGCCTCATAAGTGCCTTACTTTCCTACTTTCTGAAGTAACTGATAACTCTTGGTCTTAATTTCTGTCCACTGGAGATTAAACCTTGCCAGGTGATAGCAGGTGAGCAACAGATAACAAGGCTAATTGGATTTTTAATCTTCACTAGTCTTTAGCAACCAATACCCACAATGTTTATTTGTTGGCTGCAATGTTCAATTGTCAGCCCATTAAATGCCAAAGGGAACAACTGCTTACCTGGATATTTGTAGTGATTCATACTTGGTTTTCAGGGAAACATTTTAAATTATTTCCCATATAAAGTACAAATTAAAGCTGCAGTTGAATTAAAATGAGAAATGTAAATATTCATCAGTCAAGGAAAATTATCACATAATCACATCACCATATCACATCATCATATAATCACAATGCTTGAGTTCTCCAAAGTGAAATGTGGAATTTCTGATTACAGTAATGGAATAACATTACTCGGACTCAGAGTGGACTCAGAGTAGAAACTGAAAACTGCTAGCTGTTCTGTGTGTGTCTGTTTCAGCATTCTGGGAGAGAAACTGCAGCCTTGCGTAAGTTATAATTTTGTCGTGTAAGGAATCTCTTGTATGAGCCCATTTAGATATGCAGATTATAAAGCGAGTGCCTACTGACAATTCTTGTGGAAGTCTTAAATCTGTAAAACACCCAAAATACATGTACTTCTAGATGTTAGGCGTTTGGCTTGGCGAGGTAAAAACGGGTTCATCTCTAACGGGACTCTTCCCTTTTAGGTGTATTTAATTTTCTTCTGGAACATGAATTTTAACTACACTATCTTGAAAATTATTGTTTTGGGTGAGATGGGGGGATAATATAGGCTTTTAACTATTTTTGTCCAAGGATGTGCTCAGAGACGATGGAGCTGGAGCCTGCCAGGAGAGAGATGCAGACCTGAACTCTCCACCCCATGCTGGGTAAAAGTCATTAAAGCACACCTGGCCTGGGCTTGGTGCTGGGCTGGGGCCAGGATATTGGTGTCCTACCCCTGATATCAGTGAGCAACTCAGATGTGAGTCAGCATTCTTTCTGTCAGCTCCTAGAAGTAGTGCCTCCCCTGGGCCCTGGCAGGGGCTGGGCTTCTCATGAAGGAAATGGATAACTATCAGTTATCTCAGGGCAACAAAGGAGAGGTGGAGGAAAAAGGGGAGAGAGGGAGGGAGAGAGAAAAAGGAGGGAGAAGGGAAGGAGGAGGAAGAAAGAAGAGGAGGAGAAGGAAAAGAAGAAGAGAGAAGGGGAAGGAAGGAAGGAAGGGAAGGGAAGGGGAGTATAGATGAGGGAAAAGGAAGAATAGAAAAGAGGGTGGGAGGGGAGAGAAACAGAAAGTCAAGTCTTTCGTATTATGCCCTGGGAAACTCTAAGTACAGCAAACTCTCTGTTTCTGATCCACAAGTGGTGACTTTTGTTTGTTTGTTTACTAAAATATGTTTTTCTCTCTCTAGCTCTGGGGTTAGGACAAGGGAGTCAAAGGGAGTCAAACGTCACAGTCTGAAAGCCCAGATGAGAGCCTTCTAAAACCCAGTACTAGTCTGTGACCTTGAGAAGATCAGTTAATCCCTCTGCATTTCAGTTTCCTCAAATGGAAACAAGTGGGATAATAAATCCACCTTTCTTGGAGCTGCTGTGAGAGTCAAATAAGTAAATATGTATGGTGTTCAGTGTACTGCCTGACACATGGATGGTACATCGTGCAAAATATAAAATAACTCTATAATACGGGTACTACTAACACTTTCAAATCATATTTTTTAAAAAATACCTCCTAAAACATTGATTTTAAGTATAAAATGTAATTCAGCATTTACTTAAATCCTAGCAACCCAAAGTCACTCCAAAAGCAGCTCAACAAAATAGGCTCAAAAACCAAGGAAACAAAACATAAAATCTTTCTAAACCGTGAAGCTGGATGGTCTTAGGACAGTAAAGACAATTCAAAGAGAAAGATTCCACCAAGAAAAGTAAGTATGCAGACCCCTTCTTTTATAAGCTGTATGAAATTGGGGACATATTAAACAATGTCATTTAGCATACTCTCCAGCCCGGACTCAGGATTAAGACCGGGAGAAACCATAGGGAAGGAACTGAAGAGAGGATGAAAGAGAAGACAGTTCAGCACTGGCCCAGGGCACCTGGTAAAGGGCCTGGCTCATAAAATATGAGTGAAATAAACGAATGAATGAAGAAACAGGAAGAAAAATTACAGGTGACTGAGAAAGGCTAATTAACGTGCTCAGCTATGTCACATTAAACTGAGAAATGAGGTAGGTACCCATACATGACCTCACTGTAGCTAAGTGGTACAGTAAGATTTCCACAGTTGGTAGTGAACTTCTATTTTGGCTGACCTTAGATTATGTTCATGGAAGTTCTATTGCGGAAAATGAGGCACAGAGAGAAGAAAAGGGTGAGGCATGTGGTCTTTGGAGACTAGACTCCCGAATTTGGGGGGCATTGGAGACAACAGGGTCCTGATGCAGGATATGTGAAGAGTTTTACTTGGAGTTAGGATGAGAAATCCTTCCTACTTCTCAACAAAAAATGTATTTATCAAAATAGCAACTCATGCTTACTGTGTTCCTTCTTGTGACAGGCACGGGGAAGCCTGCCTAGAGGATTTCAAGTCCTCACAGCTTGGAGGAGTGCGTTATTATTTTTTTTAACATCTTTATTGGAGTATAATTGCTTTACAACGCTGTGTTAGTTCCTGCTTTACAACAAAGTGAATCAGCTATACATATACATATATCCCCACTTCCCCTCCCTCTTGTGTCTCCCTCCCACCCTCCCTATCCCACCCCTCTAGGCGGTCACAAAGCACCGAGCTGATCTCCCTGTGCTATGAGGCTGCTTCCCACTAGCTATCTATTTTACATTTGGTAGTGTATACATGTCCATGCCACTCTCTCACTTCGTCCCAGCTTAACCTTCCCCCTCCCCGTGTCCTCAAGTCCATTCTCTACGTGCGCATCTTTATTCCTGTCCCGCCCCTAGGTTCTTCAGAACCATTTTTTTTAGGAGCGCATTATTATCTCCATCTCACAGGTGAAGTAACCGAGGCTTGGACTTGCAAACTGCACAATATTCCTAGTAAATGATTAAACTAGGACTCAAATGGTGCTCTGGGTCAACATTTATGTTTTTTCACTATTTTTTTAATTGTCACCATGCTTAATTCATTCAGAGATATTCTCTGTCTGTTTGTATTAGATGCGATAAGTAACACTATTTCCTTTCAAGTAGAAGGCACTGGTCTTGCTCCTCAAGGAACACAAACTCTGGCTGGGAAGGCGATGCATTAAGTTAATGGCAGAAGAGAGCAGTGGTGAACAGTGGCGTCTCTGAGCGCGTGCCTGCTTTATTTCCCATCTTTGCCTTTCCCCAGCTGTGGGACCTTGGGCATGTCACTCCTTTAAGGCCTCACTTATTTCATCTGTAACATGGAGATGACGATACTAGTAATACCAATTTCCTTGTCTTGTTGCGAGGATTAATTTAGTTCACACATGTCGAATACAAAGAATGGGAACTAGCACAGGATGAGCAACGAATGGAAATTAACTTTTATTAATATAGTGTGTCAGAGTTTAAAAATCTGCACACACACACACATATATATATATAAAATTATATATATACACATAATTCATTGCAACCCTCACAGACAATTCTATGAGGCAGGTAGGAGAGATGAGAGCCTTCAGTATCACCTAGCAATACTATGATGTTGTCCTGGCAAACTCATCCCCCACTCTCTCAGGAGACTTCCATAACTTCTTCTCTCTTCTCAAGCCCTAGGTACCTCTCAGCTGTTGACCTTCCTTCTTATTTCACTGAGAAGAGTGAATTAATCAGAAAAAACAAAAACAAGAGAACCTTCCACAAGTTCCCAACATGGAATCTACCTACCTGTCTGCAGCTGTGCTGGTTCTTCCCTTGCATGTTATGATGAAGTGTTCATGTTCCCATCTGCGGTTGGCGGAATACTGTCCCCCCACAAAGATGCCCATAGCCTAACCCTCAGAACCTTATATGACAAAGGGGAAAGAAGGTAGTAGACAGAGTGAAGGCTGTTATTCAAATGAATAGGGAGATTCATTTGGATTATTTGGGTGGATCCGACGTAATTGCATGGGACCTTAAAGTGGGAAAGAGGGATGGAGAAGAGCCAGGTCAGAGTGATTTGATGGGAGGAGAACTTGACCCCACTGTTGCTGCCTGTGAAGGTGAAAGAAGATGGCCGCAAGCACGCAAATGAGAGTAGCCATTAAAGCTGGAAAAGGAAAAGACATGGATTCTCCCCTAGAGCCTCCAGAAAGGAATGCAGCCCTGCTCACACCTTGATTTTTAGCCTAGTGGATCCCATTTCAGACATCTGACCTCCAGAGCTATAATCTTGCCTTGAGGCAGGGAGCCAGGCTTTATACCACCATACAGAGTGGTCATTAGATACGGTTAGATGCAGTCTGCCGCAAGGGAGATGTGACCTTGGAGAAGGTAGCTTTCTTCAGTTGCAAGCAATTTCCAAAGAGGGATTCAGCTGAGTTCCCAGCAGCTGAGGGAATGAACATGTCAGTACTGACGGGGGAATCTGAGCAGCACACCACAGCATCCACTACAGGGACTTTCCGCCTCCTCCTTCCTCCATCTGAAATGCTTTCCCCCCAGATACAGGCAAGCCTCTCTTTTTCAACTCCTTCAGACCTTTATCAACTGTCACTTCTCAGTGACACCTTCCTTGATCACCCTAATCAAAACTGCATTACTTCCCCACCCTCAGCATTCTCTATCCCTTTCCAGATCTATTTTTCCCCCGTAGCACTTATCTGATACACGTTAATACTTTATTATTTTGTATTATAATGTCTCTCCCTACACTAGGCTGAAACCTCTGAAGGTGAGGACTCTGGTCTGTATTGTTCACTGCTTCACATCCAGCACTCAGAACGGCACTGAGCCTCTAGAGATAATCAATAAATATTTACTGAATGAATAAACAGATGAGAAAGCAGAGAATTTAGAGAAAATGAATACCTACCCAAGGTCATATACCAAGTGTGAGAAACTAGTGAGATTATGGATGTAAATCCAAGCTTCTGCACTCAAAGTTTAGTGCTCCAAAATCTCCTTGAACAGTCAGGGTATCCTCCCTGACCACTCTTCATATGTTATAACTAAATATGAAGAAATGATCAAAATGGCACTATTGATCCCCAAATGAAGAAGAAAATTAGGTGGGCAGGGAGAGACAATATTAGAATATAATCAGTAATAAGTGGCCATATTTTGACTCAAAATACATCATTTAATCCATGTGAAAATATGACCTTTATAGAACATTATTCATTCAGCAAAAGTATTCAGTATCCATTACCTGACAGGCACTCTACCAGGCTCTGGGAATAAAGTTGTTGAAACAGCATAGACATGCCTGTCACCCCCTGGACTTCTGAAAGCCTTATTCTGTAAAATATATTCAGGCAATAAGATATATGTGTATCAAAGTGGAAAAATGCTACTCATCTGAAATCGAACTTCCTCTTAAGATTGATATCTAGTGAAAAAAAGTACAGATTTCATAACTCATGTTCTAGATGGTATCTGAAGTAACGAAGAGAGCTAGTATTTGGGCAAGATGCTAGCCCAAAGTAGAAAAAAATCACTGAATGTCTTGATAAAATGTTAATTTAACAGGAATGATTTGAATGATAAAGCCCGGAAAACACTTTTGCTTCCCATGTTCAGTGTAACCCTCACATGGAGGTTTCCCGAACAATAGAGGAGCAACTAACGTAACACATTTTAAAATACACTCTGAAAATGACTCTGTCAAGTCACTCGCATTTTATCCCCAATATGTCCTTTAACCGCTGGGTCTTAGCCATGCCAAGCTAGTGATCTAACATTGTAGCTCCTCTCTACGTCTGAATGGACCAAAAACAGGCAAGGTAAGTGAACCAGGTTGAATTGTAGCCCCCTCAAAAGGTGTGCCTAAGTTCTAACCTGTGAATATAACCTTATTTGGAAAAAGGGTCTTTGCAAGATATAATAAAGGGAAGGATCTCGAGATGAGTTCGCCTTAGATTAACAAGACAGACCTAAAATCCATGACAAATGTCCTCAAAAGAGAAGACAGGAGGAGAAACAGTGACGCAAAGAGACAGCCATGGGAAGACAGAGGCAGAGATTGGAGTTGCGCTACCACAAGCCAAGGAACACTTGGAGCCACCAGAAGCAGAAAGAGACAAGGAATGATTCACCTCTAGAGCCTTTAGAGGGAGCATGGCCTTGTGAACACCTTGATTTTGGACTTCTGGCCTCCAGAACCATGGAGGAATACAGTTCTGTTGTTTTAAAACACCAAGCCTGCAGTAATTTGTTATGGCAGCCCTAAGGAACTAATATGGCAAGCGTTCCCGGGACGATGAAAGTGAACTCCAGCGCCTTCATTATCTTTCATGAAAGCTCAAAGTCTGAGCAGTAATCATCTGTCAGAGAAGAATCTCCATGCATTTGTAGTTTCGATTTCTTCTCCTCAGAGCTGATTAAATCTAGTCTGATTTTGTTTTAAACTCAGTGTTTCATTGGTCATAGACGTTCCTAACTTCAAAAATAATCTAGTTTTAAACAAGCCAGCTGCCAAGTCAATAAAATCACCTCCTGCAAGCGAGTAATATCTGTGAAAGATTTACAAGAAACAGCAAGAAGGAAGTAAATCACGCGCAGGAATACTTCAGCCTGTGGCACGTCCACCCCAGAGGCACCAGAGGGAACGTCACAGCTGTGGAAGGTGGGAGAGGCAAAACAGGAAGAGCAAGGAGGCAATTTCAAGAGGACGCTGAAAAGAATATTCCAAATTTTTAAAGTGGAAATGCGATTATTTCAATGTTCACCTCCTCCGACTGTTACAAGTAATACTTATTCCTTTTTCTTCTTTGAATTGCAAAGGTGCTCAGCGTCAGTATTACATATTTTACACTTGATTCCCTATAGTTCTGCAATGCCAGTTAACTCTTACACAACTGTCTTTATAGCTAATTCAGTAAGCCTTTTGAGGGTAGAGATGATCTCCTATTTTCTTCTCTTATATCCCCAGTTTCTTTTCAGGGTCAAGTAAAGAGGAGAGCATTAAGAGATAATTACTAATTGATCTATCTTTATATTCCTGTTATAAGTTTCTGTTCTAATATTATAACTATTTTGACTAATGAATACCAACACATTGGTATGTCAGTGTATGAGTATATCTAAAAAATAGGCAGCATACTCATCTATGTGTGTCTACACCCCCTCACACACACACTTACTAACACGCCGCAGAAATATTTGACCCTACATCTATTCTGGAAAGAACTATCATCACATCTAGGTGTTCTAGTAATAGGTTAGATATTATTTTTCACAAAGGAGAACCAGAAAGATGAAAATATCTCCCATGCAGCCTATAATGGACTGTTTGCATAAATAATATTAGAATTGAAAGGTTCCTGTCAAATGTCCAAATCTGAAATAGTACATGTTGCATTGTATATAATTAGCTATAAGTCTACCCTGGTTCGAGAAGACTTCAAATACTTCTGGGAAAATTCATACGGATAATGTTAATTTAGCATTTATTCTGGTCTAGCCACTATTCTAAAAACTTAACATTCATTGAATTCGCTTACTTATTAAATCATCAAATACTTCTGGAGTGACAGTTAATTTTATGTGTCAACCTGAGTGGGCCAAGGGGTGTCTAGACATTTGATCAAACTTTACTCTGGGTGTTGTGTGAGAGTGTTTTTGGATGAGACTAACATTTGAATTGGTGGCCTGAGGTAAGCAGATCGCCTTCCCTAATGCAGGTGGGTCATCCTATCACTTGAAGACCTGAACAGAACAAAAGGGAGTAAGCGGAAACTCCTCCTGCCTGACTGTTTGAGCGAGGACATTGGTCTTTTTCAGTCTCTGGACTCAGACTAAAACATCAGCTATTCTTGGGTCTCAAGCCTGCTACCTGTTAGACTAGGAAATACACCATCGGCTCTACTCGTTCTCAGGACTTCAGAATCAGAATGAACTACATATAAGCTCTCCTGGTTTTCCAGCTAGCCAACTGCAGATCTTGGTACTTTCAGCTTTCAGAATCATGGAAGTCAATTCCTTACAATAAATGTCTTTCTATATTTATACAGGGATTATTGTATAGGGATTGTATATGAATATATATATACACACACACACACACACACACATCTCCCATTGTTCTGTTTCTCTGGAGGACCCTGACTAATACAGAGTGCAAACTTGGTAAAGGTAGGTCCTGGGACTACCACTGCAAACAGAACAGACCAAAAATCCATGTTTTGGAGGTTTTACATTCTAGTCATTTAATCTGAAGAGAAACACGTAAGGTATCCCTACTAACAGTTCTGTAGCCCTATTCTACAAATAGGTCCTTAAGAATTGCTTTAACCCTAAGCCTGGGTCACTAATCAAATGGATTTCTGTTGCTGTTGCATAGATCTAGTACATCTTACCAGTGTTCAATTTTACCTTTGATTTCATTGATTCACGTCTCATCAGTTTAGCTACAACATGCTCCCTGCACATCTATATGTGTATGCACGTGTTGTGCTGTGCCATGTTGTGTTGTGTGAAGTGGGCATACTTCTGCAATTAGTTCAGCTGAAAACTGATTGATGAGGTGAGCAGGAAAAGTGTGCCTTGTATTCAGGAGTCAAAGTTCAAGAAACAATAAACTTCTCCAAAAACCTGTCTATAATTACTGACGAGACAGACACTTTCAGATACTCTTTGAAATAATGTTTTGTTTTCTTTCACAAAGAGAATAATGGTACAGGAGGTCTTTAATCAATATGGTAGAGAAGTTTAGGAGTCAACAAACATAGTTTTAAGTCTTGGTTTGACCAGATTTACAACATTGGCCTATTTGCTTAACCTAACCTCCATTTCTGACCTGTAAAACAAGGATAATAAGAATATCTACCTCTATTGCCGGCGGGGGTGGGGAGGACGGCAGGGGAAGGTTGGATTGGGAGTTTGTGGTTGGCAGATGCAAACTAGTATACAGAGAATGGAAAAACAGCAAGGTCCTACTGTATAGCACAGGGAACTATATTCAATATCCTGTAATAAACCACAATGGAAAAGAATGTGAAAAAGAATATATATGTATAATTGAATCACTTTGCTGTACAGCAGAAACTAACACAACATTGTACGTCAACTATACTTCAATAAAAAATGAAAATAAAAATAAATGTTAAATTAAGGCTTTGTGGGGGGTTAAAAAGAATATCTACCACTAAAGGGTACCACTAGCTATTCGATGAGGCAACAAATATAAAGCTCTGAGCACAGTTCCTAGGACAGTTTAAATGTTCACTAGGTATTAGGTAAAAATAATGAATAGAGATACCGAGGTTAAACTTTACCATCAATTTAGTACTTTAATGCAGATGTGCAAAATTAATATTAAATCTGGCAGGCAAGAAAAAGATGAATTTGTTGGGAGAAATACAAGATGACCTGGCAGCCAGGTATTAGAACAGGAGCACAGATGTCCAGGAAATGAGCATTTACTAAGTGCCTAGTTTGTACCAGGCGCTTAAAAGACAACACAGCTCCATCAGCCCACTGAATTCTCACAGCCACTAGATGCAGCTGATATTTTCTAAGCAGCTTCTGTGTGGCAGGCCTGTGTTTGGTGCTAGGAAGACAGTGCTGAGCGAAATTAGGAGTTCCCAGCCTCATGGAGGTTGTAGTCACTAACTAGCTGGTGACACCTGAGTGTGTGAAGTGCTTATCTGGGCAAAATTTTTCTGTAAAGGGCCAGATAGTAAACATTTTAGGCTTTGTAGGTAGTGGTCTCTTGCAACTATTCTATTTTCCACTTTAACACAAAGGCAGCCCTGAACAATGTGCAAATAAATGAGCATTGCTCTGTTCTAATAAAAGCAGGAGGCAAGCCGGCTGTAGTCTGCAGATCACTGGATAGCAGAAGAAGCAACTAACTCCCAGTCCAGGGGAATTAAGAAGGGTTTCAATAAAGAAGGGGGCAGGGAGGCTAAGTGAGCTGTGCTTTGCAGAAACACTAGGCTCCCTAGAAAGACAAGAAGTGGAAAGGGAACTCCGGGCAGCAGGAACAGACTGTGCAAAGTCATGGAAGCATTAAAGGACACGGTTTATTCTGGAAAAGTGAGGAACAATGAGAACTGGGAGACCGGGGTCGGAGAAAAAGGAACAGAAAATTAGAAAAAGCCTTTTTGTACATACAGTTCTGTGTGGTTAGAAGCAAAGTTCATATTATCTTTCAGCGTGTCTAAAGGTCGAGCTGCGCTTCCCCTCCCAAAGCTAAATGATAACACGATGCAGTTCAAAAGCTGGTCATATCAAATTGCCATCTAATCATTTAATTAAAGCCCCATGCTGGCACCAGCCATCCTCAGGGCCCATTTTTCATCTGGGCACATTTCATTACACTTTTCAAAGCAAATTTGCCTTTTCCAAGGCAAGAAATGCAAATGACTAGGTTTGAAAGGAAATGCATAGCACTCTGCATAACGACAGATTTTCTTGGAAAGCAGTAATGCACAGACACAGCTATCTTTAGGGGCTGAGGATGGATTATCAGCCCTGTAGAAACTCTACACGATATTTCATTACAGCACCAGGATGCAAGCGGAAGTGAAATACCAAATATCAGAAAGCAAACAGCCATCCCGTCTCCTTTCTCAGCATCACTGAAACCACATTTTGAAACAGGATGCATCCTTTGGACCGTTAAGACCAAGGAAGGCATTGATAAATGGAGGACACTGATAGTGTGGCCAAGAAAATGATGAAAAGCTAGGAGGAACTGACCTGTTCGAAGACAGGAATAGGAACACTTAAAGGCCACTAAACATAAAGCATCAATGGACAAATTCAAGTACATTCAAAAAAATTATCAGGAGTAAGAAAACACCCACTTTGAGGCAGTATAATGCATGTTGGTGGTATTCACAATAAAGGAATGAAAGCGACCTTAACAAATAAATTAGCATCTTCTCCCTCGGTTCCTGGAAACTCTCGGAAGCACTGCTCCCCAAATACTGTGTCTTTTACCTTGCAAAACGAAGCTGCACCACACATTTTATGAATCCACCGACCCTAAAGTGAGAAGCAATTAGTTCAAAGGAGAGAGAGTGGTAAAAAAGTGAATACCTGTTCATTCATTCTTTACCATCAAGGAGAGAAGGAAAGCTTAACTTCAGGCTGCCAGACAGACCCCTTCATCCCATGAAAGAGCTGCCAGCAGCTGGAACAGCAGCACCCATTGCGAGGTTGAGAGTCTGAACAAAGTTCAAGGATGCAGACTATTGTGTTTCATGACCAGAGTACATGTGGGTATTCCAAACAAGAGCTTCTGACCAGGGAAGTTCACTAGTACTTGAATCGTGGCTGGTTAGCTCAGCCAAAGCCCCAGTCAAGAGTAAACCAAAGACCTCATTCGATTCCTTATACAGAAAGGATGCCCATCCCTGGCCAGGCCGCCTACAGATTCAGGCATTCAGTTGAGAGTAGCGCCCCACCTTGGAGACATGGCGAAAAACTAGAGCACAGTAGGACTTTTGAGATAGCCTGCCTGACATTTTTTTTCCATTTTAACTTCAATTACATTGAAATAGAATATATATGGAAAAGTGTACATATCATAAATGTATACCTTGATGGACTGCCACGTGAACACACCTGTGTAGCCAATAATTAGGCAAAACACCTAACATTACCAGCACACAGAAATTACCCTCATACCCTCTTTTAGAATAACCACTGTCCTGACTTCTAACAACATAGGGTAGTTTTACATGGTTGTATTTTGTATAAATGGAATCATATAGTAGATTCTACTATGTCTGGATGATTTGGGCCCATATTCAATATGTGAGATTCATTCATATCATGAGGTCTAGCTGTAGCCTGTTGATTCTCACCGCTGTAGAGATTTCCATTATATGAATATACTACAACTTATGTATCTATTTCACTATTGATGGTTGCTTACATTATTTCCTGTGTTGGGCTATCAAGAACAATGCGTCCGTGAAGACTCCACTCCACACATTTGTTTTGGTGAGCATGGCAGATTTTGATCTCGCCGCTCTGATGTGAAAGAAAATGGCGGTGTGGCATTTTGCCATGGTTGTGTCAAATTTGTCATGTTAAAATGTGAACTCCCCATCTTTCGCTTGGAGTCATGAATGAAGGAGACATTCCTGATTCACATCCTGTCTCTGACCCTTCCACCATCCTCTTCAACTCTGCCCCTGTCCCTCACCATCCTATCTAGTTCAAGAGGCTGAGACTGGGGAGATATGAACAGAAATGAACATTCAAGGAGCCCGACAGTTCACATGCAATATTCATCGCCCTCCTAAAAGAGACAACAAAATATGCTTTTAAAACCACATAAGGATTCCTTAAAGAAACATTTTTAGGTGAGAGGTCTTCTTGCCTCCAGCATAGGAATCAATAATTATAACAGACTCTATTTGAAGAGTATCAAGTAGCAGCAATTGTTGAGTGAGTGAGTGAGTGAGTGAGAGAGAGAGAGAGAGAGAGAGAGAGAGAATATATAAAACTCACTATAATTCAAGCTTCAGATGGGAAAGGCTTTGGGAGTAGAAAGGAAAGAAAAATTCTGTCTGCCAGGTGTGGGCTCACGTGGATGGAAGTCTGGAAGGCTTTGGGGCAGGGAGATGTAGTGGGTATTTGGGGAGGCCTACCTAGGAATGATTTTCCCATTGCTTCTTCTTAATCGTATCCCCAATTTCTCATCTATGTGACTGCAGTGATGCTGAACCAACCCCTGGGTTTAGGGGTAGACACTGACTGATTTAATCCAAGCAAAGTGGTCCATATTTTTTTTTTTTTTAAAGCCACAGTGATCGGTTCAGGGATAGTTTTAATCTACTTCTGAGCCAATCAGTATAATTCCTTTTTTTGGTCTCGGACATTAGGTTGAGGACTTTAGGATATATGACCTAAGACAGTTCAATCATTGCGAGAATCAGTCTTTTTTGAGAAGGCGGAAACATAGACTTTATTAACTTGTCCATTCTGGACTAGGTGGTGTGAAAAAGGAGGTTTGGAGAAAAAAGCAGGATATGGCCAGAGGGGCATGAATTATGTAGACCTCAAGGACTGGGTTCATTCATAGGACACATAGTAGAGAGATAGGTTCTGATAATATCATTTTTGTCCTAGATGAAACTGCACCTAAAGTGAGACAAATTTCTCGATGTTTCTTATATAAGCTAATGGATTCTCTTTTTAAAACATCCAATTTGAACTGGGTTTTCTAGTGCTCCAAGCAAAACTTTCAGAAGTGAAATAAGTGATGTTTGATCTGGACCTGAAAATATATGAGGCATTCGACAGGCAGAGGTGACATTAAATTCTGTTCCCAGAGAGAGCACAGTAGGAATGAAGGAAGTCAAGGAGCATCTGTGGTCAAGCACCCAGACTAGAAGAGCATCACAGCAGACGGAGAGGCAGGATTAAGCAGGGCTTAAGACAGATCAGGGATCAACAAACTTTTTCTGTAAAGAACCAGATAGTAAATATTTTCAGTTTTGCAAGCCAGATGATTTCTGTCACAACTACTCAGCTCTGCTGCTGTAACATGAAATCAGCCATAGACAATATGTAGACAAATAAGCATGGCTCTGTTCCAATAAAGCTTCATTTATGGACACGGAGATTTGAACTTCACGCTAACTGCCATGTACCACAAAATACTGTACTCATTTTGATTTTCTCAATCATTTAAAAGTGGAAAAAGCATTCTTAGCTTATGTGCCATAATTTGCTAACCCCTGAGGCAGAGCGTACACAAAATATCGACGTTCATACTCCTCCTCCACCACGTGCTAACTACAACCCACTGGACAAATTACTACTTCATCTCTCCAAACATCAGTTACTCCACTGAGAGACTAAGGATCATTATAGTGCCTAACTCACAATTTTGTTCCAAGAATTAAATCATCTAATCCATATAGAAATGTTTAGCAAAGTATCTGATACACAGCACCCAATAAAGACTAGCCATCTTTCTTATGATTGATTAGGAAGGTCCTTGGATATTAGGCTTCATATCTTAATAAGAGAAAGCCATCAATGTTTTCTGAGCAGAAAATTTATACAGAGCTGTGCCTTTGGAACTTAACAAAGGCATCTGTCGCAAGGAAAGATCCGAAAAAGGAGTACCTATTTAAATTGACCTAATGGGTACCATCTACCTAGCTCAGGACACTCAGTTGTTTATTAGCATCTTGCTTTTCATTTCAGTGCAGCACTCAGTGTTTTAAAAAAAAAAAAAAAAAGGAGTCAGGTATTTTTGTTGCTGTTTTTGGGAAATCATGCTCCCAGTCCCATGTAATGAATTTCTTTAGAAATGAATGTTTTTTCAGAGACTCAGCTGAGCTAATAAAAATTTTAAAACCCACGATCACTTCTGGTTTGAACTGCATTTGTTGATTTTGATAATTTATTCACTGAATAATTAGTTCAACCAAATCTTATAGACTATGTCTCCTTCTACAAGCCCAGATGGTATCCCATCACACAGATGATGGGGAATAAGACCCCATACTGTATGTCAGACACCCCACTGGGTAACTGATAACCCCAAAACAATGGTTCAGTAAAGATTTGCATTTAAGGTCTCTTAAGGTTCTCTGATTCTCTCCACCACTCCTCTCTCCAACACATACTAAAGATCTTAACCCCATTTAAGATCATTAGCAAATCCCAGGCTTCATAAATATCACAGGGGAGCTAATGAGATGACTTACAGAAGGTTTGTAGCTCATTGTATATGACGACACCAAGCCAGTTTGATTTCTCTGGTCCATGCTACAGGGAAACCAATTAGAGTTTGCTTTTGCTTGAATGATGCAAACAAAAAGCATTATAATTTGGTTGAATAGATCTGTTAAGGTCAGAGATTGGGATCCATATTAATAGCAATAAACATGGGCAATGGATGTGTATTTTTCTCTGCTCCTGCCTCTGTCTTGGGCAGTCACTTAATAAGCAACGTGTATTTATTGAGTAGCTACTGTATGTCAGGCACTGCAAGAAGATCTTTAAAGGTATTACCTTATGAAATCTTTACAATGACCCATTTTTGCAGTTTTACAGATGAGAAAAGTGAGGCTTAGAGAAATCATGCTCTCACCCAAGTTCACAGAGCTTGAAGGCCTGTGCTCTCAACACCCCCTCTTTCTTCAGTCTCTCTCTTTGCCCATCACTGAGTAACAGTGAACAAAGGACCGCTCTTTGCTCAACAGCAACCTGGATACACCTGCTGGGGGGCAGTGGGTGAAGAGTCAAATATGGGTTCTTTGTGCTCTTGTCCATCTCGCACCTCTGCTGTGCTGCTTCTTTACCTTAATCGTGATTGCATTCATTTTCAAAAGTACATCTTCAGGATATTCCTCTCCCTCTGGAAGATTAATACTTTTATATCCATTTTACAGATAAAGAAACTGAGCCTGGGAGAAGTAAAGTAACTTGCTCAAGTTCCAAAACCAGTGGATATGTGAGTCCTATTCTTACCCAGATCTGGGTCCAAACATCACAGTGTTTCTAAGACACTTTGACGATAGTCATTAAGGTTCCTTCCCTAGTCCCATTTCTTATATAGAAAGTTCCATCTTTTCTTGAGACAACTGTATAAAATAAACACAAATTATCAGTAATTTCCAAGATCCTTAAAACCTGTATACATCTATAATCTACATATACAACTTAGGCATTAATGCTAATATTAAGCTAATAATTCAAGCCTCAGTTTCTTCATCTGCTAAGTGGGGGTAATAATACTGTATGGCTACATTTTTTATAAGAATTAAATTTTTTTTTTTAAATGCAAGTAAAGGGCTTCCCTGATGGCGCAGTGGTTGAGAGTCCGCCTGCCGATGCAGGCGACAAGGGTTCGGGCCCCGGTCCGGGAGGATCCCACATGCCGCGGAGCGGCTGGGCCCGTGAGCCATGGCCGCTGAGCCTGCGCGTCCGAAGCCCGTGCTCCGCAACGGGAGAGGCCACAGCAGTGAGAGGCCCGTGTACCGCAAAACAAAAAACAAAAATGCAAGTAAAGCATCAGCACTCTAGCAACTACTAAAGGGAAGACATTCCTATCTGTCTATCTTTCTATATCCATCCATCCATCCCTCCACATATCCACCTCTCCATCTCTCCGTCTCTCCACCACATGTTTGCTGATAGAATAAGAGTAATGGGCTGGAAAGCTGGGTTCCTGGCCCAACTCTGCTACCAGCTCTGCTGCTCTAGTTATCTTCTCTGCCAGGTTCTGTGACCCCCATCTGAAAAATGAGGGGCTTTACTGGATCACCCCTAAATGCCCAATATTCTCAGAATCCATACAAGCGCATCATCGTTAGAGTACACCGCTACCCTATGGGACAACGACGTTCAGTGTCCCGGAGCAATAGGCCAGAGGATGAAATTATGCGCAGTTCTGTCTTAACGATCCAGCTGGTTTGGCTAGCCACACATTTTGGAGAAAACTATAACGAGTCTGTGTAGTGGCTGATGAATTTCACAAGATGATTTTTATCGTGGTTATACAAACAGTATCTCTCAAACTACTGGGACTCTAGGTTGTTTCGGCATGAAGACCTGCTTTGATTAAGCTAAAGGTAGCAATCTCTGACGATTTAAATCTCTAGAAAGATTGAGAAAGAAGAAATCAGGAAGGGCATATCCCTATTTGCAATAAAACAGGGTTTTTTAAGGTTTCAAAATACCATTAGAGAAAGGGTCTTTATATTTATCAACAATATAACTATTTTGCAAACATTTGACTAAACTCAGCTAGAAAAATAGAGTAGAAATAGCAGAGACTTGGAAGTTGGCTAGATCTGGCTTCAAATCCAGGCTCTGCCCTAACTAGCTATATAACTTTAAGCTAATTAATCTGATTTTAGTACTTTTATATCTTTAATTAGAACATGCATAAAATAATATCTAACTTGTAAGATGATTTAAGAGAATTAATGAAATAAAATATGTAAAGCATCTAGCAGTGTCTTATGACTCAAAGTACCTGAAAAGGAACACACCTTCAACAGGAATCGGGATTTTTTTCCCTAAAAACCTGTTGCTTGCAATCCAGTGCTTCCTGCCTTTATGGACACCACCACTCACCCACCCACACTAGCAAGAAACCTAAGAGTTATCCTTGTCACCCTCCGACTGCTTATAGCTTCCCCTTCTCATTCCCTTCAAAAGGATGCCCTCCCCACTGTGTCTCTTAAATCTCTCCAATCCACCCGCCTCACTTCACTCTCCGTCCCCATCTCCCTTCGCGCTCCCACGCTCTCATGTCTGAACTATACTATCCCCACCTGAACTGGCCTCTCCACATCTCCCCCTGTTCCCCTCAACTTGATTCTCCACAAAGCAGCCGATGTGATTTTTTAAAAAAAAGACAGTCTCAGCACATCCCTCCTTGCCTTTAAGCCCTTCTGGCTTCCCTGATACTCCTAGGATGAGACCAAACTCTTCAACGTGGCCTTCAAGGCTCTCCCTGAACTTGTCTCCTGGCCACTTCTCCAGCCCCATCTGATCAAACCACCCACCTCACTCTCTGGGTTTCACTAACACTGGCCTTTTTTTGTATGCCTGAGGGTTCCCAGCACTCTCCAGCCACATGATCTGGACTTATACTTGAACACTCCATTTATCAGCTCCCACATGCACCTCAAATCTTAAGAGAAGTCATCCCTGATAGCTCGGGCTAGTTCAGCGCTCTGCACACGCTTTCATGGCTTCACGGCTTCTCTTTCAGAACCTACAATGGCTTGTAGTTAGATGTTTGTGTAATTCTTTGCTTACTGTCCGTGTCCCTCCCTACACTGTAAATTCAATGGGTGGGAGGGATCATTTCTGTTGTTCTTGCTACTATTTCCTGGTAACTAACACAGAGCCAGGCCTAGAGTAGGTGGTCAATAGATATTCTTGAACAAATGAATAGAAGTTCTCTCCCTGTCCTCTCGTCCCTCCTCTCTCTCTCTTCCACAGATATTTATTGGATGTCTACTTTATGCCAGTTACTCCATTCGAGAGTATTAACAATCTTTCCCAACCTCTGCTTGAACATTTTTAATAACGTGGAACTCATTACTTCCACAAACCTTCATTTGCAGATAGCTCTGATACTAACTCTTTTTCAAAACAAGAACTTGAACTTTATGAAATTTATCTCTCTGTAACTTCTGTCCCTTTGTATATGTGGCTTATATTTTGCTCTCAAAATCACAGAGAATAAACCCAATGATAGTTACAAAAACTCGTGATACGTCTTTGTTAACTGAGCTTCCATCAATATGGTGAGATTCATATTCAGTTTGCGTGGTTCCTACAACAGCATGTTTAAGGGCAGATAAAATGAACTCTGTCTAAAAATGTATCTAACTTCAAAAAGATATGTTACACATGAGTTTACAAAGACAGAAGGAGAGGCAAATATAACAGAAATTTAGGGACAAATTCAGTGCAATCACAGATTCATCACACTCCCTTATAATTTGTCAGATTATCTATCTTTGCCACGAGACCACAAGTTTCTTGAGGGTAAGTTCACATCTTCACAGTGTAGTCTTTTTCCCGGCACTTAGGCCTTCGATACAAATTTACTGAACAAATGAGACAGTGATGATTACCACGACAGCCCTGACTCTAAGTTAAATAATAAAAACTCCATGTCCTATCCTGGACTCTCACTTTTGATGCCATTTGGTAGAATGAGGTAATCAATAGTTTTAGAGAGAACAATGTCTATAACAGATTCACTTTTTTAAAGTTGTAAAACAGTACACATGTGATTCTATTTGAGTAAGAAAAAGTTAAACATGTATGTGTCTACAGATAAATGTACAGCCTATGCCTAGATATCATCTCATAAGGCATCCACAGACTCATTTTAACAGTCGTTTGTAGGAATGTAATTTGCCTAAGGGGGTATATAGACACACTTTTTTATTTCATACAAAACTGTGTAGTTTGAGGTTTGTTTGGATTTTGATTTGGTATTACCAAAATTTACAATAGGCATATGTCCCTTTTGTGATTAAAGGAAACAACTTACAGAGCTATCGCACAGTTAGAGGAAAGTAACAGGCTGATAAAGGGACTGGATCCCATGAGAAATGAATAACCACCGAAAGAATGGAGACATTCAGCCTAGAGAAGGCCAAGGCAGAACACAATAACCTTCTTCAAATACTTACAGAGCTGTGGTCATGCAGAAGGGAGCAGGCTGCCCTCTGCAGGGCAAAATGAGGACCACTGAACGATGGAAGGCTCAAGGATGTAAATTTCAGCTCAAAGTTCTTTCCCTCCTTTGAGCTTTTTGACAGTAAAATGGGCTGCTTTGAAGCAGCCACTGCTACACCCCTAGAAGTAGAGATTTCTGCAACAGAGAATCTGTGAATAGATTTCAGGGGTCAATAGGCCCCTAAGAGTAGGTTCAAACTTTGTTGGTGCGTGTATTTTTTTTGGAGAAGTGGATCTATAACCTGCTTCAACTTCATGTAGGACTCAGTGACCCCCAAATAAAGGGGAACCAGTAGAGACTGAATGACTATTTATCATCATTGACATCAAGGGGATTCATACACTCTTGAAATTTTAATACTCTCATCTATACCAAAGATCAAAAATTAGAAAAAAAAAATGCGGTTCTGGAGTTTTTTGGTTCCCCCTCTATGCAAAATATTTACTTTTCAAAATTAGGTATTACAGTTCATGGAGGGCAAAGACTATGTCTTATATGGCTCTGTTTCCTCTGTATCAAGCACAGCTTCTTGTACAAAGTAGGTGCTTAATAAATATTGAATAAGTGTATGGAGCAATACATGAGCAAACTCCTATGGTAGATCTTTCCCTTTTCACTGCTTGATAGAGCGATTACATCAGCAAAGTAGAATTCCATACAGGAATTGGTGGTGGCACAATGATAATGATGATGATAATGATGACAAGGAAAATGTTATTAAGCACTTACTGTGTGTCAAGCACTTTAAGCATTTTATTTGTAACAGCATGAGTAATGCTCACAGCAACTATTGAAAGAAAATGAGGCTTAGATTCATTAAATAACTTACCAAGGTTATGTAGCTAATAAGTGATTCAAATCAACTATAGCATGTGAGCTCTTAACTTCAATGTTAAATTCTACTGAGCAAGTATATAGTCACCTGGACTCTGGTCTTAACACTGTCATAGCTGTGTGAAGAATTTAGGCAAGGTGCTTCTCTGTCCTTTATTTTTCGAATCTGTTACGTGGGAAACAGTATACTAAGCAAAATCTGGAAGGTAACATACTATGATGACGAAGGGCATGGATCGTGCTTATCCATTATGAGCACATTTTACTCGACACTTTGAACACAGTTGTAATACTTGTTTTAAAATCCTTGTCTGCTAATGGAGTGATCTCTGTTTATCGACTTGTATATGCTCACGTTTTTATTTATATAAATCTAGTAATTGGGGATAGAATCCTGGATACTGTACATGACAGTTTGTGGCTGCATTCTGTTATGTTCCTCTGAATAGGTGTGTTTGTTGCTGTCACTTGCTTATTTCAGCAGACATTTAACTTGACTTAAAGTCCAAATTCTGTCTCCACTGCAGTGGGTATCAGCGGAAATCTCCGTTAATTCTCTTACCTTTCACATTTGTATGGTTTGGAGGTCATTTAGAGAGTTGGGCAGAGTTTATATGAAAAATTAGGGGCTTCCCTTTATGGTGCTCTCCTTTCTAGAATTTTCTACTTCGCTTTCCAGCCTCTCAAGTAGCCCCAAATTCTTTCTTCAAATTCCTCATGCCAGTAAGATTATAGGTTTTAGCTCTCACAGCAGTAAAAAGACATAAATAACTAGGAAACCCACCCAGTGCCATTCCCTTCTTTCAAGTATCGACTCCCCTCCAATTTTCTGTCTGCTTTATGTCACTTTCTACTGTTTTCATTATATATCTATATAGAGAGACACACGCACACACACACACATCCCCGTAATTTCTACTGATCTGTAGGAGAGTGATCCAATGGAAGCCAGTCCACCAACAGCATGGACTTTGAGGTCAGGCAGATTTGAGCCCCTGCCCTGACTCTCCCCTAGACCAGAGCATTCTAGCCATTGTGTTAATTACAGGTTACAAGTGACTTCTCAGCCCTTAAGGTCTTTTACCTCCACCACAGTTCACCCCAATGTACAGTATTTTCATTTTCTAAGTGTGCTGGAACATAAAAAAAGATTGAGAAACAGTGTCTTAAACAAAGCTATTTCACCTCTTAGAGTCTGACTTGTTTTGTAAGTCAAAAGGGCTAATAATTATATCTATTCCAAAGAGTTACTGTAAGGATTAAAGAACACAGTACAGGTAATGTGTGAGACACTGAACATACAGGCATTCAGAAAGATCTTATTATGATATTAATATTGTTGACAAAATTATCAACAATTATTAATGCCAATGTAACCATAATTTTTATTGACTTAAATAATATCAATGATTATTACTGGTAACATAACTGTGACAGGAGCCCCACCCCCAAAGTACATGAGAATATTCACAGTTTCCCCTCCCCTCCACCTTGTAAGGATCCCGCGCCTCCTTGCTGGGTTCCTGTACTTGACTCCTCATGAACTTATCAAGCAATAAGAATTAAAGTAGCACTAGTTAATTTTTTAGTGCTTCTCAGGTACTGCTCTAAGTGGTTTATGTGCATAAACTTACTTAGTCTTCAAATCAGTCCAATAACACACATATTATTACACCTTCTTTACCAAAGAGAAAACTGAGATTCAGCTTGGTAAAATCACTTACCCAAGATTAGACACCTAGGCAGGGCTGGAGACAAGGTTTGAGTCAGGTGATCTGTTACCAGGGTCTGCTTTCTCAACAACTATAATTTGGAAGGTAAAGAAACAACTGGGTAAGTAAACAGGTTAAATGGATTTACACTACAAGAGGTGGGAGGGGGATACGTGATGGAGAAAAAGCTGGATCTGTAAAAGAAGAGGAGAAAGCAAAGTCCAGAAAGGGATGAATTTGGGGGGAAGATCTCTGGGGAGTATGCAGCACTTAAGATGAGACATTTGGGGAGGAGCAAACTTGGGGAAGATGGATAGAAAAACATATCTCTTTAGATTGATTGTTACACAACATGCTTTGTATTCCTTCCAGGCAAGTTTCAAGACCTGAGATAAAGATGTAAATTGTTTTTAAATTCTTTGTGGTTTGGCGGCATGGAATATTTTTGCCTCTGCTAAATGTGACACCATATTGACCTTCTTTTGTTCTCAAACAGTGTGGCTTCAGCTGGGTGATACTGACTCTAAGACTGACAGTGAGGGTCATGAGGTCAGTGATTAAGAGGAGAAAATAATAGGATTTGATGTAAAAATCCCAACTTTGACTCTTACTAGTTGGGCCCTTAGACCAATTATTTAAACTCTCAGTGTGACAGTTGTCTCATCTGTGAAATGAGAAGAATAATGTCTACTTCACAGGTATATTGGTAGGACTAAATGAGATACTACATGTAAAGTACTGGATATAATGCCTGGCATTGTGGGAAATCAAAAACTGTTAGTTCAATTTCCTTCCCCTTTCCCTTCTTTCTCAAACTCTGGAATCAAAACACTCCCTGCCGAGAACAGCTACTTTATGAGAAAAAATCATTGCTGTAGTATCAGCCCTTTGGTTACTGGCCCAATTAAGTAAACGCCTATGAAATTCATGTATACTTCAAATGGACCATACATGATACCCAGGCCAAGAGAGGGGAAGAAAAAGGCAGAGTGATTAATGAAGCCCCGGGAACAGCCAGCCTGATGCCACATAAACACCACATGTCTGTTTACTCATCTATAATTTGTTTATTTTTACTTTTTTGAGTCCCAAACTCAGAAGGGGCTGCCAGATGAGAAATTCAATCTGAAGTGATTCCCTAAACACACTTATCCTGGGGCAAACCCCGGTTTATTTCAGGCTGACAGCTGGCACCTGTGGCTTGCAGTGAAATACTCTCTGACACTGATAGAAAGAGACAGGTGGCAGGGCTGCCACCAAATGCCACATTTGATTGATAAAGTGATCTAAGTATCACAGGCACCAAGGATGTCATTAGCAATCACTGCTTCCCCCGCGGAAAGCACCCTACAGGCCAAGAAGGCAACAGACAATGTAGCCCTTGAGTGTATGTATATGCAGATGTGTGTGTTTGCATGAGGAAAGACAGTTCCTATCGCTGCGGTTTAAAGAAAGAGCACTGGACCTGGAGTGCAGGAAAGCTGGGTTCAAATCCTGACTTGGCCATTACTGCTTTAGGGCCAAGGGTAAGTTAGAAACCTGTGACCCTCAGCTGGCATCCTTCTCATCTCCTCTCTATATCCTCAGCAGTTAAATTCCACTTCCTCAGATAACCCTTCCCTGATCACTCCCACTCCCAGACAAATTTCACTCTCCTTGTAATCAACGCAAATAACACCTCACACGGTGTTCATATCACATATGTAATTAGACAAGTGTGGCTGCTTATCGACTTAAGGTCCATCTTCAATACTACATTGTAAGCTCCATGAGGGCAGAGACTGCATCTTTATTGTCAAGCTGATCCCCGGTGCCCTGCACATTCACCTTCCCCAATCCGCTCATCCCAGCATAGCAGCCACCACAAACATCTCATTTCGATTGCTCCAGACTACTCCAAGTCCTTTCTTCAAAACTCATCCCTTTCTGTTTTTTTCCTTCCCTTTTTCTCTCCTCTTCTTTTAGAGATCCAGGCTCCTCTCCATCAAGTATCCCTCTGCCTCTTTTAGTGTAAATCAGTTTAACCTTTTCACTTCCCTGGTTCTGTTTCTTTACTTTCCAAATTACAGCCATATCCCAGAGATATTGTGGGTTCAGTTCGAGACCACTGCAATAAAGCAAATATTGCCACGAAGCAAGTCACACAAATTTTTTGGTTTCCTAGAGCATATAAAAGTATACATGGGGCTTCCCTGGTGGCGCAGGGTTGAGAGTCCGCCTGCCAATGCAGGGGACATGGGTTCATGCCCCGTTCCGGGAAGATCCCACATGCTGCGGAGCGGCTGGGCCCGTGAGCCATGGCCGCTGAGCCTGTGCGTCCGGAGCCTGTGCTCCGCAACGGGAGAGGCCACAACAGTGAGAGGCCCGCGTAACGAAAGAAAAAAAAAAAAAAAAAAAAGTATACATGGCAGCTGATTCCAGTATACTGTAGTCTATTAAGTGTACAATAGCATTGTCTTAAAAAACAATGTACTTACAGTATTTAACAAATACATTATTGCTGAAAACTTCTAACCATCATCTGAACCTTCAGCAAGTCATAGTAGCGACATCACAGATCACAGATCACAGATGACCATAACAAACATAATAACAATGAAAAAGCTTGAAATATTGCAATCATTACCAAATTGTGATACAGAGAAAGACTTAGAAAATGCTGTCAGAAAAATGGCACTGACAGACTTGCTAGATGCAGGGTTGCCACAGATCTTCAATTTGTGAAAAGTGCAAAAAGCATTTTTTACAAATTGCTTTTTACAATTTCTTTTTACAAACCAAGGTGCAAAAAGCAAAGCACAATGAAACAAGGTATGCCTGTATAGTTTTTGAGAAAATAAGCTTGGTAAAGACGTTATCTGGATTCAAACCTTGGCTCCAGCATTTCCTAGCGGTATGACCTTGGGCAAGGTGGTAGACACATTAACCCTGTCTCTAACCCTAGCACTAAGCTAGCTTGCAATTGCTGTTCCCCTGCCTGGAACGGTCTTCACCTGACCCTTTCCTGGCTGCCTCCTTTTCAAGGTTCAAGTCAAACAGGACTCCTCAGAATGGCTTTCCCTAAGCCCACACCCATCACTCTCTAACTCATTATTCTTTTAATTTTCTTCCATAGCAGTTATGGCTGGCTGATACTATCTAGTTTGTGTACTTGTTTAGTATCAGTCTTTTCCCACAACAATGAAGATCCATAAGGATAGTAACCTCTCCTATCTCTTTAAACACAGTAGCCAAGTCCCGAGGACAATTTCTGGCAAAGATTGGCCTTTCAACAAATATATTTTGAATAAATTAACTGAATAAATATCCAACTATTTCATGAGTAAATGAATGAATAAACAAAAGTGACTAAAGTATGGTAAAGTCTAAGTGTCCAAAAATATGTAAAAATGCCTTGCGTCAGCCAGGATTCTTAGCTGCAAGCAACAGAAACAAATTCTGGTTGATTTAAGCATAAAAAGAATTTGACCATAGGGTATTAGTAAACTCAAAGAATTACAGGAAGAATTCAAAACCTGTAGGGGCTTTGGACCAAATATATTACCCAAATCAAGTCACAGAATGATGTGAGGACATCATTGCTACTACTGTTCTCAAGCATTAGACATAGGAGCTGGCACAATGACCATGTCTAACGCTTAGGGCCAGTAGCAGCAGTGAACACTGGTAGCTCAGGAACCTTATCAATACATCAAGAATCTTGCCCCTCCAACAGTTTTCCAGGCACCCAGCTTTACCAAGTAATTAGTTCAAGTCCAAGTCTGGGGCAGGCATAACCAACTGAAGGACTGTAAGCCAGATGCCCAACGTATTGTAAGCGTATGGGGAAAGCAAGCAGCCAACATTTTCAGCTTCTATAAATGGGAAAAAGGCTGTGATGTCCACCTTGAGTCACAGAGTGAGGCATTCTCCAAACATGGGAATAAGGTTCAGGTGCTGAACAGTCAAAAATAATGACAAATTTCCACTACAGTGCTCAATAAATATTAACCACAAAACAATCCAGTGACCGAGCTTCTCTTTTATAAAACAACTGACAATTTTTTGAAAAGGGAAGACACGCAGAAAACTACTGCTTAATTCTTTAAAGCTGTATCGAGTTGAAAACACACATTTTACAACTTTTTCATGAGTTATTCAGTTTGTCAACTAGCTGGATATTAAATGTGCTTGAGTATTGATTTGAGGGAACTCTTGTCCTGCATAGTTCAGTGCTATGCAAAAAAAAAAAAAAAAAAAAAAAACATTAACGAGGTATCTCACCAACACAACTCTGGGGATGTGAGTTTACTGACAAACAAGCCAGGTCATTTTCATGGCCTGCATTTTCACGGCTTGCTGCTCACCTAGGAAAAGAAATCCTCAACTGCTTTACAAAAATGCAGAAATCGAATACTTTTTACTGAGGCAGCTGCTGACTTTGTGTCTGCACTGTGCAACATTCCCTAACATGAGTTAGTGATTTGGTTTGGACCCACACCGTCCCATCTGAGGGAGCGTTGATAGGATTTAAGAATCAAGATGCCCATCTACTCCTAAGCAAACTTGTTTGATCAGAGACACACTCAGTGAAATATGAATCTTGACAGGAGTCATACAGGACAGAAAAAAAAAAAGAGAGGGAGAGATGGGGGAGAGGAGAGAGGGGAGAGAGAGAGAGAGATGGTATCCCCCAATGTTAGTGTCCTAAAGTTCCTGGTGCCTAAATCGTGGTTTCACTCAAATTCCTCTTTTTGAGCTTGGATCTTAGCTTTTCCTTAATTCTGTGAACTTTTCAAATAGAAAATGAATAATAATAAATAGACAGGGTCAGATTCTTTTACTTTTAAACAATGAGCTTTATCGTGTCTGTGTGTGTGTGTGTGTGTGTGTGTGTGTGTGTTGAGAACATTTAAAATCTATTCTCTTAGCAACCGTCAAGCATATAATATAGTACACTTAATGATAGTCACCTTACTGAACATTTGATCCCTAGAATGTATACCTCTTATAAGTGGAAGTTTGTACTCTTTAACCAACACCTCCCAATATCTCCCAGCCACCCCCAGGTCCCTGGCAACCATCAATCTGTTCTCTGTATCTACGAATTTGGCTTTTTTAGATTCCACATATAAGTGAGATCATACCGTGTTTGTCTTTCTCCGTCTAACTTATTTCAATCAGTATAATGCCCTAAGCTTCAGCCATGTTGTTGCAACATGGCAGAACTTCACTATTTTTATGGCTAAATAATATTTCATTTTATACTACAATTTTTATCCTTGTAACTCTGATGGACACAATGTTATTTCCATGTCTTGACTATTGTGAATAATGCTGAAATGAACATGGGGGTGCAGATATCTGTTTGACATAGCAATTTCATTTATTTTGCATATATACCCAAAAGTGGGATGGATGAACCATATGGTAGTTCTATTTTTAACTTTTTGAGTACGCTCCATACTGTTTTCCATAGTGGCTGCACCAATTTACATTCCCAGAAAGCGCACAAGGGTTCTCCTTTCTCCACACCCTTATGAACAGTTGTTAATCTCTTGTCTTCTTGATGATATCCATACTAATAGATGGGAATTAATATCTCATTTCGGTTTTGATTTGCATTTCCCTGATAATTAGTGATGTTGGGTACCATTTCATCTTTGTCCATTTCTATGACTTCCCTGGAAAAAAGTCTATCCAGGTCCTTTGCCCATTTTAAAATCAGATTATCTGTAATTTTGCTATTGAGTTGTATACATTTTTATGTATTTTGGACATTAATCCCTTATCAAATATATGGTTTGCAAATATTTTCTCCCATTCCATAGGTTGCTTTTTCATTTTGTTAATCTTTTTTCCTCTGTGTAAAAGCTTTTTAGTTTGATGTGGTCCCATTTGTTTATTTTGGCATTTTGTGCTTATTCTTTTGGTATAACATCCAAAAAAATCATTGTCAATGCCAGTAGCATTTTTCCTTTGTTTTCTTCTAAGAGTTTTATGCTTTCAAGTCTTACTTTTAAGTCTTCAGTCCATTTCTAGTTAATTTTTGTGAGTAATATAAAAGATGGGTCCATTTTTTTCTTTTGCGTGTGAATATCATTTTCCCAGCACAATTTATTAAAGAGAATATCTCTTCTCCATTGAGTACTCTTGGCTCCCTTGTCAAAGATTGGTTGACCATACATGCATGGGTATATCTCTGAGCTCTTAATTCTATCCCACTGGTCTATGTGTCTGTTTTTAATGCCAGTATCATACTGTTTTGATTATTATAGATTTGTAATATAGTTTGAAATTGGGATGTTTGATACCTCCAGCTCTCTTATTCTTTCTCAGGATTCCTTTAGCTATTCAGGAAATTTTGCAGTTTCATATGAATTTTAGGACTGCCTCTTCTGTGGAAAAAAAAAAAAAAATGCCACTGGAATTTTGAAAGGGATTGCACTGTACCTAGAGAGAGCTTTGGGATGTCTTAACAAAATTAATTCTTCCAATCCATGACACAGGATCTCTTTCCATATATTTCCATCTTCTTCAATTTCTTTCACCAACATCTTCTCTTACAGTTTTCAGTGTATAAATCTTTAATCTCCTTGGCTAAATTTATTCCTGAGCATTTTATTGTTTTAATGCTATTGTAAATGAAACTGTTTTCTTTATTTGTTCTTCGGATAATTCATTGGTATTGTGTAGAATACAACTGATTTTTGTATGCTGATTTTGTATTCTGCACCTTTACTGAATCTTTTATTCATTCCAAGAGGCTTTTGGTGGAGTCTTTAAGGTTTTCTGTATATCAACATAAGATCATGTCATCTGCAAACAGAGACAATTTTACTTCTTTGCTTCTGATTTAGATGCCTTTTATTTCTTTTTGTTTCTTAGTTGCTGTGGCTAGGACTTCCAGTACTATGTTTATTAAAAGTGGTGATAATGGACACCCTTGTCCTGTTCCTGATCTCAGAGGAAAAGCTTTCGGCCTTTCGCCTTTGAGTATGATGTTAGCTGTGGACTTGTCATATATGGCCTTTATTATGTGGAGATACATTTTTCTATATCCAATTCATTGAGTTTTTATCATGAAAGGACGTTGATTTTTAATAAATATTAACTGTGCATCTATTGCTATGATCATATGACAGTTCTATTTTATTCTATTAATGTGTTGTATTATTGAGCCGTGGATGCTGAACAATCCTTGGGGATATATTTCACTTGATCATGGTGTATGATCCTTTTAACGTACTGTTGAAATTATTTTGCTAATATTTTGTTGGGAATTTTTGCATCTATGTTCATCAGCATTCATCATTTTTTTTCTTACAGTGTCCTTGTCTGGCTTTGGTATCAGGGTGATGCTAACCTCCCAAAATGAGTGTGGGAGTGTTGTCTCCTCTTAAATCTTTGGCAACAGTTTTACAACGGGTGGCATTAAGTCTATCAGCGTTTACCATTTAAATTTACCAGGGAAGCCATCTGGTCCTCAGTTTTGTTGGCAGGTTTTCTTTTTTTTATTACTGATTCAATCTGCTTACACATTGTTGGTCTGTTCTTACTTTCCATTTCTTCATGATTCAGTCTTGGTAGATTATGTGATTCTAGAAATTTATCCATATTAGGCTATCCAATTTGTTGGCACATAATTGTTCATAGTAGTCTCTTATGGTCCTTTACATTTCTGTGGTATCACTTGTAGTGTCTCCTCTTTCATTTACAGTTTTATTTATTTGGGTCCTCTCTCTTTTCCTCTTGGTAAGACTAGCTAAAGGTGCATCAATTGTGTTTATCCTTTTAAAACACCAATTCTTAGTTTCACTGGGTTTTTCTATTGTTTTCTTATTCTCTATTTCATTTATTTCTGCTCTGATCATCGTTATCTCCTTCCTTCTGCTGACTTTGGGCTAATTTGTTCTTCTTCTCATTCCTTGAGGTGTAAAATTACATTGTTTATTTGAGTGTTTTCTTCTTTTCTTAATGTAGGGTTTAGTATAGAAAAGTCTTCTATCGGTCCTGCTAGGGATTCTGAGGATTTCTCAGACCTCTTCTATGGATACACCTATTCCATAGTTCTTGTTCCCTGAGAGGACTTAGGTGGGAATCCTTAAGATCATTTGCCTTCTCTCTATCCTTCAAAGCCAGGCTGGGTGCTGATAGCCTCCCTCCCATTTGCTTTCCCTAGGGTGGTGCTTAGTGCTGAGGTTGCTGTGCTTTCTCCCCATCCCACAGAGTCTGGGCAGCTTTGGGCCAGTGCTGGCTAGTAGTTTGCAAAGGACTGCACTTGCCACCCTCTGGGGCACACACAAGGAGCTGGCCACAGGGTGGGGGGCCGTGTGGATGAGGCATGTGGAGCATAGGGGATGACCATGTGCCAGTGGGGGGAATGCACAGGTCAGCTTTCCCCAGCTGCTCACGGGCAGGCTTCCTGATGGAATCTGTGAAGTGGTTAATAGGACCCGCATCCCTCTGATGACCTCTGAGGTTCTGGCTGCTGTTCTCCTAGCCCCTCACTGCCCCCAGGCATGCAGCACACCTTAGCATTCTGGATGGGGAAAGAACAAAGTGAGCCGCTTTGGCAGCATCTCACAGCTGCGAAGCCAGAAGCTCACACACAAACTCTCAGTTCAACCCACGAAAGAAATCGCCAGTCAAACAGGTCTCTCTTGACACTGAGCTCTGCCTCTTTGAGAGGGAGGTGACACTGGTAAAGTGAAGCAGTTCCTCTGACCCTCTTCAATGTGTCTAATCTTGGATTGTTTTTGCTCTAACAGTATGCTAGACCTTCTCTGCCGGACTCCCAGACTTCCCCAAAGTCATTCTTATCCATGGATGATTGTCAAAATTGGTGTTCTTTGGTGGGGGGGAAGGTAGAAAACTCCTATCCCACCATTTTGCTGATGTCACTCCCACAATGAGTTTTAACTGGTACAGCCTCCTCTGGAAATAATCTGAGGATAACTGATAGAATAATATTAACGGTCAAAGTTTAATTAAACACACAAAACACAGGCTCTGGGGCAAATGCTTTATGGGCATCATATTATTTTAACCTTCCCAAAACCTTCAAGATAAGTATTCATTTTTTTATCCATTTTGCAGCTGAGAAAGCTGCAGCTTAGAATGGTTAACTGCCCACCCAAGGATGCACTCATGGAAGTGGCATAGCTCTCAGTTCCATCTTAAGCCAAAGCCCATACACTTGACCACTATGCACAAGAATGTAAGAACGGGATTCATTCATTCATTCACTCACTCATTCATTTAATAATTATTTACTGGACATTTATAATATACTAGGTTCTGTTCTAGAAATGGTGAAAGATAAACAACATTCTCTGTGCTTGTGGAGTTACATTCCAATGGTAGAGACAAACAACAACAGTAAACACCGAATAAATAAGCATTATACTTGCTGATGATAAATACAAAGCAGAGGCTAAAGAAGCCTAAGGAAATACAGAGAGATAGGGGTGGTATTAACATTTGGTAAAAGAGCGAGAAGCCATGCAAGCATCTGGGACAGAGCATTTGAGACAGACACAAATATCAAGTGTTATCATCCCTGGGATAGGGGTGAGCCTGATGTGTGCTGAGCCACAAGAAGATGTGTGTGGCTAGAATAAACTGAGAGATGGTACAAGGAGTAGAAAGTAAAGTCTGGCTGATAGATCAAGGCCAGATGATATGGGAACTTTAGAGCCTGGTTGCCACTTACAGTCCTATCTCTAACAGTGGTTTATCCTTAGGAAGCTCTCTGGGCTATTTCCTTACTTATAAAATGAGAACATAACAGACGTAGGAGCAGGGGACCTGAAAGATCCTTTCTAGCCTTGACATTCTGTAGTGAGACAGAGAATATGCTGGATGACAAGGAAAAGGTAAAAACTGAATAATGAATTGAGTCACTGAGGGAGGGTGGTCACCTCGAACATCTCCATCTTTTTTGCGTATGAGTCAGTGTGAGGGTTTATAAATAAAGCTATTCTTTCCAAATACTGTAGGTTCATCTGATAAACATGTTTGTTTCATGATTCGTTAAATATAAGGAGATAAGCCAAATGCCCCTGACATTTAAATCAAGGAAATTAAAAACGTTTGGAAAATCAGGGCAATGCCCTACCACTCTGGTGAAATTATTTTGATCTGATGAAGGTTCAGTGTGAGACAGATATTGGATACATTTATTGAATTGAATTTTTCCAGGAAAAAAAAAATAGCACCTAGGACTGACCATTTTAGAAGTCAAATCATCTTTGAATTAAAATGAATCAAAATAATCCATGAAATTTTGTCCCATGCAGAATATAAAGCTAACGTCAATATATTTCTTCTGATTATTCCTAGTGACACAAACTTTGCCTAGGAAAATGCCTTTCGATGGTAGCTACCTGACAGGTATAGGCACAGATAATGCCCAGAGTCAAGCTAGGTGTCCAAGTTCAAGAAAATGTATTCATTCCCTCAAGAAACTTACACTCTAGAGAAAACCTACGGTCAGGAAATAATTAAATATATAAATCAAAAGTGTGAAAAGTGCTATAATGAAATAGTATTGTGTCATGGGAGTACACGAGAGGATGACAAAACTATTCCATTGGTGTCAAGATAGAGAGGAAGTGAATGGCAAAAACACACATATTAAGTGTCTAAAAGCAAATCTGAAGCCAGGTCTCCTGATTTTGAAGCTACACATCATCTTGCCAAATGAAATGCTAAGAATAGCTAACATTATTTCCAGACTTAATATGAACCTGTAATTTATTCAGTGCCAAAAAGCTAACAATACTTAGGTTTAATTAAGAGAATGTATTCTTTAGCAGGATACCAGAAACACCTGCTCAACAAAACTGGATCGTTTAGCTTCATTTCTTCAAGAGCTCCTATAAAATTAAAAAACAAAAACCCCTGGGCTTCCTTGGTGGCGCAGTGGTTGAGAGTCTGCCTGCTGCTGCAGGGGACATGGGTTCGTGCCCTGGTCCGGGAAGATCCCACATGCTGCGGAACGGCTGGCCCATGAGCCATGGCCGCTGAGCCTGCACGTCCGGAGCCTGTGCCCCGCAATGGGAGAAGCCACAGCAGTGAGAGGCCCGCATACCAAAAAAAACCCCCAAAACCCCACAACTTTTATGTCTCCTATAGAAACAACTGTGTAAGTGACATTAAAGGAAGGTAACTATTTACAAAGGTAACAGAATATTTCTGGTGCATGTGTAAATGAGCCTGTTTAGATTGACTGAAATATATTCACAGACAAGTATTTATAATATTACAATAAAAGTAGAAAAAATAAACCATTAAGGAGTTGAAGCAATTTTGAACAAAATAGTTGTCTTCTACTTTCTTATAACCTCCCATGGAACTCAGACTATAGAGGGTTATAATAAGTTTTATCTGTTGCAAATAACCAAAAAAAGCCTTCTGCCCTTAAAAACCTTTAAGAAAGCTAGAAAGAATGAGAAGAGCTTTTCGTTGCTGTTTAGTAATTTTACCTTTCATGTGACTTGTTTCAAATACTATATGATTATTCAGTTTAGAAACATATTCCATCAGCATACAAAAAAAACTCCACATGAAACCATTTGCAAATGTTAAGCTATTCTAACCATCATGGAAAATGAGAATACCTTGGCAACAATAACTGAGAAAAAAGGAGAAAAATAAAAGTGAGTAACTCTAGACTCATAGCCTCAAAAACAAGATTCTAAAAGGCTTATCAAAAAATCTGATACAAATGTCAGACATTATGATTACTATGATGGTTCTCGTTTGAATGTAACCTTTCACCTCAAAATCATTCCAAGTAATGAGGGCAAGAGTATCTTGACCCTAAACTTTTCAGTGACTCCCAACAGTTTGGGATAAGAATAGTCTCTGAAATTCCAAAATGTGTGAGTGGAAAGGGACTCTTCAGAACATCTATCTCAGCTTCCTAAATAATGATATTCAGGAAGCATGTTAATTTCAGGCCATCATAATTAGTGTAGATGCCAAAACAAGACCCATATATATACTGTCTACAAGAGACCCACATCAGACCTAGGGACACCTACAGACTGAAAGTTAGGAGACAATTGTGAATAGCTCGGTGATTTGTGACCACCTAGAGCGGTGGGATAGGGAGGGTGGGAGGGAGATGCAAGAGGGAGGGGATATGGGGATATATATGAGTGTATAGCTGATCCACTTTGTTATACAGCAGAACCTAACACACCACTGTAAAGCAATTATACTCCAAAAAGGATGTTAAAAAAAAAATGAATTGGAAGATCACTAGGGGATTAGAATTAGGAAAGAAATAATATTTTACTGTTCATTTTATACCCTGCTGTATTGTTTGAAATTATTATAATGAGGAAATATTATTTTTAACTTTTAAAAATTGAATAAAATTTTAAAAATAACTAAAAATCCATTCACACTTCAACAGATGCCCCCCAAACCCAATCTCAAAACGATTCAGAATATAAAGAGAATTCATGTATACTTTAAAGATGTCCTTGAAGATGCTTGCTTTAAGTTGTTGTATAAGATACATTTAATTTATTTGTCCTGAAAGTTACTAGCAAATTTGAAGGAGAGAAAATCTAAGCTTTTGTTATTTTCTTTGCTTGTTATTGAATTTGAGATCCTGAAGACATTCACATTTTCTTTCACATGCACCGTATATTTTTTTTTCTTTTCTTTTAAACAGTACAGACAAACCACATTTTGTTTTCCATTAATCAAGATCCAATTGATTGATACATAATGCCATCCAAACTTGATATCCTCCTGTGAAGAAGGAGGATATCAACTCAATTTCTCTATGTGTAATTCATTTAAAAAGCCATTACCACGAAGAACCTTTCCCTACAACTTCCATATTAAAGAGAATCACCTAGGGAGTGGGGGATCAAAAAATAGCTACATTTCCTTCTTTTTCTTTCCCAAGCTCCTCAATAGCAAGGGTCATGAAATATTACTGGGGCGAGCGCAAATTATTCACAATTGTCTCCTTATGCGTATTTTACAGACTTGAGATTTTATTCTAGAATACTGCAGATCTGACTCCTTTTTTCATGAGCGTGCCTTTTATTACTTTGTAATTAACAGGTATTTGTCCTAATTACAAAAGTAATGTAAGCTGAAAGTAGAAAGGTTAGAAAATATCTTTAAAGTGTGATGAAAATGTTAAGTACTAAGAAAGAAAGGAAGGTAGGAAGGAAGGAAGGAGAGAGGGAGGGAGGGAGGGAGGGAGGAAGGAAGAAAAAGTAGCCTGCGACACTCAGAAACTGACCTGCCACTTACTGCTGGCCATATTATTCTCCTCTTGGATATAAACCATCTTACAAAAGACCAACAGACAAGACCACTCTGAGATCATAATAAAATGAGACAAAGCAAGGCCACTTCATCGTTTTGCCCCAGCATAGATGATTACAAGGTCACTGTGCCTCCCACAAAATGTCAAACACTCCCTCCCAGCCAAAATGTATGCCTGCTACTTCCTTTACCAATTACATGTCTATCCTCCCTCTCGTCTGCCCTCCCTACAGATAAGATTTATTAAGATGCTCATAGTACTGCCCGCACTTTCTGACAGCACCTTTGGTTCTTTAGAATCTCCCACAAGTCACCCAACCAAAACCCAAACTCTACAATAATCCTTTCTAAAACCCTCTTGCTAAGACACCCCATGATTCTCCATGGTGTCTGTCCTCCTTAGCTGTGACTTGTTCCGCTACCGATGTGACCCCAGTGGTCTTTGACTGACAGCACCTGTAATGTTATCACTGCAATATTCTGGTATATTTCCTCTTTCTTTGCACTGTGACAGATAATAGCTAACAATAAGTAACACTTACTGCATGATTAACCATGCTCCAGTCACTGTTCTAAGTGTTTTACTTGTATTACCTAACTTAATTCTTACCACAACCTTATGAAGGAGATATTATTATTTCTGTTTTAAAGAAGAGGGACAGAAAGGCAAAGGTAAGGCAGTTATATATTTTAAATCAAGGATCCTCAACCATGGCAATATCGACATTTTGGGCTGGATGATTTTTTGTTGTTTTGGGGAGTTGTCATGCGCATTACAGAATGTTTAGCACCATCCCTGACCTCTGTCCACTAGATGCCAGAAGCAGGTCCTCCTCTCGCCAGCGGTAATAACGAAAGTGTCTCCAGACACCACACGTGTGCACTGGAGACAAAAATCACCCTTGGTTGAGAACCTCTGCCTTAAATAATTGGGATTTAATTCTAGGTTTCTAGGTTTTTATTTAAAATTTTATTGTAAATATTTCTGACTGTTAACTTGCTTTTTAAAAAACAAAATTTTAAAGGCCTAAATTTTAATGGGTACAGAAATGTATACACTCCTATTTATTTAAACATTCCCTACCATGGACTACTTCCTTTGTTTTCCATTTTTGTTATTGAAAATAATTCCCTACAGAACACCTTAGCACACAAATTATTTTCTATTTCTCTGACTTTTCTCCTTAGACTCATTTATTCGGAAAAGGAATTATGAGGCCTTAGGGTATCTTTATTTTCTTCAGGAAAAAAAGGTATATCCTTTACTTTCATTTAACTCACCAATTTGTTCCACTAAAATAATTAAACAAAACACATGTCTCTCTTCCAACTCCCTGAACAACATAAGTTTCAAGACTATTCTTTTGCTGAAATATGTGTTATCTCAATATTTGCTGTATTCAGAGAATACTTCATTTGGAACCAGGTCTAGCATCCATCCTGAAGCAGCAACAAGTGGCGAAAATATATGATGAATCGGATGAAGTGGCCGGAAGATGAGGTCTAAGGTCTATGCACAAACTTGCGAGGTCTAAGGTCTATACACAAACTTGCGAAGAATCTTTCATGCCAGATACACTGGGTTGAATAATGTTCCTCCCAATTCATGTCTACCCAGCACTTTGAAATGTGAACTTATTTGAAAATAGTATCTCTGCAGATGTAACTAGTTCAGGTAAGCTCATACTGGATGGGGGGACGGGCATATAATCCAATGACTGGTATCCTTATAAGAAGAGAGAAATTTGGACACAGAGGGAAAATGACAATGAAGACACAGATACACACACACAAGGCCAGGTGAAAACGGAGGCAGAGATTAAGTGCTGCTTCCACAGGCCAAAGCTTGCCAAGGACTGCCAGCAACCACCAGAGGTTAGGAAGAAGGAAGGAAGGATCCTCCCCTCGAGCCTTCGGAGACAGCATGACCCTGCTGACTCCTTGAGGTCAGTCTTCCCGCCTCCAGAACCGTGAGGGAATAAATTTCTACTGTTTTAAGCCACTTCCGTGTGTGATACTTTGTTACAGCAGCTTAATGAAACTTATACACTACATGAGGGTTTGGCCTTTACTTTGTCAATGAAAAACCACTGAAGCGAGTTCAGTAGGAAGATGTTAGTGGCCTAAGGGAGCTCAGTAACCTGAAGGTGGGGGACGGGGAACAGATGCCTCTTTTATTTTCTAGGAAATAATATGTGTGTTGTGTGTGTGTGTGTGTGTGTTTTATTACTCTCACCATGATTTTATAAAGGAAAGAATATTTTAGCACCAGTGTAGGTTGAAAATAAACTTAGAATATGATTAAAATTTAAATATAATTTTTATCATTTCTTCATTTTGCTAAGGACTGGTAAAAATTCAGTCAGGGATGGGCACAACTCTACTCCCGGTTCATTAAATCCTTGCTAACTCCAGCCTATTCGCAAGTTTAACCATCCTCAAAGCCTTCCTTACAGAGGGTCATCGCCACATACATAGGAAGGGACCCACAAAACATACCAGCATTTTACAAACCTTCTAGAAATCAAACGTACTCTCTTGCATTTTCTCAATATTTTTACATGTACAACTGATTTAGGTTTATTGAAGAATAAATCATGAACATTTGGAACTAAAATAAATTCTGGAGAGCCCAATTCAATTTGTTCCTTAACCTAAAGAGAGACTCAGTTACTCAGAAGGACGTAGGACCAGCTACTCAACTAGTGCTTAACATAGGTAGTACTGTTTGAAACCATATATTTTAAATCCAGACTTACGGTTCTTTCCTCTACTACTCTACTTTGCCTTTGTTGGTTTTCTGCCTACTTCACATTTTTCATGTTTTATCTCCCCAACTCAACATCCTTCTCTTGAAAGTCTAAGACCTCTTCTTGGGTATCCCTCCATGCGCCTCTTTCTGGCTAAGCACTCAGTACCTGTTTAAAAGACGTGGAAGAGAAGAAACAGGTATAAAGAGGCTGATGATCAGCTGTGATCAAAGTTCTTCTGCCGCAAGTAGTAAGTCCTTTCCTTCATCTTTCCAAAACTCTCTTTAGCTAAATCAGGTCCTTTCCTCACACCCCAGGCTCTTGTCCTCTGTCAGCAGCCTCACTCTTGTTTTATCTTCCTTTGTGCATCAGTGATTCATATTTCCTCCCAGGTGTGCTATGGCTACACATGATTGGGTTGGATAAAAATGGGAAAGTTTTTCCGGACTGCTTTAAACTATACTGTTTTCTTTCTATATCCAAAGGAAGACAATTTACAAGAAGAGCAAGGGAAAGGAAGGGATGGACTATGGGATAAAAGCTGAGGGTTTTTTGTTGTTGTTTTTGTCTCACCAGAGAATACTTTCTTAATCATCTAACCTGCACTGCTCTTTCCCTGTGTGTGATACACTGGGAAACACCCCAGTCAAGGGCTCTAAGGACTTAGGTTTAAATTTAAATGAGGCCCTTAATTTCTCTACGACTCAGTTTCCACACCCGTAGTGATGGGATTCTAAATAGATCCTATTTATCTAAAAGGGTGTTTGTGAGTATCAAACAGCATAAAATTGTTCTATAACCTATAAGGTGCTGCATAAAGAAAATAATGATCAGCTCACTAGTTAAAACAGGTAAATAACTCCCGACTAGGGGGGAAAAAAACAAATTGCTAAAATAAAAGGCACTAAACAAATACTAAGTGCTCCTGGTAAAGAAATATTGCTTGCATTAGCCAACTCCGTTTGTCCAATTTCCTTGATGCCTTTTCTTGCTTCTCTGGAATTTTAATTGAAAGAGCAATGACATTCCTCAGTTTGCAGGGCCTGTCACGTTAACATATCAATCCAGTGATGGTTTTTCCAAGGGCCTGTGAATGGAAATGTCCATTCACAAGGAGCTTATTATGTAAAGAGCATGAAATAAATAAATATGAATGGTCAGCTTTGCCATTCTCCAGCCCTGTTTGCTGAAGTAAGAAATCAGTTTTTGTGGTTCAAATTCCAACAACTTCTGATCTTAATCATTAGTACTGGACAAAAGATTGAGGCTCCACTAATTTCCTGTCAAAGCCCAGAAAGGTATTTCAGAGATCTGTCTTTAAACCTTTTGGATAATGTACCCATTAATAAAATAAATTTGAGTATATACCCCTAATATGCACACTTTGTGGTAAATTACACATGTACTATTATATTTTTATATTATGCACTTTAGAAAACATACAAGGGACTTCCCTGATGGTCCAGTGGGTAAGACTCTGCACTCCCAGTGCAGGGGGCCCAGGTTCGATCCCTGGCCGGGGAACTAGATCTCGCATGCATGCCGTAACTAAGAGTTTGCACGCCGCAGCTAAGAGTCCACATGCCGCAACGAAGATCCCACATGCCGCAACTAAGACCCAGCACAGCCATAAATAAATACATATATATACATACATACATACATACAAAAAGTTCAAAGGATGAAATAAAAGTATATAAATACAAAGCCCTTACTGATGAGCACCTGAATAGTGTTACCTCCATCCAGTGTGAGAACCCACATTAGAGCTGTCTTATCACCTACTCGTGCCCTGTCTTGTCCCAAATAATAACTATGTTTCATGCTGTATGCTTATGCTAATAGGAATCATCAAGAAATCGATCTCGTCACCACTGTACACATTTGTCCATTACCCACTGGAGCACTGGGGCATTGTGTCATGTCCAAATTTCTCAGTGGGCATTGATTGGGCTGCAGCCTCTGGTGATTTATCTGTCTTTCCAGATGAAACAGTCAACCTCGCATGCCCTCCTTGTCTACAACTTACTTTTCTTTGGGGGCTGAAAATACTGCAGTTTGGTTGAAAATACTTGCAAGCTTTTGCAGCAAAATATTTTCACTAGCAAGGGAGAAAGAAGTAAACCCAGAGTCTGGGATTGTAACCCGAAAGGCAGTGCTGAAAAATACCCATGTACGTATAAACTTCAGAAAGTACTTACCACATGTAATTTTGTAAACTACCAAATTCCTTGGCAACTTCATTTTTACTTGGATTTTATACTCTGTTCTTTATTAAGCCATTTTAAATTTTAATACAAAAATAATGTTTTAAAACCATGAACACCACATAAATGAATTGCCCTTAGGGAGACAGCCCATGCTTACTCTATTGCTGTGGGTATTCCCAGCATTCCCAGGATTTTGCTCACCTAGGTACAGAAACTTGAGAATAACGGATAAGGACTCAAATGGGAGATGGGAATTCAGCCAAGTTCCTGCTATGTCGCTCAAGGTCCAACGGTGGGACCTTTGCAAGTCACTTAATTTCTGTAAACCTCATCAAATGGTATCAATTCATGTGATGAGAAGTGGGGACAATTCATGTCTAGCAACAGTCTTCTTTCCAGGTCATACCTCAAAGACCTCCTCTTATAAACTGAAAGCATGAGAACTCAAAGGAGGCCTAGCAGTCATCAAACAACATATTAAAGATAAGGAAATAGAGGATCAGAAAGGTTGACTACTTGCCAAACTCATAGCGCTAGTATTTTCAAACACTAGAGATGATAGTTTTGATTTAAGGAGGAAAACTGTTTCACAAAAGAAATTAATTTATTGAGGACTTTCAGGGAAAATTAGGAGTGTACCTCGTGTCCCAACTACAAGTCCACTGATCTTTCCACAGTATACGTCTTTGTCTGTAGTCTTTACACATGCTAGGTGCTCAAAGCATACGTGTTAAAATGAGCTCAATCGTTCTAGCTGAAGGGCGACTGAGAAGCTACTATAGGTTGCCTTCTAATCCCTGCCTCTTTAAGCTTAGTGAATTTTCTAAGTATTTTCCAGTGGCTTCAGAGAAGGTTTATACATGTGTGGATACTTTTCAGCAATGTCTCTGATTATGGGGCGTTTGAATCAAATTCCATCTGTTGATATAACCAACATTTATTATCTTTCTCAAAAGGGCTACTCTCTCTGTGAGTTTTCTTTCTAACTTAAGCAGCTAAAATACTCTGAGGCTTCACACTCCGTTTGCGTTCTGAGCCTGACCCCCGCCTGCTCTTCAACGTCATTTCGCCTCCATCTCTTTTCAGATTCTCAGCCCACTAGTCCCCGACTGCTACTCCCCAATCAACACACACATGCTCAAATCTCTCCCTTCCTAAAATAAAGTAAAACAAGGTGAAGCATTTTCCCTCCTGTGCTCTCCCTCTGCTGCACCCCACCCTCCTTCCTTAAGAGATAAACTTTTTTTTTTTTTTTTTTTTTTTTTTTTTGTGGGATCCTCCCGGACCGGGACACGAACCCGTGTCCCCTGCATCGGCAGGCAGACTCTCAACCACTGCGCCACCAGGGAAGCCCAAGAGATAAACTTCTTAATAAAGATGTCTGCACATACTGTGTCACTCATTCTCAGTTTCTGCTCTTACCTACACCTACTACAATCTGGCTTCTGCCTCCAGAACTCCAGAGAAACTGCTTTCCCTCAAATCACAAACGGTCCTTAGTTGTTAAATCCACCTGACATTTTCAAGGCCTTCCTGCAACACTGTATTTTTTTTAATCAATAGTTGTTTTATTGAAGTATAGTTGATTTACAATATTTTGTTAATTTCTGCTGTACAGCAAAGTGATTCAGTTTTATATATATATATATATGTATGTAAATATATACATATATATATATACACATTCTTTTTTTATATTTCTTCATTATGATTTATCATAGGATATTGAATATAGTTGCCTGTACTATACAGTAGGACCTTGCTGCTTATCCATTCCATATAAAAGCCTATATCTGCCAATCCCAACCTCCCACTCCATCCCTCCCCCAAGCCCCTCCCCAGTGGCAACCACCAGTCTGTTCTCTATGTCCGTGATTCTGTTTCTGTTTCATAGGTAGGTTCGTTTGCAATACCGTATACTGTGGATGTGCCCTTTTCTCCCTGGCTCCAATGACCAATATCCCTTGAGTTTCCAACCTCCTCAGACGTTCTTTCTTCATGTCCTGGGCTCCCTTTTTCAGCTTACCTGTTAAGTTTTGGTATTGCCCAAGGTTCTGTTCTAATTCTTCTTTTTACACTGTTATCATACCCATGACCTCAACTATCTTCTCCACAGTAGTGAATGCCAAGTTCACCTCTCCAATCCAGACTTCTCTTCTTACCTTCAGACCCATAGATAGATCGCGTCCCAGAAAGTTTCCCTTACCAGAGTGGTGGATCTGGGTGTATCCACCCAGATCCCTTCATAAGAGTTGGCCTAGCTATCCCACTCTCCTTTTTTTTTTTTTTTTTTTTCACACACACACAGACTGTATTTTATTTTTACAAGAGATAAATAAACTGACACCAAGCATTGTAAATGGATGACCACAACAAATGCAACAATGATTGCAATTACCAAACACAAAACACACTCATACTGTGTCATAATATTGACATTCAGTCCAGGAATCCTCCACTGCAACAGCTCCTTTACTTTGCAGTGATAATTGGTTTGTATATTATTTGCCTCTGAGTCCTTGCGGGATTTTTTTTTTTTAGCCCACTCTCCTTAGCTACTCCGAATACCGGCTGCTGACGGCTCACAGCTGTGTCCCTCACTGGACATTGCTCTCCTGCTCAGAGAACTGCATCATTCAAGGTTATGCCCTCTTCCAGAAGGCAGCCACAGAAAAGGACTGGTTAATGTGCGGATAAAAAGACCAGGCCCTCCTGCCTCAATGTTCAGTACTACGAAGTGCCTTCAGAGCTCCTGACTGAATCGGCTGACTTCTCATTTCATATCTGCTCTTCCCTTTGTCCATTCCTCCTCTCATCACTTCTCTACTGGATTATCTCCTATGGGAACTCCCAATAAATCTTCTGCATTCAACTCTCCATCTCAGAGTCTCTATCTCAAGGAACCATCAAAAGAAAACTCACCATAACCTCCTATAAACTTATAAAAACTATTTTTTCGTTATTTAAAACTTCACTCTTTAATTAGAAACCACATAAGAAATAGTCATGTCAAGACTGTTTTTTCCTTAATTTGTCAGGTTTGAGCAGAGTTTACACCAGGCCAGACTCATCCCAGCTCCGGCTACAGCCTACTCTCTACGCTCTGGTCCCAGTCACGTTGGTTGGAACCTGGCTGCACTTCATCCAAGGGCCTAATTCAAGGCTCTTCGTGGCTTCTTCCTTCTCCTTTTCCACCTCCTGCAATATTCCCCATCTTAGTATATGGTACCATCATACACCCAGGTGATCAGGTCAGATAGTTAGGAATCATCCTTGGCTTCTTCCCCATATCTCAGCCACTCACCAAGTCATGTCAATTCTACTTCCCAAATATCTTTCAGGTTCACCTTTTTTCCTCCATTTTTACTATAACATCCGCAGTTCAGGAAAACAACTCCTCTCCCAAGACTGTTGCAGTGCATCCCAACCAGCAAGCCAGAGCTAGAAGTTGATCATCTCACCCCTGGGCTGGCCTGAGGTAGCCAGGACACACCACTCATTTGTATCTATCCAAGAATAACTCCTCCAGGCTTCCAAATGACCAACAGGGTCCTGCCATTTGTCATACAATATTATCATTTTCTGTGTATGTCACGCCGTGAAAAAGACAGGAAACTGCTATTGCCATTTGGTCCTAGTTGGTCACCCTGCCTTGGGTCTCCCCTTCCCTATGCTAAATGATAAGTCCCTTATAGGCAGGAACTCAGTATTTTCTCTCTGTTTCCCAGAGTTCAGCCTAAGACCGGCACATAGTAGTCACTCACCAAATATTGAATAAATCTGTAACCTAGTCAATCCATCCTTCGAAAGAAGTAACGAAGCAGAGTTTGAAAGGGTAAGGAGGTAATAATGAAAAGAAGAAAGGGAAAGGAAAAGAAACCAGTTTCTCACCCTTCCAACACTCTTGTTCCTGGTGTTGAATTGATTGCCACAATGAATGATCCTTTTTAGAAGGTAAGAGGAATGCTGGTAAAGTTCTGGAAAACAAGGTTTTAAATTATAGCCACATTTTGTCATTTTGCCCTTTTCAGTGTGTAATCTCTAAGAGGGCTTATAATACCAGCTTGTGCAGTGAAACCGTTTACCCAACAGGGTAATCAGTAAATACAAATTAATGACAATAATTAAGGAGGACAGACTAGAATTGCTAAGAAAACTTCATCTGAGGCAAATCCCTCTCTGGAATGGAAGTTTGGGTCCTGCCTGTTGCATTATAATTCTTTTTGACAGTGGAAAAACACTGGTCAACAAGTGGAAAAATAGGTGTTCATGTCGCAGCTCAACCATATACTAGTGATGTGACCTTGAGGGAGGTACTTAACTTCTTTGAACTTACATGTCTTTGCCTGCAGTAAGAAAGGATTAGATTGGACGACGTTTAGGTCCACTTCCAGCTCCAAAATTCTATTCTGATCTGTCCTATGTTCTTTTTAGCTCTCTCAATGCCTGCCAACCCAGTGGTTGCTTTTGCAAAGTGGAAAATGAATTCAAACTGGCTAGTGTTTTATTAACGTTATCTAAAAATAAACTTCAAAACAGTGACCAGGAGACTACTCTGTGGAAGCAATGCATGTCAGCAAGCTAGAAGCTTTTTACAGGAACCAACTTCAGTCTTATTCTTCTTCACCTCTTAAAGCATGTGCTTCAAACAGGAAAGATAATGAGAGAACGTATACACTTACTAACCAAGCCAGTCTATGGAGGAGAAGGGAGAAAATAAAACGTGGAAATTTAGGCAACTGTTGACTCTAGGCATCACACAGAAGGGAAGCCTGAGACAGAAACTAGATCAGAAATGGAAATCCAATGGTTATTGGCAGGCACTAAATGGATCTAACCAAGAATTAATTCACCTCCCTCTTCCACTACTTTGTTCCTATTAGGTAGAGATGAGGTAGAAAAGGCAAGTTTGATGTTCTAGAAGTATGTAGCCTCACAATTTCCTGGATATACTATATCATATCACTTCATCCACTTTTAAACTCTATTCTGGTCAACTATATTTATTGGTGAGTTTTCAGAAGACCATTATTACTATTTTCTTTCTTTTGTTTAAAAGAGAGGCACATTCATGTCAGAATGTGTATCTCCTGAGCTAATATATTTTTGATTCTTTTGAGGGGGGTGAAATATGAAAGAGAATCACCTGAATAAAAATGTGGACAATTTGTAACATGTGACCATCTGGCAAATGCCCCCCAGGCATCAGAGATCAGCTATGCATTAGAGATGAAGAGAAAGGTAGACAAAAAAATATAACGCAAACATATGATATTCCTAACAAAGTAAATAACACCATTAATTCCTACTTCAAGAGAATTTTCCTCTGCAACCCGACACACTGAAAAAAGCCCATAGGCTCTTGGAAAAAGTCTTATTAGTGGTGACGTTAGAACAGCTCGACCCTTTAAAAAAAATAGGCCTCCTTTGGGAATAGACGCATCTCACAGCCAACCTTCATAGAGGCACACACTTTTGGCCATCTTTCCACCAGAGCAGGCTCTCTGCTGTGTGAGAAGGGTGAGTCCTCTCCTGAGGTGCTATCTTTCAGCCTGGTATCTCAGTATTTCTAGGAGCAAAGTTCCCAGGGACATTTTATTTACTATCTAGAAAAGTTTACTTTCCACTTGCCTAGGCAGCAGGTGATGTTTCCATTAAAAATACATCCCTTAATTCTCAAATCTCAATCCTCAACTTTGCCTGATAACATTATTCTAAGTACCAAAAATCTAAGTCTAATGAGAAGAGTTAGCATTAAATCGTTTACTTACTATGGGCAAGACCCTATGTTCAATGTTTCACATGCAACCAACTTCCATTCTCTCCTCACCAGTACTGTGAGGTGGGTCTATACCATCAGCAACTTCATTTAACAACAGGGGACAACAAAGGCAGCCCCTCACGTGGCCCTATTCCCCGGAGGAAGACAAGGTAATCCCTCTCAAGTAGTCATGGGTAAAAAGTTCTCTAATTGGCCATGATCAAATGGAGTTTAGAGGTGAGATGTGTAACCAACCAAAGATCACTGCAAATAACAGGGGTGCATGTCTAGGGGTTAGAAGAGAAAGTTACGGCCAAAATGTAAAATTCAAATGCAAGCAGCCTTTTATGTATAATGACTGATTTTCCATTCATTATATGAGAACTGGAACTGCTCAAAATGTCTGCACTTTTTTTTTTCACATATTTATTGGAGTATAATTGCTTTACAACGGTGTGTTAGTTTCTGCTTTATAACAAAGTGAATCAGCTACACATGTTCCCATATCCCCTCCTGCTTCCATCTCCCTCCCACCCTCCCTATCGCACCCCTCTAGGTGGTCACAAAGCACTGAGCTGTGCTATGCAGCTGCTTCCTACTAGCTATCTATCTTACATTTGGTAGTGCAAATATGTCAGTGCAACTCTATCACTCCAACCCATCTTACCCTTCCCTGTCCCCGTGTCCTCAGGTCCATTCTCTACATCTCCGTTTTTATTCCTGTCCTGCCCCTAGGTTCATGAGAACCCTTTTTTTCTTTTTATTAGACTCCATATATATGTGTTAGCATATGGTATTTGTTTTACTCTTTCTGACTTCCTTCACTCTGTATGACAGGCTCTAGGTCCATCCACCTCACTACAAATAATTCAATTTCATTTCTTTTTATGGCTGAGTAATATTCCATTGTATATATGAGCCACAACTTCTTTATCCATTCATCTGTCGATGGACACTTAGGTTGCTTCTATGTCGGAGCTATTATAAATGGTGCTGCAATAAACATAGTGGTACATGTCTCTTTTTGAATTATGGTTTTCTCAGGGTATATGCCCAGTAGTGGGATTGCTGGGTCGTATGGTAGTTTTGTTTTTTAAGGAACCTCCATACTGTTCTCCATAGTGGCTGTATTAATTTACATTACCACCAACAGTGCAAGAGGGTTTCCTTTTCTCCACCCTCTACGGCATTTATTGTGTGTAGATTTTTTGACGATTGCCATTCTGACTGGTGTGAGGTGATATCTCATTGTAGTTTTGATTTGCATCTCTCTAATGATTAGTGATGTTGAGCATCCTTTCATGTGTTTGTTGGCAATCACTATATCTTCTTTGGAGAAATGTCTATTTAGGTCTTCTGCCCATTTTTGGATGGCGTTGTTTGTTTTTTTTGATATCGAGCTGCATGAGCTGCTTGTATATTTTGGAGATTAATCCTTTGTCAGTTCCTTCATTTGCAAATATTTTGTCCCATTCTGAGGGTTGTCTTTCTATCTTGTTTATGGTTTCCTTTGCTGTGCAAAAGCTTTTAAGTTTCATTAGGTTCAATTTGTTTATTTTTGTTTTTATTTCCATTTCTCTAGGAGGTGGGTCAAAAAGGATCTTGCTGTGATTTATGTCATAGAGTGTTCTTCCTATATTTTCCTCTAAAAGTTTTATAGTGTCTGGCCTTACATTTAGGTCTTTAATCTATTTTGAGCCTATTTTTGTGTATGGTGTTAAGAAGTGCTCTAATTTCATTTTTTTACACGTAGCTCTCCAGTTTTCCCAGCACCACTTATTGAAGAGGCTGTCTTTTCTCCGTTGTATATTCTGCCTTCTTTATCAAAGATAAGGTGACCATATGTGCGTGGGTTTATCTCTGGGCTTTCTATCCTGCTCCATTGATCTATACTTCTGTTTTTGTGCCAGTACCATACTGTCTTGATTACTGTAGCTTTGCAGTATAGTCTGAAGTCAGGGAGGCTGATTCCTCCAGCTCCGTTTTTCTTTCTCAAGATTGCCTTGGATATTTGGGGCCTTTTGTGTTTCCATACAAATTGTGAAATTTTTTGTTCTAGTTCTGTGGAAAATGCCATTGGTAGTTTGATAGGGATTGCATGAAATCTGTAGATTGCTTTGGGTGGTACAGTCAGTTTCACAGTGTTGATTCTTCCAGTCCAAGAACATGGTATATCTCTCCATCTGTTTGTATTATCTTTAATTTCTTTCATCAGGTCTTACAGCTTTCTGCATACAGGTCTTTTGTCTCCTTAGGTAGGTTTATTCCTAGGTGCTTTATTCTTTTTGTTGCAATGGTAAATGGGAGTGTTTCCTTAATTTCTCTTTCAGATTTTTAATCATTAGTGTATAGGAATGCAAGAGATTTCTATACATTAATTTTGTCCCCTGCTACTTTACCAAATTCATTGATTAGCTCTAGTAGTTTTCTGGTAGCATCTTTAGGATTCTCTATATATAGTATCATGTTATCTGCAAACAGTGACAGTTTTACTTCTTCCTTTCCAATTTGGATTCCTTTTATTTCTTTTCCTTCTCTGATTGCTGTGGCTAAAACTTGCAAACTATGTTGAATAATAGTGGTGAGAGTTGGTAACCTTGTCTTGTTCCTGATCTTAGCGGAAATGGTTTCAGTTTTTCACCACTGAGAAGGATGTTGGCTGTGGGTTTGTCATATATGGCCTTTATTATGTTGAGGTAGGTTCCCTCGATGCCTACTTTCTGGAGAGTTTTTATCATAAATGGGTGTTGAATTTTCTTGAAAGCTTTTTCTACAACTATTGAGATGATCATATGGTTTTTCTCCTTCAATTTGTTAATATGGTGTATCACATTGATTGATTTGTGTATATTGAAGAATCCTTTCATTCCTGGGATACCTCACTTGATCGTGGTGCATGATCCTTTTACTGTGCTGCTGGATCCTGTTTGCTAGTATTTTGTTGAGGATTTTTGCATCTATGTTCATCAGTGATATTGGCCTGTAGTTTTCTTTTTTTGTGACATCTTTGTCTGGTTTTGGTACCAGGGTGATGGTGGCCTCGTAGAATGAGTTTGGGAGTGTTCTCCCCTCTGTTATGTTTTGGAAGTTTGAGAAGGATGGGTGTTAGCTCTTCTCTAAATGTTTGATAGAATTTGCCTATGAAGCCATGTGGTCCTGGGCTTTTGTTTTTTGGAAGATTTTTAATCACAGCCTCAATTTCAGTGCTTGTGACTGGACTGTTTATACTTTCTATTTCTTCCTGGTTCAGTCTCAGAAGGCTGTGCTTTTCTAAGAATTTGTCCATTTCTTCCAGGTTGTCCATTTTATTGGCATTTAGTTGCTTGTAGTAATCTCTCATGATCCTTTGTACTTCTGCAGTGTCAGTTTTTACTTCTCCTTTTTCATTTCATTTCATAATTCTGTTGATCTGAGTCTTCTCCCTTTTTTCTTGATAAGTCTGGCTAATGGTTTATCAATTTTGTTTATCTTCTCAAAGAACCAGCTTTTAGTTTTATTGATCTTTGCTACTGTTTCCTTCATTTGTTTTTCATTTACTTCTGATCTGATCTTTAAGATTTCCTTCCTTCTGCTAACTTTGGCGGTTTTTTGTTCTTCCTTTTCTAATTGCTTTAGGTGTACAGTTAGGTTGTTTATTTGAGATGTTTCTTGAAGTAGGATTGTATTGCTATAAACTTCCCTTTTAGAACTGCTTTTGCTGCATCCCATAGGTTTTGGGTTGTCATGTTTTCATTGTCATTTGTTTCTAGGTGTTTTTTGGTTTCCTCTTTGATTTCTTCAGTGATCTCTCTGTTATTCAGTAGCGTATTTTTTAGCCTCCATGTGTTTCTATTTTTTACAGTTTTTTTCCTGTGATTGATATCTAGTCTCATAGCTTTATGGTCGGAAAAGATACTTGATATGATTTCAATTTTCTTAAATTTACCAAGGCTTGATTTGTGTCCCCCCCCCAAAAAATATATATATGTACTTTTTAAAAAGACAAGGAGAAAACTAAAAAGTAAATAAATTAATTAAATAAAATAAAATAACAACAATGCCCCCCTTCCCCCTAGACAAAAGCACTAAGAGAAGTTATAAAAGAGCAGGAGATCACAGTTTAAGCAAAAGAAAATAGAAGGAAGCCAAGTGATAGGCTAGCTAGGTAATTGGAGGCAAGTCATTTCACTTTCCTGCTTACCTTTCAATGATTCTAGAACATACAAATTACTCCTGTGGACTTTTGTAAGAAGCCTATGAGGCAAAAACAGTGAAATCTGAAAAAGTCTGAATGTCCCTTAAGTGCAAGGTGTTACTGTACCAACGTTCTAATTCAGTTTAAGTTCCTTTCCCTGAAATTCTGTGAATGTAAACTTGAAACATAACCACAGTAAACTTTCCAGACTTTTCTCAACAACAATGCATCCTTTGTACCTTAGCTCTAATATTACAGATCTCCCAGAGGCAACTTGAAATAAGAAATGAGGTTGGAAAAATGAAGATCAATACAGACCTGATATTCATAATAAAACCAAGTTCAACTTGGGACAACTCCTACACTCCATCTGTCAAAAAGAAGATTATCACCACCCATGATAACCAGGGACTGGGGCAACCTACGGTTCAAAGTGAAGATCAGAGACCTCATGTCAAGCTATACTAAAAATCATAACTTAAGATTTTAGGAACTTTAAAACAAACACTTATCTACTAAAACATAAGCAGAATAAACCCAAGAGTTATTTCTGAAAGAAATATCACACTCAACTTCTGTTTTATCTTTTGTTATCGATCATAAGATTTTTCACTTCTTCCCAAAACTCCCCTAATTAAAAATATCCTTAAACAAGGGCTCAGGGGAAGTAACAGGATGCTGTCGGGAAACAGCAAAAGATGGCACTTAATTTCTTTGCTTTCAGGGTGGGTCTGTGTGTACCTCTCTGTATGTTTCACACTTGCTAAGAACTCAGTTTGTACAATGACATATGGCCTTTGGGACTTTGTAAAAAGGGCTACTTAACTGAAGATAATTAATTCTGTCAAGTATTTTTCTTTAACATATATATAAAGATACCAACCACTTATGCCCAAGCCGAGCTGGCTCCTCTTTGCTTTTTCTCCTGTTTCTCTCTCTCTTCCACGTACCAATTTTGGTACATCGTACCCACAGCGCAGTCAAGGTGTGACTCAGCTTTCACTCTCATCAGGAAGCCTTCCCAAGCATATTTTTAGAAGTGCCACCCGACATTATGTCACACATATTAAATGCACCCATGCCCCATTTTAAATATATATATATATATATATATATATATATATATATATATATATATATATATTGCTATGAAGTTTTTGCAATGGTTTAAATAATTCAGCTTTTGAACTTTGGTTATGAGTAACTCATTTGATACATGATTGACTCATCCCTTGAGAACCTGATTCAGGCTCAGGGATTATTAAGAAGTGAGTGAGAAAATCTAACTTACAAATTGTTTTCAAATGTAATCCAGTTTTTCAGAGCTGAACATGGAACAACATATGAAATTGGTACTATATTGTTTCATAGATATTTAATTAAATATTGGTTAATTTTGATTTTGCAGATTTCATCTGTAGCCACTGATTTATATATTTTCATCCAGGCCCTATGTCTACTACTCTGATCTTTCAGGGCCTTATATGTAGTTAATCCCTGTTTTATTTTATTACCATATATTTAGACATGTATTATGTTAAATCACGCATTCTCAGTGGGGGAAATAACACCCCTAAGGGGATGAAAACTGGTTCTTGGGGAATGAAAAATCTTACTCTAATTGTGTATGAAGCACAGATAGACAGTACATAGACAGATATACAGCAGATCTGTGGTATAAAATTTCCACGGAGTGGGGGGCAATTGGAAAAAATTTCTAAAAAAGCTCTTGGGGAGAATAATGGCAAAAAGGCTGACACTGCTTTGGATTGTACTCACGTGCTTTACATGCATCTGTCTGATTTTCCTAACAGAGTTGAAGCGGTTTAAGAACAAAGATTACATCTTCTACTTTTCCTGAATGTTTCCACCACCTGCTCAAAGTTCCAACTTTTTTTTTGTTTTCCACCCTCCTGAGAAAACATTGTAGTCTAATTTTATGGAACTTTGAATTATGCAAATTTGAAAGAATGTCATAACAAATACCCAGGGGTCAAAATGTGAAATAATGCACATTCCTTCAAACTAAACATTTGCCAAGAACTGCGTGGGTTTCAAAGCTGGTAAGCCACACGAATAGTTAATTGAATTTACGGCCAGGTGGTAGCACTGTAGGCATAGAAATTCCTTCCACCTTTTGTAGGGAACAAATTATGTGAAGGAGAGGAACACTTCTCTCCAATAAAATGAACTGTCATATCAGAATCTATTGAAGAATACTTGCAAGAACTCAATACCTAACTACAATGATTATATATGTATATATAATTATATATAATTTACAACTATATAAAGTTATACATATATAAAAAGTAAGTCTGGAGATGTTTGAAAACATCTGTGTAACTATTACACATAAAGTTATACAGCAGAGTCTGTTTTGGTCATTAAATTATCATCTTCATTTTTCTTTATTGCCTGTAATCAAGGATACGGCTATCACTGTGGCAGAGCTACCTGTCATGCGGGATACTGATTTGACTAGACTTCATGATACATGTAGCACTGGGAACAGTCAGCAGAAGTAAGAGCCAAGAAGCATGCCTTAATGCCATCGAGAACACTGGATTCTCAGCACCTGGCCTAGTGCTTGGCGCACAGTAGAAATGAAAATGAATTATCTGTTAAATGGATATAAAATCTTGGTCACAGCAGTGCAATAACACTGGATGCTGAAAGGCAACCAAATACCTATTGTGATGACAGTATATATCCCCATTTATTACAGACATACATTTACAGCTTCACCAAAATGTGACGCCAAGCCTGTGACGGGCTCCCAGTTGTGAAAACCACAACAGTAATACAAGGCACAACTCTGGGAAAGGCATGAGAAGATCCAAGTTCAGGTTTCCTTCCACTCACTATCCCTGAGACTTGGGGCAAGCCGCTTATGTCTCTGGACCTTGATTTCCTAATAAAATGAGGGCATTGGATAAGTGATCCTAAAGGACCAACATTTTAACTGTGAAATTTTGTGAGGTTTATCATGCTCATTAAAAGCTTATCAGCAATGTCTCGGAATCTGTCCTGGATTTGAATTTCCAACCTATATTCCTGAGCCCAATAAAGATTAGCCCCAAGGAAGCTGTTTTAACGGTCCTAGTATCTTTGCTTCTGAATTTTGCATGGTGAACAGAGACTATGCAAAAATTGTCCACTCATGGCATGTGTGCTAAATTCAACCACATTTTTACAATATTATGGCCTTAGATCTTAAAAAAAAAAAAAAAGGAATCTTACTTCAAATGTAATGCAATGTAACAAGTACAAATTTTGCCTAAAGAAAGGAATGACAATTTCCTGACTTTCAAGGTGCTTATAATTATTGAAGAAGCAAATACTAGGCATATAAAACAATCAAATAACAAGAAGGTATAATATGTATTAAAAATTTTAATCGAATGTGCTCAACGGCAAAGATATAAGGTGCTAATCAGTGCGAAGAGTGGTCAAACTGGGAAGGGATCAATGTTAACAGAATTCCTGAAAGGTTCAGTGAAGCAGGTGGTGCCTCGGAATGACAGCATCCTGGACTAACGCAACTAAGTTACCTTAGAGGTAACTTAAACCATTCTTCCCGTAGCACTTCATCTCCCTTTACCATCTAGCTGCTAGATAAATGTTCCTACTGATGGAGCAGCAAACACTTCATTAGACAGTCCATTTATTTTTCAATCAACCCTTAATATACAAAGTTTGCCTTATGTTGACCTCAAGTTGACTCTTCTTCATTTTCTTCTAATCTCCTGTTCCATATCCTGCTCTCTAGAGTTCCACAGATTAGGTGGAATCCGTCTTCCAAATGAAATCTCTTCAGTCCTTTACAGACAGGGCTCATACTGGACTAGTCCCTCCACCTGGGTAATCATTCCCAGTTCCTTCTACCATTTTCCTTACATGAACCAGTCTGGTCTGGACCCATCCCATCTCTCCTCACCACCCTTATCCCTGTTCAAAAGAGGCCAGTCAAGACTAAGATGAATTGGTTATCATACTCCCTTCCAAAGGAAATTAGTGTGAACAAATGAAGGCCATGTAATGAGATAAAATATATTCAGCACAACAATCTGGCTTCCAAGTTGTGCTTTAAATACAGCCACAAAAGCCATGTGAGTTGGAACAAAATGACTCACTGTGTGGTCATAGTGCACAGCTGAGCAGGCTGTACACTTCATCCTGGCACTGTTTGAAGAAACTTGTCCGAAACACCATTTGGACAGAACCCAAGGTGTTCATGCCCCAATGAGAAGCACAAATCGTTAAAAGAAAAACGTGGAAAGCAGTTTCCACGTTGGTGTGTAATTTCTCAATGTTATTGCCAGCACGGAGAAATGCTCTGAAGGTGAACAAAAGCTAATATGAAGCACTGCAATAAACACCAGCGGTACTTGTTACTACCTTTCTGAAGCTTCCCAAGTTAATTCTAATTCCTCTAAACCCCCTCTGTAGAGATAACACGACGCTTCAACACACCTGGGGTTTCACCCAAGTATGGTGTCTTTCAGCCCTCTAATATGGTGAGCTCAAGAGCCCTCAAATCACATATTTGTGAAATTCTGGAACCAAGGGAGGTATCTGCTCTGTCAAAGCTGAGAATAAGTGAAATCACTGATCACAGTTTCCAACTAAGTCCAGTTATGGAGAGGACAGGCACTTGGAAAGAGGAAGGTTTTATGCACAAAATCCTTGGGCCAGAGACTGAGTGGTTAGTGTGCGGAAGGCTACCCACCTCCGAAAACTGGGGCCACTCCTTCAGAGAAGAGGTTGCAGGAAGCAGCAGAAGAGGCTGATCTCATATGAGACCCTGTGAGATGCAGAGCACGACAGAGCTGTAGCCTACGAGACAAAAGTGACACCGACTGGAGAGCAGGGCCATCCTCTCTATTTTTTTCACGTCACACATCTCTGATCGAATCCCTTGACAAGATACTTTCAGAGTTTCAGGACGTATCACTTTTTTAACATTTAGTGTTCTCATGGTGGGTGCTGGCAGCAGTGGAGCGGGGCGGCACTAACAAATGAATTCATAAGCAGAAGACATCAACACTGGAGTAGGGGCAAGAGAAGAAAAACACGGTGGCTACTACATCGGGAATGTGGCTGGCGGAGAAGCCACTTCAACACTTTCAGTACTCTCTGGAAGACTGTCCAGTGGGTGGGATGCTGGACACCAGCAGGTCTGAGCTGGTGAATCAGAGTGTGGGAAATACAAATACCACGGGGAACTTATCTGTACCCAGAGGCTACTGAAGTCAAGAGGCTGTTTAGATTCATTCCACTTATCTTTGCTTATGATTTGGTCATCTTAGGCAGACCCTGGTAAAGGACTCTCCTGGGGGAATATATTTAGCATACTCATGAAAGATTACCTTCTATAAACTTAAAGAATAAAATAGAGATATAAAGCTGGTGGAAAAGATTTTAAAATTCACATGCAATAAGCAATATTTCAAAATGGTGGTCAAAATTCAAGAAGCTGGACTTTCTGAGACCCCAGAAGTCCTGGAGTTCGTAGAGTGATACGGGGCATGGCCCTTCTAAAACTGGCAACATCACGTTTGCGATCATCCAGGTAGGGCATATAATGCATTGCTATTCAGCTAACATTCATCCTACTCATCTTGGATATGAGAGCCACTGAAGTCAGCTCTGTGATGGAATAAGCAGCTAAATACCAAATTAGAACCTCGAATCATCCTCTCACAGTTTTCATGCAGAAGATGTATGGCTCCCCTTTCCGAGCAACAAAGACCAAATATTTATACAGCAGGTTATAAAGCAACTGAAGAAACAGAATGCAAATGAATCATCGGGTTGAGGAGGTATCTTCCATTTTGACAGCACACTCCCCTAAAACTGGGAAATTTTTTGTGTACATGATTCATTTTCTCTTTCCCTGCAAAGTGACGAATTAGCTACCATTTATTCCTTTTTCCCTCGAGGAGGAAAAATCATTCTATCCATAGGCAAGAGTGTAGTCTGCCTTTTAGTCAGTTCTTTTGCACTGACTCAATCAAATCTGTCATCCTGGTGTTGTGCTTTTTCATGGCCCTTTGTGGATATGTTTTACTCTCAGAATTGACATGATATGCAACCACCAAGCTACTATCGTGGCTAAAAGTCCCTGAGCTGGGAGATCTAATGACCTTCTTGGGACCAAAGCCCAAGACCGGCTTTCTTCCCTAATTCCACTTGGCTGTCATCTAACTTCTGTCTGCTGGATTTCTTATACTGCTTCTTTTACTAAAATCTGTCACTAGAATTCTGCAATCCTAGTATTTCAAAACAGAGAAAGAAAGAAGATTTAAGTCTTTTGCATTTTTCTCTCAATCACTAATTCTTAAACTTCCTTATTGAGTAGAGGAACCTTTTGATAAAATGACATATTAGGCAGAACCTCAATCTAAAAATGGGTAAAAAGGGACACTAGGTTAGCTGAGTACACTGGAGAGAGAGGCTGGGCAGCTAAAGAGTTTGGAGCTAGACCACCATCCACAGTTATTTCCCATCTTCACCCAACTACCCCCTCTGTATCTTCTAGAATACAAAATTTGAAAATGACTAATTCATAATACTATGGAGATTTCTGTTTTAAAGAATGGTGAGACATTTTCCATTAAAAAAAATGAGCATGCCTGATATCATCAACCTATTCTAAGTATGGCTATCACTTACCTTTGACTCCCAGACTATTAAAATATTATATTGTGATTTAATCCTAAAAACACTCATTCTCTAGTAACAATTTGTAAATCCTAAGATTTTTATCTTGAATTCCGGGAAGCAATTCAAAAATTTGCCTTCATCTGCTAAACTGTTTGGAGAACTTTATATGTCCGGTACTGGTAAGAATGTTAATACTTTTGGCTAAGGTCTACCATGAAAGATTCAAGGCAAAGTTCAAGTGCCTCTCACTTTGTGAAGGGTCTGGAGAAACCTGGAAGAACTGTGCAGCGATTCTTAGAAGCTGAAGCATCTGTGATCTCTCTAAGAAGAGACACTCTTTTCTTGCCCTTGGAAGCAACTGCTATTATTTTTTCATCCCAGTCATAAAGGCTCTATAATCTCTGCTTTGGTTCCTACAATCTTATTTTTCAAATGCATGCCATCCTAGAAGTGGCATTCTTGTGATCTGCAGACAGACACTTAGTCACCAGATAAAGCTCTCCCCCAATAACATGAAAATGCTCTCTGCATAAAGGCATTGTAGAAGAGCAGGTGAATAAAGAAGAAAATGATCGTCATTTATACTTACAGCACTGTTCCATCAGGACCTCACTTATCATCAAGTACTAAAGAAGATCCCTTTGGAAAATGCACGCTTTCTATCTGCTGAATGTTTGCTAAGCAAACCAACTGTTTTTAAGGTTTACTGGAATAAAATAGCTATGGGTATTACTGGCACTTAATGATTCACAGCCTGAAACTATACTTCCTTTAAGAAAGGAGAGTAGGTGGGCTTCCCTCGTGGTGCAGTGGTCGAGAGTCCGCCTGCCGATGCAGGGGACGCGGGTTCGTGCCCCGGTCCGGGAAGATCCCACATGCCGCGGAGCGGCTGAGCCTGCGCGTCCGGAGCCTGTGCTCCGCAACGGGAGATGCCACAACAGTGAGAGGCCCGTGTACCGCAAAAAAAAAAAATAAAATAAAAATAAGAAAGGAGAGTAGAAAATGCACTTTGTTCCTTTAAAGGGTTCAGCAGGGGACCTGTGTAGAGCATCTGGAGGAGATTTGCAGACAACTGCAGACAGATTATACCCCACCTTCTTAGAGCCTAACATTCACTAGATGATTCGCCTCAAGCTAATCAATGATTTAAAACCTGAAATCATGCTTCCTGTGTTCCTCATGAATGAAGAGGCTACTAATGACTTATCGTCAGTAGGGCATGTGTTCTAACACACGTACAAAGTCAGTTATCTAGCCTTTCCTTCCTTCATTTCGCCAGTATTTATGGAGCACCTACTATGCTGTACGGCAGACTGCATCTTTTGAAGTTTGTAGACAGAGAGCTGCCATCTGACAATGTAGGCAGACACCAATAAGAAGATCAGTTTGGTGAATTTGTCACAGTATAGAATTTGTGGCTCTCAGCCCAAAGGAGTTCACAAACGATGCTGCCTAATTCCTAGGTTTATCTGCACTTGTCCATGCCGAGTTACAGAAACAAAGCTCATAAGAAACGGATGGCTAAACCAGTGAGAAAAATAATTGCAATGCCGACCAGGAATCTACAGTGTATCCCAACCAATACATTCTTTAGAATTACATAGAAATAAGTTCAAACTCTGTCACTTGCTGTCTGACTTTATACAAGTTTAGCAAACTCTTTAGACCCTCAGTGTCCCCATCTATAAAATGGCAATCATACCTTATTCCACAAAATTGATGCTATTAAGTGAATAACCTTTATGCAGTACCTATCATAGATTAATTCAAAAAATATTTTCTGAGCACCTACTATGTACCAGACATCCTACCAAACACTGTGAACACAGCAGTGAGTGAATCAAACAATGGCTCCAAGGGCTATGGGAGGCAAAAGAGTGTAATGAAGAGAAGGTTGATGCCCACGAGTACAGGGAGAGCTAGCCACATGCTTTAGCGCCAGGTGTAGTCAGAGTGGGCATTACCTGTCAGGTGAGCAGTTTGGGTTCTGCCTAGGTTCCTTCTGTGATCCTTTTTCTAGGCTTCCTTGGTTGTCCAAAGTCCCTTATGACTGACAGCTGCACTCAACATAGAGCTCCAGAAAACTAATACTAACTAATAATAACTGAGCACATACTATGTGCTTAAAATTATTTCTACTCTGGCTAGGGATCTGGTCCTCTCCCTAACATGACTTTTACATCTGTTTTATTTTAATCCAGTTAGTATGTGTAGCATATTTGTTAATGTGCCAACTTAGCTAAACAGGAACTACGCTTTCCAGAATTCCCATCCTTGCGGCATTGTCTACATGAGACATCTCGCCTGAGAGCTAGAAGACAAAAGTGAAACAGTTGCCATCTTTTTAAACTTGAAAGGTAGGTGCACGGGGCACAAGGCAGTGTTACAGCCCCTGTGTTTAGTTGCTGGATGAAGGTCACCAGCTTCTCCTGCAGGTTACTTCTAACAATGCAGTTGGAAGCTTAAAAGCAGTGAGATACCTGTGTGGGTTCATCTGTCCCCAAGGACTCGGGCCCATTCTTGCAGGTTCCAGCTTGCCCTTTCTTCCTCCACTTCACATCCATTTTTCCTTCCTGACGCTACACGCCTGGCTGACTTCAAACTCCAGCTCAAGACACCAAAGCTACAGCTCCCACTATTGTGAAAGTTGAATCTCTATATAAATCCTACATATGTCATCTAGAGCTTCTGCTTCTCTGACTGATACAATGCTCATTTCAAACCTTATTTCTCTAAGGGCAGTTGTTCTCCTTTCAAAGTTCCTGAGACTAAGGAAAAAGCCACTTTGATGAATCTCTATCCTTTAATGTTTTTTTAAAAAATACTTTATTGAGATATAATTCACACACCATAAAATTACCTTTAACGTTTACAATTCGGTGGTATTTAACATATTCACCAAGTTATACAATCATCACCACAATCTAACCTCAGCATATTTTCATCACCCCCCAAAACCTCATCCCCACTAGCAGAACTCCCCATTTCTCCCTCCCCCCAGCCCATGGCTACCACCAATCTGCTTTCTGTCTCTATAAATTTGCCTATTCTGGATATAAATGAAATAACACGGTATATGGCCTTTTCCGTCTGGTTTCTTTCATTCAGCATAATATTTTCAAAGTTCATCCAGCTGTAGCATGTATCAGCAGTCACTTCTTTTTATTATTGAATAACATTCCATTGTATAAATGTACTTTTTTTTTTTTTTTTTTTTTTTTTTTTTTTTTGCGGTACGCGGGCCTCTCACTGTTGTGGCCTCTCCCGTTGCGGAGCACAGGCTCCGGACGCACAGGCCCAGCGGCCATGGCTCACGGGCCCAGCCGCTCCGCGGCATGTGGGATCCTCCCGGACCGAGGCACGAACCCGTGTCCCCTGCATCGGCAGGCGGACTCTCAACCACTGCGCCACCAGGGAAGCCCTAAACGTACATTTTATTTATTCATTCCTCAATTGATGGACATCCGGACTATTTCTAATTTTGGCTATTATGAATAATGCTGCTGTGAACATTCCTGTACAAATTTTTATGTGAACGCATGTTTTTAATTCTTTTGAGTATATATACTCAGGAGGGACACTGCTGGGTTTTATGGTAACACTACGCTTAACACGTTGAGGGATTACCAAAATGTTTTGCAAAGTGGCTGCAACATTTTACATTCTCAGCAGCAGTGCCTGAGAGTTGCCATATTTCCACATCTTCACCAACGCTTGTGACTGATTATCTGTCTTTTTGATTATAGCCACCCAAGTGGGTGTGACAGTCATCTGATTATGTCTATCCTTTCTTTTAATAGGTGGCTAGACTGAAGAGTGTCATCTGTATTGTCTTAGGGCAAAGTTTTTTGTTGTTATTTTTTTCTTTTTTACCTTGAAACTTACAGAGGTAATAATAACAATGATGATCAGTATAGTTTGTATTGACACGAAGAAATTCATTCATTATAATATACTATTTTCTCCATGATCCTTCAAGAAAGACAATGAAGATGCTGTTATTTTCATAGTATCTCCATTATATGACAATGCCAGGCACACAACAGGATCCCCATTGAATGGCTAAATCCCATTCATTTTATACATGCGGAGACTGAAACTCAGAGAAGGAAACTTTCATGTTCAAGGTTGTCCAATTAGTAAGTGACAGAGTTTCCTAACCTGTGAGTGGGTGCTCTTTGCACAAGATTAAACATAATTTATAACTAATTAAAATGAAGAATGGTGTTCAACACATAAGTGATGCACATTAGATCGAACGATAAGATGCTATTCATGCTATTTCTTTGAGAGTATAGCTTTATTTAAAAACTATACTAAAAATCACAATTCAAAAAGTGAGGCTGGGACTTCCCTGGTGGCACAGTGGTTAAGAATCCACCTGCCAATGCAGGGGACACGGGTTCGATCCCCGGCCCGGGAAGATCCCACATGCCGCGGAGCAACTAACCCCGCGTGCCAGAACTACTGAGCCTGCACTCTAGAGCCCGCGAGCCACAACTACTGAAGCCCGTGTGCCACAACTACCAAAGCCCACGCACCTAGAGCCCGTGCTCCGCAACAAGAGAAGCCACTGCAATGAGAAGCCCGAGCACCGCAAGGAAGAGTAGCCCCCGCTCACCACAACTAGAAAAAGCCCATGTGCAGCAACAAAGACCCAACGCAGCCAAAAAAATTTAAAAAGAAAAAAAAGTGAGGCCATAGTCAACAGGTCTTCACACTCTCTCCCTCCTTCTCTCTCTCCCTCCCTCTCTCTCTTTCTCTCTCTCTCTCTCTCTCTCTCTCTCTCTGTCCCTCTCTCAGCTTAGTTGATTAAAACATTGTCTAGAAAATTCCTTCATCTATGTCCTATTTAAGAGGTAACACTCTGTTTAAAAAATTCCATTAAACATATAAGATAACATATGAGCAAACAAAAAATGATAGGAAAATAAAGTATGGCTACTTTAACCATTGATGGTTGCATAACATTTTGAATTTACTAAATGTTACTGAACTGTCCACTTTTCAAAGGTCAAATGGCTAATTTTATGTTATGCGAATTTTACTACAACAAAAGGGCGGTTGAAATTCTGAAAAGAAGCCTATTCCACATCTTAGTGATGAGTTCTATTCTATCAAGATTGGGCAACGCCATGAGGGAGTGACTTACAATACGGTTGCCAGAGAAATAGGCTCCTCATTGAAGAAGACATCCGACAGCTGTAGAAATATATCATGCAATGCACACTTCCCAAAATGCTTCCGTCTTGTGATCTAAGCCAAGTCAAGAGAAACAAAGATATTCTTTCCAAAGGCACATACATATACACATTTTCACACCTTCTTACACACGTGCACGGTCATACATTTAGCATGCACCTGAGGCAGAGCGAGAAATTCACCAAGATCACTCAGGACACCTTCTATCTGACAGCTGAGGAGTCAAGGCTGGCATGAAGTCAACTGCAAAAAACCTCCTGACACAAAGCTGAAGCTCTGAAGCTCTGCTGGGGTCTTTGTGCTCTCAAACGCCTTTGATTCTAAGAGAACATCCACATCCAATTGAAAGTTGTTTTCTGTGCAAGCCAGGGAGAAACTAGATATTTAACTGAAGCTGAATTAAGTGAGGGAAACAAACACACTGTGCTCAGGATTTATATTTCTCCACACCTTCTTTGTAGCCCCGAAGCTCACACTAGTAGGTGTTTTATCAGCTACCTATTAAACTAAATTTTATTCTACCATTACCGACAATTAGAAACGAATTTATAATCCACTGGCTAGTCCAAAAGTTTTGTTTTTAACTTGTAAGTATGTAATCCATGCCCATCAGAGGCCCTGCATTATTCCTTGTCCCTCGGGTGGGAAGCTGCTGCACCCAGAGGCTCCTGCTTTAGTGAAGAAGCACTCAGGCTTCTCCTTGAGCAATGGCTAGACTGTGGACGAACCAATGGAGTTTAACCCACTCACACAAGGTCAACCAGTGGACAGGTAGTTTAGAGACCTATGAGGAGAACTTGTTGAAAACAAAACAAAACAAACAAACAACAACAAAAACCCTGTCCCATGAAAACAATGGTAATTAGCTGGTCCAAAAAGATTTTCTCCTTTGGAGTGTGTATAAAAATATATGGAAGGAACCAGCCAGTTGATAATAAAAGGAGAAACTAAAGAAATTAAAGGGGAGAGAGAAAGAAAGAGAGAGAGAGTGAGTGTCTGGCTAAGAACACAGCAAAGCCCAGGGAAAGCACAGATAAACACAGCTTGCAGCTTGCCTGGGAAGAGTTGGCATGACATCCTTATAGAAACCCCTTCTCTGTTTCTTGCAACACAGAACACATGAACTCACATAATAAACAAAATTAGACTGTGAGAAAAATTCTAATCTTCATGTTTCATGTTCTAGTAATGCTTAGCTAGTCCAACTACATACATAATCGTCGTCCAAAGACTTGGTTGAAAATACCTGAACTATAGATATATGGCTGGGGAGAAACGAAATTGTCTGCATATTAACTCCTTTCTACAAAATGCTAGCAAATAGCCCAGCATTAAGGGAAGCTTTCTTATGCATTAGGAATGTAGAACAAAGCAGACTTGAGCACCTACCTGGAGAATTCTACTGCTACATGAACAATGGTAATATGTTTAATTTTGAGAAAACAAAGGTATAGCAGAAAAACAGTAAATGCTTATGGAGCACATAGTACATGCCAAGAACTACGCTAAATTGCCACATTTAATCTTGATAATAATCCCACTGGGTATCATTCTCATCTCCAAATTGCAGATAAATATACTGAGGGTCAAGAGGTAAAGTCAGCAGCCCAGGTCACAGAGCAACTAAGAAGCCAATGAAGGGATCCTGACCTGGTTTGTACATCTATAAGGACTGTATTTTAATGGTTACATTCGTCTGCCAATAATTTACTGTATGACCCTGAGAAACCAATTAACTACCCTGTGCTTCCTCATCTGTAAAATAAGAATATTATGTGCTGAACTGGGCGATTGGGATTGACGTGTATACACTGATGTGTATAAAATTGATGACTAAGAAGAATCTGCTGTAAAAATAAATTAAATTAAATAAAAAAAAATAAGACAGCAATAAAGGTGTAAGATTGAAATTAAAAAAAAAAAAAGAATATTGGCATAGATAACGACCATAATTACATTTGGCTTGAAAATGCCAAAAGTATGGATAAGTAACTTTTGAGTTTCAAGAGGACACAATTATTACCAACACCAACTAACATTTATATGAGCAAAGTCTGACACATAGTAGGCGACCAATAAAGATTAGCTGAGTGAAGAAGAAACATATACTAGCCTTATTAAACATATTATTATATCTTCACATCTTTAAGACTGAGTTATCACTACTATTCCTTTTTTTTACAAATGCAGGAGTTGAGCCTTAGAGAGGAAAAAGTGACTTGCTTACAAGGCACACAGTAAGCGATATAAAGTAGCTCCAACACAAGAAGCCTCAAATCAAAATGTTGGAACTTGATTGAAAAGATAAAAACTGCAGGAGTCTACAATTTCAAGTTGGTTTGATCTTTGGTATAGGATTGTTTAAAATTTTTTATACCAACCCATGAACAAATAGAGAGACAGGATAGATTTCAGGAAATCTACAGTTATCAATAGGAAATCTGTTATTCAGGGTAAAATTCCACTAAGTCATTACTGTCTCATTTCTGGTCCTGATCCATAAAGTGGGTACAGACTCTCAGCATACAGGTAGGTAATAAGGTTCCTAAGTAAAAAGGTTAAGTGTAAAGTAGAGATGGAAGCTATTTGAGAGTCATAGTGCAATACAAATGCAAAGGTATCTTTTTGAATGTTTTAAGAGGTTCATCATCCTCGAGGGCCGCCAAGTAAGAGACTCCTGAAGCTTTCAGACTTGTGAGGTTAGGACTGTTTTAAGAACGAAATGGGAACGTATTCCCTTACCAGGTGTTTTTATAAAATGAGCACAGGACTTAGTTAACTTTCTCAGGAAATTCAGACTTACTTGGTCCTTGATCCAGACCTGCGTTTACTATTCAAGGAACTCAGGCAAATCATTGACCTTCTCAAGGCACTACTTTCCCAGGTCAGAGCTGAGCGCCTAGTCTCCTCCCAGCCCAAAGAGTTTCTGATTCCACTTCTGAATCTCAGTTTCAGGGGCTCCAGAAACCCAGTACTTTAATTCACACTGTCACTTTTTGATTAGCATATCTAGCTAGATGTAAAAAACTAACTCAATTTTTGTGTTTCCTTTGTATTTTATACCAACTTTTGAAACATGGGATGTATCCCGAAACTCCAGCATTAGATGATAAAGTACAATTATAAATACGTCGTTCAATCCTTTACTGAATAGAGAAAACATAATTTACCTACTAGTCACATTTTCAAAGGGTTTTGTATACCCTTGTAAAATGCCCTATCAAAACCCTTATTTTTTATACTTGGAACTGAAATTTTTACTAGGACAGGTTCCAACATCTACTGAAAGACTACTTGCAAAAAGATAAAAAAATGTGTGTGCGGTTGGTGGTGGGGAAGCAATTGTTATCTTCTTCCTGCTATTGTTTTTAATCAGCTTTCTCTGTTTTCTCTATTTTATGGTGTGTTTATAAATTGATATGGAAAGGGAGTGTCCACAAGGCCTCAAACTGCAAGAATCTTGTAGAAAAATTTAATTACTGGCTTTCAAAGACTGGGGAAGATAGATTATTCTGGAATATTAATACCAAATGAAAATCTCTAATATCATGGAAGACCCAAATGAACAATGCAAATTTACTTTTAGCAGATTACATGTGGGTAACCAAAGAAACACAGTTTTTGCTGAGATAGGGAAAGGCAGCCTAACTTAGTAATAGATAAATCATAAATTTTATAAAGAGGCATCGTTTCATCAATTCAAGTATGAATAGCAGTTTTACCATGCTGTGCTTTCCTTGTTAGAGCTCTTTTTTGGATAATCCTGATTTAGTGAATAGTTAAGAATTCCTTCTAAGTTCCATGTGAACTGCCTGCAAAAGGGAATTTCCAAAGTATTTAAACTTTATTTTCCTTAGCATTTGTAATAGCTCTCCTTCAGTCTTCATGTACCATTTAATTGGTCATCAAATTATTTTCGGAAGATCCTGCAAAGGTAAGTTTCAACCTCGTTGCCCTTCATAAAGCATCTCATAAATTCTAACTCTTTGTGATCTGAAAAAAAAAGTCTAAACAGGAAATTACTCACAGCAAAAAGCAGTTTTAAATCATCCTTATTTATTTTTCTCAAGGATTCTAATGTTACTAAAAGGTCATTCCCAGTGCATGGGAAGAAACACATTCTTTTAGGGTGGAAGTGTCAATTAATGTGGGTGACACAGAACAAGAAAAAGGTTAGAGCTGAGGCTTCTGCTAATAGCATTTCTAAAAATAGAGGGTTTTTGAAACAATGCTTTGTCATGTTAGTTAACTTTCTCAAAGCCCTAGGATTCCTGCTAAGATACCTTGACTGGTTAAAATAAAATCACCTGTTACACAGATATTATTTACATATACTTCTGTATCAACTAGTTCAATCATTTACTTCTCATCAAAACTGATTTCTTAGTAGGCAAGCTGTGATGGGTTTTCTCCTTCACATAACTTCCCCCAAAGATTTTCTAGTGTTATCAACAGGAACAGATTTCACTCTGAAGTTATAATCAAATGGTCTATACAATCGTTAGCATAACATACAAATCTACCTATATCTCTTTTTTCAGTGCTGTCTAATGCCATGTTCCCATGACAACTTCTCCCATAAGCGCACTAAGCTTTGGTCTGGTCCTCAAACGCATGGAGCTTTTCCATAACCCCATGTCCTTGCTTGTTTCTCCATGTTTCTCTGCCTAGAATGTCCCTCAATTCTCCTTCAGGCAAGCTCTACAAGTCATTCAAAGCATAGATCAAATATCACCTTTTCTGGTAATATCTTTCCTGACTCCCCTAATTTGGTTGTCTCCTCAACAGTCGTTTCCAATCTCTCTCTTCCCTGCCAGCCTCCCATTTCAGAAGCTAAAAATTAGATACTCATCTTCCCAGTTACCTCTGCAGCTTGAGGTAGTCATGTGACCCAGTTCTAGCCAATGAGACATGAACAGTATCTGCGTAGAGGCATCTAGGGGCAATTTTCCATCCTAAGAAAAAGTGTTAAGAGAACTCCTTCACTGACCACCCTGGTTGCTTGTCTTCTTTGAAAGCAACCTTATGAGTCTGTGATTTCTGAGCCCGAGGTGCCGTTCTGCAACTCTGAGAAGAGATTGCTAAAATGGTGAGGGTGGCAGAGAGGAAGTATGGGAAGAATGCATCTTGATGATACCATGTTGAATACAGTACCAACCCTGAGATCATCTATCAAAAAGGCCTGAATTATCTAAGCATTATTGGTTATCTGCTTCTTAGAGAATCTAACGGATATGCCTAACCAGGGGAAATACTCCCTGGTGTAGCTCCCAAAGCATTCTTATGATCTCTCTCTCACGGCATCTATGCATATTGTGTTGGTATAACATCTTTTCAAATGTGTACCTCATTTAAAAGACTGTAAAGAGATAACAAGCACTGGCAAGAATGTAGAGGTAAAAGAAACCTTGTGATCTGTTTTTGGGAATGTAAATTGGCTCATTCACTCTGGAAAACAGTATAGAGGTTCCTCAAAAAATTAAAACCAGAACTACCATATGATCCAGCAATTTCACTTATGGATATACATCCAAAGGAAATAAAAACAGAATATTGAAGAGATATCTGCACTCCTATGTTCACTGCAACATTATTCACAATAGATTAGAAATAGAAACAACCTACGTGTCCATCAACAAACATACGTAATATACATGTATGCGTAATGGACTATTATTCAGCCACAAGAAAGAAGGAAATCCTGCTACTTGTGACAACATGGATGGACTTTGAGGGCATTATGTTAAGTGAAGTAAGTCAGACACAGAAAGTCAAATATTGTATGATATCACTTTTACATGGAATCTTAAAAAGCTGAACTCATAAAAACAGAGAGTAGAATAATGGTTACCAGAGGCTGGGGGCTGGGCAGGGGGTGGTGGGAGAATTGGGAAGACAGTGTTCTTGCAAGGGTAAAAACTTGCAACTAGTAGATGTGTAAGTCCTGGAGATATAACGCACAGCACAGTGATCACAGACAACAATAATGTACTATATTTGTATTATAAATATCAAAGTTGCCAGGAGCCTAGATCTTAATTGTTCACACCACAAAAAAAGAAAAAGAAAATTATGTGGCGAGATAGAGGTTGTCACCACTACACTACAGTGGTAATCATACTGCAATATATGGATCAAATCAACATACTGTACACCTGAAACTTATATTGTGTTGGCCAAAAAGTTTGTTCGAGTTTTTCCACAACACCCTATGGAAAAACCCGAACAGACTTCTTGGCCAATCCAATACAATGTTATATGTCAATTATATCTCAATAAAAATAAATTAAAAAATAAAGACTGTAAACTCCCCATCCCCTAGCATCATCAGATCAAGCAGAGAGCAGAAAATAAAAGTCTGTTGAATAAATAAATGGATGAATAAACAAATAGATGGGTCAGCAAGCAAATACAGAGGCATAAGAAAAGAACCAGGTGCTGTTCATATCACTTTTACTACTCTATTCTTTTTTTTCTTTTTTTCAGATTCTCTATTAAAGAAAAATGTTCTCCAAGTTGTAGCTTACAGTGGTCCTGGCATCTTCTCATATTCACCTGGAACATCAGGGACAATTCACCCACAAGTTAACTGCTCAAAAGTATCCCTGGCACAAATTTCTTAAACATTAGCAGCTGAGAAGAGAACAGGAGGAAAAGGTGATGACATAAAGTTTCAATGGAACAGGTTTCAGAATTGAATTTTAAGAGTCCAAAGCAATAGTATCAAGATGGGATTTGTGTTCTTTTATCGACCTACCCATTCGTCTATCCAGAATTTATTGAGCATCTGCTATGTATTATGTTATGGGCTAGCTGCTAGTGACTCTGCACGATTCAGATAGATATGAACGTTGCCCTCACAGAACTAGGAAGGGCACCATACATCATTATCAGCATTTTGTTCAAATGCATATTTGAATAACAATATGTAGTTTTGCTGAAAATTGCTTTCAAGAGGAAACAAAGAGTCACACATGTGATAGGATATTGAACCCAGAAAAAAAAATTCTTCTAGATTATCAAAAATACTGATACTGATACTGTCTGCATCCCACATGTTAGGTTTGGGGGTTATTTTTTTTCCCCAAACATGACTTTATGTGATGGATGGGAGGAAAGATCCTGCCTCCTAGGCTGGCAAACCCCACAGTGACCCTTGAGGCATCTCCGAAGACCCTGGGACTCAAAGGACCATAGGTTGAAAATGACAAATTTATTCCAATTCCTTAATTTCAAAAGCAGGACAGGAAAGTCCCAAAGTCTAGAATGTTCAAGTGAACACCCCTAACCGGCAACAGAGCTGGAACTAGAACCCAGATGCTTTGCCTCTCCTTTCCAGCACATTCTCTCCTATCCCATGATCAACTGACCTATACTGAAAGCCAAGAGAAATTTGGTAAAGGACTAAGGATCTGGATGTTTTTCTGGAACATATTAATGTATCACAGGAAAAAAGGAGTGGAATGAAGGAAAACCCATCAGCTTGGGGAAAATAGAGGGTTCGTGATTTTGTCTCACCAGATAAGGCAAAGTGTGAGAGAAACAGTGTGTTTAGGTCAAAGGCCATACCTCTCAGACAATGGCTGTAGGTCAGTTCTCTCATGGAAGTGGGGAAGTTTAACTAGAGCGATCTCAACGTTTTTTATTTTCTGGGCTCTGTGAGGCCTCACACTGCCTATTACTCCCCGAGATATACCACTTTACACTCGCTTCCTTGCAACGTGCTCCTGCTTTGCTGTATAAAAGCCGAAAGGGGAAGTAATCTCTAAATGGGTCTGCATCCCACAGAGCATTCACTTAGATGACATTCAAATCTGTTTTTCAGGTTTTTTTGGTGCCATTACAAGAAATCATACAGTCATTACACTTCAAATTTGACAGTTCCTTCACAGCAAGAAAGGCAGAAATTAGGTCCAAATGTATTTATAAAAATGCAAGGTTTCACTTACCACCAGGACATCTGTGCAGACTGAAAGATGACAGCAGATTCGGACGTCTGCGCTATTGTTATTTCATGAACCCCCAACCATGGATCGCCAAGCTCAAATATTTTAAATTCAAACAATAAGCCCATTAAAGAGAACTTTCAAATACTATCTCTCCCTCCAGTTATTCAAAGAAGTCCATCTAATTCACTTAGTAATCACATTTCAGAATGAAAGAGAAACTTTTGCTAAGGACAGGTTTTGAAAATGTATTTGAAGACAGAGGACCCAATCAGGCAGTACTTAATTAATCAGATCTCAAAACTTCCCTCAGAGCGCTGCTACCTGTGAACTGAACACAGAATGTCAATCCTACTTGGGAAAAGTGTCCACTCATGTGGACACTGCTCTTGCACCTTATTCTGTAGGGGTAGGAAGACTATGTTCCTGTAAAGCTTCAAAGGCCTTGTAGCCCCTTTATGCCTCCAATGGCAGTAGACAGACAGGAGGGAATCCGTGAGCTTGGATAAGACTCGGCTTCCGCTGACTCTTGCCTCTATGTAGTGACCTCAGCACCTGAGATCGTACCTCCCCAGGCCCTTTATATCCTGAATAGGAGGCAGGAGGGAAGCCCATTATTCTCAAAGTGCCCTGACTCAGGCTGCCTTGCCTACATCTTTAGGGTTGAAAAGGGCAACCAAATCCTCAAACTCTCAATACTCATGCTTTCATCTACTTCCATCTGACCCAAGTCCAGCAGCATGAATCTCTGTTTACATCTCACTATGCCTTTATCCCTGTTTACATCTGTCACCATAAGAAGCCCCCTACTCTCAAGTCCTCCCTTCGTCTCCTAATTAATCCCCAGAAGTAGTGTGGACATATGTCCCAGGTTGTCATGGATGGAGAAAAGCATACAACCATGATCTCAGTAAATTCTACTGTAGAAATCTCAAGGACCCTCAGCACAGCAAGGCAAACATTCTATATTTCCCTTCATGATAACTCGCTAACCCTCCTGGACAGCGATTTATTTCTCAACATGTTTCACTCTTAAAACCGTCAACACTTCCTTTTCCATCCTCACTCGTAGCTGATAGACCTTGCCTACTATTTCCCTGAAAAACCAAACAAAAAAAAAAAAACCCTGAAACAACTGGAACAATTGGAAGAGAATTTCCACAGAAAGCCATCTCACTTTTCCCTCAAATTCTACCCTCATTCTACAAGGACATAATCATATCCTTTACCTCCCATCCTGCTGCAAGAGAAAAACTGCTTGTATTTCTAAGGTCAATGCATTACACTTGTGTACTAGATCCAATCTCCTCCCACCTACTCAAGGACACACACAACTCCAGCAATTCTTCCTTCTGATTTCAATTTCCTCCTCTCTGTTGGATCAATTCCACCAGCATACAAAAACATGCTGTTATATCAGTAATTTTTTTTTAATCGCTTAAGCCCACTTCCCTTTCCAGCTACCACTTCCCTTTCCAGCTACTACATCCCTTTCCAGCAAAACTCTTAAAAGTTGTCTCTACTGTTGTCTCCAATTCTTGCCCTCCCATTTTCTCTTAAATCCCATCAAGCTTTCAATTCTTTCCCTATTGGTTAATGCCTCCCACATTCAGGAATCCTAAAGTCAATTCTCAGTCACCATAAAACTTGACCTATTAGCAGCATTTGACACTAAATGACATCCTGTCTTACTGAAACACTGGAAGGGTTTTGTGTGAAAGATCAGAAGTTCAGTTCAGTTTTGGACAAGTAACATTTCAGATGTATACGATTAGACAGCCAAGGGGAGACATTACGTAAGCAGTCTGGAGTTCAGGGGATGGGTCCAGGCTGGAGATCAGAACGAGGGAGTCATCAGCATGTAGACCTGTGATAAAAACCATGAAACTGAAGCGAGCACTAAGGAAGTGAGCAAAAATCCAAGCACGGCTCAGGGGAAAAGGGAGTAGTCAGACAACCCAGTAATCCACAGCTCAAAGACATGTGGACATGATGGGAAAGGAGACTATGCAGAGCCTTGTAGGAATGGTGAGAACTCTGGGAAGTCAATCAAGGGTCAGATGCAGAAACTTTTTTTTTTTTTTTTTTTTTTTTTTGCAGTACGCGGAGAGGCTCACCGCTGTGGCCTCTCCTGTTGCTGAGCACAGGCCCCAGATGCGCAGGTCCAGCGGCCATGGCTCACGGGCCCAGCCACTCCGCGGCATGTGGGATCCTCCTGCACCGGGGCACAAACCCGCGTCCCCCGCATCGGCAGGCGTACTCCCAACCACTGCGCCACCAGGGAAGCCCTGCAGAAACGTTTTACTTACCAGAGATCCACAGGGGCTTGGGGAAGGCAGGTTGGCCAAGTGAGGCCCCTCATGTATAAGAAATAGAAGGGAAGAGAGCATCATACTTCCCAGGATTTGCACATGGTTGGGTGAATCAAGGGAAAGGAGCAAGTCTTAGGGAGGTGGATGAGATGGGAGTAAGGGAGAGACAGAGGAATAGGGAAATATGTGTGATCTCTGGCCTGGAACCTCTAAGAGTCTCTATCAAACTTATCAGTATACAGCATGTTCAGTATGAATGGACTTTTTAATGGAAATTGTAGAAATGTCAGATTCTGTCTGGCCATAATGTATGTCTAAGAGGGAAAAGGCCATAAGGTCGCAGAACTATTGGAATAAAAGAAGCACAAGTGAAGTCTGACAATCCCAGGTGGAACTGGGTTGGGGATTGGGTTTGAGCTGGCCCAGGCCTTGAAATGGAGTCAGGCCAAGGGCAAGGAGGCTCACACGGTATACAAGTTCCACGTACATTATCTTATTTAATACTCACCTGTGTCTATGATGTTTGAACTAGTGTCCCATTTTACAGATAAAGAAAAAATTAATGAAGTCATGTTAAGTTGCCCTTATTCCTCTGGCTAATGTGTGGTCTGCTGGGACTCAAATCCAAGCTTTCTGAACCACAGAGACCAGTGTATGCCTCTCTTTCACTATTCCTCTCTCTGATAAATGATCCTAGTAATCAAATGCAAAAAAAAAAAAAAAAAAAAAAATGGAGTCAACTGTTCTTATAACTCAACTCCGTCATGCTGAGTAGCCAGAGAATCACAGAGGTAAGGTTCCAGCATCATTTATCTCAACATCTGGAAGACTGAATTTTTTTTTCATTGTTTTATTCCATATGTTAGGGACACTTTAGTTTACAGTTGGTGACATCCAGACCATAAATATGTATTATTTGACCTAAATATTTTCCTTCTTCAAAGTGAACTAGTTGCTAAGACTTAAAAAGTCAAAAGAATTTATACAAATATCCCACATTCTAGGCCATTCTGACAAATCAGAAGGTGGGGCTCTACAAAACCTGCATTCCCAAAGGGCAACGATTGCCTGGAGCTGAATCTCTAGACTTTACACGCAGCAGGTGTCCTCCACCCACCTGTCCACTCCCTGGAACACCAACTACTTCACTCTTTCCTGACCTGCCTAGCCCCTGTAAGCATCCAAGTTTGTCATTCCGGACTAGATCCAAGACAGATTCTATGTCTACCTCATTCTTCCAATGAACTCAAAATACAACTCAAAATAAGCAATGACCCATATTCAAACGTAAGTGAGCTGACTAATCTTAGAGTCCCCTGAGCAAATGTACCTCCTACAGGGGAAATAATAACACACTTGGGTATTATCTCTTTTCATAGATTACTTCTATAATTCTCAGGAGAAACACAAGAAGCAGATGTAGGTCCCAATTCTGTCACCACAGTTTCTCAGTTATTAAAAGCAGGGGAAAACACGTTTGAGGAGTTTTCTCTTGTTAACTAGAAAAACACAGGTGGGCCTTGCATGAAGTGGATCATGCCGTACCACTGGGGTGACTAAAGGGGCTATAGTTCTTAGCACTTCTCCAATATGGGAATTCTGTGGGCATCGGCAGTCAACCGAAACATCATTTGTCTGCTAGACACGGAGCATGTAGGCCAGAGAACCTAAGGTTAGCTAGGAGCATTGTCATAATTGTTTTCATTTCTATTTTGTTGGACCAAATAAGAAGGTGACCACATAACAGCTCAGCAAACTAATACTGAAAACAGAATACTCTTAAAATTATTTTCTTCTGGAATTTGGCAACTCCTTTACTGCGTTTATAGTTACCATCACTAGCAGGATGAAAAAAAGGGGGGACATGAGTACTATTTTTGCATAAATTGGAGTAGAGGCAGTTTAATAAGCCCACCCCCTCATTTTACAAAGAAGAAAAACTGAGGCCCAAGGAGACAGACATTTACTAGCCAAGACCACTCAGCTCTTTAAGACAGAGCTCAAAAGTTCTATTTCACTTTTAGCCACAAGGAACAGAAAGGACAGACTTGGGCTGAGTGAGTGGTGACCAGACTGAGATGCATACATGAGAAATAAAGGAAAACTGAGCCGGGCTTCCAGAAGAGAAGGCTCCAAGAACTGGTTTTATATCCAGAGTCCATCTAGGGCCATCAGCAGTAAGGGTTTGAAGACCTCTGCTCATCAATATTTTTCCCCACGTATTAACTTTTCTCTTTTCTCTTCCAACGTGAGTCTTAATCCCCCACAGGATATCTGTTGTTTGGGGGGATATCTAGCAACCTTTTCTCATGCTTTTGGGACACCCTAGCCTTTTGGGAATTCCCCTCCTGCACGCTGAGCAGACGTAGGAGGCTGATAACCATGCTGTCCGGCCAGTGGTATGGATATACGACCTAAGCTAGGCCAACTGGACTCTTTCTCTACCATCAACACCACCCCAGATGATAAATCTTGACCTGAGTGATGCCAAGATGGGACACTGTAGGTTGGGGCTCATTCCTATCCACAGTGAAGACAGCCTTGGTAAGACCATTAGTTCTTGCTATCCCATGGCTACTCCCCCTGTGTCCTTTCCTCTTTTGAGCCTGGTTCTCCATCCTTCTATTTTGTGAACTTTTACATCCCTCCAACAAATCACTTGTCTTTTTAAGCTTGGCCACACCAGGTTTCCCAAATCCAAAGAACCTACACCAGTAAATTGTGTTGGATGTTTGTCTGTCTCTGCAGAGCTTCTGCTCATTCACGGCGCTTGTTCCCTGATAGCTTTAGCTTGCCCATGGCTCATCGTGGTTTTCCGAGCCTCACTACATAGCCATGATTAGGAGATCTTAACGTAAGTAAGAGGGAGTGTTTCTTAAACATGCCTTTCCATCTGTGTCATCCATGAATCCGAAATCAGGAGATGGGGCCCAAGCATGTGCATTTTAATAAGAATTCCAACTGATTCTGATGTCGGTTGTCCCTAAAATATGCTGTTCTATATCAAAAACTCTCAACATTTGCTCCCACTTGGATGACTATCTTCTTCTCTCAGTATTTCGTAGCTCACATTTGTGAGAGAAAAAGTCTGTTTGGCCCCAGTCCTCTTCACGTGCCAGGTCCAACCAGTCTATGGAATGGTTCAGGTGACCACTCTCTGTGCACTGGCCATGAGATTTTGGGGGGGGGGGGTGAGGAACACAGTCAAGCAGTTCACACCAAGCTGTCCCTGAAGTAGGGTCTGTGGTGCAGTTTTCCTCACCAGAGGCTATGAGTGGCAGGCAATGCATTTGATGCTACAAGATCCCTGAGCAAGAAAGCAGGTTCCTGACTACCTTTCCAGTACTCCTTCCTCCAGCCACCCACCATTTAGAAGGCCTTTCTGACTTGATTCATCCTTTGAAAATAAGATCCAAGGTTTAATGAAATGTGTTTAAATGAACAATTCACCTACCCAGGAGGTACAGACCTCTAATGAATAATTGGAAGGCTGATTCCTTAAACATCCATATTCTCTTGTTAATCACTTTAATTACCACCTTCTGAATCTTCTATGCAGCAAAAACTCAAAGAACCCTACCTCTCCAGAGAATGGTAACGCTTTCCCGTGGAGCCCTAAACTTCTTTATAGAAAACTAGGTCTCAGCGTACTAGAGTACGTCTCATTTTTAAGGAAACATATGACCAAAAATGCCCAAACTTGCAAAAATTACATACGAGAAAGGAATCATTCTCATTTTAAGAAATTAAGACCAAAAAATATCTACTTTGGGAATTTATTTAAACAGTCTCTAGGTAGGTGAGCTCATTTACTAGCTTCTTTCTGCATCTAATGGGCCAGGTACTCAGCTAGGAACTCAAGATGCCTAAGATAGGTTAAGTTCCTTGCCTTTCAGGAACCGACAGCTTAGTGGTGGAGACAGATATAAAAAAAAGAATAAATAATACACAAGGAGAATTAATGAATCAATGTATGAACACAGTGTTATGAGACCGGTATTATAAAGAAACCAGTCGTTCTGTGATTAGAGGAGTTGGGAAAGAGAAAAGACAGGAGTCTGAACAGGGTTTGAGAGGATCAGCAAGGTAACCAGATGAAGAGAGTGGAGGCTGATTAAGAGAGACTCAAGAGTCTGTGCAAAGGTACAGACATGAAGGAGAGAATCAAGGTCTTAAGACTGGACGACAAGGGTGGAATTGGGAAGATTTGCTGTGAAGGACAGATATGTTTCATAAATGGAGAACCACTGAAAGTCTGTCATCTACTGAAAGTTTTAGAAAAATAACTTTGAGAGGAGGAGAGTGGATGGGTTGAGTAGGGAGAAGCTGGGGGCACAGGACCAGAGAGAAAATTGCCTTAGGATCACAAGAGAGATCTGCAGGAACGGGACGGAGAGGAGGGAACTATTCCAGAGCTATTTCAGAGACACCATGGACTGGATTTGCTTACAGAGTTTCACAGCGGTTAGCAGCGTAAGCTTTGGCGTCAGATGAACCTGAAGATAATCTCGGGCTCACTCGGCCACCCACTAACTGTGTAACGTGACACCGGTTATCTCATCTCTCTGAGCGTCACTTTCCTCATCTTTAAAACGAAGATCGTGTTATTGAGAGGATTAAACAAGCTGATGGTGTAAAGCACTTGGTATAAATTAAAGCCTAGCACAGAATAAATGCTTCACATTCACTGAATGCCGGTACTATTACTATCATTATTATAACAAATATTCTAATGAATGACTGATTGAGAGAGATGGCAGAGGAGGGCATCAGAAATCACTATCGCGCCTGGAAGTCTGGTAAATAATAACGTCATTAACCATTAACAGAGCTAGGCAATAACTATAAGAGCAAGCATTTACTGCGAATTTAACATATGCCTGGCAGTGTTCTAAGAGGTTCACATACACAAATCTCCTTCAGTCCTTACAAGAATCCCAGCTATTATTATCCGCCCGCCCTTTACAGAGGCAAAAACTGAAGCACAGAGAAGTTGAGTAGCTGGAGTCACACAGCTAATAAGTAAAGGAACATAGACACTTTGATTCAAGAGCCTGAATGTGCACAGAGAAGGCAAGGGAAGTTCTGGGATGGGGTAAAGGGACCTTGGTGAAGACAGAGAGGTAGTATTAGCTAGCTGGAGTTTTTAACATGCTCAGAAACACTGAAATGGAATAACGTAGTAGTAAAGTTGGAAAGGCAGTTATGTTCATAAATCATTTTTCTACTCAAAAGAAAGACCGAGGAACAGAGAACTTGAGTAAAGCATGAAGAGCTATTGCTAGCAGAAGATTAATCAGAAAGGCAGAAGTGCCTGAAAAATGCCTTTGCAAGGCAGAGAGAAAATACGACTGGAATAATACAAGCTTGATTTCTGTGCACACTTCTCAGGAAGCGATCCATGTGTGAAGGAGAGAGGCATACGTGTTACGCCATTCTCCCAGCATTTACATCCCCAATGTCAGCTGTGAGATTCACATGGCTTGTGTGGTTCCTTGAACAGTGCTGTCTCAATGAAATAAAAGGGAAACCACGACTTTTCCTGTCGAGGCTGCCCATCAGGAGATCTCAGATGGCAGAGAAAGGAAGAATGTGGCTTCCCCACCAAGGGCTTCAGGGAGATCTAAAGCCAGCATGCTTCTGAGGGGAAGAGCCGGAAGCAGTGAGCCCTTCTAATGAACACTCCCTGACGGGAGGCTGCAGGGAAGGTGGAATCAGCTGCTAGTGCCTGAAGCTTGCCTTATAAATCCCTCCCCATCCTAAATGTGTCAGTAAGCTTGAATGCCCAAGCACGTTCCTTCCATCCTGGGCATGAGAGCATCCTTTTCTAACTACCCTGGGTTCCTGGAATGTTGTCCTCTAGAGAAGATAACATCTGGGTAATCTGCCTGACCCTCTCTGAGGCTGCATGCTAGTGCACACACGCCCCTCTCTAGTCTAGTTTGTGCCAAATCAACCCAATTCTCTGGTTCTGATTGGACAAGGGATACACATGTGACCCAAGGTCTATCAATCAGCTTCTCTCATCTGGGAATTTAGAATCTCTGAATGGTTTGAGCTAATACTGTCTGGGAGCTAAGGACACCATCGGGGGGGAGCCTCTTTTTGCTGTAGAATGATCGATGCAGAAAGCAGACACACAGAGAGCTCCAGACCCTCCTTCCAGTCCCTTCCAAGGCCTAGCTGAGCTTCCTGCTTTAAAATTTTATGAAATAACCCTGTATTTTTCCAATAAATTACTTTTTTTTGGATTAAATTAGTTGGAATCAGTATCTGTTACTTGTAACCTAAACAGCCGCCCTAAGATATGCAATAAAGAAATTTATATAAATGCAATATTGCTGGAAATTTCACTCTCCAGAAACCCAGGATAAGGCAGAAGTGAGCCCTCTTTCTCTGCAACAAATTTTTAGGCAAAAATAACAACGATGACGAAAACCAGAATTCTTTATACTTTTCCAAGTGTGTGTACTAGTTTATGTGATTTAATCAGGACTGTTGGTATGGCATTTCAGACTCTGCTAGTAGATGGTGAAACTGAAGCACAGAAAAATACCCTCATTCACCCAAATTTTTTTGCATTCCTGGATCTTCCATGTAGTCATGTTTGGAATAATTGGTTTGAAACTTTAGAGTGTTATTTGAGGTCGATATTTGAGATGGACCGATCACTGGTTATGAAAGGCTCATCACCACTTGATATTCTCTTCTTTAAAAGTAATATAGCTAAAGTCCTCTGAACCTACTTACCGTGAAAATAACATGTTCAACTTTACCTTTTGGAGAGTGGCTGTTTATGCTGTTAAACCCCAGAGTTGGTATTTAATATGCGAGATTACTGGCTGTACAAAGTTCAAAGTATGAAAAATAAGCATTCTGTTCATAACATACCTGCAAGAGCACAAGAATGTATGCATCGTGTTATCACTATTATTTTTTACTTTGATCATATCTAGACACAATACTGTACCTCCTAACTCAATAATCTGTTATGTTTTCAAGTAGTTTCTCTCCACCTACCAACTGCCCTTCCCCTCTCCCCACTCACTTCTCTGGACTTCTGTAACACCTGATTTTTTAAAAAAAAATTTATTTATTTGGGCTGTGCCAGGTCTTAGTTGTGACACGCAAGATCTTCACTGAGGCGTGCACGCGGGATCTAGTTCCCTGACCAGGGATCGAACCCGGGTCCCCTGAACTGGGACTGCAGAGTCTTACCCAGTGGACCACCAGGGAAGTCCCTGTAACACCTGATTTTTGATGCTTGCTTATATTGCAACAAATATCATATTGCATTAACACCCATTCAGCTCTACTAGGCTGGGAACTTGTTGAAGGTAGGGAATTTATCCTTTGTCTCTGTATTCTCAGCCCCTAGTACAACATCTAGTTCATGAGCAATTATTAACTCTTCGATGGATGTTAAGTGAGCATATATCTCAAGGACAAAGAGTATGTCACTTTAGACTCTGTGGGTATCAATTCATGCTTATTAACTAAGCACATACTCTTTCCCTCACGACATGCATTTATGCTAAATGCTATGGGGAGGAGAAAGTTGAGGAAAAAGCATACAACATTATTCTTACTGCGATGAACGTTACAGAGAAAGTACTTATACAAAACGTCATGCTATTTTTTCCAGCTCTACTGAGCTATGACTGACAAAAAACGTCTATACTTAAAGGCCTACAATGTGATATTTTGATAAAGATGTACATTGTGAAATGATTACCACCATCAAGCTAATCAACATATCTATCACTTCACACAATTACTCTTGTGTGTACGTGTATGTGGTGAGAACATTTGCGATTTATTGTCTTAGCAAATTCCAAGTACACATTACTATTCACAATAGTCCCCGCGCTGCACATTAGGTCTCCAGAACGTATTCATCTTATAAATGAAAGCCTGTACCTTTTGAAACATGTCATGACTACTGTCATCATCATCGTCATCATCAACTTATTTATCGATCGTTTATTATCTATCAGGCATTCTGTTAAGTTCTTTACATGCATTATTTCATTTAATTATCACAAGCCCTTATACCAGAAGTGCTATTACCAAGCCCACTATACAGATTAAGAAACTGAGGCTCACAAAGTTTTAAGTTATTTGCTCAAGATCACAATACGTGACAGAATAGAACTGTGAACTCAAGTCTGCCTATCTTTAGAGTTAATACCTAACTAGATGCCAGAAAGAACTACACCAACTCTAACGGTATAAAGAGTACGGAGAAGGGAGAGTGGGATGAAGCAGGATTTTAAAAAAACAACCCTTCATAGATCTCAGAATATTTCAACCTGAGCATCCTTATTTGGACTTAGGCGTATTGTAAAACTGCAGAACTTCTAAGTAATCTCTCTTAAGAAAAGCCCTTAAGTAATGGTACACAACAGTTTCTATAGAAGTTGAAAGCTTGATGATGACCCAAATTTACCGCCAAAGGTTAAATTGGAAGGCTCCCAGGCATCATGGCAGAGAATGGGGCAGGCCTTGTGTGGGATTTATTGTTCCTGCTGAGAGCAGAAGCCCCGGCACCACTAATCAGATCACACATCAGTGGAGTGATTACTGTTGACTCTTCTAGACACACAGAAGGACAAACGAGTGGCTTGAAAGTAAACGGAAGCAGAGTCTCTCAAGCTCCCTCATCCCGCACAGGAGAGCTATGAATCACCTTGGTAAAGGATTCATCATCTTTAGGTGTCACCTGGGTCATAACAGAAGTGTTAAGCTGTTTGCAAGACGGCTTATATCAGAGATACAAAAGGAAGAAGCCAAGAAGAATAGGGCAATAACAACATCCAAAAAGGATTAATGAGAGTGAATTCCCTTTATGGGCACGTTTACATCATGTGATTGGAGAGAGTGCTGAATTGAGAGCTGAGAAATCTGAATTCTACTCTCACTTCTGCCATGAATTATCCCATAGGATTTTGTTGAAATGCTCTGAGCCTTCAGTTCCCTATTTATTAAATAAGTGGTTGGCTGATGAACACTGTAGTTCTTAATTTTTTTAACTGGTATTGATTACAGGTGGAAATGTCATTTATGGAAATTGTGTAGGTTGAAAATCAGTGAAATCAGACAAAGACAAATACTGATATCATATGATATCGCTTATATGTGAAATCTAAAAAATGGTACAAATGAACCTATTGACAAAACAGAAATAGAGTCACAGATGTAAAAAAAAAAATATGGTTCCCATGGGGTAAGGCGGAGAAGGGATAAATTGGGAGATTGGGATTGACATATACACACTACTATATATAAAATAGATAACTAATAAGAACCTACTGTATAGCACAGGGAACTCTACTCAACACTCTGTAATGACCTATGTGGGAACAGAATCTAAAAAAGAGTGAATATATGTATATGTATAACTGACTCACTTTGCTGTACAGCAGAAACTAACACAACATTGTAAATCAACTATACTCTGATAAAAATTAATTTTAAAGATGTCAGGACACTTGGGTTCCAGGCTGACTGCCCAGTTGAAAACTTCCCTTCCCCTCTCTGAGCCTCAGTTTCCCCATCTCTAAGACATTTTATTAAATGGTCTCCAAAGCTTCTTTTAGCTGTAGAGGTCTTTGAATCTGTATTTTTTTAATCTCACAATACTAACTTTAGGAAATAACAAAGGTGATCTTTTTGCCTCTAAGAGGAAGGAATACTTTCTGCTCACCCAGGAGTCAAATACAAGTAAAATTCTGAAATAAAAACAGTAGAAGGATACGTCAGGCTCTGACAACACTAACAAATCTATGTCCTTAACCGCAGGGGAAATGTACGGGCTAGATTTTTACAGGCAGAAACAGAAAGAACATTTCCAAAACTTTCCTGGTGAGAATACAAATGCAAACGCAGGTTTGCTAGCTGGAGTTCAGCTGTGTAGAGTCACAAGGTCAGAAATGCTGGTACAATTGTGTGGGTGCAAACTCAGGCACACTGACAGTGTAAATCATAACATTTCTTTATCCTACCATCTCCTCTCCCATAACACGGTGCCTTGAAATAGCATGTGTGTGTATTAATGTGTTTAAAACATACCTAGATATCTCTGACTGACGGGTTTTGGCAGTGCCCTGTGACACATGCCAAGGGAGATACGTGTTAAAGGATCGAAGTGAATTTTCAAACAGCCTATTAAATAGCAAAATTCAAGATGGATGCACACACCGCCACCTCCACATCTGTGGGCAACTCCATCCACTCAATACTGAAGTCAGAGTACAAGCTACTAAGACAATTCTGATTTCAAGAACGTTCTTTCTAAGAATTTCGAAAGCAATGGTATCACTGGAAACTTTAGCGGTACTAGCATTTATGGATACTTCTATGGGCCAGCCAGGCAGGATGCTAAGCACTTCTTAGGCATGTTCTCACTAAATCCTCACAACCGTCTACAGGGTAAATATGAACTTGCTCCCATTTTAAAGGTAAGAAAACTGAAACGCAGAGGTTAAGTCCTTTGCCTCAGGTCATACATACATTCAGCAGCTTCTGAACTGAGGTGCAGCTAACTTCGGAGCTCTTAAATCTTGCCTAGCTGCTGGTCTCTCAGAGCTCCTGTAGTTCTATTTACTTGCTATACAAACATGAATGTGTGATGCAAAACTCCCCAATTCAGCTTTCCCAGCTAGAAAATGGAAACAAATACAATAATAAAATCTCTGTGTTTCTTACTCTAAAGGACAACATAAAATATAAAAATATAAATTAAACCAAACTCTGCAATGCCTATGAGAGTACAGGCAAGCCACTTTCCATTTTCATGCCTGAGTTTTCCAGTCCATCAATTTGTTAAAACAACTGCCTGATCTTACAGAGATGTGTTGAGGGTGACTTTTTTAAATGTAAAAATTCCCTGGAAAATTGCAAAGGTATATACAATCTGTTTGCACTATTTTCAACATCATTTGAACACAATAAGATAAAATGTAGTAGTTGGAAAAGAAAAAAAAAAATCCTTTACTCCCTATATTTTATTTTAAAAATATCTTCCTTTACAACTATCTCATATGATGAGGGACTTTACAAGCCTGAAAGATTACTTTGCCAGAAGGGACATTTGCATCCAAAGGAAATTCTATGATTACTCAGTTGTTCTAATCACCCGTCTTGGAGGGGACAACACTGTCAACAGAAGTTGTCAAGAATGTTTTTTATCAGCATCATTTTGACCCTGTCAATGGTACAACCAGCAATGCCTAATTCACAAAGCAGTGAGCATTAGCACCCAGTAGCACCCACCTCCCAGATGGGAAGCATGAAGAATCTGGCTACACAAAAAGAGAAGTCACTCTGGTGTACAAAATAAGCAGTTGACACTTTTAGAAATACAGTTTGCTGTCTGAAATATTTCATTAAATAAGTGTGATGAGTTTTAACTTTGAAGTTTATACATAATGGGAAAGTTGATCCTCAGAAAGAAAAAAAAAAGTCTAGATTTTGTCTAAAACCTGGGTAATTTCTAGAGCAGGTAGGAAAAGATTGGTCAATTCAATCTGGCTAGCCTCCAGTACCAAATACTTAGAAAAAGTATTTGGTTATTTATTTCTAAGTTTTACATATGTGGTACATGATCATAGTTACTTCGTTTTGAGTACTGACTGTGTTTGGGCTCTGCTGTGTGAAATGCAAAATTTACTATTCTTAAAAACTTAGCTATAAAAATGCAAACTCAATTATATTTGTTAGTGGTCACAAACCAAAACCAAGTCAAACTTGCTAGAAGTAACAAAACTTAACATGTTCTTCAGCTTAAGATATAGAATAAGGCTGAGTTTTGAACTTGCTTCTTGCCTCTCCAAATGTAACAGAGTCCAGTTTTATATATATATTTTATATACAAATTTATTTATTTTATTTCTTTATTTTTGTCTGCATTGGGTGTTCGTTGCTGCGTGTGGGCTTTCTCTAGTTGCGATAAGTGGGGGCTACACTTCATCGTGGTGCACGGGCTTCTCATTGCGGTGGCTTCTGCTGTTGTGGAGCACAGGCTCAGGCACATGGGCTTCAGCAGTTGTGGCTCGTGGGCTCTAGAGCGCAGGCTCAGTAGTTGTGGTGCACGGGCTTAGTTACTCCGTGGCATCTGGGATCTTCCCGGACCAGGGCTCGAACCCGTGTCCCCTGCATTGGCAGGCAGATTCTTAACCACTGCGCCACCAAGGAAGTCCTATATATATTTTTCTTTTATGTGACTATTTTAATTGTATTTGATCTGAAAATAGCACCCACAATGTTATATGGGTTAACAAGAATCTGAGTCCTATGCAACGTGTGACAGACACCATTGGTTGGCAAATTTAACAGCCATTTCTCCCTTTCTTTCTTGCTAAGAAAATCCCAATTTGTTTACCCTCCACCAGGTGGAAACATCCTTCAGGGATGCTGGATTACTCCCTAGCTGCAGGGTGAAATCTTGATTACTCTAATCCAGGCAGAGTGGTTTTATTTTCCTTGCAAAAAACTGCTTCAGGCATGGACTTGTGATGTAATGTTGACCAGTGAAATATAAAGCAACATCTGTTTGGGGACTTCCAGAAATATATTCCCATTCTGAATAAAGGAAAAAAACTGCATGTTCCAATTTTCTAACTGGTCACTGTTTTATGGTTGTTACACTTTGAACTGCTTTGAACTTGGCAGCCCACATAAGAGGACAGGAAAATGGAAAAAAAATCTGGGTCCATGACAAGTCACTAAACTGCCGAATCAACCAACTTGGGAATCTGTCTCTAGATTTCTTCCAGAATGAGACAACAAATATCCTTGCAGCTGTCATTTAAAAATTTTTTTCCTGTTACTTGCCGCCCAAAGCACTCTGACTACTATAAAAGTCCACCCCCAACACTAAAAATTCCAGTTCTGCCATAAGCCCACTGATGAACATATACAGTCTTAAAGTAATTCAGTCACCCACATTAACGGCTTCCTCTGTGTCATATGGTTAGAGAAACATTTTTGTATCATAAGATATGGTGTTTTGGGGAATTTTACCTTGTCTGCTAAACAAAAGGTGATTTTTACTTTATTAAGATATCAGGAAAGACAAATGGTATCGGAAAGAGTTTGTTCTTAACATGTAAGTTCTACGTAATAACCCTTTTGTATACTCATAATGCATATTATGAGAAGTCTTTAAGCAATAAAACCACATTAACTTTATAGAACTTAATCACGAGTTTGTTTCCCAACTTATTTAATTGTAGAATCCCCTTGTCTTTACATTAAACATATTAAGTGATCCAGCAGAATGAATGCTTCTCGAAACAACCTTGAGAAGCATTAATTTACACTAAGAGTTATTACTTCAATACAACGGAACAAAATATATTGAAAAAACTCACCATTTAAGCTTCCCTAGCTGTAGTAAAATGTTTTTAAATGAGAATAGCTAACAACTACTGAATGCTTACTCTGGATGGGGCACTGTCAGAGTCACTTTAACTCGTGAATTGCAGATACTAGGTTGCAGAACCTCATTTAACCCATGAAGAAAAAGAGGCACAGAAAGACAAGAGGCCCTATTATCCTTGGACTTACAACACTCACACTCTTCACAGTTCCAGAAAAGGAAGAACTTTATCTTACACTTAACACTTATGAGCAAAATCCTATTGCTAGAAATGTGTTCCTTGTACTGATTGACATCGGCTACCAGTAACTTGGTAAACCCTCTCAGAATACCATGTGGGAATTCAGTGTCAACTAGCATCTGAAAACTTGGGCTGATGGCTCCAGGATGTGGCAGTGTTGATATGATCTGAAGACACTTCTAATTAAAAACACAGTTGTAGTTAATTAATCCTGACACAAACAGCTACAGTCTTCCTCTTAACAGCATTTGCATTTGTAGAAATGCTTTGGAGTTGTTTAGGTTTTAACTTTTTAAAGCCCATAAGGACCTTGGCACATCTTTCATGAATAAAAGAAAAGACAGTTGAAGTTTAACAGGTTTCTAAGCATCTCAACACAGATTCAGAAGTATTCCAAAATGCTGAGTACACAGTGGGCATAAAGATAAACATTTGTCAGCTGGCTTCTACTGCTCCATACTTTTCAATAGTCTTTCTAACCAGTAAATCCATTGCCTCAGAAATACATCTTAGTTAAGTACAGTGAAGATCATCAAATAAAGGTAGAATATCTATGTCCTTATAATGCCTTAAAGTATTTTAATAGCCTCTTGTCATTTGACTAGCAATCAAGTGATGAAATGTCTTTTAATACCCTAAGTAAATCTACACAGCCAAACACCATGATGGAGTTTGAAGGAGCTGTAAGTACATTTCCCCATGTACTTATATTAACATAAACAGACGTTGTCAAGGAAGAAAACAGTTAAGTTTTAGATGAAGAAACTATAATTGTAACTCAAAAACAAATATATAAATTTTATTCTAGGTCAAAACGCTTGGCTTAAGAGTGTATTATGCTTCAAGTTAAATTCTAATGTTCTCCTTCACACAAAATATTGTATTAAGGTACTTTAGGAGGCAGGTAAATAGCACATAAATATAACAATCACCTCCATTTATGCCTTTTTCTTTTCAATGTGTTTTGCATCTTTTTGTTTTTAAAAAGTGTGATACTGTTGCTAAAATGGGAAGACATACAGATGTTCTTGTACTGATGTCATTCTAAATATAGAGGGAGATGTTTTGGAAAGCCTCAAAACATCTTTCAGAATTAAGCTGGACGCTGGGGAAGGGGTAGAGGTTATCAGATCCAATTTGCAGATGATATCTGATATGTTTTCAACTTTTATTTGCTTATCAATCCTCAAAACATTAAAATGATGTGCATTCCTTCATAGCTACATCTCTACAATCCTAGCAGGCCCCCTGAAGTATCATCAATGTATAACACAACTATCAATGTATAACACAAGTGTTGTTCACAGAAGTGAGTGTTAGGAGATTTTGCCCACTCCTCAGAAGGCTATGACAGAACTGTCACTGGACCACCAGAAATCCTTGCCTCTGGGCTGGACAGCTGCCATTACAGCTTTGAAAAGTCAAAAAGCCATACCACTTTAAAAAAAAAGTCAAGCCAACTTGAAAATCCAAATTCTGCTTAAAAATAATATACTGGTTTCTGAGAAACAGAAACACCTTTAAGGTGTTGCAGCTTGATGGTAGGCAGTCAGAGACCTAGAGAAATATCACAAGTTTTGCAAGAGCCCTTAAGAGCAAATGTACCAGGTTAAGTTTGAGATAAGTTTCCCAAGACAAATGCTCTGCAAACTGCTCACTTCTATCAACCTTATTTATATTATTTTCTTTTTTTTAAAGATCTGTTGAGTTATAATCGACATACATTAAACAGCATATATTTCAAGGGTATGGTTTGATAACTTTCAACATATGTTCACACCTACAGAACTCTCTCCACAATGAGGATGATAAATAAATCCATCAGACCCAATAGTTTCCTTATATCGCTCTTTAACCTCTTTCTCCTATGCCTCTCCAATCACCCTTTTCCAACCCAGACACCACTGACATGAACTATACACTGCTAGAAAGTTAACGTGTATTTTCTGGGATTTTACATACGTGAAAATGAGTACCTATAGTATGTACTCATTTTCTGTCTGGCTTCCTTCACCCAGCATAACAATTTTGAGATTCATCCATGATGCTACATGCATCGGCTGTTTTATTGTCAAGTAGTTTTCCATTGTATGGATATATCACAATTTGTTTATCCATTTATCTGTTGCTAGGCATCTTTGTTGTTTCCAGTTTTGGGCTATTACAAATAAAGCTCCAGGGAACATTCATGTATAGTTCTTTTGTGTGGACATATGCTTTCTTTATTCTTGGGTAAACACCTAGAAATACAATGGCTGGGCCATATGTTAAGGAATGCATGTTTAATTTCTTAAGAAACTATTAAACTGTTTTCCAAAGCAGCAGTACCATTTTGCATTCCCACCAGTTATATATGAGACCCAGTTGCTCCATATACTCAAAAACACTTGGTATTTTCAGGTTTTTTTAATTTAAGTTTTCTAGGGGTGTGCCATATCTCCTTATGGTTTAAATGCACATTTCCACAATGAAAATGATGTTGGGCATTTTTTCATGTGCTTATCTTCCATTTGTGTATGTTCTTTGGTGGAACATCTGTTTAAATCTGTACCCCATTTCCATTGGGTTACTTTTCTTATTATTGAGTTACACAAGTTCTTTACATAGTCTAGATACAGTCCTTTGTTTGATATCTGTTTGGCAAGTATTTTATCCCAGTCTGCATCCTGCGTTTTCTTTTTTTTTTAACTGTGCTTCTAAAAGAACAAAAACAATTTTTTCCTTTATAGTTTTTTTGCTTTTTGTGTCTTGTTAAAAATCTTTGACACACCCAAAATCACTAAGCTTTTTCTCCTATTCTTCAAGAAGTTTCTACAAATCCAGTAGTTTTTGTTGTTGCTGCTGTTATTTTTAATATATATCTGTCCTCGCACTACGGTAAAAACTGCTCTTTCGTTTCTTTCATATCTTCATGAACACCCATTCCCTACAACTGAGTAAGCCCAGAAGGTGTTGTTCATTTTTTATTACATGAGGAGTGCGCTTATCCCCTTCTTTTGAAAAACTAATTCAGAATAAGAGAAAAGTGTGCAACATTGTATAAAGCCAATTGTACGGTCATAAAAATTACTGTTGAATTCCAAGAAACCTCCTGCTGATATGAGCGACGGTGTAAACGTTCAAAGAAGTCTAGGGTATAGTGCATTGTTTCCTTAAAGTGTGTTGGGACTATATAAAAATTGATCCTGGCTGAAAAGAAAGAAGATTTTAAAGATTAAAAATAGATGCCATGGGGGCTTCCCTGGTGGCACAGTGGTTGAGAGTCCGCCTGCCGATGCAGGGTACGCAGGTTCGTGCCCCGGTCTGGGAAGATCCCACATGCCGTGGAGCGGCTGGGCCCATGAGCCATGGCCGCTGAGCCTGCGCGTCCGGAGCCTGTGCTCCGCAACGGGAGAGGCCCGCGTACCGCAAAAAAAAAAAAGATGCCATTTTCAATCTTCTGAGACAGTGTTTAAAACTGAAGACTAAATACTTTAAAACTTTGGATAAGTTGCTTCCTGCCTTCCTTTAAGAAGTATTTTTCCCCTGGTGAGTTATGACATTATAACTGCAAAGTGGTGTGCTTTCTTAACTTTTTAAGAGGTATGTATTTACTGAAATATAAATATTATGTGTTTATTATTTTCATAATAATTTTTCAAAGCAAAATGGAGGCAGATGATTTAAAATAGGAAAGAATAGTATTTCAATTAAATTCAACAAAATGTTGGTTTCCTACTATGTGTATAACCAAACAAAGTACCAATGTTGGCCATGAAGAGACAGAAAGTGGAATAATAAATGAAATCTGTCATTTAAAATATTAACTACTTACGGGTGTCCTATTAGTTGAAAAGATGTATAACCTCATGTAATCCACACCTAATGAAGAGGTCAGGATATGCAGAGATGATTTGTGCCTGGAGGGAACAGAAAAAAATCATTTATATCAAGAAATGGTAGAGAATAAGGATTAACAGAGCATGGTTAGTTTAGGGATTATCTAAAAAGAAACTCTAAGAAGACAAGGAGGCCAAATAAAGAGTTCTTTTATCAGATGCAAAGTGTGAATGACAAGTAAGCATGGCAACTCCGTGAGTCATTGTGCTAGAGCCTGGATTGAGAAGGATGGAGGAATACAATTAAAAACTGTCCTTAGAAGATTAGCCAAACAATAGTAAGAGGAATGGCTCAGAGAGAAGAAGGAATAAAGAAAAAAATACATTTGCATGTATATTTTGCATGGAGGGTGACCAGGCTAGGTAGGAAGGTCCAGTGGAAATTAAAAAAAAAAAAAAAAAAGGGCGAATCAGAGCTATTTTTAAGGAATGATGCACTCTGCTTCACTATATGTTCCATGATTATCAGGAGCCACATTTTCCTTATTCGTCCTTACATTCCCAGAAGTTAGCACTATGAAGTAATGAATAAATGAATATTATCTCTACCTTAAGAACACTATTGTTCTTAATCCACAATTACAGTCATAGAGTTCAACATTCCCTTCTTAATAATTGATAGAACAGGTAGACAGAAAATTGGTAATGCTACAGAAGACATGAATAACACTATCAACCAACTTGACCTAATTGATATTTATAGAATACCCCACACAACGATAGCAGAATACATACTCTCAAGTGCACACAAAATATGTACCAAGATTGGCTATATACGGGCCATAAAAAAGTCTGAATGAAGTTAACGGTATTTAAATGACACAAAGGTTATTTTCTGACCAAGACAGAATTCGATTAGAAAGCGATCACAGAAAGATAACTGAAAATTCCTTCAAATATTTGGAAACTAAATAACATACTTCTAAGTAACTTTTGGTTAAAAAAGAAATTTAAAAAGTAGTTTTAACTGGATGAAAATAAAAACATATATCAAAATTTGTGGGATGCATCTAAAATAAAACTGAGAGGGAAATCTAACACTGAACACCCATATCAGCAAATAAGAAAGGTCTTAAATCAATGACCTCAGATTTCATCATAATAAACTAGAGAAAATAATAGCAAATAATACCCAAAGTCAGCAGAAGAAGGGAAATAATAAGAAAATAAATTTTAAAAGGGCAGAAAATAATAAAGCAGAAAAAAGAAAGAAATAGAGATAAGAAAATCAAAACTGGTTTGTTAAGAACATGAGTAAAATTGAAAAATCCCTAACTAGATTGACGAAGGAAAAAAAAGGGATAATAGTTTATTATCTTGATTGTGGTGATGGTTTCATGAGTGCATACAGATATATGTCAGAACTTAACAAATTATACACTTTAATACATGTATCTTATTGTGTCAGTTATACGCCTCAATAAAGCTTTAAAAAAAGAAAGAAGTATTGTCTTAACAAAGGTCTCAAATGGCTTATATTTCATATCATGTCTTAGTACCAACTAAAAATGTTAAATCCACATATAGCTTTTTTTTTTTTCTAGAGAATTCATGTGATCATGTGAAACAGTTGTGGCTAGTGAGATGTGAGTAGAAGTATCTTGGGTTCTGGGGAAAGCCCTTACTTTACAAATAAAACTGAAATATATCTAACTAGGACAGTCCCTCACTCCAACTCTTGCTTCTACTTTGAAGCTACACATGGTGTCTGGAAGTGTAGCGACCATCCTCTGACTCTGACAAGCAGCTAAATCAATGCCAGTCACCACCTCTCTATACGATGCTACGAACATGAGAACAACACAGCTTAAATGTTAATTTCACTGTTTGCCAGGCTGTATTTGCAGGAAGATACTTACAGATACACTTCCCATATTCTTATGGAGAAGAACATAGCCCTTGCCCATCCTTCTTGACTTATCAGTGCGCTAATAACACTCTTCTACATCTCTACCAGAATTTTACTCCCCTGATTCTCTTTCTGAATCTTTTTGGTCATTTTTTCAGTAAGTCTTAACAAACTACAAAGGTATTCTTGAGAACCCTTGGTATTCTTTCACCAAGCTCTGAAAGTTTAAAAGTAATTCAATGGTCAATAAACACATAAAATATGCTCAACAACATTAGCCACTGGGGAAATGCAAACAAAACCACAATGAGATCCCACTTCACATGCACTAGGATGGCTATAATCCAAAAGACAGATAATAGTAAGTGTTGACAAGGATATGGAGAGTGGGACCCTATATTGCCGGCAAGAGTATTAAATGGTGCAGCCAGTTTGGAAAACAGTGCTGAACATAGTTATCATTTGACTCTGCAACTAAACTCCTAGGAAACAAAAACATACGTCCACACAAAAGCTTGTATACAAATGTTCGTAACAGTATTATTCACAGTAGGCAAAGCGAGAAACAACTCAAATGTCAATCAACTCATGAATGTACATATAAAAAGTGTTCTATCCACACAATGGAGTATTATTCAGCCATGTAGATGAATGCAGTACTGATATCTGTTAAAACACATTTGAACCTTGAAAACATCATGCTAAGTGGAAGAAGCTAGTTACAAGAGACCTCACATTGTATGACTCCATTTATGTAAAATATCTAGAACAGGCAAATCTACAGAGATATAAAGTAGATTAGTGGTTGTCAGAGGCTGGGAGGAGGAGGGTAATGGGGAGTGATTGCTAATAGATTTGGGGTTTCTTTTTTGGGGTAATGAAAATGTTCTAAAATTGATTGTGGCAATGGTTGTACAATAGTGAATATACTAAAAAACCACTGAAATGTATGCTTTTCAAATGAGTGAACTGCATTAGGTATATGAGTTACATCTTAATCTGTTATACTTTTTTCAAAGTAATCAAACATTGTTAGCAGGAAGAATTTGGTTTTTACTCCCCGCATAGGGACTTATACTTTAGGTAGGTTTGCCTGTTTTCACTCATCTCCTAGTGACAAGTTTTGCAAAAGAACTGCTACCAGGAAATGCCCAAGGAACAGAGCTCAGAAACAAGTGTAGACTTCTGCATGTCTCAGTGAGCCCTGGCTAAAAGCCATTTACCACTTACTGTTTTAATTTGCAAATATGTAGACGTATGGCCATGTCATATTGATGAAGATAATTGAGAGTACCTCACGTTTGTATCATGCTTACAGTATAGAAACAAAAGGTCTCTTTCAGCTCTAAAATTTTATGAGTTTACAATGCCATCTGATCTCACAACTCCAAGGAGAAATCAGGCTTGAATGATCATATAATTGTTGTCATTTAACATGTTTGTTTGAACAATGTTTTTCTGAAGCTCAAAATCTTGGATGTTGGGCTTCCCTGGTGGCGCAGTGATTAGGAGTCCGCCTGCCGATGCAGGGGACGCAGGTTCGTGCCCCGGTCCGGGAAGATCCCACATGCCGCGGAGCGGCTGGGCCCGTGAGCCATGGCCGCTGAGCCTGCGCGTCCGGAGCCTGGGCTCCGCAACGGGAGAGGCCACAACAGTGAGAGGCCCTCGTACCGAAAAAAAAAAAAAAAAAAAAAAAAAAATCTTGGATGTCATACTTAGTCAATGAATATACGGAAATCATGCATTTACAGTGCAAGCTGATTTCTGGACAATCCTATGGTTAAAAATACGTACTGTGGCAGCCAAAACAATGGTCAAGATACAGAAGTACTTTTCAAAGATACAGAGAAATAAATAGACATAGAAAGAAAGATTCACTTAGCGGATTACCTAGAATGTTGTCTTAAGAATTGATTTTAAAGAGTCAGAAATCACTCACAGGCAGATTATTTTGAGTAAGCGTTAGAATACAAAACATGAATTCACATTTTCCTTTAAGCATCTCTTCATTTACAAGTCCAGGCTTTACAATCATTGAGTCCCCAAACCACAGCTTCATCAGCTCACCACTCTTCCATTTTTTTCCCCTGATAATTTCATCATGTCATAAAATAAGGCAGTCTTAACTCATCTTCTATTGTCTCAGTTTGTCTCTGTCTTTTTCTCCTTCCTTTGTTATTATAAATTCGTAACACCTTAGGCCTGACCTGCCTTAATAGATTCTCAAATGCTTCTCTCCAAAAGAATATAAAGTCCATTGCATGGAGTCTGACAGGAGGCAGTGCTTTATAAAATCCCAGTATACGGTAGAAAAAAAAATACATCCTTTTAAAGTTGAAAGACTTTTTTCCCCTCTACAAAAGATACTCAAAGAAAAAAAGCTCCTTTTTAAAATGCCTTGCCCTGTCACTTCATTAATATTTACATTTTCTCTTATGCTGGTGGCTACTTATTGGCTATCTAAGCATGTTTCTACTGTACGGGGCAATTTTTTCCCTAGCTTTTCATGGGCCTTTCAAAAAGTAGATCAATATTCACTCAGTGGGTTTTTGAAGACACCTCATTGCCTTTGATTCTTCTTTCCCAAATATCTTGTTTGATCGTGACCTTCCTTTGAACTCCACTTGCTAAGGAATGGGTCTGTGCTTCCTCTCTGACATCCTTCCCTCCCACCCCTTGTGGTTCTTTGTGCTGATGGAGTACTGGCAGGCCTGGCTGTGAAATAAAGGAGGCCTGGGCTGCTGTCAGCCCGTAAGGTGCCAGCACCTTTCCCAGCAGCAGCCACAGCCCTGCAGGTGCCCAGCCTAGTGGGCAGAGTGACGGCAGGACTCAATACCTGTCACCCCCCTCAACTAAGGGCTCTTCGGCAGAGCAAACGCTCAGCCTCCATGAAGGTGTTGGGGGGTGATCGCCAACCTAATCTGTCTTCCATTCAGCCATCCTTCACAAACCCTTTATAAGCATCTGGTTCCATTCAGCTGCTACCCTGACCCTGCTAGCATCTATAACCTAACAGGCTGAAATCCCAGGCTGAGCATCCCCTATCCTATGGATATGTCTCTCTACAGCTGTGGATACAAAGCAGAGGCTCAACAGGTGGAAAAGGATCACTCACACTGATGTTCAAGTCTTACTTTCGTTACCTGTATCCCTTTGAATAATTTACTCAGCTGCTCTGAGCCTCAGGTTCCTTCTCTGCGAAACTGGGAGAGGAAAACCCATCTCACGGTGTTGCAGAGAGGAACAAGTGACAAGTGGTATGTAAAGAGTTTAGCATGGTGCCTGGAGCAGAAAAGCCTCTCAAAAATGGCAGTTGCTGTGACTCTTGTGCATGTTATTTTCAAGTACATTTATCGATGGATAAATTGCCAAACATCAGCAAGGTATTTCCACTACTGAATTTGCTGTCATAAAAGGCATTTTTGCCTCACTAGCATGGCATTTTGCAAAGTGAAAATTCTTGAGGCCCAAAGGACAACTGAGAATGAATATTTAGAAGTCTCCAACTCAAATGATGCGTGAACTCTGAATTTAGCCTTCTTTCCAAAGAAATCTACATCCATCACACAGAAGACTCGGAATGGATTTTCACCTTGATTCTCTAACACGCAAATCCTTTGGTAAGAATTTTTAAGTCTCTGTGGATCAACATTTCTTGTGCAACTACGTGTACCAGGATTTTTCTACGAGCTCCTACATACAGTAATCTCATTTAAATTTCCCAACAACCTTGAGTACTTGGCATCATTACCCACACTGTAGAGGTAATAAAACTGAGACTCAGAGGGGTTTGCCTTGCAAAGGTCACACAGCTTAATGAGTCTCATTAGAATTCAGGTTTTATGGCTCTTAAAGAATTTTTTGCCACTATACTACTCTAATTTTCATTTCGACAAAATCCTGAATACCCAGGCAATATGGGGTGCTGAGAGAGAAATCCCAAGGGAAGAGAGGGTAGGCATTAACATTCCTGCATGGCGAAGCAAGGTTGCTAACGGAAATTTTGGCTAACTGAGGTCTGCTCGAATGGTGGTAACTCTCTTGGACAGCTACCAAGTGAGGCTTCAACTTCTCCTGCAGAAGGAGAACTCAGCCTCCAACGGCTGAAACCACAGAAAATGCCCTAGAGGCACCATAGGCTTTGCTCAGGCACCTGAAGGAGTATTCAGGGCATCATCACCGTCACTTCGTCCTGGATAAGGACAGGCTCTGATGAAGCTGCAAGCTCTTAGAGATCTTCCCAGAGTCTGGCTTCTGTGAAGGGGTTATCTGCTTGGTTTGGAAAAAGATGTCCAAGCTCTTTTCAGGACAGATTTTTTTACCTGTAAAGTTTTGATATAGATTTGTTGCTCCGATTATAGGAACATTCCAAACAACAAGTGCTGGATATCAACATTTTCCTAGACCACATTATAAACGTAAATCTTGCCCATACCAGACCAGCCATGTTTTCAATGTTAATGGTGGTCTACTAACAGACCAGGAAAAGTATTTCACAGTTATGGCAGTTAATTCTCTCAGTATAGCATCTGGCATTACACGGTACTCAGAGAAGTACTTAATAAAAACTTTAGGACAAACAGGAAGAGAGCCAAACTACTCAATACTTGGCAAAAGAAATGTACACGATGTACATTACCGTTTCCTTACAAAGGCATAGCATCCTTTAACATTCATCTACAATTCTGGGAAAGAATTCTATTCAATGTCTTTTCTCTGTTGGCTGCCTCTCTATTTTAACTGCAGAGTTATTGGACTTTTAAAATTATGCTCCTAGCATTAAAAATATGATTAAATGTGGGGCAGGATTTTAAAGATGTCAATAGGCTATAGAGTTTTCTGTGGTGTGTGTGCGTGCGTGTGTGTGTGTGTGTGTGAGAGAGAGAGAGAGAGAGAGAGAGAGAGAGAGAGAGAGAGAGAGAGAGAGAGAGAGAGAGAGAGAGAGAGAGAGGTCCTGGGCATTGTGCTGGAGTTTCATATAAATTATCTCATTCAATCTGACTGGAGATGTTCTCATTCTTCTTGTACAGATGGAAACTAAGGCTGCAGGTACCTACTCCCCCTAGGGAAATAGTAACTCATTAACTTCCCTTCTCCTTCTCCTTCCCCAGCCTCATCTTTCATAAGCAGCTGTGTCATCACATGCACAGAGTTATGGGTGCCAGAGAAGGCAGACTGCCCTCAGCCTTCCTCAGGGACTAGCAACTCCCACTGCTTCAATCAACTGTCCACTTGCCTCTTCTCTCCTCTAACACAACTGTCCAGCTCTTAATATTACTTTCTTTGGCAACTGTCATTTTCTCCTAACCAGATTTTCTAACTCTCCTGATTCCCCTCTCCAACCCATCCTTCATGCTACCCTCAGAGTTTCAACATGGCAAATCTAATGATCTACTTCTTCTGTGGTTGAGACTTGGGTGGTTCCCACTTACCTGTGCACCACAATGACCAAACTCTTCAGCTTCCTTCCCATCCCTTTGCTACCATTCCTCCCTTGACAGTCTATGCCCTGACCAGCCATTCTTTAAACATGTTCACTTCCAGGTATGAAATTTTTATCATAACCCATCTACCTACCAAAGGTGCAATTCTCTACTTTCCTGTTTTCCCCTCAGTCCCCCACTCCACAGCACAATGCCTGGCTCACAGTAGATGCTCAAAATATAGCAATTCCTCTTCTCTTCATCTTCCTTGCTTGTGGTCCTGCAGCATTTTGTTTATGGCACTGACATTCCTTTTAACCACCGTTAGTTCTCTCACCCAGCTCCCCGGGCAGAGATCCCCTTCCACGCATTTCTCGATATCTCATTGCCTGGCATAAGGTCTGGCATATAACAGTCCCCAGTGAAGGTTTTCTGAATAAATAAGGACTTTGGCAGAGAGGCAGCACATCCTAAAGACACAGAAGCAGGCTCTAGATCTCTTGGACCACATTCTGGAAGTACTTGCAGAGCCCTGCGATTTCATCAATAGTCTTTAACAATGGACATCTCATCAATACAAGGCGGAATCATTACATTAAAATAGTTTTACTCCAAAATGTTATAAATCTGTAAGCTAGGGCCTCAAATATCAAGAGGGATGTCACGCTGATTAGCACATACTTTATAGTGGGAGCTGACAGCAAATGCCTCTGTTGGGTTCTCTCCCTAACTCCAAAACTTTTCCTTACAAGTCGCTCTGCGGAAGTAGAAAGCTAAACCAACTATGCAATACGCTCCATCCCCACCTTTACCCCTGCTGAGAATACTTATCTATTTTCTGAGCCTACAAAGATTTTCATCCCAAGTAATTTGCTTTGAAAGCAACGATTGTGAAAATGGACTCTATTCATTCTGCTGATACTGATAAGCTAGAATAATAATCAAGTTCAGTGACCTCTTAGCAGAACCAGCAGAGATGGAACAAGGGTCACCTGCAAAAAGACATCGTCTTGAGGGCACTTCAAGAGAACATTTTCACATGGCTACTCCGAAATCACTTTTGTTTTTTGTTTTTGACATGGGAGCAGTATACCTCCTTGGTAGATTTCTTAGTATTAAGAGTTCGGGGCAGGTGGAGAAGGAGTCTAATGAAGTGGTACTTAAGGGAAAACTTCATTTTAAGGTATCCTTTATAAGGATGGAGCATATGGTACCATCATCAGAATATTAAGATCCTTGATTCTTCTCCTTTTCTGCCCATCACTAGACATTTGGGGTTTCTTCTGGCAAACAAAGAAAAAACAAGACAGAAAGGGACATGAAAGCCATGTTTATTAAGTAACAGATCTCTCTTTAAAGTATTTGGTGAGGGATGAGGCAAAAACTGATAATGTAGATAAGATTTGGGGAGTTAACTGGTGATTCACCAATGATGGTCAAGAAGAAATTAGCAGCCCAGGGCTTCCCTGGTGGCGCAGTAGTTGAGAGTCCGCCTGCCGATGCAGGGGACACAGGTTCGTGCCCCAGTCTGGGAAGATCCCACATGCTGTGGAGCGGCTGGGCCCGTGAGCCATGGCCGCTGAGGCTGCACGTCCGGAGCCTGTGCTCCGCGACGGGAGAGGCCACAACAGTGAGAGGCCCGCGTACCGCCAAAAAAAAAAAAAAAAAAAAAAAAATTTAAACCGTTTTATAAATTGCAAAGCTTTACACAAATGTAAGGAGATAGTGGAGTAACCAAGGGAAAGTAAGCATCTGATGACTAAGATAGACTAAATCCATTCATTCATGCAACAATTATTTTTGAGCCCTTGCTATGTATCAAGTATAATAGCCTAGGTGCTGGGCACCCAATAGTTCTCAGAAACATTTAGGAGGATCCCTGCCTTCAAGTAGGGCTCCTGGCAAACAAAGAAAAGACAAGAAAGCAAAGGACATGAAAGTCACGTTCATGAATGAGCAGATCTTTTCAAAGTATGTGATGAAATAATTCATTACAATATAGTGGGATAATCTAAAGTGTTGAAATCCAAAGACCTCTTCAACCCTGAGAGTCTACAACTTAAAAGTTTTTAGCTTCATAACAAGAGACAACCTCTATTTTTCCTTAATTCACTGCAACCACGAGCCTAGGATTACCAGCCACGTTGCTATCCATCTTAGCAAAGTTCAATCTCTATAATAATTATTCTTCACGTTCCCTACTGTCTCAGAAAGGTCACTGTCTTGTGCCCAAGTTGCTCCTCTACCAAACCCTGAATCCTGTTTGCCCTTGCCTGTTTCTCTGATATCCATCACCCACCACATCCACATGGAAATGCTTTCCTTTCTGTCACCTGACACACCACTCCTAACCACTTTCAACTAACTAAAGCCTCCTTTCACCTAAATTCTAAACCAATTCAGTTAATAATCCATGCTAACTGAAAGTTATTTTAGGTTTTTTTCCCCCTTTCATTCACAAATCTCTCCCACCAGCAGTCCTTTTGCTAAGCCCCTTCATGGCCTTAGACACAGTCACCGCTTTTTGCCTCCTGCGTCCAACACTATCTCTCCACTGAGTCTTCACATGAAGCCCTATTAAGACGGTCTTCCTCTGTTCCCAGAACCCCCAGCTTCACTTGTGAATCTGACATAGCACACTTTGAACACACTCAACTCCTTGGTTTTCCTAAGACTGCACGAAGATGGAGGAGCGCTGTTGGAGTCAGAGAGACTGGGGACCCAGGACTGGCTCAGGCAACGTGCTAGCGGAACGACCCTGGATGAATTATTTAATGTTTCTAAATTGCGTTTTCCTTACTTCAAAAACTGGGGGACTAAAACTGTTCTCATCCATAAAGTTGTTCTGAGAATTCAACGACCTGTTGCGTGTCAAGCCAGACACAGAATAAGATCTCAGTAAGGGCCAGCCATTATCATGATTGCTATTACTACCACTATGAGGATGACTACAACTACAACTGCTGCTGCTGCTATTACTAACATGCATCCACCCCTTAAGCCACTCCTCTTTCTCCTAAATTGGTTCTTCTTCTTCATTCTATCCTAACAGTAGGTACCTTCCATGATAAGCCCTCAGCCACCCGCTCTCGGGGAATCGATCTTTACATCTACTATAATCTTAATACAACGCCTCATATTTACTGTGCTCAGAACATCTTCAGTGGGCTGCACTGACATCACCACCAGTTCACCACACCCACCAGCATTTTCTCCCCTGAGTACCGCCAACCTCTGAGAAATACCGTGTCTTCCTTGGAGCCTCACACTTGAAAGCTGGTAATCCAGTGGATCGTTTTCCTTTGCGTCCCTCATCACCAATTACCATACTCTGGGTGCCTTATCTTTGCTTTATTTTTCTGATTCTTCTCCCCCTTTTGCTGTGGTTTAAGCCATTACAACATGCTGAATAACCCCAATGACCTCCAAGATTTTTTCTGCCCCTATTCTTTTTTCTTTGATGATAAATCCACAACCAGTGCCAGTTTAGTGCTATTTTTATCACATCTGCTATGTTTTAGAACTTAAAATTGATTTTTTTAAAATTAAGGTCAGCGTCCTTACTCTGACATTCAAGTTCTTGATCAGTTCATGCCACCCTCTCTACCCAACGTCGTGTTTAGAAATGGCCAAAGGGATACTCCACTTCAGTCTGCATCTTTTCTTTATCTCCCTGCATAAACTGTGCCCATTTCAGTCCTCATAGTTGAGCTTATTTTATTCTCATCATCCAGATCCCTGCATCCTTTTTTTTTTTTTTTTTTTTTTTTTTTTGTGGTACGCGGGCCTCTCACTGTTGTGGCCTCTCCCGTTGTGGAGCACAGGCTCCGGACGCACAGGCTCAGCGGCCATGGCTCACGGACCTAGCCGCTCCGCGGCATGTGGGATCCTCCCGGACCGGGGCACGAACCCGTGTCCCCTGCATCGGCAGGCGGACTCTCAACCACTGCGCCACCAGGGAAGCCCCCCTGCATCCTTTTGAATAATCAAGTTTACACTTCCTTCAAGGTCCTACATAAAGTCTGCCATTTTGTATGTGACTGGAAGGGGAGGGGAGCAGGGGAGAATAACTTTGGGTCTGAGAGTCCAGGTTCGAGTCTTGATTCTGCTTCGGACGAGCCATGTGAACTGAGACAAGGTGCCTAGCCTGTCACAGGCTCAGTTTCTTCATTCCTAAAACACCTATTGCACAGAGCAGCGATTCTCAAACTGCCGTCTACAGACCCATGAGGCTAGGATGGGGCTGAGGGTGTTGGGGGTGGAATGTGCACGGTATCCTCAGATCCTATTAATGCGTTTGCAATAACAAAACTATTTTATAATAACACTAAGATGTTGTCTGCCTTTGTCATTGTGTTGACATGTGCACCAATGGAGCAAAAGTAATGGGGGGTAAAAGTGCTCATGCCTCGGCGTGAATCGAAGCAGTGGCCCCAAATTGTCGTTGTAGTCATTGTTTTCTTCCCCACTCAGCGCTGACAGGGAGAAGAAAGAAGAAGAAAAGGTCTGTCTCTCATAAGAATGCCCTGAATGAAGCAGTATGATTGATAATATTAAATCTTGAATGCTCACCTTTTTAATATTCTCTGTGACAAAATGGGTGGTTCACATAAAGCACTTGTGCTGCTTGCTGAAGTGCATGGTTGTCTCAAGGAAACATGTTCGTTCAATTGTTTGAGTCGTGTGCTGAACTACAAGTCTTTTTCAAGGGGCACCATTTTCCCTAGAAATGGCGACGGAGATAAACTATGGTTACTGGGACTTGGATAGGTGGTAGGCATTTGCCTGAAACTCAGAGAAGCAAGCCTGTCACTTCAAGAAAAATGACTGCCAACGTTCATTACCAATGATAAAATTTGATCAACTTAAAATTTTGGAAAACCTGCATCTTCCACTCTGAGTTTGATAGCTTCCTAAAACATAAAGGCTCTTCTAAGGAGACTGGTGATAGAGGAGCACATGTGACATTTTATAAATATTATATAGTGAAATGTCTCCACATTTGGAGATCTGCATCATTCATAAGTCGATGTTTTCCAAATGACCGACGTATGATGTTACAGTATCATGCATGGGTATGTGAAAGGCAATCAATGGATTTTAAGTTAATACAGTAAAACTGTTAAACAATATACCTCAGATTCCACATTACAATTAACTTTCTAGACACCTCCACTTGTTGAGTTTTAGTTTAGCATCGAAAAGCAATACCCACAATTATTTGAAAAGGATATTAAAATATTTCCTCCTTTTCCACTACATATCTGTACAAGGTCAGATTTGCTTCATAAATTTCAACCACAACAATATATTACAACAGATTCAATGTAGAAGCAAATACGAGAATCCAAATATCTTTTGTTAAGCTGGACATTAAAGAGATTGGCAGAAATGCAAATCAGTGCTATTGTTGCTGCATTTTAAAATTTTATAAATTATGGTATTTTCATTAAATATATGGTATTTGTTAACCTGAGGAGTTTATTATTTTAAATGAATTAATAATTTTTTTTTTTTTTTTTTTTTTATGCGTTACGCGGGCCTCTCACTGTTGTGGCCTCTCCCGTTGCGGAGGACAGGCTCCGGACGCGCAGGCTCAGCGGCCATGGCTCACGGGCCCAGCCGCTCCGCGGCATGTGGGATCTTCCCAGACCGGGGCACGAACCCGTGTCCCCTGCATCGGCAGGCGGACTCTCAACCACTGCGCCACCAGGGAAGCCCTGAATTAATAATTTTTAAGTGTTTCATTTTAATTCTAAATATAGTAAATATGTATATATCTACATCGACCTACCTATCTATACATGTATATATAGATGCACATACACACATATATATATCCATAACCCACACAAACAAAAGCTTTTTAGGATCCTCAAGGAATTTGAAAAGTCTCAAGGGGTCCTGAAACCAAGAATTTTGAAAACTGCTGTCACAGAATTGTTTTGAAGGTTAAGTGTGCTTCCTTATATAAAACGCCCAGCACAAACTCTGGTAGCTAATGGATGCTTCATAAATATTAGGTTTCTTACACACATTTACGCATAATGTGTTCCAGAATATATGTTCATATGTTTTTGTAGCTCATCCAATGAGATTAAAATAACTTGTTCAGGAGAAGATCTTCTAGCATCCAATCATTTAGCTGGGTATTTAACAGGTGCTTAATTAATGATTTATGCAGTTAAATATGTAAACAAATTCCATTTTTAAAAGCTTCAGTTGTCAAGATGCAACAGTAAATTTCAAATACACAGGCATTTGCATTTAACTTTAAAGATGACACTTTAAATCACTCCGATAACCCAGGCGTGGAAACCACTTTTTCAGCTTATTAATCCAAACCGATACCATCTCTTGCCTGGATTATTTCAACCATCTGCTAAACAACCTCCCTGCCACCACCCTTGCCACTCTTCAGCACTCAACACAGCAGCCAGAGTCACTGTGTTAAATAATAATGGAGATCATGTCTCTACCCTGCACAGAACTTTCCTCTCACTTTGTACCTAGCTCCGAGCAGAGCCAGCATCCTTGCCGTGACCACCGCATCTTGGTCCCATCACCCCCCCTCTGAACTCACCTCCCACTGTTCTCCCTCCTGATCAGGCCACTCTGCGCTACCCACCCTGGTCTCCGAGCTATTCTCCTGACACACTAGACCTTTCGCACTTATTATTTTCATCTCTGGAAAAGGTTGCTCCAGAGAGCCCTCATTTCTTTCAGGAGGGAAACTTTCCCTGGAAACTTATTTAAAATTTCTAGCAGCCAGTAGTCTAGATACCCACACACGCAGATGCCACCTGACTGCCTCCACCCCTCACTCCCTCTGTGCATATTCTCTTTAGCAGTTACCAATATCTAACATACATCTTGTTTTATTATTTGTTTGTGGTCTGTCTGCCCTTACTGACGCTGCAATTTCGGTGAGGATAGGATTTTTGTCTCTTTGTTCTATTATGTGCCTGACCCATAGTAGATGCTCAATATATATTTGTTGAATGGGTAAGTGAATGAATAAACAAATAACTATTAAGACCTTACCGATTCTAATCCCTTCTCAAGAACTGAAGGGAAGAAGGTATTCTTCTGAGCAGATCCCTGGGAAACATTTACAGGGGATCTTGACCTCATCTCCAACTCTCCCATGGAGAGTGTATTTCAGTATCCATGGAAAACGCAATCGTTTCAAAAAGATTGACAATTTTGTTGAAGGAGAGTATGAATTTTTTGTTCCAAGAAAAGACTAACAACACCTCAGGGAGAGGAGGGTAATTGACTTAGGCCCTCCCAGCAGGGAAAGCAAAACCACTTGGGGAAATAAAGACTATGGTTGGTCAAAATGCAGCATCTTTGAGTTAAACTTGAAGGTAAGAAAATAATACATTGTTTTCTCATTAGATTAGATCCCTCATTTTACCCTGAGAACCTCTGCGCTGTGGCTGAAGAGCTTGGAGAAAACCCACCAGGAAGTCATTCAAAAATCAACACGCACCACGAAGGAAGCAAATTTAATTCAATTTCGAGAACACACTAAAAAAGAGAGAGAGGGAGTAAAGCACAATGAGAACCTGCCGCCTCAAACTGCAGCCAGGTGGGAGGCCAGGCTGCACGGAGTGGCCTTGACAACAGCTTTGTGTCTGGATGGAGCCTCCAAGCCCTGGGGGAATGACTCGGGCTTAATATTGTTATATTTTATCTGGCTCCTGGCTTCAGCTGGCAAAGCCCCCTCCCCCCACCTTCAGTCAAGCCAGAGTATTCCAATCATCCGCTCCAAGATACGTTCAGATCTCTCCAAGGTTCTTTCAAATCTTCTCTACAACAGAGACAGAGCTCATTGCTTCCCTGATAACATTTCCTAAAATGGTACCAAAGGGCGCCTCCCCTGTGGATTTTCTCTCTCCATTAGTTGAAAAGCAGTATTAGCTAGGGTTCCCACCCAAAATCTCCGGGCTCCTTAACGAATTGCTGACAGCAAGAAGGTGGTATCACATGGAGCACGCCATGGACATCTGTGGGGTATATTTCTTCCCCCTGCCACTTACTAGATATACGGACAAGTTCTTTAACCTCTCTGCCACAGTACCGTCGCCCCTTAAAAAAGAGATCATAACATGTCTCCATCTTAGAGAAATTCTGGAAGAATTCACAGAAATAAGGCAAGTATGTGGGGCGTGAACATCAAGGGCTATGCTCAAAAGTTAGTCAATCAAGTGAAAACTTGCATAAGCTCAAAATGTCATTTGCACCGTAGAAACCACACACGGTTCTCAGCAAGACGCTTAAACTTTGCAAGTGCCAGGGGAATTGTGTCAAGCCTCCTAAGATATGTCTCTCTTGGGGCCAAGACTCGCTGAGAGGAACTGCTAGCAGCATCACCCATGAGGCTTACATTTTTATTTCTCTCTGTCTCCTTTTCTTCAGAGGGGCTGAGGGAGAGCAGCAAGTACATAGAGTGAAATGCATACACCCTGGTACTCTTCTGTAAAGCACACAGCATAGTGGCTGGTATAAAGCAAACACTCCATATGTTAGCCATTGTTATTCATTACTGTTTCTGGTTATTTAACTACTTAACATAAGGCTGGGGTGGGGATGACGGGGTGCCACATAAGGACTCACGGAATCTGTGGGAGCCTGGAAGTGACTCTCTGGCTAGTGGAAAAACAATCCGCAGGGGGCACCCAGGAGAAAAGAGGAAATCATGCTTTCTATCCAGGAACTTAAGAAAACCCCATCTGCGGGGAAAATCTTCTGGTTCTCAGATCTTTTTCCCAGGGAATTCAAAGTCAGGCAGCAAGACCCTGACAAAAAAGAGGGAGGGCTTGGGACTTCCACATGGCCTACAGACCGCCCAGGAGCAGGAAATGGAGCCCTGAACTACCCTCCCCATTGCCCCCCAAAAGGTTGAACATTAAATGAAATGAATATATTATGCAGGAATAATAAATTTAAACATCATTTCTTCAGGGAGGTCTTCATTGACCCCCTAAACTCTTTCCTCCTGATACATATTCCTGTACTAGCAGGTACCACTGCAATCATAATACTCAGCAAACTTGTTTTCGTTACTTGCTTATTATAAGTCTTGCCCACTACACTGTAAGTTCAGTAAGGGCAATGACTATCTATCTATCTATCTATCTATCTTTGCATGTGTAGTTATATGTGTATACCCAAAAATGTATACATATATTAGCTATTCCACACCTTCAGGTTCTCTGCCATTTTCCTCAGCTGAAGTTTTCACATTAAACCACTTCTAGACTCAGAACTCATTTTTTATTTGCCAGAGAGTAACCACAACTTGGAGTTGATCAAAACCTTGAATTATACTTCAGGGCTCTAATTGCTTTGTCTGTGATAGTCATCCAATTGTTTTTGTTTCGGACTTTCCACTTCTGAACATATATTTCCTGCATTTTATTTTACTCTTTAAAAATATCTAATGCTTAGGAATAAAGACGCAGACCTACTGGAGAACGGACTTAAGGATATGGGGAGGGGGAAGGGTGAGTTTTGACAGGGCGAGAGAGAGTCATGGACATATACACACTAACAAACGTAGTAAGGTAGATAGCTGGGGGGAAGCAGCCGCAAGGCACAGGGATATTAGCTCGGTGCTTTGTGACAGCCTGGAAGGGTGGGATGGGGAGAGTGGGAGGGAGGGAGACGCAAGAGGGAAGACATATGGGAACATATGTATATGTATAGCTGATTCACTTTGTTGTAAAGCAGAAACTAACACACCATTGTAAAGCAATTATACCCCAATAAAGATGTTTAAAAAAAAAAAAAAAAAAAAAATATCTAATGCAGAAATCTTGAAAATCTTAAGTGAATCTCTTGAGATCCTCTCAGTACACCCAAATACATGGAAAACAATGATTCCCATGAAGCACTCATTTCATCAAGAATACTTTGCAAAGTACCTAGTGAAATGAGATTTCAATGACTTACAAAAAAGGGAACCTTTCAAAGACACACCTGAAATTCAGTAACCTAACTGTTTGCAAATCCTTGGATTACTTTTATCTTTCTTTATTTGGTACTGAACTGCTAGTTCGGATATGGTTGTCCAGTGGCTAATTATAATCACTACAAGAGAAGGTTTAGGAAAAGTAACTATAAATAAGAACGTATTCAGACTTGAAATGAGGTTTGACTAATTTTCCCAACTAAAAATCATGAAGAAACCAAGACGCAACCTTTCTAAAATGATGAAATGTACCAATAGGTTAAAAAAGTTTAAAGGTTGGGAGTGTCAGTTAAATGCAAGAAATAACCATTTGGAGTTTTCAGATAACCTTCTAAAATAAATTTTATTTGAAGCAAATTAGTCCAAAATTGACATTGTGTGACAGGATTCCTTAGAAAATGTCACATCTCTGTCTTCCTACTGATTGTCCTGATCCTTCTCACATATATCTACACACAGGGTACCAGGGAGAAGGAAAACCACTGGTTTTGCCCCATGTAATAATCTTTAAAGAACTTTAGGTAAATATTCAGCATTACAAGTAAATTGTTCTGTCTCTCCCTCCTCATATTCCTCTCCAAAGAGCACTGTATGTATGGTGGGGGGCCTCAAGTGATCTCATAGTGGCCAGGAATATGGGGATTTTGACAATTTCAGGGAACCTTCTGGAGGCTCAGGGCCCTGGGATAAGCGGATGATCTGGTCGGCTCCCTCTTGTAAGGTGTGACTAGCACCTGGATTTGGGGGGTAGGGGCAAATGTTTATAACCATCACCAGGATCCATGTTTCTAACTTTGGGGACCTTTCTTTTTTTGCGGTACGCGGGCCTCTCACTGTTGTGGCCTCTCCCATTGTGGAGCACAGGCTCCGGACGCTCAGGCTCAGTGGCCATCGCTCACGGGTCCAGCCGCTCCACGGCATGTGGGATCCTCCCGGACCAGGGCATGAACCCGTGTCCCCTGCATCAGCAGACGGAGTCTCAACCACTGCGCCACCAGGGAAGCCCCATTCAGGATTTATTGTTTGTATTTTTTGTTTGTTTGTTTTTTGGTGTTTTTGGTGTTTGTTTGGTTTGTTTTTTTTTTTTTTTTGCGGTACGCGGGCCTCTCACTGTTGTGGCCTCTCCCCTTGCAGAGCACAGGCTCCGGATACGCAGGCTCAGCGGCCATGGCTCACGGGCCCAGCCGCTCCGCGACATGTGGGATCTTCCCGGATCGGGGCACGAACCCGTGTCCCATGCATTGGCAGGCGGACTCTCAACCACTGCGTCACCAGGGAAGCCCCTTTGGGGACCATTTTTAAAGTCACAACCATGGTAGCCTCTGTAGCCACGTAGGGTCTCACGGTGATCTATGGATCTCCTAAACACTAGGCTCAGGCTTGCCTCCTACCACCAATTCTAAGGTACATCCACACAATGGAAAATTACTCAGCAGTAAAAGGCACAAACTACTGATCCAGCAGCATGAATAAATCTCAAAAGTGAAAAAATACAAAACACCACATACAAGGTATAATAATTCCATTTATATGAAATTCTAGAGAAAGCAAAACTATAGTGGTAGAAAGCAGATCGGTGATCGCAAAGGCCAAAGAGTAGGGGAGAGGGACTGACTTCACAGGGGCACAAGGGGACATTATGAAGGGATGGAAATATTCTACATCCTGACTGTGGAAACGGCAGTTACAGGACTACATATGTATTCCAAAACTTATTAACTTGTTCACATAAAACTGGTGACTATTAATAAATGTGAATTCTACCTTAATAAGGCCTGATCTGAAAAAACTAACTATTATAACAGTAGAAAATAAATGAATTACTTTCTATTTAAACTAATACTTGGAATTAAAACCCTCCATTTCAATGAGAAAATAATGTATCGCCAGATGGCCATGACATGTTGAATTCTCAAAGCTAATAGGTTATACTTAAATGCAACACTTCCCACACTTTCATGCGTACAGGAATCACCTAAGAAATCTGATTCAGTCTGGGGTCGGGCTTGGGATTCTGCATCTCTAAAAAGTCCCAGGGGACGCTAATGTTCCTGGTCCATAGACAGACACTCTGAACAAGGCTCTAATAGACCCACAGCCTCTCCTGCTATCAGAAGCTTTGACTGCTTCCCATGTATTGACTGTGTTTGTTCTCAACATAGATTATGCCAGTTTTGCTAGTGTATCTTAAATTTTGCTTGCTATCTTAATTAGAAAATGTAACTAACTATTGCATGAAACAATGTATTTCGAGTGTGAAAAGAGCTGATTTGCCAAAAACTAAGTTGAATATTCTGTAAAGACTCAATCAAGGTGTGTTTAAAAAATGGTACTCTTGAAATAGATGTAGACAACTATAAAAGACTATAAATTTAGGAGGCTTCTGCACACAGATTGCTTCAAAATTGTGTTTTTAAAAACAGGTTTACTGAAGTATAATTGACATAAGACAAATTACAGATATTTAAACAGTGCAATTTGATAAGTTAGACATATGTATCAATGCATGACCATCACCAGAAGCAACACAATGAACCTATCCATCGCACTCCAAAATTTCCTTGTGTCCCTTTGTAATCTCTCCTTCCCGCCTCCACCTCCCAGGACCCCTCCCCATCTCTTCCATTTCCCAGCAATCCAGTGGGTTGCTTTCAGTTACGACAGATTGCACCTTCTAGGGTTTTTTTTTTGTTTTTAATAAGTGGAATCATAAAATATATACTTATTTTTCGACTGCTTTCATTCAGCATAATCATTTTGCAATTCATCTATGTTTTTCTGTATAATAATTCATTTCCTTTATTGCTAATTGTATTCCATTTTAAGGATACACCACACTTTTTTTATCTATTCACGTACTGCTGGGCATTTGAGTTCTTTTTCAATTTTTGTCTGTAACAAATAAAGACGGCATGAACATTTGTGTACAACTCTTTGTCTGAACATATATTTTGATTCCCTTTGAGTAAACAATGACAGAGTCATAAGTTCTTTCAAAACTGCCAAACTGTTTTCCAAAGTTTGGACCATTTTACATTTTCAGTATATCAGAGTTCTATTGTGAGTTCTATTCCTATAGGTCACTGCCGATAACTGGTATGGTCGTTCTTCTTTACATTTTAGTCACTCTAATAGGTGTGTAGTGGTATCTCTTAATTTGTGATTCTCTAATGACTAAATTAAAATTTTTTCACATCCTTATTTGTCTTCTTTACATGTTTTTTGGTGAATCATCTGTTCAAATATTTTGCCCATTTTTTAACTGTGTTTTGTTTTCTTAGTATTAAGATTTAAGAAATTTTTATAAATTCTGGATACAGGACCTTTATTATATATATGACCTACAAATATTTTCTCCCTCTCAGGCTTGTTTTACACTCTCTTAACCGTGTCTTTCAAAGAGCAGAGTTCCTAATTTTGATAAAGCTTAGTTTATCATTGTTTTTCTTTTTTGTATTGCCCTTTTGTGTATTTATAGTTAAAGTGGTTTTCCTGTAGGCAACACGAAGCTGGATCTTTTTAAATTCAAATTAGTCTCTGGAGTTTTTAGACAACTTACATTTAATGTGACTATTAATATGGTTGAGTTTAAATCTAACATCTTACTGTTTGTGCCATCTGTTCTTTATTATTCTTTTCCTTTTTTTAGCTTTCTTTTTGGATTGAAAACTTTTTATGATTCTATTTTATCTCTTGTATTGCCTATTAACTCTAACTCTTTGATATTTTAGTGGTTTCCTTAGAATGTATAGTATATGTATATGTGTGCATGTATTTTGATTTCTTAGTATATTTATTTCATTTTTGATAGAATTTTTATTGCTATATTTTTAAGTTCATTAATATTTTCTTCTGCAATGTGTAAGTTAACTGCATCCATTATATTTTTTACTATCACCATTTCAATTTCTATGTCTACAAGTTTTGGATATATTTTACAGATGTATATTATATATATAAAATCTTTTCCATGTCTTAACATGATCAATTTTTTCTCTTGTTTCTTGAAAATATAAAGTACAGTTACAACTGTTTTAATGTACCTCATGGTCTACTGAAGATCCCTGGAGATTTTCCCTCTCTATGCAGCTCTCTTCTGTCCAGTGCTCTACCCTACAAATTCTAGCTACCATGGCCTCACTGGACATCCTGTTCTATCTCCTCAAATCTGGTAGACTGCTGACTCTACCTGGTTTCTCCCTCCCTGAACTTCAGCCTGGAAACACTCCAGGTAGTACGTTGGGACAAGTGGAACAATGGTAGGGCTTGCTAACTTGTTTCCTGTTTCTTAGGACTCATCATCATTCATTGCCTAATATCTAATGTCTTGAAAACCCCTGTTTCATATATTTTATATGTTTCTTAGCTGTCTCAAGTATGAGAGTAACTCCCAGTCCTATTACCCCACCTTGGCTGGTAGTAGAACTCTTTGCAATTGTCTTAATTTCTTGCTCCACTTTAAGAAACCAAAGCCGAACATCACAGATGATTCATGTTGGATATGGTAGATGCAAGAAAGAACACTGTGTCCCGATAAGCAGATATATCCTCAAAGAAAAGGCTTTAATTGTATAACTAAAGAACGGTGAGTGTTTGTACATGTATATGGTTTAAGTTAAATTAAATGCTTCTTTATCAATGTAGCATGTTTGATTATTTAATTCATCAATCTGATTATATCAGATAAAACGGGGGTCCCCAACGCCTGGGCCGCAGACCAGTACTGGTCTATGGCCTGTTAGGAACTGGGCCGCACAGCAGAAGGTGAGTGGCAGAAGAGTGAGTGAAGTTTCATCTGCCGCTCCCCATTGCTCCCATTACCACCTGAACCATCATATCCCACCCCGCCCCCCTCACTGCCCCGGTCCATGGAAAAACTGTCTGCCACGAAACCAGTCCCTGGTGCCAAAAAGGTTGGGGACCACTGAGATAAAAGATTTTAAACAAACATATTTCAAGATTTTTGCAAAGATTATATCTAATTCATATAAAAAGTGTCTAGCGCAGCGCCTAGCTCAACGGTTCTAGGTGCATATTAGTGTCCCCAGGAGAACTTTAAAAAAATGTTTTAATTCCTCAGCCCTACCTCAAACCACATGAATCACAATCTCGATGGCTGGGCCTGGGGCGTGTACTTTTTAAAGGTCCCCAGGTGATTTAGCCACACCTTGAAAATCAAGATGCATAGATCTACATTTTAGTAGGTGCTCAGTGAATGAGAGCTGTTCCTATTTGTATCATTTACACTTAAAAGAAGACTGTCACATAGAGAAATTACTTGAGTAGAGTGTCACGTAGAGAAACTACTTGACATAGGGAAAGAGTACTGGTGGGCTCTAATCCACCATTTACAATCAAGAAATAGTGTGGCCTTGGCCAAGTCCGTTGACATTATTGGATCTGAATGTGTAAGACAGCAAAACAATAATAATAATTTTTCTGCCTATAGCTCAAGGCGGTTAGGAGAAATAAGAAAAAAATCTCTGAGCTGGAAACTCTAACCATGTCTCTTCTTTTATAGATGAGGAAACTGAGGCCCAGAGAGGCTAATGGATCTGCCCAAGACAATCTGTGGCCAGTTAAAAACAAACATAGAACCACAAACCAGGTATTATAGGTTGAATTGTGTCCCCCGCAAAAGAAGAGAGGGGTTGAAGTCCTAACCCCCAGTACTTCAAAGAGTGACCTTACTGAGAAAAGTGTTGCAGATCAAATTAGTTAAGATGGTATCTATGGAGTAGGATGAGTCTCTACTCCAATACAACTAGTGTCCATATAAGAGGGTCAGGCGAAGACAGGGACACAAGGAGAAGGCCACGTGAAGATAAAAATGGGAGTGGTGCATCTACAAGCCAAGGAACACCAAGGATTACTGGCAAACCACCAGCAGTAGGAAGAGGCAGGAAAGGATCCTCCCCTAGAGGCTTCAGAGAGAAGGTAGCCCTGCCAACACCTTCATTTTGGACTTCTAGCCTCCGAAACTGTTAGACAATACACTTCTGTTGTTTCAAACCACCCAATTTGTGGTATTTTGTTATGACAACCCTAGGAAACTAAGAGACCAGGCTTTCTGCCTAAGAATCTTTCCATTATACTGTCAAGTTTCTCTAACACAATACATGAATAAGCTTTGTAAAATGTAAAACTTTGAAAAATCATGTTATTATTATTTATATTGTTCTTCAATTTGCTTCAAGAGTACATGTTTTGTTTCCTGTAATTGGTTTTAATCATCTCAAGAGTAAGGAGCCCATGATATCCAGCAGAGTCCTTTAAGGAAGTATCAATAGAAGAAAAGATAGTATCTATTCAGATACTATGGACTGAAAGAATATACAAACAAAGCTCCATTAAAAAATGTCAAAGTCACCAAAGACCTTATGGAATTTGAGGAACTGACTGTTAACAAGACTGAGTCTCCATATGGCTTTTTATTTAGGTTAAACACATGGCCATACACTTTCATAGATTACATTTCAATGTAATATATAAATATATTACAACAATAGAAACATATTGCAATATATTAGGTGAAAATATATGAACTATTGTTCCACCACTGTACATAAATGTAACATTTTAAGGTTTTAAACAACCCAATCCAAAAATGGGCAGAAGATCTAAAGAGACATTTCTCCAAAGAAGATATACAGACTGCCAACCAACACATGAAAAGATGCTCAATGTCACCAATCATTAGAGAAATGCAAATCAAAACTACAATGAGGTATCACCTCACACCAGTCAGAATGGCCATCATCAAAAAATCTAGAAACAATAAATGCTGGAAAGAGGGTGTGGAGAAAAGGGAACACTCTTGCACTGCTGGTGGGAATGTGAATTGGTTCAGCCACTATGGAGAACAGTATGGAGGTTCCTTAAAAAACGAAAAATAGAACTACCATATGACCCAGCAATCCCACTACTGGGCATATACCCTGAGAAAACCATAATTCAAAAAGAGTCGTGTACCACAAAGTTCACTGCGGCCCTATTTACAATAGCCAGGAGATGGAAGCAACCTAAGTGTCCATCATCGGATGAATGGATAAAGAAGATGTGGCACATATATACAATGGAATATTACTCAGCCATAAAAAGAAAGGGAATTGAATTATCGGTAGTGAGGTGGATGGACCTAGAGTCTGTCATACAGAGTGAAGTAAGTCAGAAAGAGAAAAACAAATACCGTATGCTAACACACATATATGGAATCTTAAAAAAAAAAAAAAAATGGTCATGAAGAACCTAGGGGCAAGACGGGAATAAAGACGCAGACCTACTAGAGAATGGACTTGAGGACACGGGGAGGGGGAAGAGTAAGCTGGGACAACGTGAGAGAGTGGTAGTGTATATATGGACATATATACACTACCAAATGTAAAATAGATGGCTAACGGGAAGCAGTCGCATGGCACAGGGAGATCAGCTCGGTGCTTTGTGACCACCTAGTGGGGTGGGATAGGGAAGGTGGGAGGGAGACGCAAGAGGGAAGAGGTATGGGAATATATGTATATGTATAACTGATTCACTTTGGTATAAAGCAGAAACTAACACACCATTGTAAAGCAATTATACTCCAATAAAAACGTTAAGAAAAAAATTTTTTAAGGTTTTTTTCCATTAGTGTAGAACTCTAGTAGAGGTTCAAAATCAACCATATAATACTTTCTCCGTCCAAGTAAAGTTTTGGCAAGATAACCAGCATAGCTTGGATTCCTCCAGAAGCTGACCCTGAGATAAGGTTTTCAGTGAAAGTAGTTGACTTGGGAAGTGAAATACCGGCAGGGGAGTGAGAGAGGAAAGGGAAGGCAGCTAATAAAGGGTATTGTATTCAGTGAACACACTATCATCATGGGTTTAAGCCGCCTGGGAAACTGTGGGATCCAGTGTAAAAGCCTCAGAGCTATCTTTCCTTCGGGTTGGGGGACCCAGGGAACGTACATATCAACCACTCCCATCAGTCATCAGTTGGAAGTTGCTGAAGGAGCAGTGGCTGTTAATCCTCTGAAATTTCTTGCCTTGAATGTGGGTAGGGCTGTCTCAGAGGGCTCAGGAGAGAACCCTCAGGCAGACATGTACACACTGGCAGTTAAAGGTGTTCTAGAATGTACCAGAACGGTAAGCCTGAGGGAGAGCTACAGTGAAGAACAGAAAGTGGCACGGAGAACAGTACAGAAGTTGACGGCAGAATCTTCAAGAGTAGGAAACCCTTGATTCAAGTCCTAGCGCCCTCCTTGAACAGTAGTTGACTTCAGGTAAGTGACTGAACTTTTCTAAAGCTTCTTTATTCTCTCTACATAAAATAGTGACAACAATAATACCTGTCTCAGGGTACTTACAAGCATTCAATGACTCAATATAGGTAGAGTTTTGCTGTGTTGCCTGGCACAATCAGTGCTTGTTGAATATCAGCCACCATTATAATAATGAACCTTACTGCTATATTTAAAATCATGAAATTTTGTGGTACGTGATATTCATATTAGGAGATAAGGAGAGGTCAGCATGGGAAGGTCCTCACTAGGGCACCTTTATTCTGGGTCCCAGTTCAAATATTAATAAATGCACTACATAAAAATTTTCACCATCCATATCGAATTTATTGTTCTGTTCTTAACAGCTTAAGCATCTGTCCAAAAAGCTGAGTCAGCAGAATCTACCTACAATCAAACCAGCTTAAATAAATATGGGAAGCTGAGCTATGAGACAAACCATCAGTAGGGATTAAAACTTATTTTTGCATCCAAGAGAAAGAATAACTTCTTAGGGGAAAACTACATGAAACTTGACTGTCTATATCATAACAAAGGGTAACAAAAATGACACAAAATAAAAAAATAAAATCTGGATAAAATTATAATTTAGAGCTGTGGTTCTCAACCCAGGGTGATTCTCCCCCCACCTCCCCAGGGGACATTTAGCAATGTCTGGAGACATTTTGATTGTCACAGTTGGGGTGTGGCAGGGAGAGCATGCGCTACTGGCATCTAGTGAGTAAAGACCAGAGATGCTGCTAAAAATCCTGCAGTACACAGAACAGCCTCCCACAACTGGGGCTGGGCCTAAATTAAGGAACCCTGATTTGGAGAATACGGTATAATGCCTTAAACCACTGAAGTTTCCAAACAATAAAAACTCCTTCTGATGTGCCGGTGTTTCTTAATTATAAAATATAATGTATTTTTATACATGTTAAAAAAAAAGCCTTCCTATGACAAGAAGTGTATGTACATCAATAAGTTGTTGAGTGTTGACTTGCTATCCCTACTATAAATTTGCTGTGTTTCAACCTGCCAGATGAAAGCAATTTCAACAAGCCGACAACAAAGCCAGGTAATTAAAATGTTGATATAGACATGACCTTGGTTAATTCACCCTGACTTGTAATAGCTGAAATGATGACAGAGAGTAACCCAGGGATTCTAAGGTCAGAGGCACATGGGGCTAAATTTTTCATTCTCAAATTATTTTAGCCAGAACGCTGGATTATTATAACAACATATATTGCCTTTTTGCTTTTTGTTAGTAAACCCTCTGGGAACTTTGACACAACAAGTACAAGCTAAACCTGATTACTTGGTTTATGGAACAAAGAGAACACTACTGAAGAGCTAATGACAATGTCTATTCACTTAGAACTCTGAGCAACCTGCCAACTTTTAATCAAGTTTTAAAGGGAAAAGAACAAAACAAAAATTGAGAATGAACATTTTTACTCCTAACTATTGGAAGGTAAAGAGGCATGTCGACAACTGTTCAAATAACATCAGAACCGAGACGAGAACTTGTAAGCAGAGAAGCAAACACATTTTCAGCAAGACAATTTTTTCTCTAACCAACAAAATTCTGTAAAACTCAACAAGAAACTGTGCTCCAAATCCATTTTTTCTACTAAAATTGCTTTGTTACAGCACAGTTGTAGCAAGACTGAAGAGTTCAAAACACATTTTCTTCTCTATAAAAGCTAAATAAGATGAGATCCAAGCATCTAACCATTGAGTTTTCAATTTATTAAATATCTATTAATGCCTGCTAATAATAAACTCTTAGCTAACAGTACTAATATTGTTTTCGTTTCCTTGATGTTTCTATCCATTATACTATAACAGGAATCCTTTCAGTCTTAACTCTTGGACATTTAACATAACCAAATCCAAGATGAAATCACCTCGCTCAAGTCAGAGAAGAAGGAATTATTAGGAGTATCTGTCAATTCATGCAAAATGTATACAAGAGCGAGAAGAAAACTGTTGTTCTGAAATCAAGATTCAGACCGTATGAGCCGGCACTTTTCCTCTATTACGTGGACAACTCTGCCTCAAGCACTTAAAAACGCAGGGACGTGATTCAGTGTCTATGATGTAAAATAACAGTAGATCAAGGCCTACAAGCGACGACGAAAAGAAGTATGCAGAAAGTTTATCCGCCCTCCACGTTAAAGGGATAAATTATACTTCTTCTAAATTCCTTTCACCTTCACTTTTCTTTTTCCCTGAAGTCAATATTCATTCACTTGACCAGGACAGCTTTCAATGAACTATATTTTAACTTTCCAAGTGTAAGAAAAATTCGTATACATATCTGTCCCATTCTCCTTCCTCTTTGACATTAGTACTTAATAGGGAAAGGAAAAAGTCTTCTTTAAGATAATCTTACTTACAGTAGACAAGTAATGATAAATGTTCCACTAATACCTTCAAGAAGTCCCCATCACAAATGCAAATGGCAAAAAACATGAAGGATATGAGTTCACGACTTTTCAACTTGTCGAAAAGACCGTATCTACACCAAACAAAACATTCAATTACTACTAATAAGGTAGCATCACCAGTTTCAAACCTATTAACCACCTCCAAAGGATTGCACTTCCTGAAACCCTCTCCATTCATTCAATGATCTGAATGCCAAGGTATAGCACAGTTGGGGAAAAAAATATTACAAGGAAAAAGCAGCTTGAGAAATGATTAAGATAATTTTTAGGTGGAAGCAGACACAGTTCTCCAAACATCACACTATCAAAATATTTTTTCACTCAACTTTGAAAAATACAGATGGAGCACGAACAATGCCACACCTTTTCTGCAGCAATTTGTGTGGTTATACAGGACAGGGGCCCTTTCACTTAATCCTCTGAGCTTCTCTCCTGTTCCAGGGCCTGGGCTAGAAGCTGAGGTTGGCCAGATGAAAATGACAACCTAAGGAGCTCCCAAGGAGCTCTGTCGATTGGGAGCAGACACAGGGAGAGCGATAAGAACAAATGAGTATGGTCACTACAGATGATGGGCAAGAGTACAGGATGCTATGGGATTAGCATTGATGGAACCAGGATTCAAACCTAAGAAATCTGCCTCTAGACACCATCCAAGTTCAACACCACGTGACCCTGTTTCCTACCAGGTTCACACTGAGGGAGAAGTGACTTTCCGAAGCAAAATGAAGATGGTGCAGAAAGAAGGAGAAATGGAGGCTAGGCAGGCAAAATCAGCAGATATCTGTGAGGCCAAAAGGATTTATTCATGGGGAAAATGTAGGGAAGAGCTTTCCAAGCAAAGAGACAGTGCCTTATAATGAATTGTCCCTGTGCACCAGTAGCATTGGGGCCACTTTTCGGTGACATGTAGGCAGGCCGCCAGGACCAGAACCCCAAAACCATCAGAAGTCACCACTGGTCACTAACATTGCATTCCTCCACTGGTTGATATGTCTTGACATATAAAAGGCCAAAAGCACTGACGGGACCCTCTAATAATAAACTGCTCAAAGCATCCAGTAGGAAAAAAAAACACCAAGACGTCAGCTCACAAATGAAACTGCCTTTTCTTTAACCCCACAACAAACCCCTTTCTCTTTCATCTCTTTCATCCAAGAACCCAATGAACTCCCCAGGTACACTTGTGTTCCTCCAGAACGCTGATGATACAGTCTCTTCACAAGCCCAGATCATTTAACTGATGTGGATCCTAAAAATATTACAGATTAATCCCGAAGAACAGACTGTGTTTTGCCATATTCATGTCAGATTTGTAAGTCAATGCCTTAGTCACACATATCAACTTAAGGCAAAGACAGGGTGCAAAATGAATTTCTCAGGAAGAGAAAGACACTAGTCGCTTGTAACTGAAAGTAGCAAAGCTTTTATTGGCGCTCTAAAAATAGAAGAAATCAGTTAGAACAGATATCTTTTGACAATAATAAAACTCACAGCTCATTTATTAATGTAACAAGGCCTCCCCACCCCATGGATTTCCTATGATTTTATCAGAATCTGCTTTCAAGCAAAGGAAAAATACAGAAGTAGAACATTTCCAATTCTACTTCTGTGTCTTCCATGAGACTGAGACTTCCTTGAAGTCCGGAGGTGTATCTTCGGCACCTTTGTATCCCCTAGAATGTGCCTGACATGGCTCCATCCATGGAAAAGAAGGACAAGCACAAAGGCAAAGGCAAAGAGAACAGCAAGGGGAAGATGTGCCCAGCAAGTGTCACTGCTGCAGCTGCCACACCACCTCCTACAGTTTCCACATAATCATTCAGCAAATATTCACAGAACCGCTCCCCAGCGGACAATGAATTCCGTGACTGATGGGCAGTACAGTCTCCTTTGATATTTCTTAGGTGGCCCACAATGTCACTTTTGATCATTTTTTCAATTCACCATCCTTTCATCAGCCAAGGCGGAACCGGCCTGCTCTCATCCTCTTATTTTGCCACACACTTCTCCGCGAGTAAATTCATTTTTTTTTCCTTGAGGTCATTGCAAAAAATTTCCCTTGTTTCTTCCTCCCTGCAAGACTCTTATCCCTCCCTGAGCCTTTCTTTTGAGTCTAGGCAGGTTTCAGCAATATCACCAGCTCAGTAAGGGCTCTTGGATAAAAGAGCTGTCTGCCTAAGCTCCTCAATTTATCAGAGCCTTCAAACATGAAAGAGTAAACCAATTCCTAGTCACCAAAGTTGCATTACTGAAAAAAGCAAATAAAACCATCAAATGGATTACGCGCAAGCCTTTAATCAAAAATTAAAGCATATGGGGAAACAAGGTACTTAATCAATTAGGAGGAGTACAATGTCCTCTTTACAGCCAGAAACCAACCAACTAAACAAACAGCAAACAAGCATTCAATTCCTGATATTTACATAGCAAAAGATAACGGTCATTCATTCTAATGTCCCAGCTTAAAGTCTCCGGCTTAATTCTTCAAATGTACTGAATCACAATCATTAATTTTTTAAACTGTGTCAACTCATGCAAGGTCATTTTTTTCCATTCAATCAGAAATTAGCTTTGTACCTTTACTAACGTGTACTTCTGCCAGTTATGATATTCAAAAGGGAGAGGGGACATTTGGGGTATCTATTAATATATCTACACTACTCAGTGCCATCTGACATAACAGAATGACATAAACAGAATAGAATTCATTTCCATTGTAAGTCAAGGACAACATATCTGATGTCCTTTTAGCATACTCTACATCTCACGCCATGTAATCTAAATTGCTATTCAAATAAGAATTGCACAGTTAATGCCATTACATCCTCCTAATTAATCAATACTTTCCAGAAACATACAGGAGAAAGCAAAGTTTTAAGTAAGCTGTTACCTGTAAAGAGACCACAGGCATGTGTCACAAAAATGTGTTTTTGCAATTCTTTATTTAGACTGTACCTAAATAAGTTAGATAGATAGATTGACAGATCAAAAGACAGACGTGCAGAGAAATGATAGATGGATAGATATAGGGCCAGACAGATATGAAAGAAAGATAGAGTTTCACATTAAGGCATCTCACTGCATAAATTGTTTCCTAGATATAAATTGGGCACTTTCAGTGTTAAAAATTTCAATGTTAAAAACGAACACTTTCAGGTCAGTAGTCAATGCCCTTAAATAGTAATAGGCTGTGTCTTGATGGTGCATGTGAGAGAGAGACAGAGAGAGAGGGAGGAAGGTAGAGAGAGAGAAAGGGGGAGGAAGAGAAGGAGAAGAAACGAGAGAATAAAAATCAGCTTCTCAAAACCCCTCAGTTACTCCCCAGGAGCAGCTCTCACACTGGAAGAATCTGTTTCCATCAAAACATTAATTGACATATACACACTACCAAATGTAAAATAGATAGCTAGTGGGAAGCAGCCGCATAGCACAGGGAGATCAGCTCGGTGCTTTGTGACCACCTGGATGGGTGGGATAGGGAGGGTGGGAGGGAGACGCAAGAGGGAGGGGATATGGGGATATACGTATGCGTATAGCTGATTCACTTTGTTATACAACAGCAACTAACACAACATGTAAAGCAATTATGCTCCAATAAAGATGTTAAAAAAAAATAACAGTAACTAAACTGAATGTACACAACTTGAGGACATGATCTGGTGACCATTTTTTACAACACTGGGTAATTGGGTCTTTTTCATAAATTATGAAAAATATGATGCCCAGATTTTTCATGTGGACTACTCACTACTTGCAGAGATATAGTTGCCTTTAGGAATTTAATACGGGATTTTATGACCAAAACAATGAATGTGTTCATGCTGGAAATACTGAACATGGTGCTATGTTAGCCATGCACTAATTCATTCATTCACACACTCATTCACCCATTCATCATTTATTTACTGGGTATGTCCTATGTGCCAGATCTACACAAATAAAGTTAAGGAAGCCTTTTCCTTCCTTATTTCTTTCCTCTGCTTCTTGCTTTGAACAAGCATGTATTAAGCACCTTCTACTGCAAAACACCACAGTAAGTGTTATGTTGGAAATGATGGTAAGACGCACATTCCTCGCTTCCACTGATTTCTCAAACAGCTGGGGGAAAACTATATAAACAGCTTTTATATTAGGGAGGATGAGCAAACATTAGAGAGAGGTACTGTTAAAGCAAAGATCTGTAACACAGTAGAGGAAGAGACTTATGTGTCTGGAAATGGAACATTTAACTTGACAAGAAAAAGATAAGAGAGCTTTCAGTAGCAAAGAACATTCAAGGTAGAGGGGACTTCACTTGCAAGTACCTGGAAGTGTGAGAATGTCCACGTTCAGGGAATGATTTTGTTGAGTGATATCTTAACCAATGCCTCTTCCACCCAGACTTCCCTTTTGCTCTGGTACCATTCCTTTTCAAACCCTGAGATGGAACACTGCCATTGATCCAGGGGTATATGGAAACACAGAACAAAGATGCCAGATTCTTGATTTTTAAGCATCAAAACCACAGTCCACATGGCATCCAGGTATTGCACGACTCACTCAAGTTACCTCACACAGTCTCTGCACAAATGTCTTCTTTTCCTACCTTACTTTCCTTCACTGCACTCACGACCACCTGAGTATTTCTCTACTGTCTGTCTCCGCCAGCTCCACCTAGAACAGAGCTCCATGAAACTGGTGTACTTGTCTTCTCAATAGCTTCCTTCCGTTCATTCATTTACTCATTCAATCAATTAAAATGAATCGAGCTGCGACTGCAGGAATGATACTGTGTTAGAAGCTAGAAATATACAAAATAATGAGACAGCATCCCTATTTTTAAAGAGTATATCATTCACAAAGGTGAGTGTTTTGGTTATCTATTCCTCTGTAACAATCTACTCCACAACTTAGTGGCTTGACACAACACGTTGTTATTATTATTATTATAATATTTTGCAATTCTACTGGTCAAGAATTAGGACAAACCGTAGAAGGATAAGCTCATTTCTGCTCTGTGAAGTCTGGGGTCTGAAACAACTGAGGACTGACTGGTCCGCTTTCTCTCTCTTCACGTGGCCTTCCTATGTGGCTAGTTGAAGTCTCCTCACAGCGAGGATGCCTCAGGGTCCTTGGACCTCAACACACTGGCCCTAAACTCCTAGAGATCAAAGTGGAAGCTGCCAATCCTTTTAATGGTGAGGCCCAGAAGTGCCCTAGCATCATTTCCATAGTCACAGGCAAGTCCAGAGTGGAGGAAAGGGGAAATAAATCCAACCTCTCAATGGGATGAGTGTCAAAGAATTTAAAGCATCTTTAATCCACCACAGTGAGATAAACCTGTCCCCAAACAACTGTGTCATGAAGCAAAACGGAAAGCACCAAGAAGGCAGCAATGTCATCATCAAAAGCAAGTCTTGGTTGTCTGACAGACATGATTTGAGTCCTGATTCCACTGCATACTAGGTATGTGATACTGGATAAATTAGTTAACCACTCTGAATTTTCGTTTCCTCATCTATAAAAAGGGGATAATAACTATATCCAACTTCATAGAGCTGTTTTGAAAATGAAATGAGATTTCACTCATACACATGCACTCACAAAGACCTGAACTTGCAGACACACATGTACACACACCTACCCACAAGTACACACACACAGAGCACACACACAGTCCAAACATTAGGATATGGCAAACACTCAAAGAATGTTAGTCGTTTGTACCATAAATAAAGTACATAAAAATGACTTTTTCATGTCTCCATCATTTTTTTCTTCATATTTTCAAGTATGTGCTTTTGAAGTAACCGCATCTACAAAGATGATTGGGAACAATGGAAATTCTTCTTGAGCAAAACAAATCAAACTGAGTTATCAGCTGCTCAAGAAGGAGAGGTTAAAAGGTTGAACAGAAAAGAAAAAGAAATGAGGCAAGAAAATAATTACCTACATGATAGGGTCCTAGAAGAAACAGAATAGATCTAAGCAGGCAGTAGCTTTAGGAGAATATTATTTTCATATCTCTTTATTCTGTGTTACACAGAGAATTCTGAGCGAATTCCCTTAGAGATAAAGAAATGGCATGATAAGATAGCAGTGGTGGGTCTGTGGGCAAAGTTTGAGTGTAAACTCTTAGAACCAAAGAGAAAATTGGTGATTCAAGACCAATAACTTTTAAAAATCACCTGAAAATTTTATAGAGAATCAGAACATAACAGGATGTGTATGAAAGTCCTTCACAAACCACAAGTGATAAGGATGGGTAAAACATAGAGAAGATACAGCCGGAAAAGCCTCCACCAACCTACAAGTTCATATGTTAGCACGATAAACACATACAAGTTTCAAAGAGTGAGAAAAGAATATTCCCCTCTTTTTAGAATTTTACTCACTTTTAAAAATCTGTATTATCAAAAATCTAAAGGAAACCACTACAAAGTGGCTGATTTCTGATTTTATACTGACTTAACTGGGCAATAGGTCAATAGATTATCTAGTATGTACTCCAATTGAGTTAGAAATTATAATAAAATTAACATCACTAAATTTCTACGTTCATGAAAAACATCATGATACAGTTAAACACTCTTAAGTTTTCCTCCAATTTCTAAAAGTTACCATCAGTAACACTCTTAAGGGAGGTTCAAAAGTTGTAGTTATGACTGCATGCTGGGGATGACCCCCAGAAAGTGGATTTCACCCTCAGGCATTATCTTTCATGGTTGGCCACAGAACTAATTACTTTACCAACCAAGAAAACTCCAAGTTCCATTCTTCCCAGGTTTATATGTGAAATTTTAAAAAGGCAAACTTTTTCAGACGAAAGCACATGGGCAAGAAGCCAAGAAAAGTGAGTCCTTAGGACAGAAGGACATCAAAGATAAGAGACAGACAGCAATGCCCTGAAGAGTCACCATAATTCAGATGGGAGTCTTTCTTCATCCTCTATGAACCATGGCTTGGCATGAAAGATGGGTTTGCAGATAATGAATTAGTTTTGCTAGGGTCTTTTAGCCTCTATCTCCCAGGGGGTTATATGAAATATAAAAAGCCATCTGATATCTTCCTAAAAGTCTCCCATCTTATCATCAGGATGGTTACAACTATGAAATTTCTGTAAGCTCTATTTTCTAGTTGAAGGTTAAGTAGGGTGAAAGCCTAAACATTCATGGAGGAAAGGGATTGTAATAATATTATTCATTGTTATAACTTCATTTTGGTCAAAATGAAAATGAAAGGGAAGGTAATCTGTAAAACCAGTCATGGGCCTTATAACTTGACCCCTTAATTTTTCTTCTCAATCCACTGAGAAGGCATATATCCCACACCTTTCTACTACAGTCATAAAATTACTAAACTACAAAGATTACATAAAAGGCAGCAGGTATGTGGAATTTGTGGATAAAAATCTGGTAATAGTTATTATAAATTGAAAAATGACCATGCCAAGTGCTTCCTATGCATCATCTCACTGAAGTCAAAGCAAGTTAACTCCACTTTAAAGATGAAGGCACTGAATGGTAAAATAACTACTGTCATCAAGCAGCATAGAATGGATAACCCAGAATTAACCAGGAGTTCTGTAATACTCCTGTAATATATAAAAAATGCTCCTATGATGATTTTTTTAAAATGCCCTGAGCAGAAAAAAACAAGTTTACTCATAGAAGCAAAGCTTAATTTATCTTATGATAATGTTTTTAACTGAGTATGTGAACTTAGGTTAGTCACTGTCCTTCTTCAGCTTATATTCTGTGCTGTTGGCAGCATTTATAATGTAAGGGATGGAAGCACCGAACTTCCTCAATTACGTTTTGGTAGAAGGCAATTAAGAAGTGACTGGATGCAATGGCTGTACGGTCATTTCCCTCTCTCTCTCTCATTACTAAAGAATCTACTTTCCCTCCATCACTGTAAAAAGGCTTTTGTTAATGCATGACACCTCCTTCCAGTATCCTTGAGTCACAACTTTCTTCTAATATGTTATAAACAGCCTTGTTTATAAAAATAAAACCACACACTAAGCCTTAGCAACACCCTCTGGCAATTAACAAACTTGCTTAAGACTGGTTTTTGACTCACTAATTGTAGGAAGAACTTAATTAAGGAAAATGGAGGATGTACGAAGAGGACGGGAAGTATAGCACAACATAAGTTTAAAAAAAAACACAAGACTTCAGAAAGGCAGAAAAGTGGGAAGCTGCCAGTTGAAGGGGCAGGGCTGCATGCAAAGCAGGAATGCAAAGTCAAAAGGAACAACACAGGGCTTCCCAGGTGGCGCAGTGGTTAAGAGTCCGTCTGCCGATGCAGGGGACACAGGCTCGTGCCCCGGTCCGGGAAGATCCCACATGCCGCAGAGCGGCTGGGCCTGCGCGTCCAGAGCCTGTGCTCCGCAACGGGAGAGGCCACGACAGTGAGAGGCCCGCGTACTGGAAAAAAAAAAAAAAAAACTGAATTAACGCCAAACACAATCAGATAATTAATTAATTGGAAGATTCTTCTGTGATGCTGTACTAATTTTATTAAAATTCTATGTGTTAGTCCATTTTCATGATTATATAATTGCTTATCTGAACTGATAACACCGACCACTGCTAGACACTAACAAGCATCCTTTGAAAACATGTAACTTTGCTTTAGTCAGTGATCTTCTGGTTATTTAAAAAATGCTCAAACTAATTTAAGCAAAAGTAAGGCATTTTCTGGCTCATGTAACCATGATTTCTGGGGTTTCTTTCTTCCCCCCAACCCCAAGCTTTGAGGAATAAAGAGGAGTCTCATACTCCCAAAACACATGGACTAAACATGATTATTAAGAAATGATAAAGGGATAGCTCTCCCACAGGACTTACATGAAATATGAAAAAATCATATTTGCTATATAAGTTTCAACATAAACTTTCTGAAGTTTCTGAACTTTCTGACACAATGGGAAAAAATACTTGCAGTACATCTGACTGACAAGTGGTTAACATCCCTAATATATAAAGAGTCACGAAATACAGAAGAAAAAGCCATCAACATAGAAAAATGAGTAGAGATGTGAACAGAAAAATCACAAAAAAATAAAATGCAAGTGGCATTTAAACACTTGTAAATATGTTCAACTTTGCTAATAAGAGAGATGTGAGTTAAAACTGCACTGAGAGTACTTCCCTGGTGGCGCAGTGGTTAAGAATCCAGCTGCCAATGCAGGGGACATGGATTTGATCCCTGAGCCGGGAAGATCCCACATGCCGCAGAGCAACTAAGCCTGTGTGCCACAGCTACTGAGCCTGTGCTCTAGAGCCTGCGAGGCACAACAACTGAGCCCACGTGCCACAACTACTGAGCCTGTGCTCTACAGCCTGTGCTCCACCACAAGAGAAGCCACTGCAGTGAGAAGCATGTGCACCACAACGAAGAGTAGCTCGCAGCAACTAGAGAAAGCCCGAGAGCAGCAACTACAGAAACCCCAAACACGGCAACAAAGACCCAACACAGACAAAAATAAATAAAAAATGTGAATACATTTATATTTTAAAAAAACTGCACTGAGACGCTGTTTTCTCACCTATCAAATTGCAAAAAATTCAGAAGTTTGAAAAGGCTATTGGCAAAGTTGTAGGGAAACAGCCACTGACCTCTACGTACGTGCACAGACACACACACACACACACACACACACATATATACATGTATGTATGTGTGTACTGAAATTTATCTTCTCAGGGCAGGGAGAAAAAAGAATGAAATGGACAAAAATGGGTGTTCTCTAGATTTGACTTTTGCATCATGTGACTGTTTTACAAATTGTTATTTTTTAAGTACAAAAACATCACCTCAAAATAGCAAGCTATTCTGTGGATATCAACAAATTGATTCGAAAGTTTACATGGAAAAACAATGAGAAGAAAAAAGTTGGAAGCCAGATACTACTCAACTTCAACTACTTATACTTACTATAAAGCCACAGTAATCTAGACAGGATGGTACTGGTGAAAGAATAGACACATAGGTCAATGGAACAAAAAAGAGAGCCCAGAAACAGATACACCAAATATAGTCAACTGATTTTTGACAAAGGAGCAAAGGCAATGGAGAAAGAATAGTCTTTTCAACAAATCGTTCTGGATACACTGGATGTGCATATACAAAGGTCTGAATCTATACTCAGAACTCACACCTTTCACAGAAAAGTTAACTTAAAATGGATCACAGACCTAAATATAAAATGTAATAATGTAAAACTTCTATAAGAAAACATGAGAAAGTCTAGATGAACTTAGGTTTGACAATGAGTTTTAAAATACAACACCAGGAGAGGACTGCGGTTGGCGGCGTGAACGCAGCCTGCAGGGGGTTAGTGCACCACGGGTAGCCGGGAGGGAGTACGGGAAAAAGTCTGGACCTGCCGAAGAGGCAAAAGACTTTTTCTTCCCTCTTTGTTCCTGGTGCGCGAGGAGAGGGGATTAAGAGCGCTGCTTAAAGGAGCTCCAGAGACGGGCGCGAGCCGCGGCTAAAAGCGCGGACCCCAGAGACGGGCATGAGACGCTAAGGCTGCTGCTGCCGCCACCAAGAAGCCTGTGTGAGAGCACAGGTCACTATCCACACCTCCCTTCCGGGAAGCCTGAGCAGCCCGCCACTGCCAGGGTCCCGGGATCCAGGGACAACTTCCCCGGGAGAACGCACAGTACGCCTCAGGCTGGTGCAATGTCACGCCGGCCTCTGCCGCCGCAGGCTCGCCCCGCAACCGCACCCCTCCCTTCCCCCGGCCTGAGTGAGCCAGAGCCCCCAAATCAGCGGCTCCTTTAACCCCGTCCTGTCTGAACAAACAACAGACGCCCTCCGGTGACATAAACGCAAAGGCAGGGCCAAATCCAAAGCTGAGCCCCGGGAGCTGAGCGAACAAATAAGAGAAAGAGAAATCTCTCCCAGCAGCCTCAGAAGCAGCGGATTAAAGCTCCACAATCAACTTGATGTACCCTGCATCTGTGGAATACATGAATAGACAACGAGTCATCCCAAATTGAGGAGGTGGACTTTGAGAGCAAGATTTATGATTTTTTCCCCTTTTCCTCTTTTTGTCAGTGTGTATGTGTATGCTTCTGGGTGAGATTTTGTCTGTATAGCTTTGCTTTCACCATTTGTCCTAGGGTTCTATCCATCTGTTCTTTTTTCTTTTTAAAATAAATTTTTTTCTTAATATTATTTTTTATTTTAATAACTTTATTTTATTTTATCTTACTTTATCTCCTTCCTTCCTTCCTTTCTTTTCCTTCCTTCCTTCCTTGGTTCCTTCCTTCCTCCCTCCCTCCCTCCCTCCCTCCCTTCCTTCCTTCCTTCTTTTTCTCCCTTTTATTCTGAGCCGTGTGGATGAAAGGATCTTGGTGCTACAGCCAGGAGTCAGTGCTGTGCCTCTGAGGTGGGAGAGACAACTTCAGGACACTGGTCCCACAAGAGACCTCCCAGGTTGACAAAATATCAAATGGTGAATATCTCCCAGAGATCTCCATCTCAACACCAGCACCCAGCTTCACTCAACGACCAGCAAGCTACAGTGCTGGACACCCTACGCCAAACAACTAGCAAGACAGGAACACAACCCCAGCCATTAGTAGAGAGTCTGCCTAAAATCATAATAAGTCCACAGACACCCCAAAACATACCACCAGATGTGGACCTACCCACCAGAAAGACAAGATCCAGCCTCATCCACCAGAACACAGGCACTACTCCCCTCCACCAGCAAGCCTACACAACACACTAAACCAACGTAAGCCACTGGGGACAGACACCAAAAACAACAGGAACTACGAACCGGCAGCCTGCACAAAGGAGACCACAAACACAGTAAGATAAGCAAAAAATGAGAAGAGAGAAAAACACACAGCGGATGAAGGAGCAAGATAAAAACCCACCAACCCAACAAATGAAGAGGAAGTAGGCAGTCTACCTGAAAAAGAATTAAGAATAATGATAAAGTAAAGATAATCCAAAATCTTGAAAATAGAATAGAGAAAATGCAAGAAGCATTTAACAAGGACCTAGAAGAACTAAAGATGAAACAAGCAATGATGAACAACACAATAAATGAAATTAAAGATAATCTAAATGGGATCAATAGCAGAATAACTGAGGCAAAAGAATGGAAAAGTGACCTGGAAGATAAAATACGGGAAATAACTACTGCAGAGCAGAATAAAGAAAAAAGAATGAAAAGAACTGAGGACAGTCTCAGAGACCTCTGGGACAACATTAAATGCACCAACATTCGAATTATAGGGGTTCCAGAAGAAGAAGAGAAAAAGAAAGGGGCTGAGAAAATATTTGAAGAGATTATAGTTGAAAACTTCCCTAATATGGGAAAGGAAATAGTTAATCAAGTCCAGGAAGCACAGAGAGTCCCATACAGGATAAATCCAAGGAGAAATACGCCAAGACACATATTAATCAAACTGTCAAAAATTAAATACAAAGAAAGCACATTAAAAGCAGCAAGGGAAAAACAACAAATAACACACAAGGGAATCCCCATAAGGTTAACAACTGATCTTTCAGCAGAAACTCTGCAAGCCAGAAGGGACTGGCAGGACATATTTAAAGTGATGAAGGAGAAAAACCTGCAACCAAGATTACTCTACCCAGCAAGGATCTCATTCAGATTTGATGGAGAAATTAAAACCTTTACAGACAATCAAAAGCTAAGAGAGTTCAGCACCACCAAACCAGCTATACAACAAATGCTAAAGGAACTTCTCTAGGCAAGAAGCACAAGAGAAGGAAAAGACCTACAATAATAAACCCAAAAAAATTAGGAAAATGGGAATAGGAACATACATATCGATAATTACCTTAAATGTAAATGGATTAAATACTCCCACCAAAAGACACAGACTGGCCGAATGGATCAAAAACAAGACCCATATATATGCTGTCTACAACAGACCCACTTCGACCTAGAGACACATAAAGACTGAAAGTGATGGGTTGGAAAAAGATATTCCATGCAAATGGAAACCAAAAGAAAGCTGGAGTAGCAATTCTCATATCAGACAAAACAGACTTTAAAATAAAGACTATTAGAAGAGACAAAGAAGGACACTACATAATGATCAAGGGATCGATGCAAGAAGAAGATAGAACAATTGTAAATATTTATGCACCCAACATAGGAGCATCTCAATATATAAGGCAAATACTAACAGCCATAAAAGGGGAAATTGACAGTAACACATTCATAGTAGGGGACTTTAACACTCCGTTTTCACCAATGGACAGATCATCCAAAATGAAAATAAATAAGGAAACACAGCTTTAAATGATACATTAAACAAGATGGACTTAATTGATATTTATAAGACATTCCATCCAAAAACAACAGAATACACATTTTTCTCAAGTGCTCATGGAACATTCTCCAGGATAGATCATATCTTGGGTCACAAACCAAGCCTTGGTAAATTTAAGAAAATCTGAAATTGTATCAAGTATCTTTTCCGACCACAATGCTATGAGACTAGATATCAATTACAGGAAAAGATCTGCAAAAAATACAAACACATGGAGGCTAAACAATACACTATTTAATAACGAAGTGATCACTGAAGAAATCAAAGAGGAAATCAAAAAATACCTAGAAACAAATGACAATGGAGACACGACGACCCAAAACCTATGGGATGCAGCAAAAGCAGTTCTAAGAGGGAAGTTTATAGCAATACAATGCTACCCTAAGAAACAGGAAACATCTCGAATAAACAACCTAACCTTGCACCTAAAGCAATCAGGGAAAGAACAAGAAGAAAACCCCAAAGTTAGCAGAAGGAAAGAAATCATGAAGATCAGATCAGAAATAAATGAAAAAGAAATGAATGAAATGATAGCAAAGATCAATAAAACTAAAAGCTGGTTGTTTGAGAAGATAAACAAAATTGACAAACCATTAGCCAGACTCATCCAAAAAAAAAGGGAGAAGACCCAAATCAATACAATTAGAAACGAAAAAGGAATAGTAACAACTGACACTGCAGAAATACAAAAGATCATGAGAGATTACTACAAGCAACTCTATGCCAATAAAATGGACAACCTGGAAGAAATGGACAAATTCTTAGAAATGCACAACCTGCCAAGAGTGAATCAGGAACAAATAGAAAATATGAACAGACCAATCACAAGCACTGAAATTGAAACTGTTATTAAAAATCTTTCAACAAACAAAAGCCCAGGACCACATGGCTTCACAGGCGAATTCTATCAAACATTTAGAGAAGAGGTAACACCTATCCTTCTCAAACTCTTCCAAAATATAGCAGAGGGAGGAACACTCCCAAACTCATTCTACGAGGCCACCATCACCCTGATACCAAAACCAGACAAGGATATCACAAAGAAAGAAAACTACAGGACAATATCACTGATGAACATAGATGCAAAAATCCTCACCAAAATACTATCAAACAGAATCCAACAGCACATTGAAAGGATCATACATACCAGAAAACTACTAAAGCTAATCAAGGAATTTGGTAAAGTAACAGGATACAAAATTAATGCACAGAAATCTCTGGCATTCCTATACACTAATGATGAAAAATCTGAAAGGGAAATCAAGAAAACACTCCCATTTACCATTGCAACAAAAAGAATAAACTATCTAGGAATAAACCTACCTAAGGAAACAAAAGACCTGTATGCAGAAAATTATAAGACACTGATGAAAGAAATTAAAGGTGATACAAATAGATGGAGAGATATACCATGTTCTTGGATTGGAGGAATCAACATTGTGAAGAATGATTCTAGTACCCAAAGCAATCTACAGATTCAATGCAATCCCTATCAAACTACCACTGGCATTTTTCACAGAACTAGAACAAAAAATTTCACAATTTGTATGGAAACACAAAAGACCCCGAATAGCCAAAGCAATCTTGAGAACGAAAAACGCAGCTGGAGGAATCAGGCTCCCTGACTTCAGACTATACTACAAAGCTACAGTAATCAAGACAGCATGGTACTGAAACAAAAACAGAAAGATAGATCAATGGAACAGGATAGAAAGCCCAGAGATAAACCCACGCACATATGGTCACCTTATCTTTGATAAAGGAGTCAGGAATGTACAGTGGAGGAAGAACAGCCTCTTCAATAGGTGGTGCTGGGAAAACTGGACAGGTACATGTAAAAGTGTCAGGTTAGATCACTCCCTAACACCATACACAAAAATAAGCTCAAAATGGATTAAAGACCTAAATGTAAGGCCAGAAACTTTCAAACTCTTAGAGGAAAACATAGGCAGAACACTCTATGACATAAATCACAGCAAGATCCTTGCTGACCCACCTCCTAGAGTAATGGAAATAAAAACAAAAATAAACCAATGGGACCTAATGAAACTTCAAAGCTTTTGCATGCCAAAGGAAACCATAAACAAGACCAAAAGACAACCCTCAGAATGGGAGAAAATATTTGCAAATGAAGCAACTGACAAAGGATTAATCTCCAATATTTACAAGCAGCTCATGCAGCTCAATAACAAAAAACCAAACAACCCAATCCAAAAATGGGCAGAAGACCTAAATAGACATTTCTCCAAAGAAGATATACAGACTGCCAACAAACGCATGAAAGAATGCTCAACATCATTAATCATTAGAGAAATGCAAATCAAAACTGCAATGAGATATCATCTCACACCAGTCAGAACGGCCATCATCAAAAAATCTAGAAACAATAAATGCTGGAGAGGGTGTGGAGAAAAGGGAACACTGTTGCACTGCTGGTGGGAATGTGAACTGGTACAGCCACTTTGGAGAACAGTATGGAGGTTCCTTAAAAAACTACAAATATAACTACCATATGATCCAGCAATCCCACTACTGGGCATATACCCTGAGAAAACCATAATTCAAAAAGAGTCATGTACCAAAATGTTCACTGCAGCTCTATTTACAATAGCCAGGAGATGGAAACAACCTTAGTGTCCATCATCGGATGAATGCATAAAGAAGATGTGGCACATATATACAATGGAGTATTACTCAGCCATAAAAAGAAACCAAATTGAGCTATTTGTAATAAGATGGATGGATCTAGAGTCTGTCATACAGAGTGAAGTAAGTCAGAAAGAGAAAGACAAATACCGTATGCTAACACATATATATGGAATTTAAGAAAAAAAAAAAGTCATGAGGCACCTAGGGGTAAGACAGGAATAAAGACACAGACCTACTAGAGAATGGACTTGAGGATATGGGGAGGGGGAAGGGTAAGCTGTGACAAAGTGAGAGAGTTGGATGGACACATATACACTACCAAACGTAAAATATATAGTGAGTGGGAAGCAGCCACATAGCACAGGGAGATCAGCT